>NC_141269.1:13652500-14252500 GCF_054856545.1 Hippocampus guttulatus
TGTGATTGTGGTCAGTCCATCAAAGCCCGGAGAGGGTGTCGGCAAGGCATTTGGGCCACTGTCTACCTCACACTTTCTTTGTTTGTGTGTACTTTTTGCTTTGTGTATCTTTGTCTGGGTGTGTGTTGATGTGGTGACTTCAGCATCACTGTTGTGTGCTTGGAAGCATCGCTCACTCCCCCCCCCCCCCCCCCCATCACTCCCGTAGAGGACAAATCTACTATGGAGATTCCTGTTCTTCGAAGCACCAACACACACACGTAAACTCTCACGGAAGTTAAAGTCGCCATCTGAGATGTTGTCACTGAAAGTTGCAAGACTCATTCGTTTGCATTACATTTACACAGAAAATTAGTGATATTCTGGTATAGTTGCATGTACAAATACGCATCAGGTGTCCTACAGGAGGCTCAACTTTGACGGAGTCAAAACTCTTTTATCTCTTTAGTGAGTCGTTGACACGGCCTTGGGAGTGTGTGTGAGGGGGAGGGGGGGGGGGGGGTGCGTGTGTGTTTATTGGACTGACATGTTGGTCCACTGACCCTCACTTGGCCTCCTTGTTTTGGGTTACAAAAGGAGAATCCACCCCAAAGGTGAGCCAGAAGGAGGGCTGAAATATTGGAAGGTCCATGGGGGGTAGTTTAGCATTTTTCTTATTCTACTTTTCTGCCTTTCACGTTCCATCTATTTTCTGCACAGTAATCTGCAAGTCTAGAAGGTCCGTGTTCATGCTTGTTTTCCTCCTCCAGACGCTTCTTCTGTGTCAGGGGTCAGAGGTGGCACCGTCGAGGTTCCAACCTACAGCTGCCACTGCACTCAGCAGCAATGAGATACAATTAAAGATACCTGTATTTAATGTTGATTTAACACCTGGGATCTCAACACTTTGTACATCCTTTGTTCATTTGCTTGACAGTGGCCACTTCCAAGACAGTGGACTGGAAAGAACACAAATTGTGAAAATTACTTTCCAGGATGCTAACTATTTTGTTGAAATCTAGAATCTGTGTTTCCAATGGGAGATAATGGAAATGAAAAAATAACACTGGTAAACAGCAAATATTAATCAAAGATGGTTTTATGTGTCCCTAAACATATTATGGATGCTGTTTTCAAAAATGCCTTTTTTTAACGCATCAGGTTTTTCAGATGTTTTGATTTTTTTGTTTTTAAATCTGTCCTATAAAAGCTGGTGCAATGCGGATTTTACCATGCATTGTAAATGATAGCTATGAATAAAAAAAATAATGATTCACCTTTTGTAGAATCAAACCCAAAAAGTCATGAGTGTTACTACATAAATTACAAAATTGGGTATATTATTGTGATTATTATTTGGACTTAACTGCAGCATTTGATACAGTGGATCACAGTATTATGCTGACTCGTTTGCAGCACTTGGTGGGTATTGGCGGCAGTGCTGTTGAGTGGTTTAGGTCCTATTTAGCTGACAGAACCTTTTGTGTCAGCCTTGGCTGCTCTGAGTCACGCATTGCTCCCCTGTCATGTGGTGTTCCACAGGGCTCAATTCTGGGGTCTCTGTTGTTCTCGGTGTATCTGCTCCCATTGGGTTCCATCTTAAGGAAACATGGTATTCCCTTCCACTGCTATGCAGATGACTGCCAGATCTATGTCCCACTGAGCAAGAAAGACGCCTTCTCATTAAGGCCACTCCTATCCTGTCTGGAAGAAATCAAAACCTGGATGGCACAAAATGTCTTGAAATTCAATGAAAAGAAGACAGAGGTGATATTGTTTGGTCCCAGTGGCCCTTGTACATCCCATCCTGTAGACTTTGGCCCCCTGTCTCCTTATCTTAAGTCAACAGTCTCAAACTTGGGCCTTAAACTGGACAGTGATTTCAAACTTGATCGGCAAATTGGTGCCGTTGTTAAATCCAGCTTCTTTCACCTTAGACAGCTGGCCAAAATAAAACCTCTCCTCTCACATGAACACTTTGAGACAGTAATTCATGCCTTTGTCACATCCCGGCTCGATTACTGCAATGCCCTTTACTTTGGAGTCAGCCAGTCCTCCATTAAGCGCCTTCAGCTGGTCCAGAATGCCGCTGCTTGCCTCTTGACTGGTACTCGTAAGAGGGAGCACATAACTCCTACTCTGGCATCCCTTCACTGGCTCCCCATACATTTTAGAGTTATTTTCAAGATCCTCTTATTTGTTTTCAAATCTCTGAATAATCTTGCGCCACCTTACCTCTCTGAGCTCATCCGCCCCTACACACCTGCCCGGCGCCTCAGGTCTGCGGACCAGACCTTATTAGAAGTACCAAGAACTAAACTGAGGCTCAGAAGTGATCGAGCCTTTTCTGTTGCTGGTCCCTCTCTCTGGAATGACCTCCCACTGAACATTCGGCAAGCCTCCTCGCAGCCCATCTTCAAAACCCTCCTCAAAACTCACTTGTATTCTTTGGCATTCGACTCAGCATGACTTAGATTTGTTCTTGGTTTTACTGTTTGGTGCTTTCTACCGTCTTTATTACCGATTTGTCTTACTGTTTATTGTGCATGTTAAATTGCTCCATGTACAGCACTTTGTATGCAGTGATGGCTGTTTGAAAGTGCTCTATAAATACAGTTGACTTGACTTGACTTGATTATATTATATTTATATTGAGACAACCTGATATGCTAGAGAAAAAAAAATCCTTCAACTTGCATCACTGATTTAAAAAAATAGTAAAAATTTGTTGACCTGTGTAATCTGTTGCAAGGTCACCATCTCAAATCCTGAATTAAAAATTCATGTTCTTAAAAGGGGAGTTAGCAGTTTTTAGCCTGACTTGGATTGTCCAAAGCATTCATCTGAGCTCCACTAGCCCAAACTAGCAGGTCAACGTTAGTTGACCTGCTAGTTTGGGCAGGTTAGTAATAGACTCAAAACTATGTTGGAAGCCACATATCGATAACGTAAAAAGAAAAATAGCCAAAACCGTAGGGATCCTCTACAAAACCAAGGAAGTGCTAAATAAGAGATCTTTGTACACATTATACACTTCATTATTATTACCATATATGACCTACTGTGTGGAAATATGGGGAAATGCCTGCAAAACAAACACACTCCCTATTCTCAACCTACAAAAAAAAGCAATTCGAATTATTAATAGATCAAAATATACGGAACCCACAAATCCACTATTTATCAAATTAAATACGATGAAATTTTATGACCTGGTTGACTTTAAAATCGCCCAATTAATGTACAAAGCACACAATAACCTGCTCTGCCAAAACATTCAGAAGTTTTTCGAAATTCGAGAAAGCAGCTATGATTTAAGAGGTACCAACTTATTCAAAAAACTCAAAACAAGAACAAACATCAAGCAAAGAAGTGTATCTATCAAAGGTGTTAATCTGTGGAATAATCTCGAAACGGACCTGAAAATGAGTAAATCGCTTGCTGAGTTCAAAAACAAATTCAAAAAAATAGTACAAACAACCTACATCAATCAGAGTTAAAATGATAAATTCAAAACATTAAATATAATGATAAATCAGAACTAAGTTGATAAATAGAGAAAGGTATATAAATATCCATTATGAATACAAGAGAAAATTGACACAAGAGTGTCAGGGTGTGGAAGTATATAATCCCGATACAAACCAAAAGTTGTAAAAATATCACGGTTAAGGGTAAAGTATGAGCCTTAATGGAGACTTCTTTCTTCTTACTTTTTTCTTTTCTGATTGATATAAAAATGATTTATTAGATACAATCACATAACGGGGTAGGACTAGATAAGTTTTTTACTTCTTCCTACTCCCTTGAACATAATAACTGTGTTGTATGAAGATTGATTTCTTTCTTTTTTTATCTACCTTATTTTCTGTCAAATTATTACTGTATATATGTTGTATGTTCAATAAACAAACCAAAAAAAAAAAAAAAAAAAAAACGTGAGGCTGTGTGCAAATGGCCAGATTGTGCCTGAGAGTGCATGTTAAATGATTGGCACCTCATCGGTCACACCTTCTGTTTCTTGACAGGTTGATCTTTGTCGGGCACGTATGTGCCTTAAAAAAATAAAACCGCAAACTCCCCCTTTAAGAAACATTTTGACATTCTTTACTGTAATACAAGTGTAAGAAGGCGTTACTCACCCTACACTTTGATGACCGAATGATGGACATGGTGACAGACCAAGATAACTACTTGTGCTTGGGAAGTGAGTCATTTCAGATAAAGACATCAATAACATGACACACGTTCTTGTACATTCCGTTCCTCTTCTCTTCTACCTTTACTTAATACCGCTCCCACTATAGCTAGGACGTGTAACCCTTTTTTTTTTAATTGTTTGTCCTCTTGTATTTCCTACGTCTCTACACAGGTGTCCTTACTGTGTTTGGAATAACAAAAACACCAAAAAAAGTGAAACATGCACACGCATTAACCTGTTTGATGCCTCCAAACATGAAGTCTGTCAAGAAGTCTTGTGATACATTCAGGAGTTTTGTGCACAGCAATGATTTATGCTTTTCGAGACAACTGCAAATTGTAGTTTAACTGTGATGGTGATGATGAACTAGGATTGAAAGATGATACAGTAGGGCTACTTGTTCATGCTGTTATTGTGCATTTCTCACTGCAAAACAGACAAGCTTTTCAGCTCCCGCCGCTATCATTTCTAAGCAGGCTTGGTTGAGCCATGGCAAGTTGAGGGGAGATCTAAAGTCTACATTTGGTTGCTGGGTGGTCGTGTTTTGGAGCTCGAGGATTTGGCCTTGTTCAGTAATCTCTCGTCATCTCTCATTCCTCTCTTTGCTCATTCTCTGTGCCCTTCTCCTGCACCAGCCTTAGCTCACAGACACAACTATATCCTTCCCTCACTTTTTAAAAAAATAGAAACAATAATATCCCCCCCCACCTCTCTCCCTCTCTCTCTCTCTCTATCCCTCTTTCTTCTCTTTATATATACCGGTATATATATAAAATTCAAGGATTCCATTGGGTTTGCCCTCATCCTTTCCTTCCAGGACAAAATAAATCTGAGACACACTGAAAATGCATGTCCTTGAGGATGGGGTGGGGTGGGGGGGCATGCAAGGGGTGGATACTGGGAAAGGCTGTTTTGAATCAGACCAGTTAAAATGAATCCTATGCACCCCCCCCCCCCCTACAAACACGCATAGTCTCATCTGTTAAAATCTGAAACATATGAGGAGCCAACGTATTCCTCGTCCATGTGACTCATTGGTCATAAATTATGTGAAATGATGTGGCCCTTCACCACCTGTGTTGTTGGGGGAAATTTCAGGTTTCACTCATACAATATGAAAATGCACTTTTTTATTCGTGTTCAGTTTACACTTACATCTGCAATTTGTTAAGTATGCTTCACCCACACGCACGCACACACACACACACACACACACGCACGCACACACAGATTCCAGAGATAAACTTGTGAATTATTTGCTATGAAACTGCCCACAAACCAGTTGGATGTCATATTGGCCCAATCTATAACAATTGCAATAACAATAACACAATTCAGGCACATACAATTTGGACATAATTTAAATGGATTTTTCAGTCTTTTTGGGGTTCTGTGCTCTACTAAGGGCCATTCTACCAGTAATTCTTTTCCACGAAACAAAGGTATGGTTATGATTGCACTTATGTTTGTCAGCTTGTTTGTTTGCAAAATAACTCATGAAGTTGTGTTAGGCAGCTACAGTATGTAGATTGTATTGGACGTTTATACCAGACTTTGAAAACATTTCATTTAATTTAAAATACCATTTCTGGGAAGCTAAGCAGTGCAAATGTACAGCGTTCCCGTACAAAATGACATTGCCAAGTACTGGCATCCATATGATAGGGTTACCATACATTTTTGCAGGTCCATAAAATATTTTTTTCACAACGTTGTGACTAGTGGTTTTAGGCTTCAGGGTGCCAGTTCTAATGTTAAAAGGTAAATGAATTTAATCGGGCCCAAAAGCATGGTTCGTTAGACACTGTACATTTAAGATCAATGTACCTTTTTAAGATCATGGTTTCACTCATAATTGGTAGCTTACGAGTGAACAAACTGTCCAAAAAAATGGCTTACCTTTTGAGTAAATAGAGACTGAAGGGAAATGTTGGAAATGAAAAATCAACAATTAACATATTTTCATTTTTGGAAAGTGTAACATGTTTCTCAGACAAGTGCAACATTAACTGTTTGACAATTGTGAATTATTATTATATAAAACCACGAATAATGGGAAACCAAATCTTTGCCCCATCATAATTATTTCTTTCTTATTTAAGCATCTTGTGATTCCGATTTTTATGATGAGCTACCTTTGAACTGAAGTTGAAGGAAATACTGTGGCAAGCTTTCAATTGGCACATAAAATAATTTGGATTGGCGGATCTGGCCTTGAATTTGACACATGTAATTTTGATGCTTCACTGAACCCAATGGGAGGAATTGAACCCGCATTGGGAGGAAGCTGCAGTTTAGAGAACTCTCAACCTCTCAAACCTCTCAACTGTGAGGCATAAGTCCTATCCACTAGGAAAGTGTGCTGAACTTTTTTCTTTTTTTTACTTGTGGAAACATAAGTGATCCTATTCCTCTGTGTGTTGCGCCAGTGCTCGTGTTGTACGTGCGTCAAGCGCTCAGAGGTTGGCCTCCGTGCACAAAGGAACGCCTCTCCCGCTCTAATAAGATGCCAACTGGACCTCGCCGCCTCCCCGGAGAGCTGCATGAAACTTTCAATTTTATAGCAGCACTTACACATATTGTTTTGGAAAAACTCATTTGGAGCCCGGGGTCGGCGGAGGATTGGAGACAGTGTGCCGTGACGCGCCAGGATGACAGTGAGCCCCATTTAAGTCCAGTAAAACCCGCTGGCAGCGAGCTGCTCCAAGCCATCTTCTACATCAGGTGGAGCGCAACAGCGGGGTGGGTGGCTGTGGGTGGAGCCACGGCACAGTTGGCCATTCCAAAAGCTTGAATCACTCCTCTCGCCATTCACATTCCTGCCGTGGACGCTTCCACGCAAGCCGCGCTCGGCATCTGAAGAAGTTTGCGGACTACGTTATTTCGCGACCAAATCGAATAATAACCATGGATTTATTGTGCCCGGCACGGATCAGACTACATTTGCTGCCGAATTTCTAGTGGGACTTCTGTCCGGATTTATCATGAGGGCTTCGATGTAACTGAGGATCCAAAAGTCGTCGCTTGTCGGAACACAGACGGAGTTTTTTTTTTTTAATGCTAAAGACACGCCGAAAATGATGCTAACACGTAAGTTCTTTTTTCTTTCAATTTTGACACACACGCGCGCGCACACATCAATATCACACATCGAAGTACACTTTTTAATTCTCTGAGACTTAAAGACGTTTGTATTCTGAAGATGTAATTTGACTTCAAACTGTTGGTCCCACTTACACATTTTTGCTCACAAATCTCTGTCCATCTCACTGTAGAAGTCAGTATGGTTTGCCTGTTGATTTATTGGGTCAAACTATCACAATTAGTATTGTCACTTGGTACAAATAAAATATACTGCATTAATACAGAATGTCCATTTTTGTGCACCTGGAGTGGGGATGACTGATCCCTCGGCTGTGATCTGTATTCGAGTCACAACCAAAAAGAACTGCTGTAGTTTTCTCTTTCAGACTGACTATGCATCACGACCATCCTTGTCACATCATTTTATGTCTAGTAAAGGCACACAGTATATTCAAGTGCCCTTGCCTTTTGCCCCAAAGCCCCTTTTGCTCATGAGGGGTGATGAGATGAGGCTGTACAAAATCCTCTTTTCAGCTGTGTTTCCAGGCTCAACTAGATTTGTGTGCTTTGGCGCTTAAGACAGTTTTTTTAAACCTCCTGCACATGCTTTCTTATCAGATATCTCGGTCTTTGGACAAGATACAAAAAGCAGCAGGCTTCAGTTCTAACCACTAGGAGCAGGCTCCAACACACTTGTAGACATCACGGCATCACCGCGCAAAACCATGGCATTGTTTACAATACTAACAATGAGTGATCTAGCTGTCGAATGTTTCACAAACCTGAAGTCAGGTTTTGGGCTGGATGTCAGTGTGATTTAGTGACAAAGAGAGAAATAAAGTGAAGGAAACCTGCTGCATCTTCTCTGCTTTGTGAAACAGGAAGTGAGCTGAGGCCTTATCTGCAGGATTTCACATCCAGCTGGCGCACGGCTCACATCCCGTGAGAAGACACACATGTGCATTAATGCTGTCACCTCTTTGCTGAAGAAAGCACTGTTTTGGCGTCGCAAGGCAAATGTATCAAGTGGGTCCTGGTTAGGTAGGCTCCCATCTGGCTGTGGAAAGCTTAACATTACCGGTAGTTTGAATACGCATGGTCACCTGATCCCCGGCTTTAGACCCTCTGTGTGAGCATAAATCTATCATCGAGGGAGCACAGTGTCCATTGGTATTAACCACCAATGATCTACGCAGCTGTGCCTATGCATGCATGCTTGCATGTGTCTCAAACTGAGAAGGACCATACTTGTAGCTTTGTTATTTTATGCATGTGTGGTTGTGGGGGCATCGCTTGAGGCAAGCCAGATGGTGATAGTGCGGCCACTGTCTCAATCAGCGAGCAGCAGCCAGCTTTTCTCATGGTGCACCAGCTGTCTCAAACATGGCATAACTCGATACCCACTCAGAAAAAAAAAAAAAAACATATGCCATCGACCATTTTTGCATTCCAGAACAGCACTGGAGTGAATTTTTATAATTTTTATATTTCGTCATCAACTCCCAACCACCTCATTCTATGTGCTGTCAACAAATGGCATAAATTCTTCTGCAATTGACTTTTCTTGCCATTTCAATCATCATCCATCCTATGATTGGAGCCATTCTTTGAGGACAGCAATGTGTCTAGCTAAACACAATGTACCATACTTGGAGGTGTACACCAACCAAAGCTTTCAGAACAGTCGGACCATAGAAATACTGCATTTAATGTCAACACCATCTTGTTTGTGACGAACAGAATCATAACTTCATGTCAAGGTATATCTCCTTGTTGGTAGCTTTTGAGCCGCATCTCATTTATCACCTCTCCTGTCTCGACCCACTTTGCAACTCCCTCAGAAGAGCTTCTCAGTCCCGCTTGATAAGAACCCCCCTGACTGCATTTTGGGGTCGTGTCGCTTTTGGCGCTGCAAGGTCTACAAGCGATTAGGTTATTGCAGATAAGCCTCATGACAGTTGTTAGTCGAGCATTCTTTTCAATCTGCCAACTTCAAAGCCTCAGCCACGGTGATAACTGTATTCGGGCTCATGACCTGCAGTCTTGGTTGTCTGCAGTCGAGCCTTTGAGGTGGGAGGCAGCATCCTTTGTTTGTGAGCCGCTGAACAAAGTCCCACTGGATCTGAGCATTCCGAATTGGCCAAGCAAGACCCCGTGGCCTCCTGTGATGGAAGGGAAATCTGGCCGGCAATTGTGAGAATTTCCTGCCACAGGAAAAGAAAAGAAGAGAAGGGGTGAGCGCAGTTGAAATGAACCCGAGGAGAAGAGGCGTTGAGAGTACAGAAAAGAAAAGGAACGAAAATACCGCAACGGTTAATTTTAGAATTGGCCAAGAAGTAGCTGGGGAGCCGCAATTGTAACTCACTGGTTATTCTCAAGCAGTTGAGTGGGAAAATTCACTGGAGGTTTTAATGTAATTCCTATTAGCACCAGCATGGTTCTCATTAGTCATGCACTGAGAGTCACTCACATCGCTCCTCCCTGCTTCTTTTTCCCGGTACAGTATTGTCACAGTTTTTTAACGACATACAGAGTTCTCTTGGTGAACTCCGTATCTCGTTCTCTTACACTGGATATAAGAGTTTAGACATCATTTCTTCAGGGCAGGCAAATTCAAATTTATTCAGCGATAGAATGTCGGCAAAAACGATGGAGAAAATGTCTCAGTGATAAAAGGAGAGGGTGACCATTTGCAGTCAGGAAACTGCTCGCTGTTGTTGCCTCATGTTCCTCCTTGAGCTCCAAGGCTGAAGTCGACTAGGTCAAACTGACACAGGGCTGACAAAGTACTTGTCAACTGAGCAGTGTTTTAGATTCCCTTGATCCTCCACGTGTTCTTTCATTCCTCATTCATCCTTAAAAGCGGTTGTCACTCCATAAACAAGCTAAAGACGAAGAGGAATTTGTCCTGAATGTGCACCGAAGGAATTCTGTGGTCAGTTTGTCTCATAACTTTCCCATGATACATAGTCATTTCCCTGCTGCTTTTGGCCTTGAGTCTGTAGGTCTGGTCCGTGTGCTTTCATGTGTTGTACTTCCGTCATCCTGGCACCTGTCGTCAAATGCAAAGTTGTTATCGAGATTCAGAATGTTTCTATTTCTACCGGTAAAACGGTGCTGTAAAACATTTATGGCTTAACAGCCATCGCGACCGTGAGGACGTTTGGTGTGTACACACAATCCCAGAAGCCATTGTTTGCCTTGGCTGCCTCCCCACCTATTATCTAGCCAGGAACAAACGAAGGCAGGGCCTTACAGACTGGTGGTCAGCGGCCACTGCAGCGCCACTCGGCTCTCTTCCTGTGAGGGAAGCAGGAAGGGGAAGTGAGGTCGTTCCCTGGCGACGGCAAAGGAATTGGGACGGACAGTGTGGAAGACCAAAAAAAGTAAATAAGAATAAAATCGAACGAAACAACCTGATTTCATTGTGGAAGCAGGGCTGGGTTGGGGTTGCAATTCTGCTAACATTTGGATGATTTAGCGAAGGTTTATTGTTGGCATGTTTGTGCCAGATTCATCATGACATACTGTATCTGCTTCCTGTTGCAAACCAAACAAAGAAAACTATTCCTATTGAGTCAATGAATGAATGAAAATCTAGGACTATTATTGTCTGAATAATTGTGACTGCTGTTGTAGTATTTTGTCTTTGAGGCGCACCAAAATGCACTGCAGTCAATTTGCCCAGCAGTCGACACATGGGCTGTGTCATCCGATAGCCCTTCTCCTAAGCCACTTATTGGATCTCATATTCTTTTCGGGGGAGATTTGGGGGTTGAAACCTAACCATGTGTTTGCAGGCATTTGCATTTTAATAGCTCTACTGTCTTTACACTGGTTTGTCTTTAAACAGGAGGATGGACCTTGCAAACACACACACACACACACACACACACACACACACACACACACACACACACATACACACACACCGAACACAGAAGAAAACTCCAGAATTCCAGATCCTTTCAAATATTTCATATTTTCCTTCTTCTTTTATTTGCTCAAATTAAGCCTGTCGATGCAGACACACGTGCTCACATAGCCACAGACACGCTTTGCACAATGGCTGTGACAACTCATTTGGTCAAATCAAATGGGTGTTAAACATACTTTTTATTGGCAAACATGGGTGCGTGCCCGTGTCAGACTCGTTGCTTCAAGAGCTGCCAGGCCCCTGCTGAGGGGAAGAGTAGACCCTGCGTTGATCGTGTCACGCCTTGTTGTTAGTGAGTTTGTCTGCCGTCTGGGCTTGCTGTTGGTATGTAAATGAATATATAGATATGGTATATAGAGACTGGAGGCTTTATAGCAGCAGCAGCAGCGGTCTTATGATCCCCATGTGTCAACCATATTTTTCCTTACAGCATGAAAAGTCAGCTGTTAGTCACATTATTACAACACATTCAATTTCACTAATGCCTGTTATCCACGTCACCCATCTTGAATAGCGGAATTGTGTTGAAGATGTTCTCCTGTAATCGCTATAAACATTTGTTATGACTGGATTGTGAAAGTATAAATTCATGGTTCAAAGGTTACCCGGTTTGGGGCTCTTACAAGGAGCAAATTCACACTTTGGCAGATGTTCTTTGATATCTTACTGTATACTATTCATTTTCAGGTCATACAGTCCCACTTTCATCTGGGATCTTTACTGCCATCCCTTCCTGCCTTTGTAACACTCGTTTTGTTGACAAGTGTTTCTCATGACCGTGCTACATTCGTGCTTGCTGTCACAACACGTCAGACAGGACCCTGTCTGTCTTCTGTCTACAAAAAACACTTACTGCATGTGTGTGTGTGTGTGGGGGGGGGGGGGGTTGAGGGGAGGGTAGTCAACTGAGGAGACAGAAGTGTGGGCAACCATTTGGCATATATCAGCTAAATGGCGTTCGCATGTAAATGAGATGCTTGCTACTGTTGTCCCCCATTTGTACCGTTTACTCAACTCAACCTCAACTGTATTTACTTTAAATGCGAGCTACAACACTTTGAGAGATGGTAGCCTACTGCTGAGAAATAAATAAAAATCTAACTATCATGTGTTTGTGATTGTGAGACTGTATAGGTCTTGAAGCCTGTCTATGATAACGTCTATTATGATTACATGATATTAATTACGAGTCAATAGGAACATGGTCAAAACAGACCTTTGCACTGTTTGAGAGTTTGAGATGAAAAAAAACATCAACGTATCGGCTAAAGAGCTTAAGTGGCACACTCTTGTTGTGTGTGTGTGTGTGGGGGGGGGGGGGGGGTCAGCACAGTTTGGATGCTTTTGAGCTCCAGCTTTGAAACCATGTGAGAGGCGAATGACCAAGTGTGAGATCGCTAATGGGGTCAACAGGTTCAAATTTGGTAAGCTGCAAATGTGTGTGGAATTGCATGTCCACCCATCCATCCATTTTCGATAAACTAGCCGGAGCTTTACCTGAGCAGACTTCGGACTTCACTTTCATTGGTAGCGTAGTGGTTCATGCAGCTCGTCCATGCTCAGTTCTCGGTTGAAAGCCCTTCGTGATCAGTCTCTTATCGATGACTCAATAAAATGCAAACAATTACATTGGACTTTGTGATGATAAAATTTGTGTCATGCAGTTGTCTTCAAATGCTCTTCACCTGTCATTTTTATTTATAATCAGTATGTGTGTGGTATGAATCAGATTTATTTATGAGTTGTGTTGCTCAATCTAACAAGCTCGTGGGTTTTTTTTTTCTTCTTCTGCAGAGATTGAAGCCAAAGAGGCCTGTACCTGGCTCCGAGCAGCAGGCTTCCCACAGTATGCCCAGCTCTATGAAGGTCAGTATCGTCCGACTGATGGTCGTGAGAGATAAGTTGCAATTTTGAAGTTGCAATTGTGAGAATTCTGTTTTTTTTTTTTTTTTTTTAAGTAACTCAAACAAAACTTCAAGCCTAAGTATGACTGGTTGTCTGAGTTCTCAGACTGACCTAATTGTATTAGATTTAATCGAGATCAAAGGAGTGCACATTTGGTTTAATTTTGCATGACATTTGACCAAACTGAGAGTAGAAGCTTTTCTATTACTTCGGCTAATGTAATTACCGGTACCCTTTTTTGGGGGGAATTATGCATATTTGTGTGCATTTTGGTGCATACCTCCCACAGGGAAAACATTCCTGATGAGTGGGGGGGGGGGGGGGGTAGCACCAGTGTTCACCTATTTTTATATCAGCGCAGCCAGAGATGCCTGTGTTCCAAACAGGAACTTAATTTGGACCGTATATTAAACAATAATACAACTCTGAGCACTTTAGTACGGCACACCTTAGGCCTTCGCTCATGTAACTGCAAGTCAAAGTTTTATTTGTCAGCAGCTCTTAGTTCATTCCCACTTAACCGTGAAAGGTTTTCTATTGGACCAAACGGCTCTTTGTTGTTTGTCCGTGATGTGACTATTTTTTATACACCTGTGTGGAGTGAATTGGAGACAAATTGAAAACCACCAATCCATCACTTTGCAGGCTTCACAACTTCGCCCGCTACACACAGTTAGGAATGTGTGCGGATGAGATGACACATTTTCTTCTCTTGTATCCATCTCTATTGTCCTTACTGTCAAGACGATTGCCCCTCTAAAGATAAGCAAACTGATCGGCCTCTGTCAGTACAGAAAGCTCAAAGTGCTGGTATTCCCTCAATAGTGTTGCCTTATCATCACTCCCCTCAGGGTTTGGATGGAAGATTCCCATTCGGGGTTGGGCCGGAACATTCCAACAAGCGCTTGAATGTTAGCCTAGCACCTTCTGTCAGTGTCTCAGTGTCGGACCTGTGTGCACGCACTTGCGCGGTGATTTGCTGTTAATGAGGTTGACTGGAGAACACAAAGAATCGGTCGGAAGTAGGAGCTCCAAGCTGCGGCGGAGTGCCTATTGTCATTCTTCAATCAATCGCTCAGTGCTCCACATCTCCCCCCCGCCTGCTGCCTCTGAAAGCCGCAGCTGGGTTTGTTTGGTCGGATAAGATGCCACTTCCTCTTGGAGCTTTTTATGCCGGCTGCATGGGGGACAAGCGGGGACGGAAGACCTCGGTGGGTGTTTGAGTGTGTGTTGTTGAGTTTGATCTCAACTCATTGACCCTTCTCCCTTCAGATGCCCAGTTTCCCATTGACATCTCCTCAGTCACCAGGGACCACGACTTCCTTGATCGAGATGCCACTGAGGCTCTCTGCAGGTGGGACTCGTGCTAATACTAGTCCTTTCTCCTTCCTCTGATGTTATGATCCATTCCTGCTGCTTCCACTGCCTCTGTTCTGTAATTATCTTTCGGTGCTACCCAAATGAAACCATGAGGGTATGACTTCAAGAGAAAGCATGTTTGGGAAGTTGCTGAGGGGATGAAAGAATGGCACGATCAGTAGATTGCTCTCATTTACTGTTACCCCGTTACTCTTTTGTATTGTGATTCTAAGCATTGGGGCTATATCAGGCTTACTTTGTTCCACACTGTGAAAAAATAAAATGTGTCTGTTTCATATTTCTCGCGAAATGCATTTGTTTTTTTATTTTAACAGACAATATGTACCAAGATGTCTTTTTACCTTCACTTTGACCAGATATCACATTTTTTCACCATTTCACTTATCTTATCAATATAAACTGAATAATAGTTGTTTATTTATGCTGAGGTGACTATGCATTTACTGTATATGCTTTTCACAGTCATAACAGCCCTCTGAGGGAAAGAAAAGCTTTCTAAGAAAGCACAGAACTCACTTCAGGTTGCCATTGTCACGCATCGTTCTTGACAGTACATTCTGTATTATAAGTGGTTGAAAATTGTATGTGTGTGACTAAGCCACAACCTAATAGGAAATTAATTCAGTGCTTTGTTTAAGTAAGCCCAGTTTGCGCCCATGAAAGTAACCGTAACAGTGGTCACAGGAGGCTGAGGAGGTGATCGAGGTTAATGGCCTTTTCGTGATGCTGGGTTCATCAAATTCAATTTATCAGTAATAAAGCACAGCATGTGTGCTTTCACACATCTGGAAGCGATCATATCAATGTCGCTTCCCCCCCAGCTGCTGCCACCCCACCTCCTCCTGCCAAACTATTCCTCCGTTTCTATCCCTTCATCTTCCCATTGTTACGTGATCGCCTGTAAAAGCTCTCCAGAGGGACCCTGCCACTCTCTCTCCCCTTCACCAGGTGGCTGGGGGATAAGCTTTCTGCCCCCCCCCTCCCAAAGATTTCGCAGTCACTTCAGCAGATTACATTCTCTCCCTTTTGCTGCCTCCATCTCATTCGCTTGCCGCTCATGTGGGGTTTAGCAGTTCATTAAGGAGCCTGAGAGACGACCGGCCACTGTCTTTTTCTATTTATTCCCGCCTTTCTTCTATCCTACGTCCTCTGTGTTGTGGGGCCTATTTTAAATATAATCTGTTGCATGCTTGTGTTTCATTGCAGGAGGCTCAAAACCCTCAACAAGTGTGCTCTAATGAGGCTGGAGATATCACCGCAAAGAAAAAGGGTAGGTTTAAAGTGCACATGCAGACGAAAGATCACTCATTCTCTGCAATTCATCACCTCAACAATCAGTCCAGCTACGGGAGAAAGCTGTGTTTTCTCTTATATTATTGAATGAGCAGCAACCTGATTGTTTCTTAATCAAGGGAACTGCAAGGAGCCCAAAGGGAATGGAGTAAAAGCTAGAATATAAATCAAAATGTGGCAGATTTCCCCTTCAAAAGAAAAACTGTCCACTTCAATGAATATAACATGCTTCTTTCTGTCTGTGTGTTCCAAGTAATGTCGAACCTGAACAGAGATGGCCACTTTGAGACAAGAATTGCTGTCTTTCAAGCAAATTAACCTTAATTCCCTAATGGTCTTAAGTGCTACACAGTAACACCCTTGTCCCGTGTGTGGTGCTATTCATTGCGATGACCCTCTGTGTGTCACCTTTCGTTTTGGAGTTGGGCAGTCAAAGAGGTCATTTGCCTTCCAAGTGGGCTGACAAACAAGCCCTTATACAACATAGGAATGCATTGATTTGCCCACCCCCAAATCCCCCTCATGGCTCTCTATAGATTCTTGATTCTTGGCTCCGCCCTCTGTGGTATGGTAATCGACCAGAATCATCGTCAGTTGTGATGTACTGTTGTTGTAGAAAAACATTTGAGCATTTGGCCCATCATAGTAGTGGAGAGCAGCAAGGTGAGCGCCCAGAGAGTTGTTCGGCTTATCTTGCTCACGGACACCAAAGTTGTGGTCTGGAGGGGGATGGTCTTGAATTGCGGTCCCCACCGTGACAGGTGATGATCTTAACTCCGTTCAGTCTTGATCCAACATGTCGGTAATAATAGATTTCATTCTGAACAGTGATCACAATCCCCGGCGTTGCTGGGAATGCTTTAATGAATTGATGATAAGATATCTGAAAGTGTGGCCAAATGTTTGTGAAGGTGTATTCGGCCTATCAGCTGCTGTCTATTGTTATCTCACATTCCAAAAAATATAACATCAGTAAAAAGCCACTGTGGAATGTGTTAAAACATCCCCCAAGCCTCTTTGATCGTTTTTCATAAATCATTAATGCTGATTTAAAGCCTGATTAAACATGTGTTTTACATTTCGCAAAATCGTTGTAACTTTTAATTAACATGAGCTACAAAAATGTCTTTTGAAGAATTGATCTGGATTGTAACTACTCATTTGCAAGCATTGTATCTTTACAAAGGGGTTGTGGTCGTCGTAGGTTAAGGGTCAACTAAGTTACTGTCTAATTTTTGAGGTCACCTGTGGAATCTGGGAGTACCGAATCTTAAGTGTAGAATGACAGAAGCGGTATCAGTGAGGTTGTCTGACACAGCTAAAATACCAACAGATTGGCTAAAGACCGTAGGGGAACTGTCTGGCTGGATTGCAATCTACAGGGGTCAGAATGGAATTTGCTGAAATTGCTCTTGGGCCTGAGCTAGATTAACTAAGGTGGGGGAGGTGTGCATTTAGGGAAGATGCATGCTCAGTAAATGGGCCTCCTTTATGATATGCAAATATCTTTTGTGAAGTCAGGGAGTGATGGAACAGGTTTCTGGTCAACATGAATGAACTTTCTGTAAATTATGCATCAGGTGGTCAAGGTTCTTGGGTTTTTTGAGAATTACGAGAATTGCGCCACCTGTACAACTCCGTGCAATGACGACAATTATATACGTCTTGAATGTATTGTTTAGCGTCTGGAAGAGAGAAATAATTTACTGTCATGCTGTCTATTATCCAGAGTGAAGACTCCGATGAGGATGAGCCGTGTGCGATCAGTGGCCGCTGGACATTTCAGAGAGACAGCAAGCGCTGGTCCCGGATGGAGGACCTGGAGGTTTTCTCCTCATTGTACACAGATGGTGCGCAATCCTCTTTAGCAAAGGACCAAGTATCCAAAAAGACCAAGCTGGCCCTGTGCGAGGGAAACAGTTCGGAGAGTGTGCTGACTGATCTCAGTGAGCAACCTGAAGTGAGTTCCATCCATAGCAGCGGTAGTGGCGGAAGAGTAGAGGAGAAGAGTTGTGATGCGACCATTCATTCCCCAAACGAAGCCATTGCCGTTGGAGCCACGCGTGCGAGCTCTGTAGCGAGCATGTGTTCATCATCAGGCACAGGCGGGTCAGTTTGTGCTAATGAGGACTCTCTGTCTGATGGGCTTCCTCCGTCTCCCTTGGAGCTCGGACAGTTCACCTTTGATCTGAAAATGGGAGAACTTGGAGGAAGTCTGGATCGTGGCGGTGGCAGTGGTAAAAGCACAAGCTCACGAGCCAAGAGCTTCCTCAAGAGGATGGAGAGTCTACGCCTCCGCAGTGGCACCACCTCCAAGAGAAAGAAGAAAGGGAGCATCAGCGGTGGGAAGATAGAGATCAGCGGCCCTGTCATCAAAGAGGGTCTTGATGATGACAAGTTGCGGCGTCTCAACTGTGTGGATATCCCAAGTCTCAACCTCAACCAGAACCTTAATCACCAGACTATGACACTTAACAGGAATCGTTCTGTGTCCTACTCGACTCAGACGAGCAATGGTAGCACTGGAAGCACTGGGAGCAGCCAATCGGAAGCCAGCAGCGGCAGTGCGGTGAGCACCCCGAGCCCAGTGACCCGCGCTCGAAGCCAGAGCACCGCAGCAGGCTCCGGTAAGAGAGGTGGGATGTACTTGGAGGGTTTTGATCCCTTCAGCATTCTCCAGCAAGCATCCAATCGGCAGCCAACGCCCAAATCGGCCCCGCCTATCCCATGCCAAGCAAATACTGATATGAGCATTGATGAGCAGAACCGAAGAAACAACCACAGAATTCAGGAGAATGGCAGACAAGCAGAGGAAGAGGAAGAGGAAGACGAAGGCAGAATCCTTTTCTATTTACCGGAGGGTCACAAGCCAGGCACTTTCCCCAAAGCTCTGCAAGACGGGAGTTCAGGCAATAACAACGGTAATGACAACGGAAACTCCGTGATCCTGAGAGGACGGCAAAGTAGACGCCTACGTCGAGTCTCGTCCAGTTCAGTGGACAGCCGCCTCAGTTTTTATGACAATGTCCCATACATGTCGCGAGACGAGGCTGCGAAGGGCGATGAACGAAAACTGGAGGAAGTGCTCCAACATGTGAGTGGCCTGCAGCGTTTCGTGAACGCCTGGTCCGAGGCTGTGGCGGCTGGTGAGGAAGAAGATGAGGAGGATGAGGAGGAGGAGGAAGGAGACTCAGATTCAGCGTTGGACTCTGCCTCACCGTGCCCATCCTCCCCTCTGCAAAACCGTCTAGAAGAGACTGAAAATGGAAGTGACCAAGACAGCACAGGAAACCCGCTGGGGGAGGGCGAGGATGGGTTGAGGGAGAGGAGGGACTCTGGAGTTGGGGCATCACTAACAAGAACCAGCAGGTCAGTCAACAACCTCGAAAGTGTCTTACCAGTGATTTTTTTAATAGACAGTCTGTAAACTATTCATAGTTCAGTGACAATTTTTAGAAGAAAAAAATAGCGTTGTGATTCTCTACAGACCTCTGATTCTGTAAACCTTCTGGCAAACATTACCTTTGCTTTATGCGAATGGAAAAAGATGTCAGGGTCCGACATCAAAACAAAGTCTACCAGCACAAAGAGTACTCAATAGCTGGTGACAGCAAAGGATGAACAGGAGACACACTTCGACTGCTCTCCTTATGTAATGCTCTGGAATGCTGCTCGGTCTCCAGGGGGACCGTTGCTGCTTTTCTAGGAATCCACCGACAGCCTTACATTTGGTGACAGGGCTTTTTCGACAATCTCCTGATTGATGTGTACACAAATCCCTGTAATCCTTAAAACTGATCACTTGCCTGATAACACTGCAAGCGGTGTGTGTGTGTGTTTATATATGTGTGTGTGTGTGTGTGTGTGGCTGTAAATTATGGCCTTAGTTTGGATGCAAAAGAAGAAGCACAACTGCTCGAGCAGTTTTCTTCTGAACATCTGCCATTTCCCTCTTTTTTTTTTACTCCGTTCTCCAGGCCACAGAAACTCCGATGGATGAGCTTCCATAACTCCCATCGGCCCAGTTTGGCCTCCGCCCAGCTCCAGATTAGCTGCCAGTCTGTGCTGCAGATGAATCTTCTTCAGAAGCTCTCGCTGCTACAGCTCACCGCCTTGCTGGAGAGGCACACCCCAACAAACAAACATGGCTTCAGCTGGTGAGTTGGCTGGACGACACCACACAAAGAGAAGCACACAGTTTGATATGGTGTGAAGACAGGCACGGATTTAAAAAAAAAAATGGCAGTCCGATACTCAATCCATGCTTTCGTCTCCCAACCTCGTCTCAGTTTCGTCCATCTGCAGGTCATTGTATAGTGGGGTGACGGCTCTCGTCACAGGTTAGGTTTCACATTCTTTTCCCAGACCTGTAATTGCTGGGAAGGGGCTTACATTGTCTTTTACTCGAAGGGGCAATCATTGTTGTTCACACGCATGGTGTTACAAGAGCTGCAGGCTGGAAAGGTCTGTCCTTAACAATGATCCTCCACCTTTCCATCGAAATCACCTTCATTCTACTCACAATTGTTCATTTGCTTTGAGTATACCGTACATTTTCTGTAGTCAGCTGCAAGTAGTTTCTTTTTCCTTTTTTTTTCTTTTTTTAACTGAAATGTACACATGTGACTTGGACCAAAATTGCAGGGGGAAATCCACAAGCTAGAGATATTTATAGAACAAGTACAGCAAATCCACAAAAAACAAAACAAAAAAAATGCCGATAAAGCTCTAGCAACAGTGCTATACATTGTTGTCGGAATAAGAAGGCTATACAGAAAAGTTCTGTGAAGAAAACGGAGTCATAATTTATGTGTTTTTCTGGGTCCATTTTTTTTCCGGCTCAAGGTCATTTTTGAGGACAAGAATAGAA
Organism: Hippocampus guttulatus; assembly: GCF_054856545.1. Classification (NCBI taxonomy): domain Eukaryota; kingdom Metazoa; phylum Chordata; class Actinopteri; order Syngnathiformes; family Syngnathidae; genus Hippocampus; species Hippocampus guttulatus. The sequence goes on from NC_141269.1 coordinate 13,673,150, forward strand.
CTTTGGGGTTGTGCTCAAAGACAGAGGCCACTTGTTGGCAGCTGGAGCCCTCCACATGTTCAGAATTCCAAGTCAGAATCATAATTTGCTCCCATTGCTATGTACTCCCAAAATGCGGTTCTCAGAATAAGTCTGAGGCTTCCGAGCATCGCCACTGACAAAGATGAGCTTGTTCAGAATCACTTATAAACATTGCTATCTTAATCACTTTGACACCCTCGCTAAAAGGATGCAGAGTCATAAATCTGATGATACGTTTTAGTGCGAGTGCTAAACCAGGGTGCATGGACACACAGCAAACACACAAGCAGATACAAATAGTGTGAATGAAGTTCCCCCCCCCTTTTGTTACAATACATCCCACCACAACTCCAAAAGCTTCGTCTCCCAGCCTTGTTTATCCTCCCCTCTCGTAAACCCGGAGACAGGATTCTGCAGCCGCTCGTCTTGCCTGCGTACTTGCACATAAAAAAATACTCTCACGCGGCCAAACGTCTTCACTTGGTGGAGAGTGGATTCATCAGAATTGAACTATGTGAAGCTGCAATTGCACTGTAATAATGGAATGATTGGTGTGAAAACGTTCACAAGTGTCACTAATTAATAAGCATAAGGAAGAATGCTAACTTTGTAGCATTACAACTGCAGCAAGTGAGTTTACGACATGTAAACTTCCTCTGCATTTTCTTCTTCTCCTCATGTTCTTCTCTCAGCACCCCTTGTCGAGGCACACTAGAAAAACAAATTACATGAAAGACAAAGCGAAAGAATAACACGCAGGCAGTCAATTGACATGTCTCATGGTCATTGTGTACACTTGAAGGGCTTATTTTGGTTGAATTCCAAAGTGTAGCTCATGGCTTTGTTACTTAAGTAGGTTCCACTCTACTCTTGACCCGTCAACATACGAGCAGTCATTTGCCCCTGAAAGAGTCATCGTAAATATTGATGTGCTGGGTTTTTTTTTTGGCCTTGTATCTTTTTGTTGCAGGGCTGTTCCAAAGTTTATGAAGCGAATGAAGGTGCGCGACTACAAAGGCAGGAATGTCTTCGGTGTTCCGCTGCTAGTTATCGTCCAGCGCACTGGTCAGCCCCTCCCTCAAGGCATCCAGCAAGCGATGCGCTACTTGCGAAACCAGTGCTTAGACCAGGTATTGCTACACACACCTAGCACACAGGGGACTCTCTCAATAATCGACTCTGGTATTTCAACAAACGTCTCATTTGGCAGTTTTTTTTAAACCTATTTCTTCAGGAAGAAGAGTTACATAACACAAAGACTTTCAGATCTTTTTTTTATTTTTATTTTTTTCAATCAAAGCTAATTTAGATGTGTTTCCAATTGTGTCTATATTTTTCCATTCTGTCACACACGCGCTGAGGGGCTCAGAGCGAGTCAGCCCATAGATGTTACATCATCACTCGCTGTCTGTTTAACTCGAAAACAATGAGAAAGATTAGGACTGCACGTACCTCCAAAAATAGGGGATGAGCGTCGCACTGTGTTTCATAGCAAAACAAAGTTGAGGAGATAAAGTGCGTCTTAAAAAGACTCCTCGTGAATATTTTTTTTTCAAGCCTGTACTGTACACCTGACATAAATTCATAAAGTTGGCTGATGAATTCCCTCACAGCTAACAGTTTCATTATTAAAGAGTTTACACAACTTGGTGTGATGTAACATACTGGCAGTAAGCTTGAGATTTATGGGATTTGTAAGAATTTGTATTATTCAACAGAGGAACAGCACCTCAAGAACCACGTTTTTTATTGGTTTTCTTTGATGCCCAGATTATTGTTAATACGCAATACCGAGTCTAATACGCGTGGGGATTGGGCTTCAAAACCTTGCTTGCACATTCCATATAGATGCAGGGCATAACTCTTTCTGTATCTCTTTTGTCCAGGTTGGTCTTTTCAGAAAGTCGGGAGTGAAGTCGCGTATCCAGGCTCTGCGTCAGATGAATGAGGCCAGTGGGGCCGATGGGGGCGGGGTCACCTACGAGGGCCAATCCGCCTATGATGTCGCTGACATGCTCAAACAGTACTTCCGAGATCTGCCTGAACCACTGCTCACCAGCAAACTGTCCGATACCTTTCTTCAAATCTATCAGTGTAAGAATGCGCACATTTCTCCCGGGGTGCATTTTGATTACGATTTTTATCTATTCTGAGGGGAAATTCAAGTCACATTCTGCTGTATATTGGTGTTGCTCACTACACAGGCAACCAGATCAAACACATGTCGGCAAGCAAGGAGATATGTCTCAACGAAAGGAGCGCGCTCAAAGTGTTGCACGTTGACCTGGGGGCGGTGGGGGTGTGGGGGGCTTGGTGTCTTGCTCAAGGGCACCTTAACAGTATTCTCAGTGACAAAACCCAAGTCCTTATAGATGAGTTACTGCTGCCTCGATTTTCTTTTTTTTTTTTTCTCCTTTCAACTTTTTTTTCAGGCCTGCGGGGCAAGAATTTCAACATTTACAAAGCAAACAAACAAGGCGAGTGCAGGAAATGCCAATAGGATGAGTCACTTTTACAGAATTGGTTCATTGTCCTTTCACTCTTGTTTCAGTCTTATTACGTTATGATCAAGATGACAGCATTAGGAAGTGTTTGCATAAGGTGGAAGATGACGTCAAGCCATACATCATGCATACACACACGCGCACACGCGCACACACGCACACACACACACACACGCGCACACAGTCTCTTACATAACCCACTTGTCCACTCATATCCCACTTAAACATGTTCCGTCCTCACAAAGTGTTCCCAGATGCACAAAGCAGATAACAAAAGCTGACAGATGTGATCGGTGACGTCTTTCCATGCAGACATGCCCAAAGAGCTTCGCCTCCAGGCCGCGCGCGCCGCTGTGCTGCTGCTGCCCGATGAGAACCGCGAGGCTCTCCGGACGCTGCTGTGCCTGTTGAGCGACGTGACGGCCAGCGTCGGAGAGAACCAGATGACGCCCACCAACCTGGCCGTCTGCCTGGCGCCATCTGTATTCCATCTCAACACCCTGAGGCGCAAGGAGAGCTCTTCACCAAGGTGGGTTTGTATGTGTGTTTGTCTGCATGTGTTCATCAGTTATTTTACTGAAATCAATGGTCGGCGTTGACGGTTAGTGGCTGCTTACATAAGATGTTTGCCATACCTTGCACAAACAGGAAAAGGGTCATACTAAAGAAACAAAAGAGCAGGATACTGTACAGTAGATGGAGCGGTAAGAGGGACGAGAGTGCAACATGAGAGAGACAGCTCAGCTGGAGTCATTACACAAATGTCTTGAACTGATTAAGAAATAGTTTGTTAAGCAGGTGTAAGCGGCTCCCCCCCCCCCCCCCCCCGCACTGTAAGACCTCTGATGATTGCGGTTTCCAAATCTCATAGTGTTCTTCCTCTTCCTCGCAGGGTAATGAATAGGAAACCGACTCTGGGAAAGCCGGACCAGAGAGACCTGAACGAGAACCTGGCCGCGACCCACGGCCTGGCGCACATGATCCAGGAATGCAGAAAACTCTTCCGGGTTAGTTAGTCAACAATTAGCCTCAATCATAGTACTTGAGATGTGGTCCCATCAAGGATTACATTGTTCGATTTACAACTAATCGACACGCTCCCTAACAAAGGGTGTTTAGTTGTCGATAAATCCCGCAAGATTTTTATCTAAATAAAGCTCCTCAACTCATTTCACCTCCAGCGCATAGTTGAAACTAAATTGCGAGTAGGCCTGGGGAACACTGTAAATGGGTTCTAGTCTGAAATGTTGCCTCGGGTGTATCTGCTGACAGCATGTTGCCTCTTGCTAAAGCTGCAATATTATTAGCAAGTCACTGGTATCCCGGTGTTTGTCCCATCAACAAACATTCGGTTACATAACCATCTGATCCAATCCATGCTGGCTTTGCCTTCAACACTGCTGTGGTAACGCGAGATAAATATTTCCCACTACAGTGCTGTCCGGTTATGATCAGAAGTAACTTTGCAAGTGTTGGTGAGTGTGCACAAGGAGACAGCTGGAGCGGATCAACGGGAAGTAATGAGCCTGCTCCACAATTACTAATCCAATTTCAATTCCAAACTCTGGCACAGTCCCTGCCAGCTGACATGCAAGAGCACTCTCTAAAGGGGCGACACGCTGAGGGTCATTAGCAGTGAGCGCTTAATCAGATTGTGGGAGAGCTTCCTGTCATGATAACGTCCCGTAGTCACTAACAGAGTTACCTCGCCAAGAATTGGCCTTTAATCAAATTTGTCTTTGCCAGTCAAAGCTCATAAAAGGAGTCTTTAATTGACAATGACTTCTTTTCATTTCTGCAAACCCTTTGTGATGAAATTAAAATTGCTTTTTCTTTTTTTCCAAATGTCAATTGACCCTGAAAAATGGCAGACTGCAAGGTGAAGATAAAGCGATAAGATAAACCAGAAAGAAGACATGGCATGTTTTCATGTTATTTACAATGCTCGTGCTTGATTCCATTTCCCATGACATAAGTAAAGTGCCGTTCTCTGGGAAGGCCTGGCCTCTCATCTGTAACTGTAATTTGTAATCTACCAGACCTCGTGCATGCGAAAGCCATCACTTTACTGCTTGTAAAATTGGCCCTCAAAGTATTGAGCCCTATTAGCAAAGTTTTAAAAAATGTATTGCCCTTCGGCGAGATTCAAAGATAACGATCACGCGTGCTATGTTTGGTTATGTAACCTCATAACACATCCCGCATCAAGCAGGCCGTAATTGCACTGACTGCTGCCTCAGTGATGAGTGTTGCTTTACACTCGTAAGTCAGTGAGCGTACATGAGCTCTGGTTTAAGTCATGCTCTTGGAAATGAAAAACAAAACGTCTGTGCTGTTTTTCCATGGAAGTAGAATTTAAAATACAGAAACATACAGTACATACACCTGCACATATATCTAATGAAAAACCTGTACAAGAGCTATATCGGAAATGTCGTATTTAGTAAAATTACCAAGCCATAGTGTAACCCACTGGACATCATTTCAGTTGTTGACAGTATGTTGTTCAAAGACAAATCAAATTATAATACATTCATGGACAATTAAGATCCATCCATTCATTCATCCATCCGTCCATCCATTTTCTAATCCGATTATCCTTAGGAGGTTCAAGGGCATGCTGGATCCTATCCTTGCTGTCTTTGGGCATTAGGCGAGGTATAGTCTGAACTGGATGCCAGCCAATCACATCGACAAAGAACCATTCACAATCACACCTAGGGATAATTTAGAGCATTACGGTAACCTGCCATACATGTTTTTGGAAAATGGGAGGAAATCGGAGTACCCGAGGAAAACCCACCTCGGCACGGGAAGAACATACAAACTCCACACAGGAAGGCCAGAGTCTGGATTTGAACCATGGATCTGCACTGTGAGGTTCTAACTATTCAGCCACAAAAAAATATACATATTTTGAGATATAAAACTAACTTATAACGAAAATGTCCTTTGTTTCAGTCTTTGTCTATTCTTCCCATGAATAAGCTGTCAAGCCAATTTTAATAGTATTCAATTTTTTACTGTACGGCTCTAGGAAGGAAGGCCAAACACTTGTTTTGGGAATTCTAGTTTGCTTTTATTATCACACGATACTTCGTCAACTTTTTTCATCTTGCACTTGGCAAATACTTCATATACTTGAAAAAAAAAAAAACTTATAAAAACTACGCTAAAATTAAGTTGAAAGTTTGAAAAAAAACTACCAAAAAGTAATAATCCACATTAATAATAATAATATTTAAAACGGACTTAATACAAATCCCAAACTGTTCTCTCCTGTTCACCGTACAAATTGCCCTCAGTGATGACCCCATGCAGCTAAGAACCAAGGCCTTTCTGTCTTCCTGCAGATCCCCGAGGAGATGAGTCGCTGTAGGAACTCGTACGTAGAGCAGGCTCTGCTACCGCGACGCTTGGAGGAGCTGTCGGGTTGCGACGCGGGACTAGGAGGATACCGGTCCTACCTGCGCGACGGCCTTGACGCTCTCCTCAAGGAGGCCAAAGACAAGTTTAAAGGTTACGACAGTTTCTCCACCCCCGAGCAAGCTGAGCTGGCCTATCGTAAGGTAAATTCATCACCTCAAACGTTTTGTGCGTGGACCCATAAGTATGTGCCTCCCGGGGGTTGGACCCGACCTTTAGAAACTATTGATAAACGAGCTTTTAAAAAGGGATCGGCAGTCAGCCAGCATGTCTCCTGAGTGTTAACAGGCCGGCGAAGTCTCTTCTCGGCTGTCTCTGTTTCCTGTACTGCCTTCCTCTCTGTCCTTTTTCTCTAAATATCTTGTGGAAAAGCACCAGTTAAAGTTTCCTGTATTGAGAAACGCGTCCGTGTGAAACTAGCCTGGCCCTTGACTTCTCATTCCCTCCCCGGCACTGGACCCTGTCCCACAATGACATCAGCTCATCTCACACTCGCATACACACATGCACTAATCTCCCAAAGGCAACATTTCCCATGTTTAGTGTGTAAGAGGGGTTATCTCAAAGTCACAAGGCCTCAGGATTCAACGTGCCATCTTTATCATCTGATGGAAAGGGAGGAAGCAGCTGACTTGGCTGGAGGGCGTTGAAACACAAACTGGCCGTTGTGCCTGAACACATCACTTCATAAATCAATAAATCAAGGACACACGACGCAATCACATGCATAAGACACGAGATCAGAAAAACTAAAGGGCTGGACGTGCACCTCTTAATGACTTCAAGCAGGAGATATCAGACCATCGTACCCACGTGACGTTTGCGAACGACTCATTCTTTTAAACGGCGACTTTGGGGTGAACCATGAAAATTGATTCGCAGCTGTGAAGGAGCCATTAGTTGTTGTTTTGCTTTTTTATGGTATTTGGTCACATTGAAACAATCTGGTTAAATGTATAAAATGTAAGGTGGAATCACAGAAAATAACATTCTTCCAAAGCTTGGGTGTGGAATTTATTCGTTTTTGTTGTGATTATTAGACTCGTATTGGTGCGGATGATATCGTCTTGGCGAGTCTTTTCAAGAAGAGTGGAAACCCTGTCTGGCCCTTTGCATGGTTGTTGGATTTTAACGTGAAAGAACCTAATCGAACACGAGATGGGGAACCAGCAGGCCCTCTCCGACATCCAACATCAACAAATGTTGTTCTGGATGAATGGACAAAAAAAAAAAATTCCCACAGCCGCACTCCCAACATCTCCCAGAAAGTCTTCCAAGAAGAGTGGGAGTCTTGATTATATTTGATCTGTTTTTTTACGTTTCGTTCAGTTTATTTTTATTCACAGTACAGAGCACCAAATCACTTCACTGTTTCCATCGTCTTTTCATTTTGTTATCACAGCATGTTTCACTACAAGCAGATTTAGGACTACATTCTTGAATCAAGCAATCCTCAAAAAGTGGCCTTTACTCCAATAGATGTTTTGCCAAAAAGGCACAGTAATAAAAATGGCAATAAAGAAATATATATTATGTTCTGGGGGGGGCGCACTTTCAAATTCGTTCCATCCAGTCTGCCTCCATCTGGTATCTGCTTTGGTTTTTGACATTTCTACGCATTTTTTATTTGCAAGTCTGTCTTGACATACAGATGCAGCTCAGTAAATTTGAATATTTTGGAAAACTTTATATTACTAGTTCAATTCAAAACGTGAACTTAACACGTTACATAGATTCACTCCACAAACTAAAATATTCATTTTGATGTCTAGAACAGCGAAAACAGCTCAAGCATACATAAGAAATAATCCAAATATTTTTTAAATTTACAAACGTGGTAGGAATTGGCATTCACACGAGTATTTTAGGTTTTTAATTAATCTCTTCATACTGTACTAACATACACGACTTGATATATTTACTTTTTGAATTTATCTGCTGAACTCAATAACCTTTTTGTGATGGATTGAGAGACGCCTGTGTATTCTAACATATTGTGTTTTAATTGAGTATAATGAGTTGGGGCGGGAAAGACCCCCCCCCCCCAAACTGAACTTGGTTGTGAGTGCTTGCTGTTGCTTCCTTCAGGTACACGACGGCTTCCCGCTGAGGCTGTGGAAAGTGACCGTGGAGGTGCCTGCAGCTCCAGAGGAGGTCCTGACCCGGATTCTGAGGGAGCAAGCGCGCTGGGATGAGGACCTGTATGAGAGCCGTGTGGTGGAAAGCCTGGATGAGAGGACCGAGGTGTACCAGTATGTGCGGAACACCATGGCCCCCCATCCCATGAGGGACCACCTGGTGCTCAGGTGAATATCACTCAATTTTGACCTTCTCTCACTTGTCATGCTCGTGGTCCAACGATGTCCTTATTTGTTTTGTTTTGTTTGTTTTACACCAGAACATGGGTAACAGACTTGCCGAAAGGAGCATGTGCACTGGTGTCTACATCAGTTGATTACGGCGCAGCGCCTGTGGTGGGCGTGCGCGCCAACGTTCTCCTCTCACGCTATTTTATTGAGCCCTGTGGAGCCAACAAGTCCCGACTCACGAACATTTCTAGAATTGACTGCAGGTCAGTGTTTTTTATTGTACTTGGACATTCATATTAGTCTTAGGCCTTGCTCACACTGACAGCCCCTAAATCCTTTTTTTTTTTAAATCTTGGTTTTACAAAGTCCGAAGAGCAGAAATCCCACGAAATACAATTTTTACAAGATGTGGAAGCAGTATGCGTCTTCAGAGTGGACAATCTGGTCTCGTAAAATGCAGAGACACAAAGTGTGTAAACAGCTTATCTAATGTTTCATAAGTGAGAGACCCCCCCCTTCCACACACACACACACACACACACATTCCGAGGAAAAAATTGGCAAGTGCATCCTTCCTGCTGTCATAGTTTGTGACCACACACATAACAATCTCCACCAACAATCACGACTCTCCTCCCCCAAACCAGAAGTCTGTTGTAGTACCAAAACGAATCAACGAACTAAAATACCAAGAAGAAAGCATAGCATTTGTAGAGGAACAAAAATTTTGATCGCTTGTCCCAGAATTTGCTGCGGATGTCAAAACTCTCTGTGGAATTGAAAGCAGTCCGCAGAAGTAAGTGCATAATATTTCATTTACGTGTCGTTTTCATCCTGACAACTATATGTCGCGGTCAGACACATGGCAGGACGCAATGCCCAATTCTGACTTTTTTTTTATATTCTCGTTCACATTACAAAAACAAAAGCGTCCTCTAATGTCAACTGACTGCGTCCGTGATGTGACACACATGCGCACAACGCACGACCCCGAGTGACATACGCAAAAAGACCATCGTCTTACTTTTAAATTGCCTGCACAGCGCCGAACGGTTTTACGATTGAAATGTCTTCAGTGTCCACTCACAAATCAAAGTAGAGCTTGGGGAAAAGATTTGGCTAACGAACCGGATGAAGCTCTGTTGTGAGCAAGGCCTTCGCGAATGATGTCTGAGTGCTACATGTTGACACGCTGTGTTGTCTTCTTACACAGGGGTCGCTTCCCAGAGTGGTACAACAAACTGCACGGACACTTGTGCGCTGCTGAGGTGGTGCGGATTCGCGACTCCTTCACATTGCCCACGGACAAATGAGACTGACCCCTCCTTGTCATTCCAAGAGCGATGAAGACCATCCTCCACCTCTTCACAAAAACAGGACAAACCTTGGCTCCTGGACTTGAAGGACTTTGTTGGTTTGTTTTTTTTTTAATCATATTATTGATGTTACCATTTAAAATGTCCTCTGGTCCTGCCATCTAAGTATTTATGTGGATCAAAGAACATCGTTTAGACAGGCTTTACCCAAAGAGTGCTATTGCTTCTGAGAAGCAAAGGTGACTGCATGTGTAATGAGAGCAACCAATAGTTAGCATCAACATACTCCAGTGTACACACACTAACTACTCTTTTCACACTTAATATTAATGCTATCTATTTTGCCTTACGTCCGTCCTTTTTTATTTTGTCTCTTGTTACAACGCGTGGGAGGAAGCGCAAACAATATTTATGATGTCGTGTGGATTGATGAGTGCCTGGTTGAAGAAAGATGTGAATGTGCTAGCCCCGGTTTGAGCTGATATGTGGAATGGAGAGGAGAGGATACAAAGCGGTGGCTGGCTCACCAAAAGCAGCAACAAAAGCACCATGACGCCTCCCTGAATGTTCCATTGCAAGGAATGATTCATGTTGAAGACCAATCGACACAAGTAGACCAAAATCCATGAAAAAGCACCCTTTAACCTTTCCACAGCACAAATTAATTTGTACTTCATATGTCCAAATATTGACCGTCACAGTGCATGAAAACAACACGTCCAACATTGAAAAGAAAACTGCAAGAAAAAAGGTCCTTTTATAAAGGAGGAGATTTTACAGGTTTTACTGTAAAGACGAAGGCAGATTGCATGTTAGTGTGTTTTTGCAGAAAAAAGAAAGGAAGGAAGACAAGCTTGTCACTGTGTAGTTCACTTGTTTTAACACCGCTTTATGCGTACAGTACAGTACTTCACTTAAGGCATTGTCCATATCGTTCATGTAACCGGTCTCTCTACCAAATAACACATGGCAATGACCGTTAATTTAAAACAAATATATTTATACCTCGGACATATGTTTGTTTTGTATCGTTTTGTTGTATTGTAAATGTTAAGCTCTGTTACGGAAATGAAAAAAAAAAAGCTTTATCTTTTTTATTAATATTATTTCTGTACAGTTTAATCAAAGTGCACTATTAAATGTATTAAAATAATCACTTTGGTCATATTTGTGATGTAATATCGGGTGTACGGGGAGGCCACACAAGTAAATCCTCATAATCTCTTCAGTAATTAGTTTGCTTGTTCCGATCCAGAAGTGGATTACTGTTATGGCAACATTCAAGTATGCCAGTTAAGCCCCAATTGTGCCAAAGAGGACCTGACGGAAGGCGGGTACCGGCCAGTGCACTTCTTGATGCTGTTCTCAATTGCTCCTTACGTAACTTGTTGTACAGTACTTTCATATTGCACAAAACAATGGGGCCAATTGTCTCACAGCTGCTCCAAAGCCAGTGGCCTGGAAGAAGGGCACATGTAATGAGACTCGGTAGAACCCAGACCTCCATCATGGCTTAACTGTCCAAATTTGGATCAGTGCCAAATTGTTCACCGATGTAGATGTGTACCTCCTTCCATGTGTTTCAATTCTGTCATGGTCCAGTCCATGGTATAGCCAGCCCACCTCTCGCCAAAGGTCAGCTAGAGAGGCTCCAGTTCATCAGCGACCCGAATGAGTACTGTATCAAGTATCAAGTACAACTTTAATGTCAAATGTGCTGTATGTGCAACATACGTGTATAAGCACCAAAGACAATGGATGCATGAAAAGAAGTAAGTCACAGTCTAATATAAATAGAATAAAGCAAAACACCTTCAAAGCCGCTTTAATTAATGAATATGAAGGTCTTGACAGAGTGATACTTGTCACCTAGTGATGTTGTCTAGCAGGGGTGTCAAACTTATTTTTGTCGCGGCCCACATTGTAGTTACGGTTTCCTTTGGAGGGCCGTTATGAATTTTGGGAAACCATATAAATGTTTAATCCCCTCCACATGTTACATACACAGCGCACAACAAATTGATGAATAACTAGTTTTAAAATCAAAAATCAAGAAGAATTACTGTTATTGTGGATTACATTTAGCAATTTGAAATTTTGGTTCAGACTTTAGCAAGCATCATGGAATTTGACATGCTTGATTTGCTTTCGCGGGCCCCATAAAATGATCTGGCGGGCCAGATCTGGCTCCTGGGCCTTGACTTTGACACCTGTGTTTTATAGGTATGGCTGCCTTGTGCTATGAACTGCAAACAGATCCTATTTTACTGAGCAGTCAGATTCTTTCCATTTGTGTACTGTGTCTTCTTTTTTTGGGGGGTGGGGGACATGAAGAGGGGAAAATTGAATGTCCTGCGAACATCATTTACCAAGGTGTCAGGTGTTGCCTGTTGTTCTTTTAACAGTGTAATAACTATGGACCGTGCGTTGAAACGAGTTCGACCTTTGTGTGACAGCTGTTGCAAGTGGTGACTTGACTGTGACAACTATGCATTTGGGTTACGTGCCGGAACTCTCGCTCCCTCGTTCAGACTTCACACGGCCACGAGGAGTCAGAGGCCTCAGAAGGCCTTCAGTGTTGTGGGGCGGGTGGGGTGTGGGGGGATTTCCTTTCATGTATCTCATTAGCGCTGCCAGCCTCACGTCATCCTGAAATGCACACACTCCCTCAAAGTGGTGCTGGGACTTTGGGAGAAGTGTATTTTGTTGCGGGAACCCAAACACGGCAGAGAGATTATGCGGGGCTGGATAAGGCTGACCCTGAGTCAGCATGCATTCCTGCACACTTGTCTGAGATTCAGACACCGGAGGGTTCCCACATTGATAAATGAGGACAAACATGTATGTGCATGCTTGCATACGATTGTACGTTTCTGGCCACACGTCAGCCAAAACTCTGCTCCAACATTTGCACCTCAGTCAGAGATGCATTGTTATGACACTATTTGAAGCATAGCAAGCACTATTAGCCAATTAGAGAACAGCTGAACAATCGATCGAATTCATCGCAATGTCAGAGAATGCAAATTTCAAATTGCAAATGCTGCGATTGGAGAAAATAAAACTTGATTTCTGTCGGTAGGTAGGTAGGTAGGTAGGTAGGTAGGTAGGTAGGTGGATAAATGTCTTGACTTGTAGCCAAATTCTGCCCTTACCTTTCTCATTCACGTCAATGAGCGAATACTCTCAAATCGGTTACTTATTGAAAATTTTTATATAAAAATCCAATTTGATTAAAATATTAAATGGTTAAAAAATAAGAAAAAAGAAAGGCTATTGAATAGATGTTCCTGAAAACCTGGACTCGCCCCCACTCACCCATTTGTAATATGCTTATATTTATACTGTATTTTATATTTATATTTATTTAGATACCTTTTGTCTTCTACTTTCTCCCTTTCATAATTTTGCTGCTGTAAATTGGGAATTTCTCCATTGTGAGACAAATAAAGATTTTCTTATTCTTTTGAAATGGAGTGCACTTATACTGTAGAGCGCTTTATTTTCATTCTGTTTACAAATCTGTATATCTGTATCTCATTCAAGTAGAGTTAATGTAGCCCACACAGGGTGTTGATGCATGTATCAATCCACGGAAAGGTATTCATTTTCAGTTTTAAATGACTTATTGTAACCTCCAAGCTCTTGCGCCTTACCCTGGCCAATGACAGAACCCAGTATGTTGTCTACTCTATGGTCCCATTTGAAATGCATCCCCGTTGTATTGTACCAGCCTGTAGCCTTGTCCGAGGGAGTCCAAAGCTAGTTCGTCTCTCAAGCCTGGCCAGTGTCCATGTTTGCAAATACCCTTTCGTTTGTCGCTAGGACAGCCAACAGCAAGACGTTAAGCAGTCAAATATTCCTGTTGCTAGGATGGCGTTGGCCAGCCCAATATTTTCCTCAAATGTAGTACATATGTAGCTTCTGCAAATGTGTAATCCCCATGTAGAAAGGAGACAAGACATCCGCTCCTAACGTTCCACCCATCTACCAATTTTCGACAACGCTTATCCTGAACAAGGTCGCTGGGGTCCTCCTAACATTCCTCTTTAACAAGAAGCTATGATGCTTTCTGACACGAATAGGAAAATTCATTCCGATTTTGCGTTCATTTTGAACGGCCCATTCACTACTCAATTGGAGTCACCACCGAACCCCGCACCCCCCCCCCAAAAAAGAAAAAAAAATATATATATATGAAAAAATAATCACATATTTAATTGCAATATTGAGAGGTGAAGCCCTAAATTACAGTGGAACCTTCCAGTGGACCATTTGAATTTCAACATAAATGTTTGGAAAGTAATTGGCTGTAAAAGTCACGGTTGACATTATCAGAATGCAGTACAGTATACAGTATCTTGGTGATAACACAAGCTTGCCTCTTTGACTCCGCGAACAGTGGAGAAACTGTGTCTGGGTAGAAGGAATCCGACATGTGCGCCAACTCTATGTCACACAGTGTAGGTCACATAGTTGATTGGTGCTATGCTTGTACTTCTGTTATGGCAACACTAGTAAGGTACAGTATGTCATCATGATAACGCATTGGGTTTGAACAACACTCAACACATGCAGACGTGCACCTTTTTCTACTTGTAATTCCCTGTGTGGTCGCGAGCATCTACAAGAGAAGTCACTGTGTTTATATGCTGGAACTAGTGTTTCCCAGTTTTTAGCACGACAACACATATTTTAAGTGAGAACAATCTAATGGCACTTCACCCAACAAAAATGTCACCAAAATAACACATGCTCAAATCATATTTCTTCGTCTCAATCTACTGACAAATTGACTAATTTATAAATCATAAATCTGGAACTGCTTGTCAAAGACCTCCTCTATGGTGGTTTTAGAAATAGAGTCTCTCATCAATAGAAGTAAGTTATGAGGAGGCTGAGTTCACATGGGTGGATTGCTAACAGCCTGATCCATCTTCACCATTGGAACATTGGGGACTGGCTCGCCTCCCTCGGTGAAAGAGTACCACAAGAGCTGTCAAAAACACGTTATTCACCACAGCCAGAAGTGTCAAGAAGGACCCTGGCCGCAGTTTGGCTTTAGGCAAATGAGGTGTGTGTGTGTGTGTGTGTGTGTGTGTGTGTGTGTGTGTGTGTGTGTGTGTGTGTGTGTGTATATATATATATATATATATGGCATTTATAATAATACATACAATAAAAATACATATCTAATGTTGGCACACAAACAGATTAATTGCATTTCCATTTATATCAATTTACATCAACAACTTATATCAAAACTTACCTTGATTTACAAACTTTTCGGGTTACATGTGGTGCACCACTGTGTGTATATTTGAGTGTGTGTGTGTGTGTGTGTGTGTGTGTAAAAGTATATTATCCAGCCATTATCTGAGCCGCTTTATCCTCACGAGGGTCGCGGGTGGCTGGAGCCCACCCTAGCCATCTTCAGACAGTAGGAAGGGTACACACTGAACTGGTTGCCAAACAATCGCAGGGCACACAAAGATGAAGAGCAATGCATGTTCACAACAGTGTTCCATGAACCTGCCATGCATTTTTTGTGAACCGGAGTTCCCGGAGAAAACCCACACAGGGACGTAAAGAACATGGAAACTCCACACAAGAAGGCCAGAGCGGTAGGCGTGCTGGAGCCTACCTCAGCCGTCTTCGTGCAGGAGGCGGGGTACACCGAACTGATTGACAGCCAATCATATTGTCACATATAGTGCTTCGGGGCTGGACTCGTATCTCAAATCTCCGATTGCTGTTTAGTATTTCACCACCGAATCCGCATCCCTTCAAATGGATTACGAAAATATAAAAACGTCATAGATAATTTAAAAAATGTAATTTTATCCTGATGGTGAATGAACTGCACTTCGTTGTCATCAAATTAATGTGTTCGCACATGTTGTCTTTGCTGACCATGTATTTAAAGAGCAACACTGCTCTCTGATGGCCATTTGGAGAGTACATATTTGCCCAAAACACACCTTTGAAACAAATTAATATCCACAAAATATGATTGTTCTCAGTATGATTAAATATAAATTCCAAATGCGAAGTTTCATTTTCTTTCCGGACGACCGTCACAAATAACAGCTGAACGCACAATTGCGGCGTCATGGACAATAATAAGTTTGTAAAAAAATAAATTGAGGTAACCGCATCATCTCCTCGTTAGTATAGTGGACAGTATCTCCGCCTGTCACGCGGAAGACCGGGGTTCGATTCCCCGACGGGGAGAGCATTTATTATTATTATTTTTTGTTCAGTTTCCACCGTCTCAACTTTAAAAGAGAACGGTTCGATTCCCCGAGGAGGAGAACAATTGTATATTCTTTTTTCAGGACGTAGGATAGCAAAAAAAAAAAAGTAGATAGTATTGTTCTCTAAAGTGGTTTACGAGAAAATTAACAGCAACATTTTCCGATACGATATGGGAATTGAACATTCTAAATTCTCCGTGGGTGTGATTGTAAGAGTGGATGGTTGTTTGTCTCTGCCACAGGTGTCAAATTCAAGGCCCGGGGGCTAGATCTGGCCCGCCACATCATTTTATGTGGCCCGCGAAAGCAACTCAAACATGTCAACTTCCATGATCCTTTCTAAAATGTTTACCAAAAATTTGAATTCTCACATGTAATAAATAAGAGATATATTCTAAGCATTTTCTTGTTACCAAACCCCTCATGATAGTAGCTTAAACAATACTTTAATCAACAGTTATTCTTGACTTCTTTATATGGTTACAGTTACAATGGCCCTTCAAGTCAAACGGTAACTAAAATGTGGCCCGCGCCAAAAATGAGTTTGACGTCACATACCTCAATGAATGACGGCCCTGCAGTGGCCCACATCTGGCATCCATGATGTGGGCCGCATTCGGCCCAGATCTGAGCCGCATTGTAAAACCATATCTGGCCCTACTCCGGCCCGACGCTGGGCCAGAACTGGTTCCTGATATCAGCCTGAATTCAACCTCAACTAAGCCACATCTTTCATGAGCCATATTTGACCCACATTAAAAAAAAAGTCTCAAAAACGACTGTTATAAAAATATGTTTATTGTCATAATTTGTGAACCTCACATATAACTCCACATACACTGGAAAAATGCACTTTTCTTTATTTAACAGTGAACACAAAGTCCAAATTGGGATGCAGCTTACTCTTGAACAGTATTTTTCTGTCCATCAAATTGTTGCGCTCTCCATGTCCTCTTTTCTTCTCATGCTCTCCTTCCTGTCACCACCCCGATCAGGAGCCAGATGTAGCCATCCTTTGATTGTGACATCAATTTCCTGGTCTGAGGCCCAAGATGTTAGGCTGTTAGGTCTCACAGTGGCTGTAAGAACTGTAAGAAAACAAGAAGGGACAGTGTGTTAGGAAAACAAACATTTGTACATGTCATGAACAATTAATGGTCAGTAAAAATAACCCCTGAAATTTCTTAGAATAATAATAATACATTTCATTTATAAGCATCTTTCAAGACACTCTAGGGCACTTTACAACCAAAACTAAACTAGGTGTGACGCTGTGGGGCGGAATATTTGCCACCAAAAACTAAACGTGAACAACTTTTAAATAGTTGATACTGAATTTGAATTACGTGAATTGAAGGTCAGTGGCTCGGATAATGGATGGATTTGTATATTTTACTCTGAATCATATTGAATAACTAAATCTGAAAGCCGAAAAAAACGACCATGTGTCGTAAGGCGTTTTTAGCCGAAAAAAAAACGACCATGTAAAGTAAGGTGTTTTGAGCTGAAAAAAAACAACCATGTACAGTAAGGCGTTTTTAGACGAAAAAAAAGGACCATGTACAGTAAGGCGTTTTTAGCCGAAAAAAACGACCATGTATAGTAAGGCGATTTTAGCCGAAAAAAAAACAACCGTGTGTAGTAAGGCGTTTTTAGCCAAAAAAACCCAGACCATGAATAGTAAGGCGTTTTTAGCCGAAAAAAAAGGACCATGTATAGTAAGGCGTTTTTAGCCGAAAAAAACGACCATGTATAGTAAGGCGTTTTTAGCCGAAAAGAAAGACCATGTATAGTAAGGCGTTTTTGGCCGAAAAAAACCGACCATGTATAGTAAGGTGTTTTGAGCCGAAAAAACAACAACCGTGTGTAGTAAGGCGTTTTTAGCCAAAAAAAAAGCCGACCATGAATAGTAAGGCGTTTTTAGCCGAAAAAAAGACCATGCATAGTAAGGCGTTTTTAGCCGAAAAAACAACAACCGTGTGTAGTAAGGCGTTTTTAGCCGAAAAAAAACGACCATGTATAGTAAGGCGTTTTTAGCCGAAAAAAACGACCAGATATAGTAAAGCGTTTTTAGCCGAAAAAATGACCATGTACTGTATAGTGAGGCATTTTAACTCGAAAAAAACGACCATGTATAGGAAGGCGTTTTTAGCCGAAAAAAAACAACCATGTATAGTAAGGCGTTTTTAGCCGAAAAAAAACAACCATGTATAGTAAGGTGTTTTTAGCCGAAAAAAACGACCATGAATAGTAAGGCGTTTTTAGCCGAAAAAAAGGACCATGTATAGTAAGGCGTTTTTAGACGAAAAAAACGACCATGAGGCGTTTTTAGACAACAAAAAAAAACGACCATGTATAGTAAGGCGTTTTTAGCCGGAAAAAAAACCGACCACATATAGTCAGGCGTTTTTAGCCGAAAAAAACGACCATGTGTAGTAAGGCGTATTAACCCGAAAAAAAACGACCATGTATAGTAAGGCATTTTAACTCGGAAAAAAACGACCATGTATAGTAAGGCGTTTTTAGCCGAAGAAAACAACCATGTATAGTAAGGCGTTTTTAGCCCAAAAAAACAACCATGTTTAGTAAGGCCTTTTTAGCCCCAAAAAAATGACCATGTAGCATAAGGCATTTTTAACAGAAAAAAACGATCATGTATAGTAAGGCGTTTTTAGCCGAAAAAAACGACCATGTATAGTAAGGCGTTTTTCAACGAAAAAAAACAACCATGTATAGTAAGGCGTTTTTAGCCGAAAAAGATGACCATGTAAAGTTTATAGTAAGGCGTTTTTAGCCGAAAAAAAAAAACGACCATGTATATAGTCAGCCGTTTTAGCCAAAAATCATGACCATGTGTCGTAAGACGTTTTTAAACGAAAAAAACGACCATGTGTAGTCAGGCGTTTTAACCCGAAAATAACGACCATGTATACTAAGGCATTTTAACTCGAAAAAAACGACCATGTACAGTAAGGCGTTTTTAGCCGAAAAAAAATGACCATGTATAGTAAGGCGTTTTTAGCCGAAAATAACGACCATGTATAGTCAGGCAATTTAACCCGAAAATAACGACCATGTATAGCAAGGCATTTTAACTCGAAAAAAAACGACCATGTATAGCAAGGCGTTTTTAGCCGAAAAAAACGACCATGTATAGTAAGGCGTTTTTAGCCAAAAAAAAGCCGACCATGAATAGTAAGGCGTTTTAACTCGAAAAAAACGACCATGTATAGCAAGGCGTTTTAACCCGAAAATAACGACCATGCGGATTATGCTTTCAGAGAATCAATTCCTAGTTAGTATAGTGGACATTATCTCCGCCGGACATGCGAAAGACCGGGGTTCGATTTCCCAGACGGGGAGTTTAACTCTTAACCCACTAAATAATTTCCAATGTATTTTAGCTTTTAAAAAAAATTGCCAAGATTTTACGGGAATTATCAAAAGACACCGTGAAGCACAGACACTGCTCGTTAGTATCGTGGACAGTATCTCCGCCTATCACGTTGAAGACGGGGTTCGATTCCCCGACGGTGAGTTTACCTGTTATCCAAGTAAATAATTTCTGACGTATCGTAGTTTTTCAAAAATTGCCGAGATTTTATTGGAATTATCAGAAAACATTGTGAAGCATTGAACCTCCTCGTCAGTATAGTGGACAGTATGTCTGGCTGTCATATGCAAGACATAGGTTCGATTCCAGACGAGGTTAATCTATTATTTATTCATGTTATGTTCAGTTCCACAATCTTAACTTTAAATTTTTTTGGAAACAGGGACGGAGGATAGCAAAAACAAAGAGTCGAGAGTATAGTGGTGTTGTTCCCTCAAGGCCAAATATGTGATCCTCTGAACTCATAAAGAACGATTGGTGTTAGGTTAAGCAGTTTGGGTGAAAAAAAAAACACTTTGCGTCTTGGAAACATTTGAGAGCAAGTCACTAAATTGGCAGTTGAACAATATTTTATTTATTTTATTTGCATTCGGTTAGTTGCTTTTCACGGATGACAAATGTCTCCAACACTCTTACAACACTGCTCTCTGGTGGACATATGCGAAGCACATGCAAGATGGACCCAATACCTCACTTGTTCAAACCAAATACTGTACTATACTTCCACAAAATCTAACAAGCACGTGTTTGTTTTTTTTCTTCTTTCTTCTTTCTACCCACAATCTTGCTGCTGTAGACTGTAAATTTCCCCAGTGTGGGACAAATAAAGGATATCTTATTTTTAAATACAGGTAGAGGCACAATTCGTTGTATTTGTGTATGACGGCCACAAATAATACAAATAATAAACAAAGTAATTCAGATAACAGATGGATGCATCGATATTGTTTTGGTCACAGGCAACTTTGTTTGAGTCATTGTGTCCGACGATTGACGTCTGTACTCCAAGAAATGCACACTTATTACTGATAAGTAATCTTCATTTGTACGTACTTTACCAGTTCCTCGTTAGTATAGTGGACAGTATCTCCGCCTGTCACGCGGAAGACCGGGGTTCGATTCCCCGACGGGGAGGTTTCCTTTTACCCCCCTAATTCATTTACAGTACACCGTTTTTAGAACATTTTTTGAAACGTATTTGCTATTTTCAAATCCTGAGGCAGAGTCCAAATTCCTTCCCCACACAAGTTACTTCCACTGCACTTAACATCAATTTTTGAAAGATCACGGACCCTACGATTGATATGACAAGATGGGTTGAAATGGCACATTTTTACCATGTCTAATTGACAAATTCACTCACTTGGATGCGGCCACTCGCCCTGTTCTAGAAGAATAGGCTGCAGTTTATCCTGAAGGGTAATTGGAAGTTGGGTCTCCGCTCACTGCAGACAGCTATACCTCACTGTGAGCCGGCAGCAGGCCGATACTCTGAATAGAGTAAAAAGCGGGGGTGGAGCACAGTTGAGAAACATGACACGAGAAACAACTACATATATTTTATATTTGAGGGAACAAGCCAGACATTAAGACAGTAATAAGGGGAGCGGAGGAGAGAGGCATCCATCCATCCATCCATCCATCCATCATTTTTCTAATCCGTTTGGATCCTCAGAAGGGTCGCGAGCGTGCTGGAGCCTATCACAGCTATCCTTGGGCAGTAGGCGGGGTACACCCTGAACTGGTTGCCAGCCAATTGCAGGGCATACATGGACAAACAACCATTTGCGCTCACATTCACACCTAGGGACATTTTAGACTGAGTGTCACAGTCACCTACCATGCGTGTTTTTGGAATGTGGGACGAAACTGGAGTATTCGGAGAAACCCCACACAGACACAGGGAGAAGGAGAGAGGAATGAGATAATAAAAATACATGAGATCGATTCGGGGAGTGGAGGTTGGTTTGGGGGGCACAACATTTATTTGAGGGGGCCAGACCCCAATCAAAAACAGATGCAGCTCAAACAAACACCGACTTGTGACTTCAGACCGCAAGTGGCGGAAGTGACGCAGAGGCAGTGGCACAACACTCATACGTTGGGCGGAGTTAAAGTCATCCAGTCGAGCCGCGCATCATCTGGGTTTGTATCGTACGTCTTTGAATCCAACGTCAGCTGCCATCTCTCAATCCACTTGACCGGCGATACAACATGCTTCAGCTAGGGGATGAGGTCTCGCTGTACTCGGTCGTGTTCGTGGTGGCCTTGCTGGCCACTCGCAGTCCGGTGTGGTCCGGCGTCCTCACCAGCTGCCTCTACCTCTTCCTGGCCATGTTCCGCTTCCCCCAGCTACCTGCCGGCCGAGTCCGACAAGTGCTTCACCCGGCTGGATCCGGGAAGGTGTCCGTTGTAGCTCACCGCGGAGGCGGACACGACGCACCGGAAAACACGATAGCGGCTATCCGGCTGGTAAGAGCATAGATCGGTATTCTGTTCGGACGGGGAACATGTCTACTTTGACACACACGTCACTGACACAAATACCGGTACAATACCTCGTTCCGTGTTGTTGTCCTCTAAAATCCTGATATGTAGCCTATTTGCCGACCTCCGATTAGGAAAAGTGTCTTGGAAGGCTGCTCAAAGGACCTCGCTACGATGAAGAAGACTTGATATCGCACAGCAGTCATCTCTTTGAGGCAGCTGCAGCCCACACGTTTTTTTTGGTTGCTAACCCATTCACAACCAATACAGTACAGTAAAATTGTCCATTTCTTTTGGGCAAATGTTATTCATCGTGGTGAGGTGCGTGGAGCAGCTTTCCAAGACACTTTTCCAAATTGGATGTCAGGATCTTTTACTTTGAACCAAACAAACATTTAACAGAAACATTTTTTTCGATTTCATTTGGATTGAAAATCAGGGTTATGTATTATAATTTATTCAACGATCACTAAGAAATATAAACAGTTCTGTGGAATACATTTTTGATTAATCTTGTCACGCACCAGGCCAGTAAGAACGGGGCCTCTGGAGTGGAGCTTGACCTGGAATTCTCTGCAGACGGGGTCCCGATCCTGATGCATGACGACAGCGTGGATCGGACCACAAATGGATCAGGCCCCCTTAGTCAACTAAGATTTGCTGAATTGGGTAAACTGGACGCAGCTGCTAAACATCGACTCAGGTAAAATAGAGCCATGAATTCAACAATATGCACTTCTTATTTCTACTCCTTTCCTCCATCTGCTTTAGTACAAGGCCACCTGTACAGGGAGAACATGTGAACTCCACACCAGAGGGCCTGAGCTCAGATTCTAACCCAGAACATGTCGAGTGTGAAGCAGACGTGCAAACCATTTGCAACCTTGCTGCCCACTTTCACGTTTATGTTGCACGATCTTTTTTCTCCTGTTTGAGAAACATTTTAAGAGTTGGAAAATTGTAATCATAAAAACAAAAAGAGAGTAAGATGTCATCGACTGCAATAAAATGGTGTGTCACTGCTAATTTAACCAAATAAACTGTGGCAGACAAACAAACTTGCCTTGAAATAAGTTTTAAGCAAAGCGGCAGTTAGGACACCTCATACCTTTGCGACTAAATTTGCAGCAATTTAATACATATTGCACTGTTTTTAACACGTGTATTGTTATAACACATAATTAGTTATATCTGTTCAAAATATACCTACAGTATATCTAACTTGGTCATCTTGTGTTCAAATAATAACTGCTGTTGTTGTGTATTTAGCCTTGTGAGCTAATGTACACTTTGCTGTTTTTGAGCCATGGAATGATCCAACAGCAGCCACATAATTGCTGACTGTTTTTTCTATTTTCAGGGACAAGTTTACTGGTGAGAAGATCCCAACACTGGAGCAGGCAGTGGAGGAATGCATCAAACTACAGCTAAGCATCTACTTTGACGTGAAAGGCCATCCAGATGAGGTGTTTTCCAAAATGATCATTTATATGCTGGGTCATGTTTGCACATTTTAGCATGTTCACAGGTTCTTTCTTGAGTCGGTGCTTTTTTTTTTTTTTCAAATCAGTGAGGTATGTAAACTAACTAGCAGTTGTTTTTGCAGATGGCAATATTCTTGTTTTCAGGAGTGTAAGGACAGGTGGATAAAATGAAAAAAAAAACTCGCTCTCACACACGCACACACGTGCACACACACATTGGAAGTATGTGAGTGATGCACGGTATTATAACTGCGGCGTCCTTCCCTGGCAGGCAGCTACAGCGCTCTCAGCTCTCTACAACAAGCATCCGGTCCTCTACAACAGCAGCATCGTCTGCTCTTTTGAGCCCAAAGTTGTCTACAAGGTAGAGGGCAATTAAACATTTACCTTCAAGTGATGGGGACTTGATTTTTTTTTCCCCCATCAAAGAGGGTGTCATCTAAGCAGTTTTTGGGGTCCTGTTTTTTTGTTAAGGTTTGGAATTTTGTTTGACTTGAATCATTTTCCTTGAAATTTAAAGTTTCAAGAATACAGTCGAAGACTGCACCATCTTTTTTTTTGTTGCAAAAATGGATGATAAATTCAAATGACGGCTAAAAAAAAAAAAAAAATCATTTTAAACCAAAATTTGAGCTTCAAGCTTCCTGGTTGCACTCCCGTTCAAGTAATTAAAACAAAACAGCCCTTTCATGTAGGCAAGGAGAGCCACACGAGGCTGATGTACTTTCAGCCGTTTATCGACAGGAAAAACGGCCAACCACCCAAATCCAAAATGAGAACGCTTGCAAGGAGCTGCTGTTGGCCACGACTCCTGGCCAGACGCTAACTCCGGCTCCTAGCATAACTTATTTCGCAACGCCTCAAAGAGGCACACATCAACACAAACAACAACTTTATTTCTGAATATTCTCTTTTATGTTGTTATTCAATACCAAACTATTATTTATTTATTAATGTAAGACTAAACGTCTTTCACTGTATTTGTGGGCATGTGATGATGATATTTTTTGCATTCTGTAAAATGTTCCTTTCCTCCGTCCATTTTCTTGGGACAGATGAGGCAGATTGACCCCCAAGTGGTCACTGCGTTGACCCACAGGCCCTGGAGCTTGAGCCACTTTGGCGATGGCTCCCCACGTTACTCGTCACCATGGAAACACCACTGGCTGACATTGATGGATATCATCTTGGACTGGGCCCACCATCATGTGCTGTGGAAGCTCTGTGGCATTTCCGCCTTCCTGGTGCAAAAGAACTTTGTCTCGCAGTGAGTTTGTTTAACAGAGACCCAGTCATCTGTCATATCTAGAATTCCAAAATATAAGTATTCTTGTTTTTGTTTTGTTTTTTTCTTTTTCCAGTGACTATGTGCAATACTGGAGCCACAGGGGCGTGGAGGTGGTTGCCTGGACTGTCAACAACGGTGTGGAGAAGCAACACTACCAGGAGCTTCTGAAAATCAGCTACATCACAGACAGCCTTGTGGAGGACTGTGACCCGCACTACTGACACTCCCAACATGCTCTGACAAAAACAAACTCCAAATTCCTCTGGTGCCGTTCTTTTAGAATGTACACGTGTGTTAGATATACTTTGTAGACTACTCAGAAAGTTACAAACACACTATTTGGCTCAACCTAAATTGCACTATAAACTTTGCAAGTGAACTTAATTTAGCTCCTTATTATAAAAATACAGAAGCACTGAACAGTTGGACATCTCCTTTGAGAAATAGAGAGAGGTGGTCAAGCTCCCCTGAAAAGGTTATAGTGCATTTTAGGTTTCTCCGAAAAATTTCACTTGAAAGCTAAAAGCTAAACAGCCATACCTTTTTGTAAGTACATTTATGTGCCATGAGGACACAGTAAGAGGACTTTAAATCTCTGTCGCGTGACGCATCACACTCCCTTCTGATGGCAATACTTCCCACTTGACCAACAGCAGCAATTAAGGCGGTTCAATATCTGGAATGAAACAGCTGGTCAGATCACATGGCAGTGTTTTATTAAAATTGTTGTTTGTTTTTTTTTACTCTTGATATACACAGTAAGAATACATTTTCCGTTGTTTATATGTCATTTTATTATGGACGTCACGTCAGGACGTTGCTTCCAATCAATCATGCAGCTACATTGTTTTAATTGTCATTGTTCTATGGATCATGAGATGATAAACCGATGAATGTACTAACACAGTCAACACTTCTGATGTAACCCCGGGACTCTCGCTCTTGCCAGTGGACTCAGGTGAGCGACCCAGATAGTAAGAGATAAGCAGACGTAGCCGTGATATCTGTCTGGATAAGCCTGTCTGAGTCGCTTCTTGATCACGGTGCTCCTCAGCGGTAACCCACAGATGACCCTTGTTTTCTTGACTTCATCTTCAAGGGAAATGTACTCTTTGTAAAAATGCCACTGTGTAAGACAAATGACTGCATGTACCGGTATATTAAATGCTTCATATCCCTTCGTGTGATCGCATGAATGAAGTCAGGTTGCGTGAAAATATGCTTCAGATGCAAATTGTTTAGATCTAAATGACTGTATTTGATTAGTTTTCAGTCTTCAGCATTTTTAAAGTGAAGTGAAGCCCCAATTTGTCTTTGCAATGTGGTCTATGACCTCCCACGAGTCTAAACACGGCATTCTGAACAATATTGTGTTGGAATATGAATTAAGCTGCAAAATCCATCCGTTGGGCGGCCCGGTAGTCCAGTGGTTAGCACGTCGACTTCACAGTGCAGAGGTACCGAGTTCAATTCCAGCTCCGGCCTCCCTGTGTGGAGTTTGCATGTTCTCCCCGGCCGGGCCTACGTGGGTTTTCTCCGGGTACTCCAGTTTCCTCCCACGTTCCAAAAACATGCATGGCAGGCTGATTGAACACGCTAAATTGTCCTTAGGTGTGAGTGTGAGTGCGCATGGTTGTTCGTCTCTGTGTGCCCTGCGATTGGCTGGCAACCAGTTCAGGGTGTCTCCCGCCTACTGCCCGAAGATGGCTGGGATAGGCTCCAGCACCCCCCCCCCCTCCCCCACCCCCGCGACCCTAGTGAGGATTAAGCGGTTCGGAAAATGAATGAATCCATCCGTTTTCATCCATCTCTGAGGGTGGCCATTCAGCCACGTTACAGTCCCTAACAGCTCTGGAAACGACCAATCATGGCTCAGATGTATTTATTGGCTTTGGTCATTTGACATTCTTAAACTGAGTACTTTAGACACTGAATGCCATTTTCAGTCGACAAGAGCCAAAATGCAATAGAATCAGAAAAGCATCTTTAGACTAGTGGGTGTGCATAATATATATAAAACATGTTTTGGATTTACTTCCCCTTTAAAACCAAGTAAACAGGAGTGTGCGCAATGCTTTAAGAGGTGAAAGGTAAACTCACATTGCGACACGCGCGAACCCACACACACACACACACGCGCGCGCGCGCACAAAAAAACTAAACAGTCAAAAGAGGGGTGAGAAGTGACTTCACGGAGGGGGATTGCCCAGCATAGCCATCGAATCTCCGGTGGGCGGAAATTGGGTAAATTAACTTCAAAATAAAGTTTTATTTTAAACGATGACTTAATTTGCAGTTGGAAAACTGAGCATAAATGACAGTCTGCTTAATAATAGTTTATTTTTTTTTCAACTGCTATCACCGACTTTGATTCTCTACTCATTCAAATGGAGCCTATCATAGCTGACTTTGAGTGTAAGGCGGGGTACACTTTGGACTGGTCACTACCCGAGAGTCAATCATAGGGCACATATTGACAACTATTCACTTTCAGAGAGCCACAGCTAAGTTTCAAACCCAGGACCCGAGAACTCCGCGGCAGAATTCCTAACTACTTCCTCCATGCTGCACAACAGTACTTTATTTGTCATAACAGACAAAATACTACTGTGTTCCCCCGTTATACCATTCATCGTTGGTGCCCTGCAAGAGATGTTTTCAAGCAAAAAGAGATGTTTCCAAGCACTTTTTTTTACTGTTTACGTATTAATTATTTAAATGCCCTTGCATGTGGGAAAGAGAAGCCACAGTGCCTAATGGACTTTTTAGGGATTCATTGACCACCAAGAACACAGTAAAACACATAAACAATCGACCCAGTCACACAGGACTCACTGACTTCACATGCTAACCGAATAGGCCTGAGCAACACACAATATCTATCCATCCATCCATCCATTTTCTAATTCGTTTATCATCACAAGGGTCGCAGTCATGCTGGAGCCTATCCCAGCTGTCTTTGGGCTGTAGGCAGGGTACACCCTGAACCAGTTTCAAGCCTATCGCAGAGCACACATGGACGAACAGCCATTCACATTAATAATCACACCGAGGGACAATTTTGAATTAGATTGTTCCATTAACCTACTATGCATGCTTTTGGAATGTAGGAGGAAACCGGAGAGTCGGAGAAAACCCACGCAGGCACAGGGAGAACATGCAAACTCCACAGAATTGGACCCCGCACCTCTGCACAAGTGAGGTGGACGTGCTAACCAGTTGCACCGTGTGGTCCCTAACACATAATATTTAAAGGATTTAGTATACATTTATGTTTACAATTTTTTTTGTGTGTTCAAATCTATTTACATGTTGAAGTGCATTTCAATATACATTTTTAAAGCACATGGGAGGGGTAAAAAAAGTACATTGATTAATTTGTTCCGTACCCGTAGCTTGTTGCTCCATTTACTCATACACCAAATCCAAATCCATTAAATGCCATCAATTTATTCTCGCCCCAAAAAGCACCACGTTTTTTATGTGCATTTAAGAAAGAAACTAGTGCTGTATTGTATAAAATATATAAGATTAACAGATTCAATAACCTTCATGAAGATATCACTCCAGAACGAGTTCACGCAGTAATCATAATTTAGATTTGAACAATGAGGTAATTGAATGATTGGCATTCATCTAAGTGTGCCCTGCGATTGGCTGGCAACCAGTTCAGGGTGTATCCCGCCTACTGCCCGAAGACTGTTGGGATAAACTCCAGCATGCCCACGACCCTTTTGAGAATAAGGGGATTAGAAAATGGATGGCTGGGTGGCCTGGACTCGTCGTCAAACTATTTTGGAGATCACCAACCGGAAGTGAGTAACATCACACCCACTGACTTGACACAGAAGGGAAACACGATCGTATTCTGTGGTGCGGTGGTGGAAATCAACTGAGTCGTGTCCTTGTTTGTGTCTACTAGTACCACAGCGACGGTAACACAGCGGCCCGAGTGTCCGCTCTGTAAGTGATTATCCTCGGACACCTAGAAGGGTGCACCCGTGCGTGCGTGTGGGGGAGCGCGAGTGGCGCTTACCGGCACGTGGAACCGCTTTCTCCTTGGGTGACCTACACGCAGCGGGCTGAGCACCCTGCCGCGGGGTCGGAGGAGCCGCGGGGTCCGTATTCGCATTTCCACGCACTTCGGGCTGACTTGTGGAGCGGCTGACCCGGGTCACGTTTCCACCACGGCCGGGAGCGGAGAGGAGGGAGCCGCGGTGGGGGGGGGGGCTGAAGTTTGAGGAGACTGGACATCAAGTGGACATTCGACACAGGTTTCGTCCCATGATGTACACCATCACCAGAGGGCCCAGCAAACTCGTTACACAACGGAGGACGACAGGTGAGCGTTACCTAAAGTGTGATGCAATGTCGCGTCACGTTGCGTTGGCTAAGTAACTTGTGCTTCTTCTCCAATTTACTGAAGGCCCCACGCAACAGATTGAGAGTAAATTCGCCGAACTGAAGCTCAACTCCACGAAGTGGCTCCCCTCAAAGTAAGTTCTTTTTCGTGTCGTGCATGTGTGTGGAACAGTATTTGTAATGGTGCGTTCAGGGTCTGTCACCTGAGACCTTCAGTACCTGGCCAACAGTGTCGACGTCATTCGGTGTACTATTTACTTGAATGAGTTACTGGGCCCCTTGCCTTTTCCTGCCAGTCTTTATACCCTACTTAAACCACTCACAATCATAGTAAGATTTAAAAATAAATAAATAAATA
This sequence comes from Hippocampus guttulatus, assembly GCF_054856545.1. Taxonomy (NCBI): domain Eukaryota; kingdom Metazoa; phylum Chordata; class Actinopteri; order Syngnathiformes; family Syngnathidae; genus Hippocampus; species Hippocampus guttulatus. The sequence goes on from NC_141269.1 coordinate 13,702,356, forward strand.
AGAATGAGCAAAACTGCGCTGATTGTTTGCATCAAGTCACGTCACATCCTGTCAAACTACTCACACATTTGATGGCCATGCCAAGTGATAAGTGAGCTGACAGCTTTTTAGCTTAACATCTGGCGCCTCTGCATCATTTCACAGCACAGGCGCACCATGCTCCATAAAATAAAAGCCCCAACTGGTTCAGCTAGCGTTTGATCAGCTCACCAACAAGCTCTGCAGCAGCCTGATTACGATCCTGATCATTTGAATCGGATGTGTTGGAGGAGGGAAACATTTAAAACATGCAGGAAAGCAGCCCGAGAGGACCGGAGTTTGAGACCCTTGCTTTATGAGATATGATCAATCACAGTGATAGGAATTATGATTTTACTTGAATAGCTGTGAAATGGAATATTACACTTCAGCACAGTGCACATGGCTCGGCCAAACATAAAAGGTAAACATGCACATTAACCACATGCTAAATTTTAGGGGGTAAGTATTGTTGTAGGGCAGTTTTCTAGAGTATGTGTATGCGGGGTCATGTCAAACTGTTTTAGCCTGATCTGATGCAGATTGGGCAGTTATCTGCAATTTAAAATGGACAGTTTTGTGTTTTTGTTATGTCACAAGTTATTGACATTTAGCAAATGGTTGTCATGTAGATTACAAAATGACCACAGAATTGTTTCTCTTTGAGCAAATTCAAGTCCAACAATGAAAAAAAATTGTACATTTGTGTATTATGAGGCCTTTCTAAATTACTTCGAAAGTGAATGACATGCATTACAACAAAGTGGATGACAAGTGCCATAGCGGTCTGAAAATAACGTACTCACCCGTTACAGTTTAATTTATGTTTTGCTTTCTTCCGTTTTGGACTCAACCCTCAGCACTCCGCCTCCAAAGCTTGTGTTCAACCGTCTCAATGGGAAGCGTTACCACGTTGCATCTGTGCAGAAGGTCCACAGCCCGGCAGAGGGATTCACTCCAGCACACGAGGAGAACGTCAAATTTGTCTATGAAGGTGAGGGATGGCAGTTGGTGTGAGTTGTTGGTCACAACAGCAAACAAAGAGGGTGTCTTGGAATTTTCCTTTTTTTTTTACAATTTTATTTTTTGTAAAAAGCAGTGGTCTTGGAACCTCATTGAACTGCCTACAGTACACACACACACACACTTAAATCTGCGATCAACACTCATACCGTCTTTGCCTTATGTTTTTAGTGTCACACTTTGAATCATTGAATAAATTACCGACTTAATAGCAGGCAAGCTTCCGGCGAGCAGAATGAACTCTGTCCCAGTGAGTATTAGTGAACAAGACAGCTGATGAGCAGGCTTTCGATCAATTGCATCTTGTTCGTCCGTGCAGTGTGAACATGCGTAAATGCCATCGCTCTCATTTTAGACATGCATGCTTATATTTGTTACATGCTTATATGACATCTTTCAATATGCTCTGCTGTAGTTGGCAATATTTCGGTTGGCATTGTAAGTTGTTGAATGTAATTAGATACAGTATTTTACACAACTACTGGCTAACTTGGGTTGCTGCTCACTAGGGGTGTGCGATACTGCAAAATTTGGTTTGGCACCAATACTAAGTACAAGGCCGATACCAACACTGATATTTTTCCGTAATTAAGGTTGATCCTTCATGAAAACATCATGACCACAATCAAAAATAATCTCAGCGCGATTGTAAACTGAAACCACAACCCAAAAAATATTCTCCAACTAAAAGCTCTAAAAGTGTGATAAATTGGACTGTTGTCTTCATCAAAAATGTCCGTTGATTAAACGGTGTTGGAAAACCACTTGGCTGACTTCCTGCTTGCTGTTATTAGTTTTTGGAGAAGGTTGAAGGCTCCCATGCTGCCAAAACCTTGAAGCTTATCTGTGTGAAGGCTTTCGTGTGAAGGATGTATGTTTCTTGTCGAACCAGAATGCGTATTTTCATAATTGTATGCTTTGTTTCCACCAGCATGGCGGGAGGTGGAGCAAAAGCTGGGAGGTGAAGACGACAGGGAATCGACGGGCCGCCGGGGGCCCGTTCAGTACACAGAGAAGACCCCCAATGTTGTCATGAAGAGTAAGCAATGAGAGCAGATCATTCTTCCTGCTCACTTCAACAGGCATTTGCACCGAGGTTGTAAAAACCAGTTCAATGTTTTTGTTGAATTTTTAAAAAAGCCACCGCTTATCTAAGGGGCCCATCTTGCCTTGGTACTGAAAACAGGCGGTGAAAATCTGGAGCCGAAGTGACTATTATTTGGGACTTCTTTTTGATCATTTATCTCCGCCTGTTAGCTGATCATTTATTTATTCATTTATTTTGTACTAGACCTCTCGCGATGCAGCCCTGGTATAGTCAAAACACTGATTTACATGTCGCCAAATAACAACATTCCACCTTACCTTTGTTTCCCAGCAGATTTTGTTCCCATCGACTTGGAGGAGTGGTGGGCTCAGCGCTTCCTTGCAAATATTGCAGACCTGTCCTGACTGCTTGGAGGAACTGAAACACGACAGGATGCAATGATTCATCGGCGAAGGTGCCGCAAAGGTCAATAGGAGAGTCACTTAGGGCTTCAGGATGATCCGTGTGAAGCATTGTCCGCCATTTGGAGCTTGATGTGAAATCTGAAGCTTCACGCTGCTTAAAGAACTGAGCACCAAACAGCCAAGATATAATGTGTCGCTGCAAAAAAGGCCCTGCCTTCTACTTGAATGACATATTTGATAGAAGCTTTTCTTGTTGAAAAAGCTTCCCTCGTTCCTCAAGTGTGCTCCACTCTATCTACCCACTGGCTCATCTGTGGATCTGAATTTACCAAGGAGCACAAGTAAAACGAGTTTCAAAACATTCAACAACTTTCATTGGTGTACTTGTGTAAGTTCCTTCAAGGTGCCGAAAATGATCAAACTGTTAAAAGTTTGCAGGCACTGCTGCGTGATGAAAAAAAAAATCTAATGTAGTTCTTACATTCAACCTAGAGCAACAAAAATATCATATTTAATGATTTTCCATACTGAAATGTGAATGGAACCATGCATAAAACTACATTATACACAGCATTTGTTTTAATTTTTAGGAAGTTTGTTTTCGAAAAATACTTGGAAATGCAAAACTCATCCTGATGAAATGTTTCAGTCAAAAAAAAGTTTCCATGAAAGAATAACTAGTTCTTAAAAGCAGTGCCACTTTATTTTTTTCAGAGCTTCTTCTACAATTTTTTTTTCTGCCTGATGACACCGTAAGAGCTTTGGAAGTTCTGCCTCAATCACTCATTTCGCTGCTGCTTTCGCCTTCTTGCCCGTTTTCCTGACGCGTCTGCGAGTGGGTGCGGCTTGCCCCGGTTTCGCCGTGGTGAAAGTGATGCACTGGGAGTCAAGAAAGTTGACTAGCTTGGCGGCACCGAGGCGGATGCCTGCGGCTTTCAGACGCTCCTGGAGTTGAGACAGGACCAGAGGCTGGAAATGCAGGATCTGACTGTACAGGCTGGAGTCGGATAGGATGAAGGAGCGCACGGCCTGCAGGCGATCTTCAAGGCGGGTGGCCGCTTGGGAAGCCGATATCCCACCATCGCTGTCTGAGTCACCGCCAGAGGAAGGACACAGTTCCGGGTTGTGCCTGCAGGGTTCATGCCATGGATGGTCGGACAATTATATGCAGTGTCCCAACCTGAACAGGGTTTTGGGGTGTTGCTGAAGCCTATTCCAGCTGACTTTGGGCGGAAGGCAGACTACACCCTGAACTGGTCGCCAGTCAGTCACAGGGCACATACAGAGATAAACAACCATTCACACTGTCACTGAGTGGGAACCGATCCCACACCGCCCGCACACACGTCAGGCAAATGTACCACTACACCATCAGTGACTGAAATGCCAGTCAGTGCCTTAAAACTAAAATTCCTATAGCCACTCCTTTATTTAATCATTTTGGCTGCATGGAATAAAGCCATTACAAATAAATGGCTCAATCAATAGCCTCCGACGGCCAATATCATGAACACGATCCTCTGACGTGGGACTATTAGGCAGAATAAGGAATGAGGATGAAATACGGTACCTCAGGAAAAATGGACACCGTTCACAGAGGAGCACTGAGACAAACACCCTTCGACTACATTGTGGCGAGTGGATAATGAAGCAATTCAACTATTTAATTTGGGTTTTTTTTTTCTTGGTTGTTTATGTCTAAATGGAAAAATAGTTTTGATTTTTTTTTGTCCCCTTTGAAAAAGCAACTTTTAACGAAGACAACTCTTGTGGCTATTATGAGATGTGTCAGCAACATGCTGCGTGTAAGCAGTACCTTTCAGATTCTTCACTTGAAGTAGCTGTAGAGGCATTGGACTCTTGAGAGTTGGACGGCGGTTCCACGTCCTCCTCCTCTTGGGTGTTTTTTGCTGAAGAGAAGGAAGCGGCCGAATCTTTAAAATGGACTTTCTGTTCCAAGGCTACATGCCTGCCGCCAGACTTGGAGTGAGCGGCCTCTGTCTGGGCTACAGGCCCGACACAGGGCGCCTCATCTTCACTGTCTGAGTTGACAAGCTGGTGGGTGTACTGGTGGATCTCTTTCAACTTGAGGATCATCTGGCGCTTCGGTAATGCTCGAACACCAAACCTGCACAGAAGACGACAGTGAGTGGCATCCGTACAGCCAAAGTATCCATCAGCTGAACATGTGCAAACTGCATTTCTTTGCCTTTACATTGAGCTGTTTGTTACTTTAAAAAAAAAAAGGTGCATTCTTGTGTTCTTCCCAGTCCCAATCAACTGCGGCGATGGAGATTGATAGGAATGAAGAGATTTCCATTACATTATCGATACTGCTTAGCGAACCAGTTCCTTATCGTTTCTCTTTGGGTGAAGGAATGAAAATACACAAACACTCATTTGTGACAAAAGAGGAATCGACAGAGAATTGACAGTTACGCAAACAAACGATTCCTAGGACTCAAAGTACCTCGGTAATCAGTTCTAAAAAAGAAACATTTTTTAGTTCCCTTCCCGTTGTTCAACAGAGTGCGGGATTTCAAACTCCAGCCCTGAGGTACACCACACAAATACATTTAGTATTTTCCCAAATGTTTGTATCCAACAGTCCTAAGTTTAAACAAGGTCAACAAGCGACACAAACTGTTAATCTTGGGTTAATCACCATGACTAAAAACTTCAGGCTCAATTTACTGTATGCATCTGTTTTTCATGTAAATTGACTAACCTGTCAAGTTTGTTTTTTAGTTCAGGCGTATCCATGTCGGAGTAGTAAGGCATTGGCGTGATGGGCACCAGAGTGCGATGCTTCTTATTGCGAAGAGGAGCTAGAAAGACACAAACAGATGCACCGTTTTAACTTTTGAGTTTATTCTTTCCACCATTAAGGTTGAGATCTTTTTTTTTGTAGCAGTTTCTGCTTTTATTCAAAATTAAGTGAATTATTTGAAGTATGATCCCAAACGATAGCACTTACGGTTGATCATTGTTTTTATGTGCACACATACTCTGTATTTCCAAATAATTCAGCCGTCCATCCATCCATTTTCAACACCGCTTATCCTGAAGAGGGTCGCGGGGAGTTGCTGGAGCCTATCCCAGCTAACTTCGGCCAAAAGGCGGATTAGTCCCTGAACTGGTCGCCAGTCAGTCGCAGGGCACATTTTGAGACGTACGACCATTCACATCCACACCGTCACTGAGTGGTAACTGATCCCACACTGCCCGCACACAAGTTGGGCGAGTGTACCACTTAACCATCTGTGACAAATAATTCATTTATTTATGATGATTATTATTATTTTAGTCATATATTTTGATTCTGTTTTCATGCTACAATGTTTTGTGCTGTTTAGGAGGTATTTGTCTGATACAAAATATTTCTCGGGGGTCAGATCACTTTTTGCTTCAAATGAAACAGATGTGGCTGTTTTTCGAATATACTCACTGTGAATTAAAAGAATTTCATATTCATATACTGTATGATACAGTATGTCATGAATTGGTTGGTTTTAATTCTCACAAAAAACAGTTAATATAATGAAATTCTCTTGTTAAAAAGTGCTTACGTGTCGTTTTTAGTTGGACAGACGGGTTTAGCCTTTGAGAAAGAGGAAGTATCTCCTCTTCCTCCTCCGAGCTGTCCCATACGTTGGCGATCAGAAGGCTGTCACTTATCTCTGGTGGAATATCGGTAATGAGGCGAGGTGTTGGAGGCTTGAAGATCTGATTCTCTTTACTCATAGATGGCTGTGAAGTCAGATTTTTAGCTTCTTGGTCGCCACTTGCACCATCTTGATAAGATGTCGGCGAGTGAGAGGTGGCGGACGAGGCTGCCGTGTCCACTGGCCGGCTGCATCCTCCGCTGTCCTCTAGTCTCAGACTAAAGCCTCCCGGGTTCCCTGCGACGTCATTGCAGGCGTTGAGACCCCACGAGTCGTTGAACGCCATTGATGGCTCGTACATGGCCAGCAAGCTCTGCTCAAAACTTGTTGCTTCTTCTATGTGGTCATCATCCAACTCTGTGACCTTTCCATCTTCACTTGCTGTTCCACTCCTTGTTGGCTTAAATCCTGTGCTGTTGTGACTGTTGGCGTGAGCAGAATTTGGGCTGGAGCACTTACTGGGTCTCTCTGAACTCAGAACACTTCTGTGAGCGGGGGAAGAATGTGGTTCTGAAGGGTCAGGAAAAGGGGAGAGATGAATGCTCTCCAATTGCATCTTCTCAGGGCTTTCGTGTTCTTGACTAAGTGACTTTGGCGTGTCAGGCCCTGCGTCGGGCAGCGTAGGGTCGGGCCGGATACGGTGATGGAGGTGCAGAGGGGTGCTGCTGTAAGGGTCAACGCAGACCTGGAGAGGCGTCTCTTGCTTTGAAGACTCGTGGAGGTGAGTAGAAACGCTTGAGAAGTAGGCAAGCTGGGGCTCCGCAAACACCGGCGACTCCACCTCTGCTCTTTCCGGGTTGAGCCAACAACCAATTCCCTCCACTGTGCCAAGACGCGTTGAAATACAGGTGAGGCTGTTGGAGATCTTACATGTGTTGCTAAACTCCTTTGGGAAAAGCTCTGTCTTCCGCATGCTGACTTTGGTTTGAGTAGAACTGTCCAAGCTTATTCTTCTGGGAGTGGTGTTGACTGGTGTGGAGGGGAGGAGCCAGGAGAGCTCCGGCGAACAATCTCCTTGATTCGGTTGGTCAGGAGACTGACTTAAATCACCGAAGCTGCACTCCAAATTTCTGGACTGCTTCTTCTCCATAGAGGACTCTGTTGGCTTTAAGTGAGTGAAGCTCTGCTTTGTGTGGGAATGTGACAAGACAGGACTCTGGGCAGCAACAGGTACCTCCATGTCCTCGCTGGAGTCTGACAAAACTATCAGTTCTGGCTCGTTTTTCCTCGATGAATTAAAAAGCAGTGGGACACATATACTACCGCTAACTGGGCTTTGAGGTTCGAGAGGCATATCTTGCTTCGGAGATTCCTGTCCAACAGTAGCTATTTCTGTGACTCTCATAGGGCTGCACTCACCATCCCTGTCTGGGGACACACCAGGGTCGGGCAAGTTTGATCCATTGGGGGAAATGTCACTGCCTAAACTTGCTGACGACTGAAGCAAGGTTCTACCAGATAATTTGAACAAGGGAGTATGATGCGTTTGTGCTCTTGGTGAAGTAGATGAAGGAGGATAGATGGATGGTTGTTCTTCTTTGTAGACCCCCTCAGAGTCTGAGAAGAGGCGATTGTAGCTGCTGTCAAGGCTGTGGTCTGGAAGTGATTCCGATTCAGGCTGAGGGCTTCTGTCACTACATCTTCCTGGAGTTTCTCTTGGTTCAGTTAGTTTGCTTGTCATCTCTGTATCGTCCCCCTCACTTTCTCCCCTGCTCGGCTTCTCCTCATCCCTTTTTCTCTGAGTGGCAGCAAACTCGTAAATCTCATCCAGCTCTTCCTCATTCACCCGCTCCTCGTGGAGGTCCTTGTCACCTGATGTGCCGCCAGCAGCTTTTTCGAGACGGCTCTCGTCACCCCCTTCTCGGTCCGTATCGTCTTCGTGGCTCCACATGGAATTGAAGAGCGCTGTTAAGTTCTTGTCTGTGTCATTACTGAGATAATCCAAGTGGCCTGTGGCGGCTCCATCAGCATTCTGAGTTGAAGCTTCGTCAACATGAAGTTCACATAGCTGGCGCAGCTCCTGTAGATCAAACCTTAAGAAAGCAGAAGGTAAGTTGTAGACTTAATTAAAAAAATAATAATCAAGAAAAACATTGTTCGGTTGGTACTGCTCATGATCAATAAGATCTTGAAATGTGTGGCTTCTGCTTACTGACCTGGATGCCAACTCCAGCACATGAGGACGTAATGACGCTGGAAGGGAAAAGCGAGCAGTGTAAAGATACTGCAGCAGAACCAGCACTGCCTGTCCTGGGACATCACTGATCAACACCCTTTGAGCTGCGGGAATTCCCTCCTCATGCACCCCAAATCCACTTTCATGCATCTGGAAGAAAAAAACCCATAAGATTTAGGTCACTAAAAGCTTTCAGTATCTTGATGGTCGATCAACATGGAATGGACACAAATAGTTGAGTCTCTGCAGGGCTATCCAACTATCAAGTGTGACATTTTCCTGTTTCTGTGATGCAGGTATCCTGTATCTCCGCCACACATTTACATGCAAATTATTTTCTCCATATACACACTAGTGTATGTAGTGCTGCCCTGAGTAGTGAACATTCTTTCATTGTCTTTGTCTCGCCTTGCCTCAGAGCGTGCACTTTGACGGGCTTCCTGCTTCGACCTGCAGAAGTAGAGTCCACAGAATGTCGAAAAAAGTATAAGCGCTTTCAAAGACAAAAATAAATAAAAAGAATATGCGATGAAAGATACCTCATTTCCATGTGACAAAAATTGAGCTGATTTCACCAAGGCAAAAAATGTATTGTAGTGTAGTGTGTAAAATGTACTATATTTCTTTGGGGTATATTAATGTTTTCCAACGCCAGGGAACTGTTATAAATTGTGAAAAAAATGGCTAAATTATTTTTCATACTGTACTGCAGTTACCATTTCTGCCAGGAGGGAGCAGCGTGCATAAATCATGAAGGAATGCGCATAGAAGACTTGGCCACTGTCCACCTGGAGTTGCCAGTCACTCAGCTGAGGGTTGTTCACCATGCTGCTTAGATTTGATGCCAGGGTGGAAAGCGCCACCTGCAGAGAAAACGAGGGAGTAGATGTCTCTCAGAAAGAACCCGAGCATTCATTTTGTGATTTCCAAACTTTGGTCTGGAAACTTTGGAGCATTATCTTACTGATAAATGGCTTCTGCTCTCTTCACTTGCTCCTGGCTGACATAAAGTCCTTCCTGCTTGGCTCTGGAGGTCATCTGCATCGGTGTGCGTCATTGCCGGTGGTCCACCACTCACACATAGGTCAGTTGTTTCGTCTAGAAAGAAGCCACTCACTTGGAGGTCTGTGGACAAGCTCGTGTTTTTATCTGTAGGCAGATCATTGATGACAATCTCTGAAAAGTAATTAAAATTAACAGTGAGAGTCACTCACAAATAATAAAGGTGACTCGTACATATAATATGCATATGAAAGTACTTTTCTATACATTTGGGAAGCATGTTTCTTTGGAAATTACATTATAAAGTAAGAAACCCCAACAAATTCTCTGTGACAAATACAGCAGATTAAATTATCCAAGTATAAGAACGTTACTGACGAATCAGTTATCTAATTTATGTGTGCGTTCATAATAAACTTAAAGAATTCTTGTGATTATTACAAATATGAGAAATAATAGCATCAAGATCCTGAGATATGCAGTGTTCAGGCATAATATATGGTAAGGTATAAAAGTCCATTTTACATCAAATATTTTCTCTGATTAATTAAATTAACACTCTTGCAACCCGAGTGAGAAGACGTGGCTCAGAGAATGGATGGATGGATGGCTAAATTAGCAAATTACTATGGACTAGCACCTACATGTCAAGGAAAATACCTTATAAGGAGCATCCAATTTTTTTTCTTTTGAAATTGGGTTTGCGTAGCACTATACCACTTGTCCCCCCCATAGGGGTAACTGCGAGCTGGAGCCTACCCCAGCCAATTTGGGGCAAGAGGTTGAGTACACACTGGACTGGTCACTAGTAAATCCCAGGACACATACAGTCAAATTTGAACCACATTAATCAAAGTGCTCAATTACACTGCAGAGTGAAGACTTTTTGGAGGTATTTTTTGTCCTTTACCGGGGACAGGAGCAGTAGAGTCACCACGGGCCATTTCAGACAGCTCCACTAGGTCTTGCAGGGCCTGACTGTTCGCTGGGAGATCTCCCGTAGTTGGAGTGGAGGGGGTTGAGGAGCAGGCGGGCGTCTGGGAGGAGGACAAGATGGAAGCTTTGTCGTTGGGTTCGGAGGCAGAGGAGAGAGTCTATAGGTAGAAGTTAAGAACCGGTGAGAATTGGAGAATAAATCATGGCCATCTTACTTCATTCAACTAATGAATACTGTATAACATACATAATGTCTAATGAAAAGAATGAAAAGTGTATATTGAGTTTGTACACCCGGTCACCAGGCAGTCAAATTTGTTTTCTAAAATCTAAATGGAGTCACAAGTAACCTGGTATTACAAATATCCATCCATCCATCCATTTTCTGATCCGCTTATCCTCACAAAAATCACGGGGCATGCTGGAGTCTATCCCAGCTGTCTTCGGGCAGTAGGCAGGGAACACCCTGAAACTGGTTGCCAGTCAACCGCAGGGCAGACATTGATGAACAACCATTCGTGCTCACACTCACACCTAGGGACAATTTAGAGTGTCCTATTAACCTGCTACGCATGTTTTTGGAATGTAGGAGGAAACAGGAGTACCCGGAGAAAACCCATGCATGCACGGGGAGAACATGCAAACTCCACACAGGAAGGCCGGAGTCTGAATCGAACCCTGCACCTCTGCACTGTGAAACAGTTGACCACCGGGCCACCCGTATCACAAATATCAGAATCAAATATCATTTATTACTTGATAATCAGGGTGATAAAGACTTTTATTTTGCACACACGCACACACACACACACACACACACACACACACACACACACACACACATAAATGACCCTTTACGGCCAGTGGCATTTCTGACAGCAATTACAGAAAATATGAGGAGGAAGTCAATCTTAATAACATGCCACACTACAAATCACTGTGTGAATGGCTAAAGGAGCTTTCACTAATCCCAACATCTCCTATACAGCCGTTATCTTACTTGTGCTGATTCCCACGGTGTGATGAAGTCTTTGAGCTCCGGGACGAAGAAGTCGAAAACACTGGCGGTGTGCCCATTCAGCAATGCACTCTTTTGCCACAGCGGGGCAGCGTCGCTCAAGGCAGACAAGGTACTGGGACAGCGGGTTGGTGTAGGCGGAGAAGGAGCTCGACTACGTAGGAGGAGGGCAGAGACTCGTTCCTGCAGCCTCATCAGGGCCGCATCGGCATCCTGGATGAGGAGGATTGGAGGAGGACGAGGAACTGTGCCCTTTTTCCTCTTACCACGCCCATTACCTGCAACATGAGGAATAGGCAGACTATATTTCTCAAGCTCATTCGATGCACAGGTTCAAAATACTACCTTCCTTCTCCCATTTAATCATTTGACCTCTATAGTCACAGTCACACTTATGTTTTCAAAAAACACTGATGTAATGGTTCATCCTGAGCCACTTAACACTAAAGTCAAAAGGTCAAAAAAACTGCAGTCGATTTGTTGAATGTAGATTGGGCAATGAAGTTGTCCGCCCAGTGGGATGGTATTATTCGTGTCTGTGTCTGCTGCACCACATGCACAGGTCTGCACGGTAAGGAGTACTTAACCAGTTTGCGGTTTGGTGACAAAGTGCAGCCTCCACGAGAGAAAACAGCATCCATTCTGCCTTGTTAGGCTCATGTGTGCATTGCAGTTTGCAGTCTAGGGCTCTAGACACAGGTACCCGTACCTCTCCCCTAGTACCCATGGTAGCAAAATCCAAACCATTAGAGCAGAAGTATGAGGTGTGGAATTAAGGCTGGCTTACTTGCAACGGGGTCACCCTTTCGGCTCGAAGTGTAAAATGTGATATAATTCATGATCCTTGGAGTATTTGGACAAAGTATGTCAGACATGCCAACTGTGTAAAATGGCATTAATTAAAAGTAACATGCAAAGACTAGACAAAAATATGGACCCTGTACCACAAAGTCAAAAAGCTCTGCAGATAACATCTCAGAGTAAAAGTCCTGCATTATGCTCATTTGTCTCAACTTGGTATTGAATGAACAACTGCTGGATCATAGCAACCTTGCGAAACACGAAAAAAGAGGTGATGCTATACCCGCATCTGGCCTCCACTTCAAAACAGGCGTCTTGGAGGAATCAGAAGCCATGGATTGTGTTCTTGCCGCACGCTGCTGCTCCCTCTCCTGTTCCAACAGGGAGGATGACAGAGCCAGGGCCACCATGGTGTTTTCATCCAGGGGTTCAGCCTTTTTCCTGGGCTTCTTTCTGGCTGCTGCGCCTGCCTTAGTTACACCTTTCCTTTTGGCGCCTCCAGTCTGTGTACTGAACATTACAAAAATATTGATTTGGAACAAAACAGATTTGGGTTCAGAATACATTTAGAAAGAACCAAAAAAAAATACACTGAATAAGGCAGCTTCACCCCAACCTCCGTTGCTTTGCAATTACTTCATTTGGTACCGCCTTATTGATGATATGACCAAGACAGGAAAATTCTAAACTTTCCCAGAAAAAATGTACAGCAGAGGCCATACAGCTAAGGCAATTGAAGAAGTTGTCGGAATTTGCTGCAAACAAAACTAATTGCATTTTGGGGCTTCTTTTCCTTTAGCTACGACTGTGGCTTTAGTTAAGAGTGGCAAGGATTTAAAACAGTGTCAAATGCCAGTCAATTTTGGCCCAAAATCTCTGACACGTGCTAGAAAGCAGACGTTTAAGAAGAATTTCACATTTAAGCATTACATGACAATGACCTCTGCAATACAAAACAACAAAAGAATTAGCTTCCCCAGGATAATGGTCAGAGTCCAGCTCTAAATCCAACTGAAATATGTGGAGTGCCCAATAGACAGCGGTGCACATTAGATTACATTTATCTGACAGACATGAGATTGAGAAAATTAGATTAGGGTGTGCCATGCTGATAGACTTCTTACTAAAAGATTGGATTCTGAAATATCCGGTGCCTCAACAAAGTATTTGTCAGCTGGTATGCAGTTTTATTTATTTTAGTCTTTTTTTTTTTTTTTTTACCAATACTGTTTGGTTCAATTGAGGTGTGTGGATGATTGTCTATTAATGTGGATTGTATTACGTAATTTAACAATTAGTACAAGCTTTTGATCTAAAACAGGGGTCAACAAGTCTCAAGAATCTTGAGAAGTAAGTATGCATGCTCGACTGATGTGAAGTGTGGCTGCTGCAGACATACATTGCATCGGTCACGTCACTTTGCGTCTCTTCTGCCTGCCTCTGGAGCGCCTGCAGCAGGTCGGCAGGAGTGACACCCATGGCTGCCGAGCAACGCTTCAAGTGGACGGAGCGACTCTTGTGCGACTTGAATTTCTTGCCACAAATTGGACAGTCAGGGACACTTGGAGGAGGAGGTGGAGGAGGAGGAGGAGGAGGAGGAGGAGGAGGAGGAGGAGGTGGAGCCATTTGATGCTCACTGTCATCCAAACACCTACCAGCAGTACACATTTTGTATTAAAAAAACAAGTATCCTGATAAAACATGTTAAATAAGGAGCATATCGTCGCTGTCCTGTGAAAAAAGCAGCTGTCACTGCTTGTCACAGTTCCAATGAAGGCTGAAGGGGCAGCCGAAACTGTCAGCTCGGTAAGAGATTTCCTCTTCACGAAAAGAAAAAGACCATTGTCAGAATAAAGGCAACCTTAAACCTATTTTCACTAATAAGACAAACATCATAGCGATAAAGAAATTATAAGTCCACCCAACAAATTGTCCTTACTTTTTGTGCTGTGTTTAGTGTTATTAGGCTTTGCGCACTGCTCTACCATATTTCATGAAGACTATCCTAAATATGCAAGTAAGGGGCAAACGCTTACTTCTTGTTGCTTTGTCAAAAGACTGACCTGTTGATGTGCTGCGTACGTCGCTCGGGTGTCATGTGAGATAAGTCTCTTTGACAGATGTGACAGAAGAACAGACCCTCAGCCGCCAAGTCCAGTGTGTGGACCTCTGCCACCTCATGGTCAAGTTGGTGCTGCAGCTGCATGGCCAGAACCTCATCGCCGTCGTGAGTCCTCAGATGCTGCTCTGAAGTGGACAAATGCAGTATTTCTAGGGACAGACCAGTGTGCATTTCATTGTGCATTAATTGTATTTGTTTATTGATGACAGCTGTACTAACTAGGGCTGCAAGAAAACAAAACAACAAAAGGATATGGGTGTTATAAATTGCCATTTTGATATTATAGTGATACTGTATTTAACCTGTCAAGTCAACAGTATTTATAGAGCACTTTCAAACAGCCATCGCTGCATACAAAGTGCTGTACATGGAGCAATTTAACATGCACAATAAACAGTAAGACAAATCGGTAATAAAGGCGGTAGAAAGCACCAAACAGTAAAACCAAGAACAAATCTAAGTCGCCGGGCAGGTGTGTAGGGGCGGATGAGCTCAGAGAGGTAAGGTGGCGCGAGATTATTCAGAGATTTGAAAACAAATAAGAGGATCTTGAAAATAACTCTAAAATGAATGGGGAGCCAGTGAAGGGATGCCAGAGTAGGAGTTATGTGCTCCCTCTTACGAGTGCCAGTCAAGAGGCGAGCAGCGGCATTCTGGACCAGCTGAAGGCGCTTAATGGAGGACTGGCTGACTCCAAAGTAAAGGGCATTGCAGTAATCGAGCCGGGATGTGACAAAGGCATGAATTACTGTCTCAAAGTGTTCATGTGAGAGGAGAGGTTTTATTTTGGCCAGCTGTCTAAGTTGAAAGAAGCTGGATTTAACAACGGCACCAATTTGCCGATCGAGTTTGAAATCACTGTCCAGTTTAAGGCCCAAGTTTCAGACTGTTGACTTAAGATAAGGAGACAGGGGGCCCAAGTCTACAGGATGGAATGTACAAGGGCCACTGGGACCAAACAATATCACCTCTGTCTTCTTTTCATTGAATCTCAAGAGGTTTTGTGCCATCCAGGTTTTGATTTCTTCCAGACAGGATAGGAGTGGCCTTAATGAGAAGGCGTCTTTCTTGCTCAGTGGGACATAGATCTGGCAGTCATCTGCATAGCAGTGGAAGGGAATACCATGTTTCCTTAAGATGGAACCCAATGGGAGCAGATACAGCGAGAACAGCAGAGGCCCCAGAATTGAGCCCTGTGGAACACCACATGACAGGGGAGCAGTGCGTGACTCAGAGCAGCCAAGGCTGACACAGAAGGTTCTGTTAGCTAAATAGGACCTAAACCACTCAAGAGCACTGCCGCTAATGCCCACCAAGTGCTGCAAACGAGTCAGCAGAATACTGTGATCCACTGTATCAAATGCTGCAGTTAAGTCCAATAAAACTAGACACACGTGGTCTCCAGAGTCATTTGCCAGGAGGATGTCATTAGAAACGCGTAACAGGGCTGACTCCGTGCTATGCAGCGTCTTGAAACCTGACTGGAAGACCTCCAAGATGTTATGGTCATCCAAGAAAAATTTCAACTGCATGTGCACCACTTTTTCCAGAATTTTGGAAATGAAAGGCAGTTTGGAAATGGGCCTGAAACCTGACAGCACATCTGGATCAAGACCAGGTTTTTTGATCAAGGGTTGGACCACAGCATGTTTAAACTGTTGGGGAACTACACCAGAAGAGAGGCTGCTGTTGATGATATCCAAGACTGATGCGCCAACACTCGGGAGAACCTCCTGAAAGAAGTGCGGGGGAAGAGAGTCGCAAGGGGAGCCAGATGGCTTCGTCTGGCGAACTACATCCTCCAAAAGCGCCAAGGACACAGTTTCAAAAGAATTTAGCACACCTGAACATGGAACATGGACAGAGGGGTCAGATGCGGTATTTGAGACCAGAGTCCTAGCTGTAGAGACCTTATCAATGAAAAACTGAAGGAATCTGTTGCACATCTCGGGTGAAGAATCCGAGCAAGTAGGCAGAGGGGGTTTGAGTACAGAATCTATCGTTTTAAATAGTGCGCGTGGGTTGTGACGGTTAGCTTGAATAAGGTCTGACAGATATTCTCTTTTGGCCTCTTTTACTGTGAGCTGGTAGTTACGCCAGCAGTCTTTCCAAATTTGATAAGAGACATGCAATTTGTCATTTTTCCACTTGCGTTCGGCTTTGCGACACCCCTGCCTAGCTGCGCGGGTAATGTCGTTAAACCATGGCTCGGGTTTAGGTTTTGGGAGCACAGTTTTTGAAGGAGCCACCAAATCCAGGATGGCACGGCATGATGAGTTGAACCAAGAGGTGAGTTCCTCTGTGTTAGACGAGGGTACGGAAAGGTTATTAAAGGCATCAGAGAAACGACTAGCAGTGCGAGGGTTAAAAATTCGGCGGCTAAAACTAGGAGCGGCAGATTTCACAGCAGCATGCGATAAGACTACGTCAAATAAAACTGCCATGTGATCAGAAATCCCATTTTCAAGGACTTCCAGATTTGACACCGGTAGACCATAAGCAAGGATAAGGTCTAAAATATGACCTTGTTCATGTGTCGGGCTGGTCACATACTGCACTGTACCTAAAGAAATTATATTTTTGTTGTTAATTCAATTGACTATAGGTTGAAACCATTGTATTCTGTTTTTATTTACACTTTCCATCACATGCCAAAATAATTGGTATTTGTATGTTATGCCCTTCTGAGTCACAGAGAGAGTCTATTTGTTCTGGGCAGAACCAGAGCTTCAGTGTTCTTGATGCAGATGTTTGATGCTCTTTTGTGGGAGTCAAATCAGAGAGTTGAAGTCGAGAGAGAGAGAGAGAGAGAGAGAGAGAGAGAGAGAGAGAGAGAGAGAGAGAGAGAGAGTTGAAGTCGAGAGAGAGAGAGTTGAAGTCGAGAGAGAGAGAGAGAGTTGAAGTCGAGAGAGAGAGAGAGAGTTGAAGTCGAGAGAGAGAGAGTTGAAGTCGAGAGAGAGAGAGAGAGTTGAAGTCGAGAGAGAGAGAGAGTTGAAGTCGAGAGAGAGAGAGAGAGAGAGAGAGAGAGAGAGAGAGATATCATTTCACCTGACAGTGGAGGATAGGGTTCCCTGCCATGATCCACATCGTGCACCATCTTTGGCAGATTGGCTCTCTTGAACTGTTGCATCCTGCTGAGCAATTTGTCTTTTGTCCCCAAGCCTGGTCCTGTTGTTTGTGTTGAGGTTAACACAGTAGCTCCGGAATCATGCACAACCTTGCCCGTTTTTCCCGTGACCTGTTGTGCTTCGCTCTGGACACGCTGAGACCCAGAACTCTCCTCGTTTCCTCTCTGGTCTCCATCGCTGGTCTGACAAGAGATCTGCTGATCGACTCGCCTACGTTTTGGCTCGACTCCTTTCTTGCGGGAACGTTTCAACAGCTTTGAGCTGAGGTCAACAAAGTCCTGGTCCGAATCGTTCATGACTATGGTCCTTTTTTTGACCGGTCACCTTGAAAAAATCACGCAGGCATATACTCTGCGTTGGCAAATACCCATAATGGATAGCCAACACGTCAGTACCTTGCAGTCTGATTCAATAATCCGCGGGTACTGTTGTGGAAGACAATAAATATATATGACATACATATATAGCTTCCAAACTTCTATCCGTCTAAATGATAGAACAAATACTGGTGGAATATTGTAGATATCTCGTGGTGTAAATAAATTGCCTTCTCATCGGACTCTCAGCATCAACGCTGCATCTCATACTTACTAAGCGCATTTATGAATCGTTGACAACGACATAAAACACCCTAGATTTGTTTTCATTTCACACTAAACCACTTTTTTTTTCAAATACTTCTGGTCACGCGACCGGAAACGACACGCTTTACTTCCAGGTCGCCCTGGTCACGTGACGTGTTCTCGTTCAGCCCACGAAAGTGTATTATCATTCGATTTGTGTGAAGACAGAATACATATCGTAAATGTTCTTGTCATTTTGTGACTTTCGAGAACTAATTCGATTTGACGCTGCCTTAACGGGTACAAGCAGCTCTACCCATACCGTGTCCGACTTGGCAAAATCAATAGCGTCCTGACGAGTGATAATGAAAAAAACAGCATTATTGTTGATTATTACAGAGTTAAAATCGTCAATAGTAAGTGTGTCTACCCCTTAAATTAAATAAGATTTGATGTCGTAAGGTGTTCGGCTGAAGTAAAAAGTATACTGTACTTTCCACAGCCACTAATAATGGTTTGAAAAACGATGAAATGACAAGTCTCCCTCCTGTCCTTCGTCCCTGACTGCAACCCGAATTGTGCTCAGTATTTCTAAACCGCCTTTTAGTGAGGCGGTTGTAAAGAAAAAAAATCAATGAGGAACACGAGAAATGTTAAATGCAGCGATTACGTTTCATCTAATTTCTACCAAGAAAGTTGAGCTGAAAGGAATTAACACCATATTGTAGCGAATAGCATTGGTGAAGCTTTGGAGCGCTCTTAGTAAATACAGTGGAAACCCTGAATATGCGCAGAAACGCATATTCAAGGATTCCAATCCCACAAATCTATTTTCTGTGTTTGCTCTCCGACCCGGTCCCTATGCGCCGCGAATAGCGGAGTCCACTGTACGAGCTGTCGTAGTGAAAGAAGGCAGACATTGCTCTTTGTTCGCATTTGTTTCTCTCAATGTGGCTGTGATGTTTTTGAAGATGACAGTCCAATATGTCAGTGGGTAGAGTGACTGGACGTGAGCTGTGGCCGATATCAGCTCTTGAATGAATGTACAGTCTATTCACGCTCAGGAGAATAAAGCAATTTAAGAGGATCAAAGGACAATCATCCTTTAACCACGTGAGGCCGTCATAACTCCTCTTGTCTGCTCTGCTGTCTGTTTAAGAGGGGGGAAATGTCATCTGTGTTGTGCACATTTTACAATAAAGTCGTACTTGATACAACAGGGATAGCAGTGATCTTTTGTGTGTGAGTCAACAGTTCTGTAGTTCATCTGTTGCAGTTTATTTAACAATATGGTATAGAAGTAAGAAACGAGCCTTTTACCATTTTGTACAGTGTTTTCGTTCTCCCTTATATTTATAGTATTTTGCTTAATACGTGGATTTACAATAGGAGAAAAATCAAACTCTTCCCACCCATTCAAGTTTTTGCGTAAGAGGAATGAGCCTTGATGACTCCAAGAGAATGTTGGTGGTGTTTCCATTCTTCACACACACTTTAGTGTATAATTTAAAGGGTAGATGATCATTGCACCTCAACTTAGGTCACTGGTCTCTTTCTCCCACTAGCTTTACAGTTTACAACATTTGGATGGAAAAACAAAACTTTTTTTATGTCAAAGTAATTTTTTACACCTGGAAAACAAGTTTCCAACTTCCAGGCATATGAGATGGAGGCTGTAAATTTTGCGCATTTGTAAAACCAGTAGGATCTGTCATTCTTTTAGTGAGCATGAGGTTTGCGTCGGTGTCTTCATGTGCACCTGTATATATGTCTGTGTAAACAACCTGCCACAGTCCATTTCCTATTTTAATACAACTGAGTGCTCTTCATACACACAGAAGAGATAGTTTCTCAGTCCCTCAGCACATTATCTTGGAGCAATGTTACAACGCATGACCACAAATGCCAGGAACGACAGCTTGAGAACATAACAAAAACCTGGCCCAGCGCCCAAACTTAAACACAAAAGGTTGTTTTCCCCCCCTAATGGTACAAAAGATATGAATAATATAATGCAATTGTACATTTTCTTAAAAAAAAAAAGGAGGATGGTATGAAATCACACCAAGAACCAACCAAAAATAAATTGAGTATTGAACACATTTGGTCTCACCCAAAAAATATATTCTTTGTGACTTAAATTGCATTTTAAGAAGCGAATTGCAAACCCCGTTACACTTTCAGGAAGAAAAAAAAACCTTTAACGAAGGAATATTTAATTCCCACGGGGTGTTTGGACTTTTATTAATTTTTCCTCTATCAAATTCTCTTTTTTGTTTTTACAACAGTTTTTTTAATACAGGTACAAAAATGATCTCAATAGTACAAAGAACAAAGCCCTCTTAGATAAAGAGTCTGAGGGAAGTTAGGAAGAATTAAGGAGGGGTCCCAAGTACTGAGACACTGTAGTTCTTCATTTCTGATCAGAAATGCTACAATCCCTCCACAAACTTCTCGAGAGTGTCTCCTGTAGCATCTCCTACCATGCTCAAGTCACTATTTAGTACCCCTCTGTTAGGAGGGTTAAGCTGGGGTAGCATGGCGCTTTGTTCTGGTGTCCCCAAGTGTCCCTGTTCCATGGACCCTGAAAGAGGGCCCCCAAGTCCATGGTGGGGGGAACTGGAGTGAGGGGGAGGCGGGTGCTGCGGTGAGGGCTGGGGCTGGTTTTGAATCTGCGGGGAGGGACTGGAATGTGGTGGTGGTGGCTGCGAGGTTGGACATGGGGACTGAACGGGCGCAGGGGAGCGGACTTGGTTGCTGAGACTGTTGGCTAGTGTGGGCTGACCGGCAAGCAAGTGGGTTTGGGGACTCATGGGGCTCGGCTGGCCAGGAGAAGTCATCTGCTGCTTGAGGACGGCCTGCTGCTGAGGAAGATGCTGCTGCTGTTGTTGTTGTTGCTGCTGCTGCTGTTGTTGTTGTTGTTGCTGAAGCATTCGTTGATGCAGCATTTTCTGGGCAGGATCCATTCCCATGCCCGTCTGTGCCATCTGAGCCATGGGTGGTAGCTGGCCCATTGGCCCTCCCGCTGCTCCCGCGCCTGCTTGCATGGCTTGCATCTGCTGCTGTTGCATGCGGAGCTGCGAGTACGTAGCTGCCGTACCCTGGGTCTGGGCAGGGAACTGGCCGGGGTGTCCCTGAGGCATCACTCTTTGTTGTTGCTGCTGCTGTTGTTGTTGTTGACTTAAGAGTTGCCGGCGATAGAGCTCTTGAATTTGCGGATTGGTGTTATGTGCTGCATTCATCAGCTGCCCTTGAGCCCCCATTGCTGCCAAACCCTGAGCAGGAGGCTGCTGAGGCTGCTGAGATGGCATCCCTGGCCTCTGCACAGTACCTCCTGGCATGGCCATGGTCTGCATTGTGGGCAACCCAGGCTGCTGACCCGCCTGCTGCTGTGGTTGGTTGGCGTGGTACTTGGCTGTTCGCTGTTTGATGAAAGCAGCCATTAGCTGAGGGTTTGATTTGAGGATGTTGAGGACTTGCTGTTGCTGCTGGGGTGAGCTGGGAGACTTGAGGGTACGGAGAAGATCCTGAAGAGCATTGGGGGCTATTGCACCAGGTCTCTGCGGTGCCTGTGACCTTGCACCAGGCTGCTGTGGAATGAGCATCCTCTGACCCGGAGGTTGCTGCCCCGGAGGCATCATGGCTCGCTGCATGGTCATGGCCTGTGGGGAGTTCTGGCCTGGGACAAGGCCTTGTTGTTGCGTTTGTGCAGCCTGCATGGGCCCTGCGGGTCCAGGCCATTGACCCGGGGCCATGTTTGGTTGCATGACCTGTGGTCCCCGAGGCCCTGGTACCATCTGCATGGGTGCTTGCATTGGTCCCGTCATACGCTGCTGTGGCTGCTGGGGGTTCATGGGCAAGCCGTTCATGTTGACCAGATAGTTTTGCTGGTTCTGCTGGGCCTGTGCCATCAACTCAATGTGGCGTGCCATCTTGACAGCAGCGAGTGGAGGCTGCTGCTGCATTTGTTGTGGCTGAGGTGGCTGTGGAACAGGGGACGGTTGCTGATGCAGAGGGGAGCCTTGGGGCCCTGGCTTACCTTGGGGCACAGCTGCTTGAGGCTGTCCATTGCGAGGTGCAGTGGGGAACGAGGGGGACATGACACCTGCAGAGTTGGGGGTCTGAGGTTGGCTGGACAGCGACTGTTGTGGGGTCTGGGGTGTGTTGGGCTGAGTATGAGAAGTGGGAGTTGTTGGAGCAGCTGATGCCGGCGGGGACGGTAGCGGCATGGTTCTGCCTTGCATGGTCGCCATTCTTCTCCTCATCAAGTGAGCCTGCTGGAGCCTATGTTGCAGCTGCTGCTGGCGAAGCTTGTGCTTGATATTCAGGCAGAACGGCACCGGGCACTTATTCTCCTGACAGTTCTTTGCATGATAACAGCATAAAGCAATAAGCTGCTTGCACACAGGACAGCCACCGTTTGTTTTACGCTTGCAACACTTTGTGTGCTGCACCACTCTCTTCATCTTCTGGCAGGACGGTAGGGAGCAGTTGGCGTTGCGGCACTGACAAGCGTGGACGAGAGACTGGATGCAGCGCTGGATGCTCAAACGCCGACTTTCCTGTGGGCTCTTTGAGGCCTCCCCACTCTGGCTGTTGTTGTCATCATCCAAGCCGAGACCCCATTTCACCATCTGGTGCTCATGACCCTTTGCGTTATAACAATTAATGCAAAGGTCAAAGTCCTGTGAAATGAAAGACAGGGACAAGATAAATAACATGAGTCTACCCCAAGCATTATAAACGCTAAGTTTTTTTTAAACTACAAGTGACATCCACTTTTCATTAAAACAACAACAAGGAAAAGAAAATCTGAATGAAAAAGAGGCATGTTTCACAAGGTTAACAGACCTCGCACACTGTGCAGTGCCACCGTGTCTCGACGTGATGCTTGCACTCATTGCAAGTGTACACAAAGCGGTCCTGTCCCTGGTTGTGCAGTTCAACGAGCATACACATCGTGCTCCACTTGCACCTCCTGAGAGAGCTGAACTCCCAATGTTTGTCCCTGGCCAAAGTCAGGAAAGCATCACGGCCATCCATCAGGTCACAGGAGAGCAAGGGGTCTGGGTCGATAATGGGAGGCAAAGTGTTGACCATGGGGCCAGAGTGGAGGTGTATTACAAAGAATACCTACAGCAGTCAAAGAAACAATTTTCATGTTAAAATGCATAATCACACACACATACCAGGTCCATAAGTGCAGGTCTGGTCTTGGTCAAAAGCAGTTTTGTACATTTGCATTCCATGAGTCTCACCTCTTTGTGCTTCTCCATGGTGGCATAAAGCTTCTGGGACAAATCGTTCGCTACATTCGGCATTCCAGGCTTCTTCTTGTTAGCTCGACTCACGCTGCTTTTGTTTTTATTTGTCTTCTTGTTGTTTTTCTTCTTAGCATTTTTGCTGTCACTTGGGGTACCCTGAGAGGAATATACAGTAAGAGCATTAACATCTGTTACCTCAAGATGGCATACCATTACCAGATTCAATTATTACCTTAAGTATGTTGTCATAATAGTCAACAAGAGAGGACTCAGGATATTCATAAATAGGGATGCACCGAAATGAAAATTATTGTCCGAAACCAAAAAAAGTTTGAACAGTGTTGTGATTCATATAACTATTGTGGAATATGAATTCAAAACACTAATCTAATCCATTTGTTAATCCACTGGTTTATTTTACTGGTACGTGTCGCCACCTCCTACTGTCAACTGAAATAGACATCAAAGTGCACATAGACTCGTCTTGTGAACATCACGTGACCAAACCCAGGAAACAGGTGAGCCGTAACATTTGTTTGCAAAGTGAGCCCGTCGGCATGTTGACATCAATTTCAGTCGACAGCAGGTGGCAATGCTGCATACAATGTCAGTCACCGTGAATGGCTGAACAGATGGCTCAGTCTTTCCATTCTTTTTCCCATGGGCTATTTTAAATCGAGGAAAGTCTTACAGCTCCTTGATAGTTAAGTATGAAAATGTACATGTACCGGCTGGATTATAAATGACAAGCGACTCAAAATTAAATAGGTTTTCCTCTGTCACTCCATGTTTAGTTTTGTCAAGGATAAGCCCCTACATTTATTTATTTTGTGCATGCAACACAGGTTTTTTTTTTATTCCCCCCCCTCCCCGCCCCATTTTGCTGCTGTAGACTGCAAATTTCCCCAGTGTGGGACAAATAAAGGTTATCTTATCTTATTTTACATGCTGAACCACATTTACCTCTGTAAACACTGCGCCACATGACGTCATGTTTTGTGCATATGCCTCACTTGTAGAACAAAACAAGTTTACGACTGTTGCCATACCTCTGGAGTTTCAGAGGCAGCAGTGTTCTCCTCCTTCTTTCTCTCCTCCTCTTCCTGCTCAAGCTCCTTGATACTTTCTTCCAGAACATTGGGCCAGAAGTCTCCTTCAAAGTATGGCAGCTCCTTGGCGCTGGTTAGACGATCCTCAGTTGCCTGTTTGAAAATATCCTGAATGGAGGACAAAAAGCATGAGCAGAGTATGATGTATTCAAAGGAAAAAACGCAAATGTTTGAAGTAGTGTGAAGCATTTGTATTCACAAGGTATAGGAACCTTGCCATGCAGCAAATAGTCTGAAAACTAAGCTAAAGTAATTGAGGCCCCACTACTTATTTAGAATTGTCAATAATATCTTAAACTGACAATACCGCAGGTTTAGACCCCAAAACAGTGTAATACTTTAAACCCATCTTTACAAGAATACCCTTCAAAATAAATGGCTGACAGATGATTTGATGTGGGGGAAAAAAATACACCTCAGGGTGCATATACATGCACATGTGGTGAAGCGTCTCAAGTTACACTAACAACCCAAACACAACTTTGCCCCTCCCCAACATACAAAACTTGACTCTCTGTCACTTCAACATTATTGCCTTGGACCAATTAACAGACTGCTTTGGCACCAGCTTTGGGCAGCAGAGTCCAGCCACTTCCCTTTTGAGAGAACACAGGTGCTAATCCATGCTTTTATCTCTTGTCGCATTGATTATGGTAATGCTCTGCTTTCTGGTATTCCTCAACCAACTGTTAGTAACTTACAACTTCCACAGAATTCAGCAGCTAACTAGGACCAGAAAGACGGCACCTGTTTTGGAGGCCCTGCATTGGCTCGCCCTGTGTTTTAGGATTAATTAAAAGAGTCTTTTATTAATTTGTAAAACACTTCCCGGTCTGGGCCACCCTTATGTAGAAATTCTTCTTTACCATATCAACCTTTCTAGGCCCTTCGGTCCTCCAGTACTGGCCTTTTAGAAATACACAGAGTGTATTCTAAGACCCACTGGGAGGCGTCAATTCCAGGTCTGCAGCCCTCGACGGTGGAATAGCATGTCGGAGAGCATCAGGGCCGCAGAAAACATTGAAGTTTTTAAAAGGAGGCTGAAGACCCACCATTTTAGTCTGGCATTTAACTGATTATGACTCCTTTGTTTGATGCCTAACATTCTTCTTTTATGACTACTTAACTCATTGTTTTAGGTTATCTGAGCTTAACTCGGTAGTACATACAGTATAATTTTCATATGTTGTTAACCCTTCAGTTATTTTACTGTGTTATTGGTGGCTATAGTCGTCATGACGCTTTACCTTGTAGTCGTGCAAGATTCTTTCTCCGAAAGCCTTGTCCAGCATCTTCCGATACCAGTCCTGAAGCCTCTTAGGTTTGGGGATCTTCTGCTCGGGGGGATGACAGTGGAAGATGTAGTCATCCCCTTCACTTGGTGGGCACGCCCAAATGTGGCCTTGAGCATAGCTTCACACAAGCACACACCGAAAGGTTAGACCTAAGAACTGCTTGTGAAGTCAACAAAATATATGCAATACATGTATGTGTAACAATTACCCGAGTTTCTTGGCATATTCTAGATAGCCGATAAGGATCTCGTGGTACACTGCTGTTCTTAAAACTCGAGGTTTGAAGAAGTGAATACTGTCAAGGTATGATATGTAGACTCGTCTGTGAAGATAGGGAATTGGGAGATTGAAATCATTTAACCCACCCAAAGCAGTCCCCCTGCCACTGCAGACGGGTATGCTGAATAATTACATGCACGGACCTAGTGTTGGGGATTGGGCATTCAGAGCCATACTCCTGAACATGCATGCCAAAGAAGCACACATCGACGCCGTCAATCTCTTCAAAGGCGAAAAGTGCTTTGGTTCTGTAAGGAAAGGTCTCCGACATCTCACCTGTATCCACAAACCTAAAATTGTCAGGGGAAAACAATTATTTGATTAAGTGTGATGAAAGTAAAAGTGGGAAATATGCATCCTGTTGAGTATGTTTGTTATTTTCAATATTTATTTCTATTGTGTGTAATAATGGACCTAACCCATCCACCAATACCTTTAAAGCATAATTCAATTTCAAATGTTGATGATTTGTGTTAGCATGAAGTTGCCTTAGGTTAAAAGACTGCAATATAATAGTAATGTTTTTAATTTGATGTATACATTTTAGCAAGCAATGTAAATTAATTTAAAGCAGTTATGTGGCAATTATTGCATTTATGAAAGGTTTTAAAGATACAGTTCTGTTGAGTAAAAAAAGAAGAAAAGGAAAACATGTAAAAATGCATGCCTGTTATTCTGCTCCTCCCAAAATTGCAAGCCAACGTCTTATTGACAGGAAAACATTTTGCGAATATAGTAACTCGAGTCCCTGTCTATTTTTACTTCATATAAAACTTTTATACTCCAATTAAGACAGCAATTCATTAGCATGTATTATTTTTCAGTTTTTTTGGGGAAAGGGGTTCTATTAATAACATTATGGGTGCTAATAATTGGGCACACATGATTTGATGTGAAGTAATTATTTCCTATTGTGGGATTTTTGCCCCATATTGAACAAAATGCACTTGACAGTCATGCTCTCACCTTGCTTTCATGCCTTGTTTAACCTCCACCGTTTTGTCAGAGCTTGCAACCACCCGCACAAACACCTCTCCAGCTTCCGGGTGGTTCTGTCTCTTTAAGAATTTATTGACACGATCCTCTATATACATTCCCAATCGTGTTGACTGTAGCCCTACAGTATAATGCACAAGGAAAATATTTTGAGATTTTGAATGGAAAATTGTGAAAATTTCCACAATCCATTGAAAGGATTGTGCACACAACTCACTCACACAAACAAAGATATGATACTGATGAAAGTGGTTCACATCATGCCGCAATAAAAAACAATGCATCATGACAGGTGATTGTGATAAAATGGTACCAACTTTTTGCTGAGAACTTGTTGTCCTTCCGTGTTTTTCCACTCTTCTTCAAGCAGTTGTCACAGATGAATCTGTCAATCGTGAGGGCGAGATACAATACCATGCATTGAAGAAGAAGAAGAAGAAACGTTTAGAATGATGTTAATTTTGGAAAGGTTTGAGTTCTCACCCAGATGGCCAAATAACCTCATAGTGCAAGACACAGATCTGGTGCATCTTCCGTCCACAATCTTTACATTCAACAAACCTAGAAGAGAAGCAAACATACGGCAGATGTATAATGAGATCAACATCCTGATAGCATGGCTTGCAAATGTTGATAACTGCTAAGGTAACGACTGTAACAAACATCACTCATTAGATACGTGTACTTGCAAGAAAACAATTACCAGCTTGCTCATAAGACCTTTGAAACAATAAGCCTCTTATTGTTTCATTGGGCAGGAAGATGTTTTGAGCGTCCCATCATAGTACTGTATAATGCTACAGAGTTGAGGTAATTAAGTTAAAGAAAGTGAAAGTAAAGTAGCAATATAAGCATAAAAAGGTGTTCCCCAAAAAAGGTGTTTAGGTGTGTGTTGACTTACGGCTCAGGTTCCAGTACATCATTCTTCTTCTTTTCAAACTGGTCTTTTGATATCATCCTGACGGGGCATATACAGAAAATGGGAAAGAAGAACAGAGGTGAGAAAATAAAGAATATACATAAATTGTCTCAGTGACAGTGAAACAATGCTCTTCATCCATCATTCTTGTCTCGTAGACGCAGGCTGCCCTAAAAACTTTCACCGAGTACTATTGAAGTTCAAGTTAGTATCATAACTACAGGCATTAATGCCTGAGGAAAAAAATGTATTATATGACCACGTCAATATCAAGGACATAATTCCAACACCACGAGTAATACATTGGTCTGTGAGTTACACGAGCTTTCATAATGTACTGTATATGAGTGGGCCATCACCTGTACATTTGTTATTAGTCTGTTTACTTACGTCTGTGGCTGTGCAGGATCATCTCCTAATGTCACACTCTCTCCCTGAATCTCATTGAAGCACTTCTCACAAAAATGGTACCTGGATGAGTGAACATTTCACATTGTTTAAATTATAACTGAAATGTTAGCGCCGCGAGTTCCTAAACTAACACAACATAATTTAAGATTAAGTCCATAATTACTTATGGGCAGGTAAAATTGTGTGATGTGAGAAAAGGCTTTCTGGAAAGCTGCTCTCTGATCAAGTTGTAGTCAGTCGAAAATGTCAATGTCATTACTGGGTTGATACTGCAGGGGGTGCAGTAGAACATGGTTCAAATAACCAGACTGAATGAGCTGGATAAATTAAAGGGAATGCAATTATTTTTTGCAATTATTTGCCACTGGATGTACAGCATCCTGGGAGTTGTTCCCAGTTGTGTAATGTGGACTGCTTACAAATGTATCGAACATTTTGGGATGCTCTGATCACTCTGGTTGTCTTGTTTGAAAAATGACGGGGTCACAGACGGCAGGGGTTTTGAGGTGTGATTAAAATTATTGTATTTTTAGTTTGTCACACCACAGAAATGGTCTGATGAGTACCTGTTCTGGTAACTGTAGTATGTGCCTCCAGTGGGGATGGTGCAGAGCTGTTTCCCATAACAACAGAGGGTTTGGGGTGAAAACTCAAACTGCAGAAAAACGTGAAAAAAAAAGGACGGTCAAAACTTCTCAAACGGAAAATCCAAGTCTGATTTAATGCAACTAACATATGTTAACCTTTGACATCCAAATGTGTCTCATTTATAGTATGTGTCAGAATAATATATCGCTTTCTTTCTACTCCATACCTTCCTCCCACAGCAGTAGCCCAGGCTTTGCATGACGGGGTCGATCTCGGCCTCGAAAACCTCGGCCAGCTTGGAGCAACACTTGTACACACGTGATGTCTTGCGGTTGTATAGCCACGCGTTGTTGAACATCAGCCAGACATCATCAACGTATTGCCATGGATCCTGGTACTGGCCTGTGTCCAGCTTGCGTTTTATTGTAGATAGATCTATTGGGTTCTTAACTATGTCAAAGTAGTCCTACAGAGTGAAAAGGACAAGTCTTTGGTCACAGTGATACTTTTACTGACATGAAAGAACAGTAAGATTACACATATGTTACTGACATAACATTTTCCGATTTCAAAAACTGATGAGTGCCTGTGAGATTTACAAGCGGCAGCGGCACCTCATCAGATAAATGAGAAAGAATATCATTTTCATCTGTCTTCTTTCATTTATGTAATCAGATGATGCAACATCTGGCCACATACAGACCTACAAATATTTATTCTCTTAATATGTGACCTCTGACAACTTTACATCGCATTACCGTTTTCAAATCATTTGAAAAAAGGATCCGTTTTGATTTGTCAACCGTGCTGAAGTAGCGCGGCAAGATTCAAATACATTCAAATTTCCCTCCGCTATACATGACCAATCCAAATCACAGCCAATAAGAAAATCACATTTTATTCAATTGCATAGTGCTTCTACTTGTGTTTACTCTAAGAGTGCTTGTATGTACAGGTACTTATATTTTGTAATATGAATGGTAACCTTTCTTTGGATGGTTGTATTTTATATGTAAAATGTTCTTTTCATGATTCCCAATAAATGCAAATCATGAAACTACCCGAACCTAATTTTTGTTGTGCATATGACTTCAAATACTACTAGTATTTTTGCTTGGCATTCTTTAAGCCCTTTATACTTGTCTACTTTATTTCCTACTGTACAGTTGGCATTTTTTTTTGTCTTCTGTAGTATTTGTTTTATGTGTAATAAAATGTGTCTTATGTGTCGATAACTTTTTATTAAATGCACAGCCAGTTTGAGTGCACTCTGTAGGGCTGTGTTGAGGAGAAATCCACAATGCCTCCACTGCTTATGTGACTGTGCAACATAATTTTGTTGAAACAAATTGTAGAATGATGACATTCCACATGATGGAAAACATTGTTTATGATTAAACTGATTAATTCCTTAATTGTGCCCATTCCTAAAACACTTCATGACAGCGAGCACGCATTTTGAAAAGTGCATGTTTATTGTGTGAAGCATGTTTTCATGTGTTACCTACTGGAATACACAGAAGCATTGGGTCTACTGGCTGTCTGAAGGGCAATGACTCTGAATCCTGTCTGTAGAGGGATTCCAAAGTCGGCATCAGAGCCTGGCGCAACTCCTCAGGCTTAAAGACTACAAATTAAGAAATTTAAAAGAAAAGTATTAGTAGAGTTACTTTGAAACGCAAGAAAAAAGGATAACATCTGACCATAAAAACAAATAAGTGGGACAATATACTGACGCACAGGTGGCAGGTACGTTTACCGGCACTGGATTTACACAAAATGTTCAATGTCATGGTCAATTTGCAATTCTGTTTTGGTTTGGTTTGGTTTTGTTTTTGCTCTGAAATGACACTATCCTCATACAAGTCGTGGCTTGGTTTCGCCGACTGACCTTTCTTACGAGAGGGCGAAGAGGAGGATGTTCTGTTGGTTCCTTCCACTTCCTCTTCTTTGGGTTCTGTCTTTAGTTCCATCTTTTTCTCCCCCACCTCCATTGGCTCCTGCTTTTCCTCTGGCTCCTCCTTCTTCACCAAAGAGGAACTCGAGTCTTCATCAGTCTACATAGAAGGACAAAAAAAGTCACAAAACCCATTCTTTTTGCGTTCTATTCAAGGTAAAATACTCAGAGGTAAAAGAATCATCTCTAAATGTCTGGTATGTGGGGAAAATATAGCTTAAACCCACCTCCATTTTGGGTTCAGTTTTGCCGCCAGCGGCCTCAAACTCGAGTTTGTCATGATGTGTCTCTGTTTTGACCTCCTTAACAGGTAGGTCAGCTGTGACATGCTGTGAGTGCAGGTCAGCACTAGCAGCTGAGGCCGGCGTGGGCACCCGGTTATCCAGACTAGGCCCTGGCTGAGTCAGCTATAAGGAAAAGAAAGAAAAGTAAAGCTATGACTGACGCTTACAGGGGATCAATGTAGTAGTTGCATGCGTAGCTGAATGTACAGCACAGATAAATGCCTCGGATGTGAATTTCACAGTTCCCCTAAAAATGCAACAATCCAGGAGTCATGGATGCTACAGCACTGGTGAAATGCAATTATCAGACAGCAAGGTTATGAATGACGGGATGGGTTGGCACATGACAGCGAGTTTGCAGGGGTCAGAGTGGAGGGCATGCGTAGGAGCTCAGGCTCACCGGTGTGGTAGGGGGCTGAGGCAAAGGCTGAGACAGGGGCTGCGTCTGTAATGATGAGGGGATCTCCACTTGTGTTTGGGGCTGAGTTGGGCAGGGTGGGGTGGCACCTTGGACAGACGCAAGGCCAGACAAGGTAGGAGTAGCACTACGGCTGGAGGACTGGGGAAGGGGCAGGTTAGTACCCGCCCCGGCCGTGGAGGCGGAGGAGATCGCAGGTGGAGGAGTTGAGTGCAAGGGGGTTTGGGAAGAGGCTAGCTGAGGGCCCAGCGAGGGAGCAAGTGCATTCATGGGAAGGTTAGCGCTCTGCTGCTGTTGCTGCTGGAGAAGACACACACACACACCAACACAAACACACGTACACACAAACGGAAGGCGGACAAGCACACACAATAAGCGGACAAACCAAGTTAGCAGATCAGACAGACAAATCACCACACCACACACCAGCAGCAGGTTTTGGCTTAGCGAACACCTTAGAATGGGAACAAATCAAATTTAATCAATGAATTAATGTGTATTATGATTGGTTAAACAGCAAATACTAATGCCCAAATATAAAATAGATGCAATGATTCAAAAACCAAAAAAAATAGATTCAAAAATTTATAATGTAGCACGCATGAACAATATCAAGAGAGGACTGAAGGCAAGCCAATTACTGCCACGATCTCATAATATGAACAGTGCAGAAATACATGAACAATGACACTTTGCGGAAAGGCTGAAATGATTTTGGAAATACTATGGAATCACACGTTTTGTCCTAGTTTGGCTGGTCCTGACACATATACTAAGGTGTAACTTGTATATGTTAAAATTAGAGCTGAGACTGACACCTAAAATCCCATTGTGTGGTGTATCTATCAGGCATCAGCTACAAAATGGATTTATTATTTACACCAGCAAATGGCGCAATAAGTGACCAGGATTCTATCTTTGGCCACAATGTAATATGGGATTCTAGTTAAGGTAAAACATTTTAAACTAAAAAGAAAAACTTAAGCAGTTAGGGGCTCAAGTTTCAAATCTTCCTGAGGGGAGAGAGGGAGAGGAAGAGAGAGAGTGAGTGAGAAAGAAATAAAAGAGACAATGAGAAAAGGGGAGGTGAAAAGGGAGGTGGTGACACAGTGAGCTTCATCTCATAGCGTGGTTATGGAGGTTTTTTTTTTTTGTCCACAACCCCCCACCCCAAAAAACACTGTCTTTGCGATTTGAAAAATTGCATTCTATTACACTGCAATGCCAGTTTGCTTTGGGTACTGATTATTCCAAAGCAAAACGGCATTGCAATGTGGGTAGACCGCAATTTTCAAAAATCCTACTATCAGCTTATAACATGCAGGGGAGGAAAATGTTCAGTGGCTCTAAATCTTTAGTGTCAATGTTTTATCAATTGCGTCAATGCTGGGGATGTTGTGTGAAAAATAATGAACATTGTATTCAATGTCAAACGGATAAAACACTTTCACATTTTTTGTTGGAATTGGAACTGGAATTTGCAATGCTTGTGCACATCACTCATTTAAGTCTCACCTGAGTAACAGCAGCTTGTGCTGGTGACTGACTCATCCCAGCTGCCAATGTGACATTCATTGCCCCTGTAGCAGAGACAGCAGTAGATCCTGGAGGGAACTGAGTCTGAGCCATAAACTGTCCCTGGCTGGCTGTCTGGCCCACCATGTTGCCACTGTTGTGACTTGCTATCATACCCTGGGCTTGAGGCATCCGGGAGGGTGACATTCCCACCTGGACAACAAAAGCAGACAACACTATTAAGACATCAAAAGTATTTTTTCTTTCTCAACTTCAGATCAGTTGCATTACAAAAATAGTAGTTGAATAACAAGAAACAGAATATGCATTAAACATTATGCATGCTTGTGTCCATTACTGGTTCCACCAGGAATTTAGTCTATTTTAATCATTAATTAAAATGCAGCCGCTTTTCCAAAACATCACTGGTAGGATGTCAGTGGGGGTATTTAAAAAAATAAAATACAAAAGACCATCTGTAAAAAAAAAAAAAAAAGTAAATCTATCAAAAACACCCAGACTAATTACAGTAATAAAGATTATGATAACATCCACCACAACCACACTACCATGAGTGAACTTCTGTCCATATGAGAACAGAGTCGTCAAAGTTCACTAAAAAGCTAATTGAATGAAGCTAACATGTTTGACCTGTTAGCTTCATTAATTACATACACTATAGAAGATTGTAGCAGTCTAAAAGGCATACTTTGTTACTATTGAAGCTTGCGATTGACATAAAAGATGAAAAAGACTGCATTTTGAGGTGGCAAAAGTGTTGATAACACTGGGAAATAAATGTTTACTTTTGTTTTTAAATTAGAGATGCAAGTAAAGTTTTCTAGATTAATTTTTCATGCTTATTCTGAATCTGCACTGTTTTCCTCTCGCACATCAGGTTTTCATAATAATGTTAATTATATATATATATATATATATATATATATACAGTATATAAGTAATATTTATGAATTACAGGTCAGGTTTAGCAAGAGTTGATTTTTTTTCTTAAAAGTCATAGTTACAACTGCATGGCAATCCATATTGCACAAGCGTTTTATTGGTCATAGAGTGGGTGAAAAGTTGGTAAGACTGTTCAAAATTGCATGTTACAATGAAATCACAGGGTTCAGTTGAATTAGCCTTCATGCAATTTAGACATTGTGGAAATACTGCAGGCTGCTGTGATATATTGTACATTGCTTGAAATTACCTCGCAAAAATGGGTTTGTTCCTTTGAATCTTGGTTTATAAATAGACAGTACAAAGAATGTTATCTTAAAGCTCGCCTGGTTTAAATAATCGTCATGTGCACCCGATTTGAAAATGCTGCATCAATTAAAACACATTGAATACACATGCATGAAATCACTATGAACAACTTTAGGTCACTACTGGCTCATGTGCATTCAAACACAAAGGTGTCCCGATTTTCCCCGCCATCCTCACCGCTGGAACAGAGCTCATGTTCATTTGTTGTGGATGGTTCATTGGAGAGGCCGCACGGGCCCCCATTGTCGTCTGGGACATCTGAGCGTTGGGCAGACCCATGTGATTAAATTGGTTGATTCCTGTGGGATACGGAAAAAACAATACTCAGCAATCGGCACCCTGAAGCAGTGTAAAAACAAGTGCCTCGACTTCAAGAACCAGTTCATTGTTCTGAATGACAAGTTTAATTGGCATGAATCTAATGTAATTACAACATCAGGTCCATGTCGAAAATACAAGACGTACCTTGTGAAACCTGCATGCGGTTCATAATTTGATTTGGCATGTTGGGCAGAGGATTAGGTCCATCTAAACAGCAACAAAAAAAGTCACTCTTTCAAAACGCTAACGATACAAGTAACAAACAATTTTATTTTACTTTACACCAATAGCAACCTAAAAAATACTTAGCTATCACCAAACCACCATAACACAGGCTGAAGAGTGTATTAATATTACTGTGAGGCCCATCAAACACCGCACGATATATCCGAACCAGACTTGGCCTGGACTATGGCAAAAAAAATGAAAGATGGCACATGGAGTGATCTATGGATGCCCTGCAACATGAACGGTGCAAGCCCGTAAGGTTTTAAGGCTTCACATACATAATGTTGGATTGGATCACCCCCCCCCCCCCCTCCCCAACTATAAAATATGGCATGTCAGCCATGGAGGGCGCAAGTCTCTATTAAAAGAGGATGTGGGTGAGAATTTGAGAGAAAAATGAGTATTAACTCCCATTAACTTGAATGTACTTGATGCGGAACATACCAATCATGTACATCTTCGCCACAAGCTGCGCTATTTCATCTGCTGGTACTCATGAAATTATAAATATTGTTAAGTATTGGTGTTAAACAACATAGGCGGTCGATCCCATTCTTCACCCATTTTCAGCGATTACCTAACAGATAATGTTGAGAGACCACTTGGACAATCGGACAATGCAAAATATGGCCACATACACACGTATCTATCCTCAAAATATAGGACAATTTAGCAGGGTGCTTCCATTTGTAAATCATTTGATGAAGGGGTGTTTTGGCTACCACTCCAGAGTGACAGTTTAATTTACAGAACGACATATTACAAGAAATATGAGGCTATATGGACATTAAGTAAAGCTGAATTAATTAAAAATTGCGATGCAATTTTGGAAACATTCTCAAAAGCAGTATTGCACAAACAAACAGATAGCATTGCTGATACTGCAAATAATACACTACACATGATCATGCTTCTAATCTTAGAGGCCCTGCTCCTTGGCTAACATATGCACTACCGTATTAATTCCCAGTTTTCAGACGGTATTGTGTGGGCTGTGTATGTATGTCTATTTTCTTCTTCCTCAACGCAGTTGATGTTTACTCTCTTCTGTAATGAATGCTGTTCCACAGGTGAAAATTATACTGTAACATTGATCTGAACATTGATTATTCTGGAGTTTCATGACTACATTTAACGATAGCTTGGAGAAGGTTAAGTATGGCTTAGCCTTTGTACATCTTCCCCTGTAAATTCCTACTCGTTCTCCTTTTGTGTCAACGATACTTGTCAGAAGTGTTGCGTACCAGAGACTTTTAGAGGCTGCTGTTTAGCCAACACACTCGTCAGCCAGCAGCACCTATGGACTTGCATAGCTGTGAAGCTTGTTTTCTACACGGTGAAAATGTGGTGACATCAACAAACCTGATTACTATTGGTTTGCAGAGGCCCAATCATACACCAGCCAATCACAAGCAGCAGTATTTAGAGCGTGTGCTTGCAAGCTCCCAAATTAATCTGCAGCGCATGTCGTATCATCATTTTCAGAACAATTTCAACCTCGGCGGAACAGCAGATGGGAACTGCTCGTAACAATATATGGCCAAATCTGTACACTTGGCAATGCGGCATTAATTCTGTAACATTTTACACTCACTTTGTGGCCTGGGGCCCAAGGGGCTGGGCTGTGGGAGACCTGGTTGCTGGGCACCCTGGGCAGCCATGGGTGCCTGGTTGATGATCTGTTTCTGTAGACGTGAGCGCCTCTTCTCTTCCAGTTCTTTTTGGATCTTATAGATTTTTTCCGCAAGGAAATGGTAGTATTCATCCTATGTAGAAGGTAACATTAATCTCATATCAGCCTGACTTTGGGTATTATGAGGCAGGATACATCAATATTAAGTGGTTTTGGGCAGGTAGGTGGTTAGTTTAGGCACCTACCCGGCTATTAGCTGATTCATACATGTCCCCCTCCACCTTTCTTGCATAAGCAACAAGGTTCTCCATCCGTCTGTCCTTCAATGCTGCTGGGTCTGGGGTAGGAAATATGGCTTGCACTCTGTAATGGAAGATGGGAATTGAGATAAATGAATGTAAAATGCAGCCAAGCAGTTGCCAAAAAATGCATGGTTACAGCAAACCACTGGACATAACCCAAGATGCCGATAGCACAATTATTTGTTGTGATAAATTCTATTTCAAATTAATTAAAATTAGATTTTAGGACTGCCGGACAGCTGCAAAAGCTTTCTGCAGAGATTCAACAGCCTTAAAAATAGTTGAATCACAGCAGTAAATAACCGTTGTCAGCATAGAAATGTGAATTTGCATAGGACAAAATTTAGACCCAAGTCATTGATAGGATCATAACACATACCATCACATTTGAGACACTGGGAAATAATGTTGAGGTAATACAATGAATCCATTGTCCAGAGTATCATATTTAGCATTTCATAATGTGTCACCAATTTTCCAATGGAAGACAGGTCTGGACTACTGGCAGGCCAGTGCAATACCTGCACTCTTTTACTATGTAGCCACTGTTCTAAGGCAGGGGTGTCAAATTCATTTTTGTCCTGGGCCACATTGTAGTTCCGGTTTCCCTTGGAGGGTCGTTATGAATTTTGGGAAACCATATCAATGTTTAATTTCCTCCAGATATTACATACACAGCTCACAACAAATTGACGACTAACTAGTTTTAATATCCGAAATCAAGAATAATGACTGTTATTGTGGATTACGTTTTGAAATGTTGGTTCAGACTTTAAGAAGCATCATGGAACTTGACACGCTTGATTTGCTTTCGCGGGCCACATCAAATAATGTGGCGGGCCAGATTTGGCCACCGGGCCTTGACTTGACACCTGTGTTCTAAGGGATGCGGAATGTGGCTTGACATTGTCTTGCTGAAATAAATAGAGAAATTTCTGAAAAAGTCTTTGCTTAGATGGCAGCACATGGAGCTCAAAAACCGGTATGCGCCTTTCAAAATCAATGGTGCCTTCACAGATGTGCAAGTCACCCATGCCATGGGCACTAACACCCCCCCATACCATCCCAGATTCCAGGTTTTAACTTTTTGTTGATAATAATATGGATCATCCTTTTGTTTTATGACCCACAGTACACTAGACCCAGATTCCCCAAAACAATTTGTAGTGTGCAGTCATCAGAGCAGGCACACTTATCTACTTCGCGTCAATCCATCTGGGATAAGTCCCCAGACAAACCGGCAAGAGTTTCTGGGTGTTGCTGATAAATAGCTTTTGATTTTCATTGTAGAGTTTTAAATTGCATTTGTAGATATAGCGACAAACTGTTAACTGCCAATGGTTTTCTGAAGTGTTCACAAGGCAATATCCTTTATACAATGCTGGAAATTTTTAATGCAGTGACGCCTGATCCACGGTCACTGGCGTTATTCAATGTTTTTTTTTTTTTTTTTGCCTTGCTGCTTATGTGCGGAAACTCTCAGATTTTTGATGATACTGTATTATGGACCGAAGATGATGAAATCCATCAATTTCTTCCAATTTAACATTGAGAAACATTTTTAAATTGTAAGACTATTTGTTCATCCGGTTCACAAAGTAACTGAGCTTTTCGGGGATGCACCTTTATTACCCAATCATAACACTCAATTGATTGCAATTAACCGGTTCACATGCGTAATCTTAAACCTTAGTCTTTTGTTGCCCTGTAGTTGTGTATATAATTTAATGCTGTGTAGGTTTTGCAAATTATTATACTGTATTGTTATTTACATTTTACACAACCAACTTCATTGAAATTGGAGTTTGTACATACAACAAAGTCAACCACCAACAAAATAAAACACTAATGTATCTTGGTGACTAACAATAAAATGACCAAGACACTGTCACAGCAATGCCGCGTTCTGGTAAAGCTATACACTTACAGTTTGTGTACCAGGTGATTGCGCAAGTCCTGTGTGACATGCTCATGCCAGGCTTTCCTGGTGCCTGTGGCGGAGATGGGTGCTGCTGTGGGAAGGTTGCCCAATGAGCCGACGGCTGATCCATCTGACAATAGCTGACTAAGGATGGAAGAAACCAGGTGAGACATTACATATGATAATGTGATCAAACAAGGGGTCAAATTCATGAATATAGGGGTGTTCACACGGCAAGATTTGGTCCGGTGCTACGCCGGGGCTGCCCCAGTAGAGCGTTCACACGTGCAAATTATCTCCGACGTAGCCCCGGAAAACAGCTTACACCGGACCAAATTTGATCCACCTCAGGGAGGTGGTTTAAAAATTTGCTCCGGAGCAAATGCTTGTTAGCGAAGCAGCACCAGTGTAAATTTGCACGTGTGAACGCAACTGGGGTAAATTTGCTCCAGAGCAAATGCTTGTGAAGAGTTTACGTACGGCGAGAATGCGTTGCTTTCGTGCTCTGTCGGACTTCCGTCATGTGTTTGTTTAATAACGACACAAGACTTGGCTGGTAACATCTTTCCTTTTGTAGGAGACTGGACTGTCTCGGAGTTGTTTGTGTAGTTTGTTCCTTTGTTGTGTGTTCACAACCCCCCGCCCCCCATATAATTTATTTTGTGATTTCCTCTCTTGATTTTCTGTTTGGCGCATTATGTATTTGCTTTTCTGAGTGTCATTGAAGTCATCGTTGATTTACGTTTTCGGGGGCGGTCACTCTCGAGCAGAAGGCACGGAGACCAAGAAGGAGAAGGACGTGCCTGTCCAGTAGTCGCTTGAGTTGTGTATACTGTACGTTTTAAAAAGAACCAACACGACAGCTCATTTGTTTTCTGTCATTTTGCTCCGCTGCAGAAACTGCCGTGTGAACGCAAGTGCCGGTGCAGACACGCTCAGCGGCTTTGTACGTGTGAACGCTCCACACAATTTGCTGCGGTGCAAAATATATCGCAACAAAATACATCGGTGCAGCGCCGGAGCAAATGTGTGCCGTGTGAACACCCCTTATGTCAAGCAGCGGCAAACAAGTAGCAAAACTACTGACTTGTTCGTGTTGAGTGTGTTGGGAAGAGAGTCAGTATGCAGGCTTGTCTGGTCTGCAGTGGTCACACCCATTGCAGCACCTGTAAGGGCCATCTGGTTACCTGTAACAACCATGTTTTGAGTACACCTCGGTGCCTTGATTTCATAAGAGAAGTTTAACTTGGCTCCCCAAGTATAACTTTCAGTGGTAAATGATCAAGTCAGCACAACTGGGAAAGACTGATCAAATCATGACAAAACAACGCTGTCTGACTTTACCAAGTGCATTGATGGATCTCATCTGTTGGGGAAGCTGTTGCTGGGCCTGAACATTCGGTGCACCTGTCGGTGGCCCAGGACCAGAGGCCTGCTGGGACTGGGCCTGCCCAGTGGCTTGGCTACCATAAGGCAGCCCGAGTGCTGCATATGCTCTCTGCATGGAGCTGGGATCAATGGGGGTTGAGGTATTGATGGTAGGCGCACTAGACTGGCCCACTCCGCCTGTAGACATGGGATTCTGGAGGCTGGTATTGGGGGAACTCAGCATGGCTAGAGAGAAGGGTCAAAGCAGCATTCAGTCAATAATACATTTTGCTTGTGGCTATTTTGAAAGACAATGACAATGGGTATTAGGTCAAGTCCACATAACCATTCAACGGCAGTTGTGATATAAAAAAAATATGACCAAGATTAATTAATTTTTTTTCACCATTAATGATTTTAATCTGTAAAACTCAACTGAAGATAATTAAAATCCTTTGAAAAGGAAATTAACCAAAATTGACCGATCAATTGTTTGTTTTATCTATCAAAGATGTGATTCCACAAGTGTGCTCACCCTCAAACTAAAGATATGATCAGTATAGTCATCAGGCGCCGACAGGTATGGCAGCCTCGGTCACACGCTCCCTAGTATTATCCCTGTTTTTGTCACTTTCGTTAGTTTTTGGCGACCCTGAGCGGCTTACTTACACGAGGGAAAAGTTGCTGCGCATTGGGGAGTCTACGCTCGGTCTTTTTTCACCAGCACACGAAAATCCACAAGGTTTTTCGGAGCTAATCGCGAGCGGGGTGGCTGCGCTGTACGGAGCATGGAAACGCCGCCGGAGGAGGGGGAAGCGAGCCGGCGTGCTCGTCAAACTCCGGCAGCGCGGATTTCGAACCCCGCTCCCATCGATCCATCTTGCTAATCTACGATCTCTGCCAAACAAGATGGATGAACTTCTTCTCCTCACAAAGACCAACAAAACCTTTGCACGTTCTGCTGCACTCTGCTTCACTGAAACCTGGCTCAGTGACCGCCACCCGGATTCTGCGCTACATCTACCCGGCTTCCGCCTTCTCCGAGCCGACCGCGACACGGAGCTATCAGGGAAATCGAAAGGTGGTGGGATTTGCTTCTATATCAACGAAGAATGGTGCACTGATGTCACGAAGCTCGACGCACACTGCAGCCCGGACCTGGAGTCGCTGTCTTTAAACTGCAAGCCATTCTACTCGGCACGTGAGTTCACCTCCTTTTTACTAGTCGGTGTTAACATTGCGCCACAAGCTAACGCTAACACAGCGATACAAACGCTAGCCGAACAAGTAAACAAACTCGAACTAAAATACCCAGAGTCACCCCTGATCATTTTGGGCGATTTTAATAGAGCACATCTTAACCGTGAACTTCCCAGACATAAGCAGCACATCGACTGTTTCACCAGAGAAGGCAACATTCTAGACCACTGCTATACAACAATCAAAAATTCATACCGATCGGTCGCCCGTGCAGCATTGGGTCTTTCTGACCACAATTTAATCCACTTAATACCTACATACAGACAGAAACTCAAATGTGCTAAACCGGTTGTTAACACTGTGAAAAAATGGACAGATGAAGCAAAGCTAGCTCTACAAGAATGCTTAGACTGCACTGATTGGGGCGTCTGAAACTTCAACGGGCACCCTGGATGAATACACAGACACTATAACATCATACATCAGTTTCTGTGAGGACATGTGTGTACCAGCGAAGTCCTTCCGCTCCTTCAACAATAACAAGCCATGGTTTACTCCCAAACTCAGGCAACTCAGGAAAGAGAAAGAGGCCGCATTTAGAAGTGGAGATCGGGCACTGTACAAACACGCCCGAAACCAATTGACAAAGGAAATTAACATCGCTAAGAGAAGCTATGCAGAGAGGCTGAAAAACCAGTTCTCTGCTAACGACTCTGCATCTGTATGGAATGGCCTGAAAGCAATCACTAACTATAGAATGCCATCCCCCCAAACAGTGAACAATAAGGGTCTTGCTAATGAACTAAACATGTTTTTCTGCCGATTTGAAAAGGACACCCCCATTTCCCACACACACCCACCTCTACCAGAAACTACTCTATCTACCCCCCCCCCCCACCCTCTTTTTCTCCACTACAGATCCACGAACAGGACGTGAGACGGCTCTTCAAGCAGCAGGAGATCAAGAAAGCTGCGGGGCCCGACAAAGTGTCCCCCTCCTGCCTGAAAGTCTGCGCTGACCAGCTGGCTCCGGTCTTCACACAAATCTTCAACAGATCCCTGGAGCTGTGTGAGGTCCCATCCTGCTTCAAACAGTCGACCATCATCCCAGTACCCAAGAAATCGGCAACATCGGAACTGAACGACTATAGGCCTGTCGCCCTGACGTCTGTGGTCATGAAGTCCTTTGAACGCCTTGTGCTGAACCACCTAAAGAACGTCACCGGACCCCTGCTGGACCCTCTCCAGTTTGCCTACCGGGCAAACAGGTCTGTGGAAGACGCAGTCAACATAGGTCTGCACTACATCCTCGAGCACCTCGACAGCACAGGGGCCTACGCAAGGATTCTGTTTGTGGATTTCAGCTCTGCGTTCAACACCATCATCCCGGAACTCCTCACCCCCAAACTTCTCCACCTCGGTGTGTCCCCTACGATCTGCCAGTGGATCCTCAGCTTCCTGACGGGACGGACACAACAGGTGAGACTGGGAGCAACAACATCATCAACACGCACCACCAGCACTGGCGCCCCACAGGAATGTGTCCTCTCTCCACTGTTCTTCTCCCTCTACACAAACGATTGCACCTCAACAAATCCAGCTGTCAAACTCAAAGTTCGCAGACGACACCACGGTCATCGGTCTAATCAAAGACGGCGACGAGTCTGCGTACCGCCAACAAGTGGAGCAGCTGGAGCTCTGGTGCAGCCGACACAACCTCGGGCTGAACACGCTCAAGACTGTAGAGATGATCGTGGACTTCAGGAAACATTCTTCTCCACAGTTGCCCCTCACACTATCCAACTGCCCTGTGTCAACCTTCAAGTTCCTGGGAATCACAGTCTCCCAGGACATGAAGTGGGAAGTCAACACCATCTCCATCCTGAAAAGGGCCCAGCAGAGGATGTACTTCCTGAGGCTGCTGAGGAAGCATGGCCTGCCACAGGAGGTGCTACGCCAGTTCTACACGGCAGTCATCGAATCAATCCTGTGTTCTTCCATCACGGTTTGGTTTGGGGCCGCCACAAAAAAGGACAAAATCCGACTTCAACGGACAGTTAGGACGGCAGAAAAAATCATTGGCACCGCCCTACCCACTCTTGAGGACTTGCACACTGCAAGAATCAAGACAAGGGCACGGAAAATCCTCCTGGATCCCCCGCACCCTGCCCACCACCTTTTCCAGCTACTCCCCTCAGGCAGGCGCTACAGATCCATGTGCACCAAATCCAGTAGACACTTAAACAGCTTCTTCCCTCTAGCCATTAACTCCCTAAACAGTCACTGACGCAGTCACTCTTCTTGTACTACAAATACTGCTACTGGTCACTCTAAAATGGTTCAATGATTTTCTGCACCAACTGTACAAACTGTCATAGTATTGTATTCTACCACTGATCACTTTAGCTCTGCTTGATACTTTGCACATTGTCTCACAGTTGTAGTGGTACCACCGCACTACGGTTCACTTACATTACGAAATGTCCATGCATACCTATTTGTCATGTCCTTGTTTACGATGATACTAATGCAGCGTGTTATACCGGAGACAAATTCCTTGTGTGTTCTACATACTTGGCCAATAAAGATGATTCTGATTCTGATCAACC
Source organism: Hippocampus guttulatus (assembly GCF_054856545.1). NCBI lineage: Eukaryota > Metazoa > Chordata > Actinopteri > Syngnathiformes > Syngnathidae > Hippocampus > Hippocampus guttulatus. The sequence goes on from NC_141269.1 coordinate 13,746,149, forward strand.
AATCCCATTCAAATTCATTAAATTGGAGTTATAAATTGGATTCGAACAGTGGACCCTCCGGTTACTGGATCACAAGTCACGGTAGGTTTTTCCTGACATTTTTTGGAACCTGTACTAAACAGCCAATACTTGCCACAAATCCCTGCAGTTACTTCAATGTTGCTGTCAACCTCTTAGCAGAATCATTGATCGGTTTTATTGTCATTTTTTTCATAGTTTTTAAGAAACGCCCAGTTTTGAAATGATTGATCTTGGTTAATTCTTTGATACTGAAAGAAAAAACACCATGGCATTTCAATAGGTGTTGTAAGACATTGTTTCTCTTCTTTCTACCCACAATCTTGCTGCTGTAGACTGTAAATTTCCCCAGTGTGGGACAAATAAAGCACATCTTATCTTATTTATATCTTCTGTACATTACAGGATAGCAAAACAACTACAATACATAAAAACAACACAGACATTTGAATGGGTTAAATATATTTTGTTGTGGATATGTTTTTTTCTTGCTTCATTGTCTGTCTAAACAGATTTAACCATATGAAAATTCTTAATATGCAAGGAGCCTATTCCTTGTACTTACGCTGCTGTGTCCGCTTGTCACTGGCGTTCTTCAGCGGCAGGCAGACTGGACAGTCATGCCGTGTGCAATTTTTCCAATGGGAGATTATCTGTCTGGATGATGCGCAGTGAGCCACTGCAAAAATATGATACAAGGAACAGGCCTGAAAGTGTAGTCAATTTCAGTAATGAGGACAACATTTAAGAGAAAGACATGAGACTAAAACTAAGCACAAGTAGTTCAAATAATTTTCATTTTGAGTTTGGAAGGAAAGGTGATTTCAGCTTTTTCTATTGGAGAGGAACAGTTTCTCATCAAGAACAGTTACAAAAAACCCTCTGTCCAGAAAGGTCATATCCCTGCAGCCCTAGGAGGCCCAGATCACACAAGTGTAGTCACACAGCATCAAGAAGCTCATGAGAACAGATGAAAACTGTGTTGTGGTTGTACCTGGACAAAGGTTACAGACCAATACCACACAAGCTCAAGCTCATAGTGCAAGAGTTGTAAGAAGTCAGGAAACCAGGGATGAACTTCACTGCTTGACTGCAGTTAGTGTGGACTTTAAGACTACTACGACCACTACTAAACCTCCCACAGGGGGATGACATTCAGCACCAGCATGGATGCTGTTTACAAGAAGGGAATGGGCAGACGGTAGTTCCTGAAGAAGCCCAGATCCTTATGTGCAGTAACATGCTCGAGATGTTCGACAAGTCTGGAGTACCAAGTGCCATTTATTTTGCTTCTGTTTGCTGGGAGAGTAGCATCAGTGCCAGAGAGGGGAAAAAAGGATCGATAAACTCATCAAGAAGGTTGGTCACACCATAGGACTGAAAATGGGGCCGCTTGAGTCAAGTGAGGGACCAGCGATCACTGAGCAAAGTTCTCTCATCTTGGATGGTTACTAACTCATGTTAGCAACAATCGGTGAATTGTTGATTAAATAGAGATTTCGTGTTGATATGTGGATATACTTTATGGTGAGATGAATTATATATTTTTCACCAGCTTTTATTTTTACTTTCTGATTACAACAACCTATACAAGGGCTACACAAATGGCAATGCAATTATAAAAAAAATGATAATAATTACATTAATATTTAACAACTGAGTTAAGCATGTCGGTGAAGCCCTCGGCAACCATTTCTCTTTTTCACATGGCACTTAAAAAAACAAATTGTCCACCCCTGACTTTTTATACGATGTCATGTGAGATCGCTAGCTGATTTAGCACAGTTCTTTTGGGCAGTGGTCCCGTGCCCGATCTCTTTTGGACCACAGACCGGTTTTGGTCCTTTTTGTCACCACATATTTTGATAGACTGTCGAAGCCAAAATGTGACTGAGAAGACCGTCTAGTCCAGTGGTTCGATCGAACCTTAGGGGTTCGGTGAATCGTCACAGGGGTTCGACGGAGCCTCTGCCATGGAGGTTAAGACACACCCGACTCAACTTGTCAATTAGTTATGACACGCCCGCTTGGCGATCACTGGCTGGTTCATTTTGTGCACAATTTAAAAAATGTACACTTATGTCTTGAATTTTTATTTAAGTTTTTAATAAATGCGTTTTTTTATGTCTTCAATTTGTAAAAAATAAAAATAATGAAGGGTTCGGTGAATGTGCATATGAACTGGTTGGGTTCGGTACCTCTAAAAAGAACCACTGGTCTAGTCAGTGGTGTCCCCATGTTCAGCCATCGACAGCGTTGCTCGAGTCTACAAGTCTTTTGCGTGAGAACCAACAATATCAAGCCACTCACAATAACAGTTGTCAATACTATGCAAGGCACTGTGATGCCAACTTAAAAAAAAGCCTCATAAGTATACCTGGACATCAATGCCTTGTCTTTTATTCTGAAGTTAACCATAGGATGCAATCATTGTGGCTGCTGACTTGATTTTTCGATTTTCATCCGCTACGTATGAGAACCTGAGCACGGCTTATGTGCACCCTAGATTGACGTTGGTAATTGACCAAAAACTGCTTAAAATACCCCACTAGTCCTAAATACTCCTAACGTACCCTGGCATGACTTCCCAGCTTGGCAGTGGGTCATGTGGTTGAGGACGTTCTTCATGGTGCGACAGTGAGGTAGGGCACAGGCCCGCACCTCCCCATTGGCCTGCTCCCTTCGCTGGCACTTATGTGCATGCAGCAGCAGGACCAGCTGCTGCTGGATTAGCTTGCGCTTCTCTGGGTCGGCTGTCGGACCTGCTGAAGGCACTGCCACACCTCCACCGCCGGACAGTGGCAACATTGCTGCCTGTTGCTGTGGCTGCTGCATGGGCGAAAAGGACAAGATAGAAATACAGTATCAGTGCTGTGAATGAGTGAAATCAAGTCTTGATGTAGAGTCACAAATAATAAAAAAAGTCACAACAAAGTCCACACTTGAGATAAATGCAGTTATATTGTCAAATTTAGCTGCTTTGAGTTCTGCGTCACATGGACTCAGATGCAGCGTTTGCTACAGTTACCTTTAGAAAGTAATGTTACTTTACTGATTACTTGATTTTAAAAGTGACTTTATTGGATGAATTAAGAGTTAATAGTAATAATTTGTTGGAGATGAATTTTCACCCAATTTTTTTGCCCACCCCGAGAGTCAACAAGGTTCTGAGCATCTGCCTATGTCGCCTTTTGGCAAGCTGGCCCTGCAAATGTGAACTAATTACTCATGTAGATTTATGAAGAAAAATATTAAATTTACCAAACTGACATAGGAGGTTTTGGATGACGACAGTTATTTGATTAATAATTTGAAACGCAATGGAAAAAAAGTTTGAATGTGTGTACTTGACACTACAATACAGTCCATTTCACAACATTAAATTAAATGGATTGATTTCAAAGAGTGTACTTCTCCACCACAATGCATCTAACAATCAATTATTTCTCTACCCCTTGTTTATAGAAATGTTACGAGACAATATGTGACAGGCACAAACCATGTTTGGCACACTGTTGACAGCTGCCGCCTTGAGTTCATTTGGGAAAGGTGGCATACTGTTGGCAAGGTTGGACTTGTTCTGGAGCTGCTGCTGAGGGTTGAGCTGCTGGCCGGGGCCTGCACCACTCTGTCCATAGGACTGAGTCACAAATTGACCCCCATTGCTACCCAAGCCCATCTGAAAAGACAGGAAAAAAATTGCTATTAATACCACTGGATTTTGCAGCAGTCACTTCACCAATAGCAAGACTGTGGTTACATTGCTCTACTTAAACTACCATGGATGCACTAGCAGCAAAACAGCTATGCATTAGTTGCGGGCAGGACTTGCACTCATGATGAATTCCCCAACGGCTGTACATTTCACCTCATCCCATTACAGGGCCCAAAATAAAAACGGATTTGCATCGCAATTTACAAGTCAAAGTTCGTATTTTGTGCCCAAACAAATACACTCCAAATCTAAACTGCGAATATGCGTTTATGAGGCACAAAGCGCTTTGCAGAAACAAAGCCATTTGGTTGAAATTGGAGCCATAAATGTTCTGCCTCAGGCTGTTGACTGCATTTGAGTACAATATGGTTTAAGAAAAAGAAAACATTGAAGTTGGCACGGTGATTGACTGGCTAACACGTCCGCCTCACAGTAGAAAGGTGCAGTGGTTGATTCCGGCTGCGGCCTTCCTGTGTGGAGTTTGCATGTTCTCCCCATGGCTGTGGGTTTTCTCCAGGTTCTCCGGTTTCCTCCCACATTCCAAACACATGCATGGCAGGTTAACGGAACACTCTAAATTGTCCCTAGGTGTGAGTGTATGGGACGAATGGTTGTTCGCCTATATATGATTGGCTGGCAACCAGTTCAGGGCTACTTCCTGTTGACAATTGCAATAGGCTGCAGCACGCTTGCAACCCTTGTGAGGATAAGTGGATTAGAAAATAAGTATGTTGGATCAAATCTACTCTGGCAAATACAATTCATCCCAAAAGTTACTTGAGTAAATGTAGCGGACCAAGTGAAGTGCGTCATTACACACTTTTGAACATCTGATAGTGATCACAAAACATTCATCAATGTGAATGAAATGGATGGATGGAAAACATCAAGTGGGAGCCAAGTGACAAATGTTCTATGTGCCACCACTAGTCTAAACTTGGCATTCAGATAAATATGGCGGCCGTGGAATAAGAATTAATCAGACAAATCCACCTGTTTTGATCCATCAATCCTCACCTCACATTGCCAACATTACAGCTCACAGGTTGTCTGGATTTGGTCACCCGACATTCACAATATGAACAGGTGAACCTGCAAACAGCAGGCAGTAGAAAAATGGTGGAGAGCTACGATGGATGAAAACAGGTGGCTCGATCAAATTAATTCTTATTCCACCAACAAAAAATCCAAATACCGTGTTTTCACTAGTGGGGGCACATATTATTGAACATTTTTTGTTTTGAACTTCCCCTTTATAAAAACAAAACAAAACAAAAAAACATCCTTTAAAACACCCAAACTAGAAATGTAAGGCTGAAAGGAGTCCGAGTAATTTGGGTACCTCTGTTGAAAAAAAAAAAAAAAAACATGGTGGAGGCATTTTTTTCCTGCTTTGAGTGCCCGCTTATTTACATTTATACTGTCAGGAAGAAGTCAAGATAACCGCAGCAACAATTGTTGGTGCTATACAGTAAGCATGACAATAATACGCTGCCAACGCGGAGAGAACGCCAACTTCAAAATAAAGCTTACCAAATAATAAGTGGCTGCTTGTTAAGTTAGGTGACCGTTAATGTGGCAGAAAATGGAAAAATGTGGGTTTTCACCCACAACACACTGAATATGAAATAATGAATGACACATCGCATAATATAATGAATATACAGGGCCAGTGGGAGATCAGGCAGGGCCACCACAACATGGTTCATGGTGGCCAGACAGAGCGACCACCCAAAAAGGATTAATGTAGAACCCTGAATGTTCTACTGTTTCGTGTCTCATGATGATCGCGAGTGATGTCCCATTATGATTCTGTGTTTGAAACACAAAGGTTCAGTGTATTACAAAGCATTACATTACAAGCACCTGCCTGTTACATGGTTTTCCAGGAGTGATCCACCCTCTTTTGCTTCACACACACAATAAATACGTTCCAGGGTTTAAACTTCTCTTACCTTGATAGTTCAAGAACCAATCGGTCTTATAAATATTGTGTCTTACAACAGCACTTAACAGTATTTATAATTCCACATGTGCCACTAAGAAAAAAACATTCCTCAAAATGAGTAAGTTGATCCTCAAATGAAGTTATTTACTAACTTTTTTTTTTTTTTTTACTGCTCCTCAAAGAAATGTTACATCGAGCTACAGGGCAGACCACGACGCACAATTAATGGACCACAATATACTATGTGGTCGAGCGTTGAAGCTTTCCTATGTGTGAAATAAATGCTTGGTCAAGGTCAACCCTGGATAAACTCTTTAGAAATTGTATTAAAACACCCAGAAAACCATTCAAATGATTGTGAAGAAGGCAAGGGGTGGAACTCACCTTGTTAATGTTGCTTGCTTGCTGTGCTGCACTGAGCGTAGCATGTGCACCCATCTGCTGTCCTCCCTGGGTGAGAGTGTCTGCCAGAGCACTGCTCACTCCAGATGCAACTCCTTGCATCGATTGTCCCTGGTACTGCATGCCAACCACACCTGCTCCTCGCCCTCTTCCGGCACCAGGCCCAAGTCCCCCGTTCATGACCTGCCCAGGTTGGGGCTGCCCACCCTGCGCCAACAGCCCAGAATGACCCTGGCTATTATTCATCAAGGCCTGATTGAAGCCGGGGTTGTTCAGACTCATTGTTGAAGCATTGCTGTTGTTCTGCCCTGCTACTCCCGATGGTGTTCCAGCTTTTGGGGCTTGAGGAGATGGGTGATTGTTGGGTGAGCCTTGGCCTAGTGGGCTCTTACCCAACGGTGTCCCAAGCTGTGACCCCATGCTTCCAGGTTGAGGGCTACCAGAGCTCAGCCCTACACCTGTCATCGTGGATGTGCTACCAGCTCGTAGAAGCTCTGAGAGCTGCTTGTGTTTTGCAGCGGCATCAGGGACCACAGTACCACCAGACCCAGGTGCTGTTCCTCCATTTGTAGGCATCCCGCCCATTAGGCTCAGGTCGCCGCCATTGGGAATTAACTCATCTGGAAGGTCATTTTCTAAATCATCCCAAGACAGTGATCCAAGATCTTCAATAGAAATAGAAAGAGAGAACTTTGTTAGAATCATCTGTGATGTTTACTGGTACAACTGAATAAGAAAGATACATTCTTAAAGGCCAACTAATGGATCTAAAATTCTTCTAAATCTGTATATCATTGGCAATTTTCAAACAACTTTTTCATTGATCAGGAAAACCACTGTCCAACCTGTCCAGGGAGAACCAGTAATTCATTCAGTGTACCGTATTTTCACGACTATAAGGCGACATTAAAAGTCTAAAATTTTCTCCAAAATGGACAGGACGCCTTATGATGCGGAGCGTCTTGTCTATGCGCTGAGTTCCAAAACCTGACTGACAGCCGACACGCTGTTTATATAGAGAAAAGGCGGAAGTGACTGTGGACAGGCATGCGGCAAAGAAGTCGGCCAATCAGTGAAGGGTGGGCGTGTATATATACATATATGGAGAGAAAGAGAGAGAAAAGGCAGACGTGAGTGACAGGTATGCGGGGAAGCAGGCCGCCAATGAGTGAAGGGTGGGCGTGTAAAATGGACGCTAAAGCGACGCTACAAGCAGGTACCAACACCTGTATAGAGTGTGGCTATGTGCATTGTTGCAAAACAACTTCGGTTTTGGTTTCTAAGAACCCCCGAAAATAAATTCTACAAAGAGACACGCCTACGAAGCTCAGTTCAAACTTCAAGCCATCGGTTATGCTTTTGGCATGCGTGCCTATCTCACAGCAGCGGTGAAAAACCAAGTCAAGCAAATGAACTCTGAGCTTGCCGTTATTACCGGAGGCTTGACTAAAGAACTCCAACCGCTGGACATCGGAATCAACCGGGCGTTCAAAGTAAAGTTGCGAGCGGCATGGGAACAATGAATGATCGATGGCAAACACAACTTTACAAAGAGTGAGAGGCAGCGCCGGGCGAGTTACGCCACAATTTGCGAATTGATTGTGGCTGCTTGGACGAACGTGTCTGCTTGCACTGTTGTTCGAGTTTTTGGCAAAGACGGCATCTTTTCTGTGGAGCCACATGGCAATGAGAGTGACTGACAACGAGAGGGAACACGGCGTTTTTGATGGATTACCGGTACTTGCACAATTGTTCAATTCTGATACAGAGGATGAGGACTTTGATGGATTTCTGGGTGATGATTGATCGAAAAACGTGAGTACATTGTACGATGGCTAAATAAAATACAACGGAACTCCGTTTTGCTTCGTTGCCTTTTTAAAAACGTGTTTTTAGCTTGTATCTGTATGTCTTGGCATGCTACCGTATGCTACAAGCTAACGTGTTTTTAGCGTGCGCGCATGCATGCCGTATGTTTAAGCTGGCGTATGTTTTACCACTTTAAAATCGCGCCCAATAATACAGTGCGTTTTGTCTATGTGTAAAATACAGAAATAGCACCCATTAATGAGACTGCACCCAACCATACGGTGCGTCGAATGGTCGTGAAAATACGGTACATTACACATTTATAACTCTATTACATACTAATAATCACCACACCTCAACTAGTCTTGAAAAAAACCTGTCATGCATTTATAATGCTCGGCATAAATGAGTACACCCCGCAAAAAAATGTGAGAAATTTGCTTTCAGGATCAACATTTTCTTGAGCATATATCAGGGCTGAACCATTTCAGGAAAAGATTGAATTGCAATTTTTAAAGTATTTTAAGTTAATATTTTCGGTTAAGAGGCAAAAAGAATAAGATTTATTCTTCTCTCTGCTTCTTTTCATTCTAATATTACATTTTCATGTAAATTAATCTTCACTTTTTGTTCTATTTAATGAAATTAATTGAACAGGCCTGTCCCATAGCAAAAAAAACTACTGATACTGTTTTAAAACCTATTATAATTTCAATCTCATAACTGAGCGCCTTACGTTTCCAAAATGAGCAAACAAACGCAAATACATACAGGTAGGTGATATCCAAAATATGTAAAACAGTAATCCCTCGTTTATTGCGGTTAATGGGAACCAAAACCACCCGCAATAAACGAAAATCCGCGAAGTAGCGACCAATAAACATCCAATTTATTTTTTTTAAGTCCACAAACGGTCCGCGAGAAGCTGCAAAACATCAGCGAGTCACATAGAGCAACATATACAGTACTGTACTGCATGTATATGAAAAAAGTTTTTAAAAAAAATTTATGAATATGTTTGAAAAAATCCACGATAAACGAACCGCGAAATAGCGAGGGATCACTGTATAGTTTTAATCTAATGATGTTAATTTTACTTATTTATTAAACATCCAAAATGCTCCTCCTGGCTGAGTTAACCGATTCATTTCCGGGGTGGGGTGTGGGGGGAGGCTGTTCTTACTAGGTCCTGTTCGCTTTACTATTATTCTTTCTTGAGCCCATGAATAATGAACATGTTAACTCATTCACTCCAAAAGACGTTTTTAAACGTCTTTTCAGACTTGGTCCAGAATTGGCTGGTACTGAATGAGTTAATTTGCTGTTCATAGCTCATAGCTTAAACGCAATTTCAGGTAGACCTCTGTGAAATGTGTACTGTACACGGAAGCACTTTTGCTGATGTTTGATGACACAATATTAGCTTAGTGATTAACACTGACTTTCGCTCTGTCGGTGTTCCCACTGATCTCCTTTTAGTGATACCGATGCTTATTAGAAGTGCAGCTAATTTTCTGCCATCGGGGGAGACGGATAGTTACTTCAAGGAGAGGATCTGTATGCAGGAAGATGATGTTTAGAAGAGTTGCACCAGGTAACAAGTGCTAGGATTGGGAATCGATGAGATTTTTATGATTCAACTCTATCGATTCTCTTATCGATACTTTTTTTTGGGTGGGGGGGTGGAGGGGGTAAACAAGTAGGTTACCATTGGCTTTGTATTTGTAAACAAGCTACTTTTTTTTAAGCAATATGACCTTACAAACCTAACTGTGTGGGTCTTAAGAGGCCCAAATGCTAGGACTCCTTGAGTGACACATGCACGCACAAGCCCCTCCTCTTCGCCGCGACAAGCTTTCTAAATCCCCGCGACCAAACGTACCAAGACGTGGGGCGATGTGATATTTCATTATCATCTGTACCCAGCATTACGCTGCAAGTCTTCTGGTTCACCCATCAAAGTCAGTATAATAGTATGAGAACATGTGAAAGCTGGGCTGGTGCAATATTCTAAGGTAACGGTCCAGCTCAAACTTTTTTGCACCACATATTGGTTTCGCATCGACATTTTGACAACCGTTGTACATTCTGTTGTTTCAGTGTAGTGCCATCTAACTCTCTACACCCCCCTAACATTTCCCAGAAAACAAAAGAAAATGCATAACGCATCGAGCGCAAGGTGACAGAGTTTAACTGGCGTGCAGATTAAAATTTCAGTGCACATGCACACCACTTATGTGCAGCCCCAACTAGTTGGGCAAATATTAATGTCACTTTTCTAGTTCATCATTTGCAACATACTTATGTGACTCAATGGGAAACAAGATAATTTCTGAATGACTCTCCCATCTGGCACCACTGGCTGCGTCCAATGACATAAGAGTCCAAAACTTAATGAGGACACTTACCCTACTAACTTCTCTAAATAAACGGTCTTGTTTAAAGGCTTACGGGACAATCAATGTTTTTTTGCTCACTCGGTCGTCTCAGCCCTTCCTTTCAAACCAGCAGACACATGGATGCCTGGCACAGCATTCATTTCTGAACAGAGACACACGCTCTCTGAAAGCTTGCCTGGAGGCTCTTTGGCTGTGAACCAAAAATGCAAAGCAATGTTTTGGTTGGGTAGCACCACATGCAGCTCGAGGAGAAGGGGGACAGTAGTCTGACTCAAAGCCACAAGGGAATTGCTATTTTCTTTCCATTTCACTGATTTGCAATGCAACTTTGCACAAAAAAAACGACACAATTAAACATTTTGTGAATCTCAAAACTTACACTCAAAACGCAGCACTCTATTCTGTTAGTATAAATTCTCTTGATGAGTGTTGTCACAATACCAAAATTTTGACTTCGATATAGAGGTGGGCGATATAGATGTTTCAGTATTTTCGTAAACATTTTTACGCGGTGCAATTTTACATCATCGCGTATTAACACCGTCTCAAAAGAAAACACAAACATGAAGCTAAGATTTAAAGGGTAAACGAGCACTTGACCTGGATATGGTTAACACATTGCATACAGTATGATAATAAATGTAATTCAAACTGAGTTAATTTAATATGCGCTACAATGTGGTGACATCCTCTTTCGTAAATGTCTCTATTTTTGACATCATCTTTAATGGACGTCTCCATGAAATGAAGAGAAAGAAAAGTGTACCCTTCATTTTCCCCCAAATCACTCAAAAGAACTACTTGATCATTCCTCTCCAGAACATTTTCTACTTATCGGTTACAATGGAACTCATGGTATTGCCCGCAACAAAATAGAGACAAATCGGACCACTTCGGATTTCTGCATACAGTTACCATGAAGGGATTACATTTATGCTGTGAATTTACTGAATACATTGTTCCTCTCTATCCTGTTTTGAATATAAATCATCTTTCTCTCTCTTTTTTTTAAATTTTTTTTTATTAATAGCCATCAATGAAACGTATCAACTTGATTTACCACTACAGTCTTCCAATTTCCAAATGATATCCATGAGATCTGTGGTGTCGAAGTAAAGGGCTTGCTCCCTTGAGTGTTTAACCCGCTCCAACCCTCTCATGACATAATGAGCCAGCTAAAAAGATGCAGTAGCCCTAAGACGTTATGGGCTACCGTAATGAATGCACTTCAAGAGAGTATTATTTCAGTACGCTTACATTGTATGAGCAAGGAATGCAGGTTAATGGAACTTACTGTATCAACAATACTGCTTCAGAGTAGCGTCTTCCAAAAATAAGCATTTTTATGGTGCTCTGCTGAAGACCATGGATGTTAACAACACATCGCACTACATTACAATGTACACAGCGACAGTGTACATTCCCTGAAAGTCAGTTTTACCATTTCATGGAATAACCTAATCTTCAATCGTTCAAACAAAAAGCTGAGGTTGCAGCATGTGCAACGTGCCGACAGAGGGTGGAAAAAAAGTTTCCTCGACTCTGCAGCCTCACTCAACAGACTCGCATATTATGGTCTCAGCCAAACAGCGATAGTAAAGTGTGGCACCCTCTGACTGGACACAATCCAGATAGCATTTATTTTTTTAATTTATTGAATACTTAACATGGCTGGCTACTCCCTCGTGTCGGTAAACACGTGGAGTTGTTCCTCTATGTCAGGTCTGTCAAACTCATTTCACATTGTGGGCCACATACGGCCTCGGTAGATGTCAAGTGGGCCGGACCATTAAAATTATACCAGACTCTGCTATAAATAACCAAAATAATATGTCTTTCCTTTGTTTTGGTCTAAAGAAGCACAACAACATCAGGAAAATGTTGAAATTTAATGAACATATCTTTTACAAATTTCATGAAGCACCTTAGATTTCCTTAGACAAATGTGCAATTTACTTTTATCATTCACATACCAATCAAACACCAAGCTAAAATTATGGTAAACTCAATTGAGATAGAAAGAGCGTATGAAACCAAGTTTCTCAGATTAGTAATAGACTCAAAACTATGTTGGAAGCCACATATCGATAACGTAAAAAGAAAAATAGCCAAAACCGTAGGGATCCTCTACAAAACCAAGGAAGTGCTAAATAAGAGATCTTTGTACACATTATACACTTCATTATTATTACCATATATGACCTACTGTGTGGAAATATGGGGAAATGCCTGCAAAACAAACACACTCCCTATTCTCAACCTACAAAAAAAAGCAATTCGAATTATTAATAGATCAAAATATACGGAACCCACAAATCCACTATTTATCAAATTAAATACGATGAAATTTTATGACCTGGTTGACTTTAAAATCGCCCAATTAATGTACAAAGCACACAATAACCTGCTCTGCCAAAACATTCAGAAGTTTTTCGAAATTCGAGAAAGCAGCTATGATTTAAGAGGTACCAACTTATTCAAAAAACTCAAAACAAGAACAAACATCAAGCAAAGAAGTGTATCTATCAAAGGTGTTAATCTGTGGAATAATCTCGAAACGGACCTGAAAATGAGTAAATCGCTTGCCGAGTTCAAAAACAAATTCAAAAAAATAGTACAAACAACCTACATCAATCAGAGTTAAAATGATAAATTCAAAACATTAAATATAATGATAAATCAGAACTAAGTTGATAAATAGAAAAAGGTATATAAATATCCATTATGAATACAAGAGAAAATTGACACAAGAGTGTCAGGGTGTGGAAGTATATAATCCCGATACAAACCAAAAGTTGTAAAAATATCACGGTTAAGGGTAAAGTATGAGCCCTAATGGAGACTTCTTTCTTCTTACTTTTTTCTTTTCTGATTGATATAAAAATGATTTATTAGATACAATCACATAACGGGGTAGGACTAGATAAGTTTTTTACTTCTTCCTACTCCCTTGAACATAATAACTGTGTTGAATGAAGATTGATTTCTTTTTACTTTTTTTATCTACCTTATTTTCTGTCAAATTATTACTGTATATATGTTTTATGTTCAATAAACAAACAAACAAACAAACATACATGCATTGCAACTGATCCCACTGATTGTACAAAGGCAGAAAATTTGAACAATTGGTATTAAAAAAATATAGTAATGCACTTTAAGATTAAACTAGATTTATAAAGAAAGACATTTTTAAACCATTTTCACATGTGCATATAAAATCTAAATTTAAACCCTGCCTACACCTTACAAACTAAGGAGACTGCTATTAAATGTGTAAAGAATAAAGTATTCACATGTCCTTGAAAGCGTCTGCTGTGGTGGGTCTGTCTCAGTGACTCAGGGACTGCTGTTTTTTGTTCTCTGATCAAAACAGTGTTGTCTTCTACTCTGATCAAAACAGTGTGTCCCCTAGCGGATAGACCATGAACTGCACCTTATTAAAAATATTAATTCCCTGCCTTTTATGCATTTTTTAAAAATTATCTCGTGGGCCTGATCGAACCTCCTTGGGGGCCGGTTCCGACCTGCGGGCCATATGTTTGACACCACTGCTCTATGTCATGCAGCAAGCAACTCAAGCAGACAGATACACACAGAGCATGGGGGAAAAATAACATTGTGAGACAATATCATTGCGGTCTGTGGGACCAAGAGTTTTACAATGCAGCCAGCTTCCAATAGCGGCCAAAAAGGAGCAAGGAGGAAGCAACAAATTATCTGTGTCTATCTGTTAGGGGTATTATTAACCGCTACTATGACCCTAATCATTGCTTTCGTGTCAGCGAATTAGCTACATTTCATGCAAATTTCCAAGCTAACCTAGCTAGCGCATTTAACACCACAATTAAGTGCTTGGGTGATAAGCGTCCACTATCACAGATGTCTGGCTCGTACTGTATTAAATCGGAGCATATCCAAGTTTGCACTGCAAAATAAGTCAAATTAAATAAATGTCGAGTCTGGAGTCTCGTTAAACTGAATCGCAAACTGGAAAAGAATTACCGTATTTTAACGACTATAAGGCGCCATTAAAAGTCTTAAATTTACTCCAAAATGGACAGGACGCCGTATAATGTGGAGCGTCTAGTGCAGGGGTGCCCATTAGGTCGATCATGATCTACCGGTAGATCTAAGACAGGTCCCAAATAGATCCGAGGAGTGTCGAGGAGAAAAACAAACAAACAACCATTTGTGTGTCTTTGTACATGTTCGTAATATATTTTTTTGTGTTAATGTACGCTACACCCTAATCATCCTATCAGTCTCATTTTCACCAAAAAAATATTTAAAAAATAAAATAAAGCAGGTAAATCCTGAATTTACGGTGGCGCAAGATTACGTCACCGGAAGCTGTTAGCGCTCAGCAGTCTGCGATTGCAGCTTGTGATTAGAGCTGTTGCGCTCTATCTTTTATCGTCATTATTCTCATTCAGAGTTTACTTCGTGTACAATTCACCGAGGGCACGGGCAAAGAATAGGAATCTAGGAGGGCCCAGGGAAGCACTTTAAAACGGTACGTGTGAGCTATGATAGTTAACAGGCTGCAAAAGTGCATCGCATGCCTCAGTTTCAGGCTGTTTCTCATCATGGCGTGCGGTGTGCGTGTGTGTATGTGTGTATGCGCGCGCGCCGGTAAGGGTAGATCCCAGGAGGTTAGTTGATCGAAAAGTAGATCTTCGGTCCAAAACGTTTGGGCACCCCTGGTCTAGTGTATGCGCCGAGTTCCAAAGCCTGACTGAGAGCACCTCTGGCCGACACGCTGTTTATACAGAGAAAAGGCGGGCCTGAGTGACGACAGGCATGCGGAAGTCCGCCAATGAGTGAAGGGTGGGCATGTAAGAGGACGCTGAAGGCACGTCCCTAGCAGGTACCAGTCGCCATTGAGTGAAGGGTGGGCGTGTAAGAGGACGCTAAAGGCACGCCCCTAGCAGGTACCAGTCGCGTGAGTTTCGAACTCAGTTTTGCTTCCGTTGCCTTTTTAAAAACGTGTTTTTAGCGTGCGTGCATGCATGCCATATGTTTAAGCTGGCGTATGTTTTACCATGCCTGGCTGCGCCCAATAATACAGTGTGTTTTGTGTATGTGTCAAATACAGAAATAGCACCCCTTACTGAGACTTCGCCCAACAATACGGTGCGCCAAATGGTCGTGAAAATACGGTACTCTACACTACACCCTACGTCAGCCAGAAGGAGTGGCCTATGAGGTTAGTATATTCATTAATATAAGTGATTTTACATATTAAAAGTCTGCAAATACAGCATAAATTATTTATTATTTTGGCTTGAGCATTAACCACTGCGAGGCCCCAATTGTTTTTTGTGAAAATTACTACTACTACTACTATTGTTTAGTCATTTATTTCTCTGCTAAGAATGCCATTTTTGAATGCCTAAACATGCACGAAAACTGGGGATGTCCTGATCATGCTTTTGGTTGATAAGTATTTGATATTAAGTGCCGATTCAGAGTCCCTCGTCCAATACCTCGGCAATGCATTAAGGTAAAAAAAGAAAAGCGTGCATCCGATTTTTTTCAAATTAATATTGAAATATACATACCTCAATGTGTATATGTCATATTTGATATATACTGTATTTCTATTATTTGGATCATTCCACCATATCAGTGCCAATTGCTATTTATAACACTCAAAATAAACTCAAAGTTGTATATTTAGTCTTTTTTACTTCAGACTTTGGCATAAAGACCTAGGACAACAACATGGGGAAAAAGTTGTGCGTTTTCGAAATACTGAGGGGTGGGGGGGGTCTAATTTTGTGTTTATATTTTCTTTGCCACAAAAGAATTGCTTCAAGGTACAGTATATATAATTTAGTACCATATAGAGGTTTACTAATAGGATGCGAAGGCCTAAGCTCGAAGCGTGTGCATTTTCCGGTGCCTCAGAGAGACCACACTATGCAAGTATACCGCCAATTTTTTTCAGCAAAATGTCATCTGAAACGACTTCTAGTATTGCTTCAAGTGGCTGAGTAAGTGCATGGCATTTGTTACACATGCTAAGGCTGGCAGAGCAACATAAAGAGGAAGAGGGATTGGGCGATGTTATCAGTAGACCTCAAGGAAATTTTTTCTCAGGGAGGGCTGAGTCATCTCCAAGCTTCAAGGTAGTCTCAAGCCTAAATTGGACTGCAAGTGTCGGACCAGGTAGTTGTTGCAGGGCATCATGTAAGTTCCAAAAGACAGTAAGCAACGTTAGATCAGTGCTGCAATGATAAATGTAACTAAAAATTTCAATTCATAAGCACATCTAAAGTCCAGATGGAGGTCGGCTACAAATGCCGTTTGACTTTTTCTTTTTTATCTTGCTATGAGTTGTCCTCCTTGGACCTTTCTTACATGTTGGTGTAATATCATTTTGTTAACACTGGATGTGTTTTTCCCATGGAGAGGATTGCTTTACCCCACCGATGTAGGTGACCGGACACAGTTCAGACTGAGTCTGAGGTGTCTTCGGGTTGGTTGGTTGGAAGATCAAATTAATTTTGGTTAAGTTTTCACTTTTGGTTTAGAATCCCTTTGACACATTTTGTTTAGTTTTTTCTAAATGCATAAAAATATCCAAAGAAATGCTCTTGCAAATACTGTATAAATTTTTATGCATGCATATGTGCATTTTGACAACTTTTAGATTTGTAAACACACTCTTAAGTGATAGAGCCTGGAGGAACTGTGGAGGAATTGGTGACACCATACATACGTTTTGGGACTGTCCAAAAACAGATTTTGGGGGGAAAAGTGTCAATGTAGAATTTGAAAATATTGTTAAGGTAAATGTTCATGGTCTATTTACTTGGAGTTATGAAAAAGGATAGACATAACTCAAGACAGAGGTACATTATACGAATTATCTTCTTATTGATTGCCAAGAAAATAACTGAACTGGAGGCCTGATACTGCACCAACAATAACACATCGAGACAGAGGCTGAGACAGGTTTACATCCTGGAATGGATGAACTCAAAGGTTCGAATGACAATGGATGTCTTTGCTCTCAGATGGAAAGATGTGATTGATGCGCTAAGTGGACTCTCTTTAGAACGGGCTGTTGACGCAGAAGGATGTGTCATGAACCATTTGAACTTTAATATCTATAGTTTCATCATGTGTACAAACACGTAGTTATTGAATGTTATATTTTGTCAAGTGTGAAAATGGAAAAATAAAGTTATAAAAAACACAAGTGTAGTCAACTAATACTCCCATGCCATGCATGCATTAGTGTTCACTAATTATGTTGAGATCACTTCATCTTTTTTGCAAGTTCATTATTGCCATGGTCCATTTATATTTTACTTGCCTGATTACGACGCCGAGGGTCGGGCATGGCTAACACTGGTGCTATAGCATCTCAAAGACAGGAAACTCTTAACTTCTACACTACATATCCATCTGAAGGTGTTGAGTCATGTTACTATGCCCAATATCGGTTTATTACAAGAGTTGTACTGAGCCGACTGGTCACGTATTTTTACAAAGTTAGGCCACATTCTTATTCGGCCTGAGTAGGCGCACTTCTTCGTTTGCTTCGCTGCTTCTTCCACATTGGTTTTGCTGATTCTTGTGTTTGGAGTTAGCTGAGCACTGCCTACAGCACGCGCAATGCCGAGGTCGGCGTTTGCTTCCTGATTTATTTCTATCGAACATTTTTATCAAAGGCATTTTATATTGGTATTGATCACTTGTCAATCGCTATACATATTACTGTTGAATTATGGCCCAGTCCTAATTCAAATTATTGTTCAACAACATCAACAGCATTTACAGCCACAAAATAGAACACAATTTGTCTCTTTGTTAGGCAACACTTATCAAAAGACAGTTTGGGTGGGGGGGTGAAAAAAAACAGATTGGACGGTGATTCTTTCCAAGTGGGCATTGTGAACTACTGGTCAGGCATGCATATGGTACTGAACACCCGTACTCACAAAAACCACACAGCTGGTACACCACAACAAAAAATGTCAATGTCTCAATAACGCGTCACGTGCCGTTGAGCATCAATTCCAGCTTGACAACGTCTCATGCTGTTCACAAGTTGACTTATTATCTGCTGAGGCACGGAATCCCACTCTTCTTGATGGGCAGCCCTCAGGTGATTGAGGTTCTTGGGTGCCGAGTTTTGAGCCTCTAAACCAGGGGTGTCCAAAGTCGGTCCTCAAGGGCCGCTGTCCTGCCTGTTTTCCAGCTCTCCCAGGAGCAACACACCTGATTCAAATCATCAGGATCGTTGTAATGCTGCTTCAGAGCTGGCTGATGAGCTGATCATCTGAATCAGGTGTGTTGCAGGCGGGAGAGATGGAAAACAGGCAGGACAGTGGCCCTCCAGGCCCGGAACTGGACATGTCTGCTCTAAACGGCGACTCAACTGATTCCACAAGTTTTCAGTATGATTCAGGTCAGGAGAAAGTTCAGGCCATTCGATTTGAGGTACACCAGTCTCCAACAGCTGTTCCCTGATGATGTGACTGCGATGAGCTGGAGCGTTGTTGTCCATGAAGATGAAATTAGGACCGTGTTGTTCATGTAGGGGCACAATCACTGGATTAATTATGTTATTCAGGTCGTATGGGCTTGTTGCTGTACCATTTACAAAATGTAGGGCAGTTCTGTAGCAACTGGACACACCTGCCCACACTGTAACACCGCCACCACCAAAAGCTTGTCTGGTGACAACAGTGGCTGATGCATAGCGCGCTGCTTGGGGTCTCCAACATCGTTGCCAGCCATCATGTCTGATCAACATGAATCGACTTCCATCAGAGAACAGCACCGAGGCCCACTGGTACTTCATCTAGCGTAAATGCTCCCTCGCCCATGCAAGACAATGATGCCAGTGCCTGGTGGTGTGGTCAGGTACCTTTGCAGGTCATGTAGCACGCAGACCACGCTGATGTAAATGGTTTCGAATGGCCTGACGCGACTCTTGGGTGCCTCCCGTAAACGTGCCTGGAGTTGAGTGACATTAATCATCCAGTTTGTCAGGGTATTGTTCAAAATGTAGCGGTCATCAGCATGGGACGTAGTCAAAGGACGTCCACTTCTATGTCTTTCTGTGACTCTTCCAGTCTCTCTGCATCTCTGTTGAAACCTGCTGATTACACAGTTACCACTTCCATCTGAGAAAGTTCCTGTTTGAAGTATCACAATGGCAAGATACTGTTGATCCATTGTTAGGTGCTGTCTTGCTCTCATGAAGTCAAAATGTGAACAGTATGATGAGGACGCCTGTTTCAACAGAAGCTCTAATTGAACCCGGACATTTCGAGGTTGTGAATTTTGCTGTTAAGCTCCTCGTTAGAGAACAGCAACTTGTGTAAAAAGTACTGAAACATATAGCAGTTGGACATGTGCATTCAAAGGCTGAGAGAAGGTTGCATTAAGTTCACCGGTAAAGGTTTGAATGCATTTTAAGCTCATCCTGAAATTTCACCCGAAAGCCAAATATCCCTAACTTTTTGTGAGAAAGCAGACACTAGCTTCCTTCCCCTCTACCTGTTCATCATCGCTTTCCTGTGAAAAAACACATATACCAACACATACCATTTTTGTCATTTAATTTTTTTTTTTGGATTGGGGTGTCCGTGTTTCAAACAAGCGATTAATGTAAAAATTTGAGGAAAAAAAGAAAGACTGATAATGGACATAGGTGTTTTTCACAGGATAGCGATGATATGGCAGTATATTGTGGATTTTTAAGCTATTGTTTTAGTATGGGTTTTGAATAACACGCAGGCAATGCGTCATTTTGAGTTTTCGCCTTCACTGTGGGACCACATTTGGCACAACATGCTGGGCAGCACTGAAGTCTACTTTAAGAGAAGAGAGTATAATTAAGAGGAACAAGATGAGGCAAAGATCCCCAACTTATCACCAGTAAAAGTCATTCCCACAGAGCATATTTAACATTGATTCGAATTTCCGTTAACCAATCTGTGGCAGTTTAGATTATACATTGACATTTTACTCATTTTTTGTTAGGTGAAATTATATGATTTGGTTGTAAATTTTGGTTCTTAAATATACAAAGTTCAATTCGCTTCTTCTGCGTGTCAGTTTTATGGTAAACTTCAACTGAGAATGACAAATAGTTGGAAGCAAGCACGCTCTTGTTTGAAGAACTGTGTAAGTTAAAAGGTGTGAACAGCTACCAAGAATTTAAGAGGTGTTTATAATAAGTTTAAATAAGTTTGACTAGTTTAAATTTGGGAGGGAAGAGAGGTAAAACTACATAAAGAATTTCTGTATCTTTCAATATTGCAGGTTTTCACATAATGCAACGCGGTGGGTCTGGAACGCATTACGTAATACAAATACAGGACTGTACATTTTCCATAATTTCTTGTGGGTTTTTGTGATGGGATATTGTTTTGACAATATTTCCATCTGTTTGAAAACTTTTCAAAAAGTCCAAATTACTGTCACACCATGCCCGAAGAATTGACTCATTCAAAAACGCAAATAAAAATACACCATAGTTTTATGGCAGTAGTTCAGGAGGACTCCATTGTAATATACAGCACAGTATATTACAATGCGAAAACGCACTTTCAGACCATTTCGGCAGCCAAAAATGTTCAGTGAAATCTGGACTGGCCTGGTCGGACAGCATTTAACAGTAGCTACAGCGACGCACTGGCCCCGTGTATATTCAAGACAGTGGAGCTGATCAGATGATATCCTGTCGTGTCTCACACATTTAGGGAATCAGATGGGAATTAACGAATAGAAGTGATTGATAGTTTCAGCGCATTCAGCGGACACACCAACAGTTATAGAGAGCTACGGTAACAGTTTGAGTTTTCAGAATTTTGAAACCGTATTTTACTTTTCTTTTTAATTATTCAAATTTGGCAACCTTGTTTATAGCACTTGTGGTATGTGAAATTTATGAGTTTTATTTTTACTTTGCAGGGATTATAATTGCTCTTCCATTCAATGTCAGAAGGTACATGTATCCACTTTTTGTAACATTTGTTTGGTGGTGTGCCACAGAGTTATTCTCATGTAAAATATGCGCCTTGCCTCAATAAAAGGCTGGGAAACACTGATTTAAGGTGTATAAACAGTAGTTGCATGTAATGCCCCATTCACTGTTGTCATCAGTTTTCAGCAATTCTGAATTCTTCTAAATTACATTGGACAACACAACACACACACTACTTTAGTATTGCCTTCATTTGTCAAAATCTTAACTCAAAAACCAAAAACTTTTCTTTCTCTCTCTCTCTCTCACACACACACACACACACACGCACACGCACACACACACAGAAGGGATAATTCTCTCAAATAAACAAAAACCGGCAACATTTTGCAATGAACCTTTATGATGAGTAACCAAAGGCATACCTGTGCAATAAGCATGTTCCACTGCATGAGGAAAATAATGGACACTGGCAGATTTTCTCATGCCCCGGATCTCCACAACACAGTCAAACTTATTTCACCAAGGGATAAGTACCCTACACAGATTCTGCTAGATTTGTGAACATTCCTAGAGAGTAATTGGACATTTGTGAACATGGGTTTCAGTTCATGAAAATTGTTAACAAAACCGCGTCTTGCGGTTATATATTTTTGCCTTCAGAGCAGAAATGCTCACAGATACGAGCCATTACACTGTGTAAACTGCAGGTGGGTATGCAAAGACAACACCCATAACGAAACATCTGCAATCAAATTGTCGCCAGGTATTCATTCGTAAATGCTGTAAACGTCAGTCGTGAGCGTTACTACCAAGCATTTACTACCAAGCATTCCAGTACACATGCACGGCCTGTCAACATTTAACCCAAGCCGCAACCGTGTTGACAGTGTGATCAAAAGACAGTCGTTCCAAGCACTTAATAACGGTCATGGTATTTCAACAGGAACGTTTGTGAGGCCTTTACCTGGTCCATCCGACGCTGACAGGGCAGGTGAATTCAGTTTCGGCCGCTTTGAGCTCGGAGGTCCGACGTCCAGCAGATTTTCAGCCATGGTTAACTTCTCTCACTGGTCAGTTTCGACGAGAAGCTCAGTTCTTGTGTGACAAGCAAGTTGGCCGCTCGAGCGCAAAGCTTTCCGGCTAGCACATTAGCGAGTTGACAGCCAGCTAACGTTAGCTAACTGACTAACAGCTAGCGTGAAAGCCAGCTATCAGCTAAGTTAACAAGCTAGCGTTAGTTAGCTCCTCCGTACTCTGCGAGTCGGTGTCTTCAAAAGAAATGCAATAGCGCCCCGCTCCGCCACCGCCATTCACCCCATGATAATCCAACACCCAACACCCACATTATTAGCATTAAATAACCCCAATTAAAAGATTCCCCATGAAAACATCGAACTTAAAGACGTTGATTCAATGAAATCAAGTGAACTGCTGCATTCCGATGAAAAGGTCGTAAATTCTAGTTGTTCAAAGTACCCATTTTGCGTGACGTCAAATTTCTTCATGCAAAAAAAAAAGCCAGAAGCACCACAAAAATGCACGCCTGCACGAAAATGTAGAAATTTTGCAATTCACTTCGAGAGCCACGGTCCGATACCAGCTTGCGCACGGTAAACAATGCTGCTCCCGAACGGCGACAGAGCTCAATCGCCGCACTCTGAAGGGGAAATCGGATATACCGAGCGTTTCTCTCCGACGACCACCGATCCAATTTTCCCTTTTTTCCGCACAAAATGTCTCCGAGTCGATGTTAAGATTTCATTTTCGGGAAGGGGATGCTGTCACACCGCGGCAAGCATGCACGATTTCAACGTTAAACCCAGTGTTGGACCGAAATCCCTATTCCGAGCCACAACAAGATGGCGGCTGTTGATTCCTTCAATACAAAAAAGTTTTTTTCTTTTCCAGATCGGCTGTGAAGGGGGAGGGGCCGCGCAATCACGCCCTATACGTGAAACAATACCCGGCCTGACCACGAGCGGCGCTGCAGCACTGTTAAAAAAAAACAAAAAACATCCAAGTCATTACCTGGATCTTTCATAGTTAGAAAACTATTTAAAACACAGACGCGCAACTATTGTCACTCTGTCTGGCATTAACTCTTTTTGCTAGGCTTAATATAGAATGCATCATTCAAAAATTTCCTTTGGAAACATAGTACTACTCAAAAAATTGGGGCCATTCAGCTTTCAGGTGAAATTGTAGGATGTAACTAAAATGCATGATAACGTTGACAGGACTTGAAAAACAGGATATTGTCCGAGGCTAAAGAGTTTAAAGTCCCATCAGCAGTTTGCAACAGAGATGTAGATTGGGAGAGTCACAGAAAGGTGGGAAAGTGGACACCCTGAGGTTTCATAGATTAAACCTGTTGTAAATTTTGGCATTCAATTTAAGAGCTGGTGCAAGGTGTGAAAAAGGTACTGAAACATTTAACTGTTGGACTTCTGCATTCAAAAATGCTGGTAAAGTCAGATTAAGTTCACCTTTAAAGATTATTATGCACTTTAAATTCGTCCTGAAATTTCACATATTTAACCCTGGAGAGCCCAAGAACCCCTTTCTCCTTTGGAAAATGATGAATTTTACATTAAATGACTGCTATATGTTCACTGAACACCAAAACATATGTTTTTTCAAATATTCAATGTTTTATTCCTAATTTAGGATTAGGGCCTAATTTGACGCTTTGAGATTTAAGGGTAGCATTTGAGTAGCAGAATTTATAGGGGCTAAATTTGACCCCGTGGGTTCTCCAGGGTTAAAGTTCCTTTCAGAGCACCGTAAGACTAATGATGAACCTGACAACTCTGTTATAAACATGGTCTCCTGTAAAATGAAGTACACACGGTTGCAGAAAATATGGCTACAAAATTTTACTTATAGTATATTATGCTGCATCTTGGCACTGATCTCTTCTTTTTAGGAAATTTCTTTATTTAATATGTTCCGCATGTGACCTCTGCGTAGTACAGAGGGTGACTGAATTTGAATACATTTACCGTAATAATGTTTCTGGTGCATGACTGACAAGATAATGTTATTTACCAAATAAGGCCATTCGGACTTGGATGCAGAGTTCTGCTCCGACAGTAAAAGCCCTAACCCAATTTGTATGCAAGTTGGAACATGCCGGAGCTCATTACTAACCTACACTAATACACTATTCAAGTAATTATTGCAGAAATTTTGCATTAAACCACTTCTAGGCTATGAACATAAAACAATTAAATGAGTACGGTGGTAAATGAGTGTGGCTTCTTGGACGGCTTGACCATGTCATCCATAACCTCAAAACGTCATACAGATGTAAACCGAGGACCCCCTGTCATTTGTGGCATGTCCACCCTGGCCCAGCATGAGCCTGAGACACATTTTGGGGTCTTGTTTTTCCAGTTGACAATCATTATTTCAGAATATAATCTCATACTTGTCTGTTTGTGGAATGTTACTGTATAGTCAAATAGTCAAATGTTTTTTAATGAAATAAACCAACTGACCAATTGTCTGTTTTCATACTTTGCTGAGGAAAAAAACAGCAATCAACAGCAAGAACCACATCTAACTTTGTAAAATTCAGGCAGAAAATAATTTGATCAAAACAGTTTTATACATAATCTCTGTACATATAGGGGGGGCGGGGACTTATCATTTTATCATAAAACAAAGCTGTAATGCTCATAATTGACCCCAAAACATCTTTATACAGTGTTCACAACAATTTAGTGTGCTTGCAGGTTTATTTCGAACATACTGGAAAATAAGGAGTAATGAAAATCATAACATTCACACTCAAATAGGCACGCATTGAATCATTTGCGAGAATAGGCGTCTCTTTTTCATAGTTTTATGGCAAAATCCAACACATGCTCATGTATAAAAACAATTACGCGACAAACTGATTGCATATGTACAAACATTGAGTGCTGTGTGCAAAATGTATACAGATAATGATCATGTGTTGATATAGGAAAATGGATAATGTGCACAAAACATACATAATACATCTCATGAGCATTAAACCAAGGCATAAAGGAAAAAGCGTTGTTGTCAAACAGCTCTCATTTTTGCCCCAGTGTACTTAAAAAACAAAACAAAAAAACAAATACACTAAAATTAAGGGTTAATTATTGATAACGTGTCCACATTCATTTGACAAATTGTGATTGTGTTGTTGTAACAAGTGCTGGCAAAAAACTGATTTTGCTTGTTCCGTATTTTGCTGGCCCAACAAAATGTGGTGCCTTATTTGTGTAATGCAACAAGCATTGTGTGGGGGGGTGCGGGTTGTGAGGGGTATTAAACAAAGGCCACATTACTTTTTCTGCAAAACAGCTCTTGCAATACACACTATCAATCAATAGTGTCCTTTAAATGAGCCAAACTGCGGGACTTGCAATGTTTGCAGAGTTATCCAATACAGTACATTCATTCAAAACATTTGCCAAATGAGTGACGCTGAAATGAAGAGTGCGGTGCGAAAATCCTGAGGGGTCATTCGGAGTCAGGCTCTGTGAACCATGTTTGTCTTGCATCCTGCAAGGTTTGATGATGTATATTCTACTTTTATTCGTATAACAGATCAAGCAAATGTGAAAAAAAAAATTGAAAATATATTTTTGACCCCAGCTGTGGAATTTGTCCATTCCAGAGACTTGCTGCAACACCACAGATTTAATTAAACTGACGCCAAATGACCCTTCAACCTTATACAGGTATTCTCATTCTGCTTGGCTGCAATTGTATTGAGAGGCTAAAAGCTGATGAAAAGAGACAGTGAAAAAATAAGAGGACTAGACAAGGCTTCCTTCCAACCCATACTTAATTCACTTTGTGTGACTCTGACTATTGCGTCTCCAAAGCCTTTACACCGCAGAGAAATGTACTTGCATTGTAGTGATGTGATGCGTAACCACAGGCTACACACTGATGTAGCCTCAATGGTATTTCATTCAGAAGGCACTAGTAGTACAGTTTGGAGTGCACAAGGCCTAAGGTACTGAATACGATAAATCATTTCTGAATGCTTCCTTAACTCTGCATTTTTGAATCCTGTGTATTGATGACAAGCAGTGACTTCAATTAATATTTTTAGACGAACCGGTTCCACCCAATTGTATTACGTAAGTTAAATACACAAAATGAATTTCACTTTTTTTTGGGGGGGGGGGGGTTGTTTTCAAAGGATACAATGGTGCAGGATTAAAAGTCAACGCAATGCGTATTTGTGTTATATTGACCGCCAGAGTCCATGGATATAGTGACCCTCTTATCAATGCAGGTTATTGCCCAATGCGCTGCAATCAGTCCAACAGTGGCCCGGTGGCAGATTGATTTCCTTTGGTGCCTCGTTGCGGCGATTATATCAGCATTATTGACTTCAAGGAAAACTCTCTCACGCATAAAAGACAACAAGTGCTTCGGTTGATGCAGGCGGCGCGCCACCACGTTAACCAAGGCAGGCAGTTAATGTGGGGTGAAAAAATGGTAAAACTCTCAATTATCAGAAGAAATGCAGATACATTTGCACAAAAGTCTCCCCCCACCTCCAACATACAACCGTCTATTCTCAGATTTCTACCATACATTCCGAAAAGCAAACTCCTCAAAAAGACACTCATACCTTTAGGCACCACAAAACAATCAACTAATTTAGGCTATGACGCACCTAAAGATCACACAATTAAAGTGGCACAATATGAAATCCATCGATACAGTAGAGGCCCCCCTCAATTTAGAGGCTGTGTCCCACACATTTAACAATAATTCTAGAATAAAGAAGGAGAAAACATGGAAATATTGAATAAATATGACAGGCGAACTGACCAATGTGTTATTTCCCCCCGACTGACTAAGGCAATAAATCAATGTTCTGTGCTTTGTTTCTTCAAAGTGAACAATCGCTGTCTACACAGTGATTGTCCACTCACTTGATGTACTTACTGCTCCACTCCACTTAGAATCTTTTCAATACCATGCACTTGCATAGGCACCAGCAGATGACTGTTTAAAGTTGTTCACTGCACGCATAGATGTCATTTGTTGTTATTCAGATTTTTTGCAAAAGTAGTCAGACTGCAAAGATGTGCAGTTTGTTGTGTGACTGTTTCCTTTGAACGTCAATGAGTTCTATTTTAAATCAACGGTGAGTATTTCATGCACACAAGATAGATCTCAGGTCACAGTATCAAGTCTAGTTAAAGTGCCTTCCTGCCATTTGTGATGATCTCCCTTTTTGCCCTAATTTAAATGTTATTTTTTATTTTGTGCTTTTGATTTTACTTGGCAAGAGAAAATACATTTTGTTTTAGATATTTCACTTCTAAAAACAAGTGGTCGAGGAAAAATAAACATTGTGCAAGACCTGTGCTTAAATGTGCATTTCCAACTCCATCAAATCTATGCAGCCTGCTTTGTAGCATATTCTCTTAAAACGTGAGCACAAGTGAATACTGTATATAGCCCTCATGTCAAAGTAGAAAACATAGAAAAAGTTAACACTGCTTCATGTAATTCCCTCATTCTTCCCATAGTTCCCTGCTCATCCTGTAATGCTGCACTGGCACCTATTATTATGAATCTAGAATGATTTCCCCGTAAGCTCAAGATCAAGTTAGAATGATATGGCACAACAATTGTTAAATTTTTTTTGCACTGAAAATAAAAGTGTTGTGTAAGAAACCTCAGAGTGTTCGGCAGTCTACATGTTATGGGCTAAAAAAAAAACAATCACTCACACACACACATATACACAAAGACTGTTAAACCTTTGTTCAGTATTCAAATTTGTTCAGCTCTAGTCCTGAAGGCACTTAATAACGATGTGATTTAAAAAAACAACAACAACAACGACAAAATATGGTTTTGCCCCTTTTGCCCATCATCCTTCTTCTCTTCTGTGCTCAACACAAATTCAGTCTACTGAAACATTAAATTCCATTTAACTATGTATGTAGCGATTTTTCCTTTTTTACCTCAACCATTTTCCTCTTCTTCATGACTTGCCAAGAGGAAGGGACATATTGCCTGGACCAGCAACCGGCCTTGGAGTGATAGCAGCTCAGGGCAGCAGAGGAATAAAACAAAAACCAAATGAAACAAAAAAAAATGGGATGGGGGATAAAGAGGATCAGAGGCGGGCGTAAAACTCTTCATTGAGTCTTGTTAGCTCATCTGCATCCTCGCCATGTGACTGCGCCTGAGCGGGCACTTGCGCACCTTCTGATGTTACGGGGTCAGAGATGGCATGAAGGAAGGGATGGTCTTTGGTGGATGATTCCCCAGCTTGGTGTGAAGGGTCCCTATAGCCTTCCTTCCCCGCTTCTGCGGACGAAGCCGAGATGGTCTTGGGCCTGACCACACATGGTAAAGATGGTGGAAATGTGGACGGAGAGGAGGGAGGCTGGGGGACGGTTGCCTGGGCAACAGCTGATCGAGTGTTTGTCAATGAAGCCGCTGGCGAGGGTCCTTCCCTGGCATTGAGCTCCTGTTGATCTTGGCACATGCAGTCCCCATTTTTAGGGAACAGAAAGGTCCTCATTTGGCCTTTTCCCTTCACATTCACAGTACCTCTGTAATCAAAGTCCAATCCCATGGCACTGAGCACAGCGTGGCTTTCTTCGCTCACCTGCACCCGACACTCCACACCAGTGGAGTCCATGCGGCTGGCAATGTTGACCGTGTCTCCCCAGATGTCATACAGCAGCTTAGTGGTGCCGATCACCCCCGCCGTCAGTGGCCCGTGGTTGAATCCGATGCGGAGCTTGAAACCGAAGCCCAGCAGGTTCTTGTTGAAGTCATCCAGTACGCCCATCATCTCCAGGGCAAAGTTGAAAAGCGCCCTCAGGTGAGCGTGCGGAGCGTCCTCTTCATTCTCCCCCAGTTGCTGGACATTCAGTCCAGATGCCGCCATGTAAGTGGAGCCGATTGTCTTGATTTTTTCCACGCTCTTGAATTCGTTTTTTCGAAGGAGCTCGTCAAAATCCCCAATTAGCTCATTGAGGACACGATAGCACTCTTTCCCACCCTCGTAGCTCTCCTCATAGAAGTCACTGAAGTTAACGATACTGGCAAAGATCACACCCACATTGTCATGGTTTTTGGAGTAGCTCTGTGTTACCTGGGGACAATTCAACAAAGCATCAGAAGTTTGGACTTAGAAGTGTTACTGCATGAACATTTCTAGATGTCTAGAACAAATAACTATTGATGAAAAGTGATACGTTTAAAATGTTTTGGAGTTTAAGGAAGAACTATAAAACAATCAGCCATTTTTGTGTGACATTATTGACAAAAACCTTGAGCTGGTCAGCAACATGGATGGGGATTATGTTGCCAAGTAACCACTCTGCCTGGTCCCGCATGGTCTGAATCTTGGAGCGGTGCTTGTCAGCCTCCACGTTGCCATGGTAATGCAAACGGTAGCTGACCTCAAACTCACGGTTTAGGAACCACACAAGGAGAAGAAGCAGAAAGAAGGCAAGAACCGCTTCTGGCACCAGAAGATCATGAGGTCTTAGAGAAGGGTCCTGGTCTGACCGTGAAGTTGACCCAACATTTGGGAATATGGAGATGTTTGATCTGAAGGACAAAATACATGGAAAGCAGAATCAAGACAGAGACGAATCCTTGAAACTCAACAGATACAACATGCATAATGCGACTTGAGAGGACGAAAGGAGGAATTTGGCATCCCGTAGCAAAGTATAATTTTGAAAAATCTATACAAATACAATAAAAGCCTCTCATATTATCAGCCTCTTAAAATAGTGGCCAAAGTCAAATTTTGAAAAAGTTGATTTTTTTTGCCTTAAACATCTCAGATGCTGGCCACCTCAGCTAAAAGTGACTGCATCCATAGTTAAACAGATCATTAGGTCTAAAATGAAATTATTAATACGTAGAAGATTATTAGAATGTGGTTCAGTTTTTCGTGTTTTCGAAAAAAAATAAAATAAAAAAGGGACTTGGGCAATTGTTTTAATTAAGAAGGTAATACTGTGATTGATTGTTTTTGTTCCCCAAAATTGTCAATTTTATCAACCATCATCATCACTGATATCATAATCTTGTGAAAAGATAAAGACAGAAGCACAAAATTCTGTGAAAATGTCCATGAAGATCAGCGATCTCAAGTGTACCACAATACCCCAATAGGGACGTGTTTGGTAGATCGACAGTGCAGGCTGCAGGTGTCATTACCAACACAAGTGACATCTAGCAGCCATTACTGCTGGTGCACAGGGAGAGAGATAAGGACAGAGGGCTTGCGCATAATAATAAGACAAAGTAAAAGCCAGCTGAAAGCTGCAGTTATGAAAACTGAAAAGCATGCCATTGCGCCTGTTGACCCTGGAAATGTCACTGGTCCATCATACACCTCTGTTCCCATGGAGACACTCACCCATGAACTGCTAAGTTGTGATTACTGGAGCGGAAAGAGAGAAAGTGTTGTCAATCAGAACTGCAGTCACGTAACGCGCGCGCGCACGCGCGCGCACACACACACACACACACACA
Organism: Hippocampus guttulatus; assembly: GCF_054856545.1. Taxonomy (NCBI): domain Eukaryota; kingdom Metazoa; phylum Chordata; class Actinopteri; order Syngnathiformes; family Syngnathidae; genus Hippocampus; species Hippocampus guttulatus. The sequence continues at coordinate 13,776,916 of NC_141269.1, forward strand.
CGTTTGTTTGAACAAACAAACCAGGACACTAATAACACAATATAGAATTATACTTTTTACAAATAAAGATTTTGACTTTGAGAAAAACTGACAAGACTTCAAGAAAGAAACAGTCTATCCTTTTGCATCAAAACTTGCACAATTTAGCTGAGATGTAGCGGTAGCAGGGCTAAAACATTTAGCAGGAGAATTTTCTTAATTGCAGCCTACATGCACAGGAGAAAAAAAAATTATTGGCATGCATATCCTCCTCCATGACCATGACAGTGCAATGCCCCTTCAAACTTCTCAATATTTGGCTTTTACAGTAGACGTGATACAATTGTCACATGCATAGAGTATGTATGTACCAGTACCTGTGCAAAGGGCTGTACAGTAACAGCAACATGGTGATCCCAGAAGCAGTGGCCAGAATCGAACGCATCCAAAAACTGAGTTGACAGAAGTTACAGTACTGGATGATGGCGATGATAGTGGCACAGCACAAGAACATTGTCAGCTAGAGGAAAGAGGGTAGAAACGGATTTCAACTTCAACAACTAGTAACCTTTTAAATAACTTGTAAAGATCATTCAGAGATGTGCTTCTAAATATATTATACATTCATTCATCTTCCGAACCGCTTCATCTTCACTAGGGTCGCGGGGGTGCTGGAGCCTATCCCAGCTGTCTTCGGGCAGTAGGCGGGGGACACCCCGAATTGGTAGCCAGCCAATCGCAGGGCACACAGAGACGAACAACCATGCACACCCTCACTCACACCTAGGGACAATTTAGAGTGATCAATCAGCCTGCCATGCATGTTTTTGGAATGTGGGAAGAAACCGGAGTACCCGGAGAAAACCCACGCAGGCCCGGGGAGAATATGCAAACTCCACACAGGGAGGCCGGAGCTGGAATTGAACCCGGTACCTCTGCACTGTGAAGTCGACGTGCTAACCACTGGACTACCGGGCCGCCTATATTATACATGTTTGAAGATATTTGGCTATTCAAGGCTAGATCTGAGTGGTCATTTATCACACAGATTAGATCAACCCTGGTTTACCTGAAGAGGTAGCTGAACACCGCAGGTCAGGTGGGACAAGACCGAAACAGCCGGTAGGGAGACCAACACTGCCCCAATCATGTGACGAGCGGCCCAGCCCGATACCACCAAAAGCAGGGAATGGGTACAGTTCATCACTTCCTCCAGATAGAAGGCCATGCTACAGGAGAGGAAAGTCACTCAGTCTCATTCACGGAAATGGTATCAAACTCATTTGTTCTCAAAACATTCTTTGCTTTTGTCACTGCAAAATTTTGGAAAAGACTGGTTTTAGCAAAGATTTTTCAAAACAATTTGCACGGTTATCATATAGAGGGGAAAACTGTTTGTTTTGGTTGATGTCACTCACGATGACCACCATTTTTCAACATGAGCTAAATTTTATTTTGCTCCCTTTACATACTGTGATCAGTCTCACTTCAGAGCACACATCCCCCCTTTTCCACAATCCACTAATATTGTCATTGCACCTACTTTCTACATACTTCTGACTAACCTAAACCGTGTTTTCATTGCTTTCATTATTATTGCTTTGGGTCAAGACTTATAACTAAGTCTAGACTATGAATACAACTAATAGAACATTTTAGTAATATTTGCCATCTACTGAAACTGGCACAGTCAGCTGGGATGGATTCAAACACAACGACAACCGAGTGAGAATAAGTGGTATAGAAGATGGATAGATGGATGGACGAATTAAACATCACACCCACAAAACAAACCAAAGCAGATGGTATTCTCGAACGGGATGAACTTCTCTCACAGACAGACATTCCCTTTTATTAACTGTATTTGTGTTGCTGACATTGACATTCTGCATTATACAACATTCTTTAAAAAAGCACCACGTTCCATCACTGGTGAGTTATTTTAACAACAGGCCTGCAGGCTTCTCGTGTGGTCCTTGGAGGCAACCTGGTGCCCACGGGCACCACATTGGTGACCTCTGATCTATTGTATTTAAGTAGGCTCACCGTATCGAGAGCACCAAGGAGGCCAGCTCCAACAGGCCGGCCAGAGGGGCCACAGCAAGTGACGCAGAAGATGGGGGGCTGACAGTGGCTGAGCTCACCAGTGGGGGGAGGAAACATGCCAGCGTGAGGGCCAAGAAGACAAAACAGCTCAAAAGAACGTCAAGGAAAGAGCTGAACGTGCAGCTTGCAAAGGTCTGTTCTTGCACCTGGTTTTTCACCTACAGGAGAAGAATGAGAGAAGTGAATGGCTTGACTCAGCCTGAAAGTCCATCTCACTGCAACAAGCATCACACGTGCTTCCTTGCTGAATATGAACGACCTATACGAATGCTGAAATATATAAAACATATTTAACAGTTTTCAAGTATGTTGACTGAAAACCACATACAGGTACTGTATATTTTACACATTACTCGTAATTCAAAACACTCCGATCTTTAATCATCTTTTCCCATTGAAATGAATGCAAATGCCATTAATTTGTACCAGCTTCTCTCCCAAGACAAAAAAAATGTGTTTGTATTTTTAGAAAGCAAAAATTGTAGTATACTTTATTTATTTAAAAAAACAGCACAATCAAATAAACACATAGAATTTAAAGATTTAAACAGTTTGGCCATAATGATTTAATGCCTGTGATTGGCTGCCAACCAGTCCAAGGTGTACCCCGCATACGGCCGAACGACGGCTGGGATAGGCTTCGGCACGCCCCGCAACACTTGTGAGGATAAGTGGATCAGAAAATGGATGGATGGATGGATGATTTCATGCAGCAATCCAATTCAATGTGCTGTGCCCGCCTTGGCCACCGGGAGGCAGGACAGTATACAGTACTACAGTGCAGCTATGTGGCCATCAAGGGAACCTTCTACTGCTAATGTGGGCGATCCAGCAATGTTGTAATATTAGCTACTGTTACTTATCGTGTACAGTTGGGCTGACCGCCACCATACAGTGCACGTATCTCAAGTTTGAGCTCACAAGTCAGAGCAAAAAAAACTGTCCAAATGATGATGGCTCCTATCTCGAAAAACCCGTAATTCAGGTCACTGGAACATTTTAAAAAGCAAAATTAGGAACATAAAAATAGGGCATTCAACCGCGGGGTTCAATGTTACTTTCAAGTCTGCTTGGAAATAGGACACCTGAAGAGGTCAAACCTCAAAATGTTCCAAGCAAAAACATTTAAAAAAAGAAAGAAAAAGAAAAAACAAACAGAATCTGAGATACGCTTGTATTTGCTTTGCTTGTAAAGAGACAAATGTGACTGTCAAGCAAACAGGGTAAGCGTTAAAGACGGATATGTAAAATGACCAAAAAATAATGGGGTGGCATGGCTCAGCGGTCGAGTGGTCGTCTCCCAACTCAGAGGTTGTGGTTTCGATCCGCAGTCCTTTTAATGATGTCAAAGTGTCATTGAGCATGATAGTTAACCCCCCACCCTATCCCGATGCTGCGTTATTAGTATGAGAGTGAATGTGAAGTCAGTGTGACGCGCTTTGAGTGCCTTAATTGGTGAAAAAGCGCTTTATAAGTGAAAGACCATTTACCACATATGCCAGTTTCATCTTTCAGTTCACACCACCAGTTTTGTCTTATGTCAGACTGGCGAGGTCCATAAGGGCAGCTTAATTCATTAATTAATCTTTTAGAAAGAGCGTGAACTACTTGGGTGCAACAAGCAGTAGCAGTCTTTATGCATTCTCACTTGATGTGGTTTGAAGATGAACAACATGGAGTCAGCTATGAAAAGCTAAGCTTCATGAATGCAAACTATAGCAGGTGCTTCTGGCAGCCTAATATGAGGCTGTCATGAAACAGCAGTTGGTAACATCTGAATAATTATAATGTGGTGAAAACAACAATTGATAATTTTCTGCAAAATGTATTAGGGACTTTTTGTCAAATGGCCATTCTCATGCCAGACTACTGTGTCTCTGATAAGGCAGAATCAAATTGTCCTGAGTTCTAAATTTGAAACTCTCACAGAACACTGTACTTTCTCTGACATGCCAGTTCTCCCTATTGCAACAAATTACACACAGTGAAAATTACTGAATGTATTATTTAGGAACACTGGCGCAACAGCAGGGGGCCACACGCTTGTGACGTCTTGCAAGCTACTTGGAGGATCATGGCTTTTTTTTAAGCGTGCCGGGCCAACCTCGACTGGGCCTTCTACTTGGAAATAAGTGAGAACATCAGCAAAAAAACTATTTGCATGAGGAGACGATATATATATATAATAATGACACATTTTCATATCACTTCTCCACATCGTGGAAAATTCTTGGTGTTTACGCAAGTGATGTGATGTGTTTGCACCTCGTCTTTGTAGCTGCTGCGATATGCTGTCTCCAGGGGTTGGTCTAGAAAGTTGAGGCTGATCTTGTTGATGGGTGGTTTGAAAAAATAATCCTTCATCAGACTGGAAACAGGAGAGAAATACCAAATATGTAGTATATACAGTGTATATATATATATATATATATATATATATATATATATATACACACACACACACACACACACACACACACACACACACACACACACACACAGTATATCTAAGAGAAAATAGAACACTACCAATAATATTGAAGACACTGCTAGTGCTCGCTAGCACTGGAGCCGCCGCTAAATGCTGGCAACAGGTGCCGTACGATATTTTAAAAAACTAGAATTTCAGCCCTATTAAATTCAGAGGTAATATGTTTAAGATAAGAAAACCTTATTCGTCTCACAATTTAGAATCTGCAATGGGACATTTCTTTCACAGAAAGTCTGCCTACAATTGGATAGCATGACTTATAGTGGTTATCAGCTCTGCCTCACACTGTGACCCAAATGAAGGAGCCCTAAACATGGGCGATAGAAAGTGGATTATTTCTCAATCCTTGAGAAATAAAATGACTCACACGAAGTCTGACCTTATTTTCTCAAGCTACAATATCAAAAACGGAGTATAATGACATTGTTTTAGAACAGAGGTCACCAACATGGTGCCAAAGGACCACATGAGTAGCCAGCGGGATGTTCAAAAATAGCTCACCAGTGCGAGGACATTGTGATTTTCTAGGAATGTTGTAGAAATAATCATTTAGAAATGCACACACTGGCAGTATTATGAGACATCTTTAACATGATTAGAGTCTGACAATGAATATCATTAAGTATGAATGACAACACATACTAATATTTTTAAAGGTAAGTTGAGCAAATATGTTGTTTCAGACGTGCAGCAATTTGGTAGCCCTTCGCGCAATCAGTTCCCAAGAAGTATCTCACTCTCAAAATGGTTGGTGACCCCTGATTCAGAACATTTCACCATTGCTAAGCAAATTAAGTCATGCTTCACTGGCATTGGCAGCTGACAAATTCCACTTGCTCACCTGTCCTCTCTGATAACATCGACAAAGTGGGCGTCGCTCTTTTCTCGAATGTTCTTGTCACGCAGCTGAATAAGGGCAGAGTGCTCCAAGCTTGTACCCGGTGGTCCAGCGCCAACTGCCATGGCAACATTGGCGCCGGTCATCGTGCTCGTGCTCGTCTTCTTCTCTTTCTCCTGGAGTATGTCGCCCAAAGAGCTCTGACTTGTCCTCACTGGATCATCCAGTGTGGGGCTCAGGAGGCCATTGGCCGTCCTGAGGCTGTTACCTGGAATGAACTGGAGACAGACGACAAAGAGAATAAAGATACAAAGACATGGGCATGATGGATGTCGTCTTGAAGGAGTGACAGACACATTCACTGTTGCAGGTATAGCAGCACCTTAGCACTGTTAATCTTGTGCTCATCCTGGCAGCCGTTTTGCGCAGCTACTTCATCACTCTGTTCTGCTGCTGAAGAACTGACCTCAAGGCGGGAAACAGATGGTTGCTGGAGAACAGAAAACTTCACACGTCAATGGTTTGGCTTCTGGACTTTATTTACTTTTGGTCAGTGTGGGTCATAAGACTTATCTTGTTGTATTGAGATGTAGCTTCAGGTTATGATTTTCACCAATAGCTGTCTGTGATCCAGACTAATACGGATATTTTACATTCAGGAAATAGCCACAGTAAAATTAAGTCAGCAGAATATACAAACGCAATTTTATTTCATTTTGGGATTAGGGTGTCGTGTAACAAAATGTGTATCAAGTGAAACTCTGAATACTTTTCAGATGCACTGTAATTCCGGCGTGTTCACAATTACGTGCCAATTTTGATTAGCTTAGCAATTAGCATGGCTTCTCAATCTTTCCTCATCATCCCTTTGTGAGAACGATACTTGTCAGATGTGTAGCTTGTTCACAGCCATGGAGGCAATGGTTACTGACTTTGGAGCAACTCCATGGCGTATTTAGCCACATCAGCTAGCCAGCAGTAATAACTGTTCATATATTTATCGCAAAGAAAAAAATACTTGGTGGCCTTTTCTACATGAGCAGTAGTTAATGAATGATCGTCACTTTATAAAGCGCCATTAAAGATTCAGCATTCCATTGTGGCCCTCAGCCGCCCATAAACCAGCCAGGCCCATTGGGAATTGACCCAATGTACTCCTGGCCTGGTTATGAACAGATAAAGAAAGATATGAATGGCTATAATGTTAGAACTCCAATGGGAACAAATGGCCAAAACTGTACTCTGTTTGTATTATAACCTACCGCTGTCTTGTCTGGTGGTTGGTGGATGATTTCAGGAGCATGGTACTGTGTACAAGCGGGCAGGCTCATCCCAACAAAGTCAGTTTCCATCTGAGAACAGCCGTACTGCACATCGTGTCCGAACTTCCTTCCTGAGATCAGGTAGGTTTTCAAGCCTGTGGAGATGCAGCAAGAAAAAAAAAATCATTGATCGCAACTTTGTATTACAAGCACGTGGTAATGCAACTCTGCTTGTTTCCCCAACTCTGTTGACACATCATCCCAGAGATCACGTTCACACCACTGTAGGACCAACAAGGAAATACGCAAACAGTGGATTATAGCAGTATCAGCCTGTCCAAATACACACTACTAACCCAACTAGATGGCCTTTGGGCTCTTACATCTGAATGTGCTACAAGTTGGCTGCATGCGCGGAGTCAGCTGATCAGTATAAGCTGAAAAAGATTGGATTTGCTTATTTCCTGAATTTTTCAAGGTAACAAAGTGAGAACATCATCCTGAAGTGCAAAGATCTTGCCAAATTGAGGCGCAATAGCTTATTTTATCCTACACAATGTAACCTTTCACAGTTTTATTAATATGAGTATTGTAAGAGTGACAGTAACAGACGCGCAACGCAGTCTGAGTGGCTGCACTCTGCAGCACAGCACTAAAGCGGACAGCACTTTTGTTTCCAAAACTTGAATTTGAAGGAAGGAATAAATGAGCATTTGCTCTCATTAAGAAAAATATGCTATGGAACGAGATGTGAGAACATTTTGCTTTACGAACCGTAAAACAATACATAAGTTTAATCATGTACTTCAGTCAATGCAGCCAGATGAAAGTCAATCACTCTTTCTGACATTGATTTCAGAAAGAGCCCGCCACAACACATCGGCTCTGTGCTGCCATCTGCGGAAGGTGGAGGAAAGTGGGAGCTTCACCTTTGCTTTTTGAAAAATCATGAAAATCGATTCTGAACTTTAACACTGATGTCTTGAATGCCGACAGTTGAGTGAATCGATTTTTTTGCACACCCGTAATTTTGACTTGCAACTTGCTTGACAAAAACTCCTCAAAGACTCGACTTTGACTTGGCATTCATCTGACTTGACGTCTTGTATACATTTGAAAATCAATTTTTCGAATATTTTTGACACTTGATTATTTTCAGGAGAATATGTATAGTGCCTTCGGTCATTTAATTTTTACTTTATTTTACCCAAACAAAAAGAGATGAACCCATTTCCCCATTATAAATCAAATGAATGTAGTCCAAGGAAACATATTTGATTAAGGGTTCGGCCTGTTTTAGATGTGACAAACATTCTGTGAATCCGCACGTGGCAGCATGTGCGTCAGTCTGATGCTGAGTGGGTGTGCTCATGAAACAGTTTGTGTACTAGAGTATATTTGCTAAATTTTTACTAAAACAAACAAAGTGAAACAAAATGTGTTTGCAAATATGTTTTATGTGTGTGCTTAGCCACTACCAATTACATTTTCCAGACAGCATCATAACCATTTAGAAAATCATTTAAGCCATTTGTCCTGCTGGTTTCCAAATCAAGTTTACACACTCAGCTGCCCAATTCAACCACACAAATCATAAAGTCAGTCAATGCGTGACATGGAAATTCTGTTCCTTGTTTTAAGTTTGCAAACACACACACAGAACAGCAAATTGTTGATTGCGGAACTAATATCCATCACTGACTTTTACCACAGTTCTTTGTCCGGCTTGTTTATCCTCCTAAAATTAAAATGAGTCTTGACGCATGACAAAAGACATTTTTATCTGAGTCAGCAAGTAGAGTCGACTCGGCAGATATTCTCATCTTTTATACCAGCAGCAGGCCTTACTGTGGGATGACCGACAAGCAGCAAGATGACATGACTCCTGGCAAAAGACACCCATAAGGAAATACAGTACCGTATGCATCATCCGCTTGTCTGACTGAAGGAATATGGCATGTTCTAACCCACACGTGCATGCACAAACACAGACAGACAGACAAAATTGACATTTCCTTTTAGGACTCATTTAAAGTCGTGCAATGTTGTAGCAATATATTTGCCCCACGTATCTTATTAGAAAACAAGCCAACAATGATCTTTCATATTCAAACGTAAAGTCACACTGGTGTTCAAAAAATGCTCTCACTTGAATGAATGAAGAAATGAATGAATGAAGAAAAGAATGAATGGAGAGCACGCATAACCGTGCCGTGAAATTCCACATGCGCACCAGAAGATCATAAACACCATAGACACGCACCTCAGAAAAACACTATTCTATCGCACACTCTCTAACCAGAAGATCATAAACACCATAGACACGCACCTCAGAAAAACACTATTCTATCGCACACTCTCTAACTTCTGACTACCACGCATGCACATATCGCACTTGCGCTGAAACAAATTCTAAACGAGAAATGCTGTCCTGTATAAATTCATTTTTAGAAATAATTTTACAAAGGACCGTATTTTCTGCAGCCAAGGCATATTTTAAACTGAGGTCGAGAGGCAAGAATAATGATGTTTTCTACTTTGAGACTTTCAATAAAATTATAGAAATAAGTTGCTTTTGTTCCGATAGATATATTGGAAATATTTTGGTTTTCTTGTCATTCTCAGCTGAATTAAGTTTCGTGTGTTTGGCTCTTTGTTATCTCATTTTATGTACAGTGGTACCTCTACTAACGAACGTGTCTTCATACAAAATTTTCTCCTTACAAAACACCTCAACGGGGAAATATTGCCTCTTGTTACGAAAGAAATTTCAAGATACGAAAGGTAAAAATACAGTATGGACTGCTAGTCGCAGCTCCGAGTTTCCTGAACGCAACATACTGTATTCTTCTAGCTGCTCTGCCATTGGCTACTACCGAGCATCATCTTGGCATACCACCGGTTAAGAGGGACCTCGTATCTGTCTATGAGTGTAGATAGATAGATTTACTGATAGATCTGTGTCTATGCAGCATCCTCGTTATTTGCCCCTCGGGCCATGTGGTGTTCCGATAGTTTTACATAAATGTGAATCACCCAGAAAAAGTGTTCATCAGTCGGGCGATCGCTCACTCTGCTGATGTTTGCCTTGGACATAAGCTGACAAAAGTGACCGTCCTTGGATCAGTTCTTTACAAAACGCCAGGGAAAAACCACTTCTGAAAGAGAACGTGGACTAAAGAGGGCAAAAAACGATGAGGACGCAGTTAAAAGTTAAATGACCATCATTTTTATTCTTTACTCTCTTCTTTGTTTTTTATATTATGCACAACTCTAATTTATTTTGCAAAAATGTAATTGTAACATGTATCTGTTACATATTTTAATGCATTTTTATGCTTTAGAAAACTTTTGTCCGATTTTTTTTTTTTGGTTTTTGGTGGGGGGTGGAACGGATTAGGGCATTTACATGGAAACCGCGTCTCTACTTACAAAATTTTCTACTTAAGAAATTTCTTCCAGAACCAATTAATTTCGTAAGTAGAGGTCCCACTGTATTTCAGATTTTGCTCCTACCTTGCCTTTTGCAAGCGCTTTCAGTTCGTGTTTTGATTCGCTGGCTCTTTGTTGCCAGCAACTTCTATTGGTACTTGGCCGGTCCTTCGTTTTTCCTTAAATAAATATTTTTGTTACAGATTTTACCCGTAAATTGGGAATTTCTCCATTGTGAGACAAATAAAGGTTTTCTTCTCTTAGATGGTTGCCTTTTTTTTTAACGCCTTACTATATACAGTCGTGACAACTAAAACTGACCAAGGATGGAACCCCCGCCCCCCCGACGTAATTCAGTTCATTCTTCCATGAGTAAGATAAAAGCATAGCACCTGATTTAAAAAGGTTCTTGACAAGGTTCCAGCAACACTGAGAACAAAAACCCAACTGTTGTTGCAAGTTAATTTAAACAGCACACAATTTATGGCTAAACTCTCTTACTGTATTAACCAAAACTTTTATGTCACTCTTGACTTTCCTCTCGCTGCCTGGAACCGAGAGTAAACAGCACCGAGACTAAAAATAGATTTTGACTTGCTTTCTTTCTTCACAGACTTGGCCTTAAAATTGTCCAACTTTTACTGACAGTATCTACCGTGTACCGTTCTAACCTTCATCCACTGAAACTTCTGTTACCTTGCCACGCCTATATCCATCATCACCTCACACTGCCTATCTTTATATTTGTGCCTGAGTTACAATCTCAATTTTTCATGTCTTCCTATAAATTTAACCCTTCTCCCTGAGGTCTTGTTTTTTCTACTCCCCTCCCTTTCCTATCCTCCAGTATTCTGCCCAGTTGGTGGCAGGTCTTGAGAACAGGCGCTTGTGCAATACCAGATCCATATTTGGACACGCCGATGGAACCGTGGGATGAGACTCTCACATGATACTCCTTCAAATACCCTTTCGTTCCGTTCCACTTCCCTTTCGTCTTTTTGATTTTCTTTTAGTGCAGACGGTTACTTCGGACCTCCCATTCACCATGTGTATAAATGTGTACATTTACCAAGAGTCAGTTGGGAGCAAATAAAAATATATCAACTAGGGGTGTGCATCCCTCGACAAAAGACGATTTGATGCAATTCTCGATTCACGTGGGTATAAAATGAGTTTTAAAATGGAGTGAATCGATTCGATTTGATTCAGTATGATTATGATTTGGTTCAATATGGACCTGCTGTAGCTTTTGTCATGCCTATTAATGTGCAACATGGACCGGACCGGGGGGCGCGGTATGCAAATCTCGGGGGCAGTGTCTTTCTTCTATTTTGCAATAAAAGTTCGAACCGGCGGAGAGGGAGTCGAGAATGTGATCATTGGAGCAACTAAACCGTCGTTCGCTCTCAGAGATCCACTCCCGCCGATATTGAAGACAATTTTCCTGTGTGCCGAGTCATTTCTTTAACTTTGTCCGAGAAAATCTCTGACAGTGTGTATGTGTGTGCGTGCGTGCGTGTGTATGTGTGTGCGTGCGTGTGTTTTTGTGTGTGCGTGTGTGTGTTGCAGCGCACTGAATGCGAATTTGGGGGGTGTCATTGTTTTTATTTTTTCCCCCAATGCATTTCAGTGGGTGTCAATTATTAGTGAATTTTGCCTATTCGTGGCCCGGGCCAGTCCCATTCCCCCGCAAATAGTGACAGGCGACTGTACAGAAAATAGGCTGTTTAAATAGATTCGATAGTTGGTCAATCAGGGTGGCCCGGTGTTCCAGTGGTTAGCGCGTCGACCTCACAGTGCAGAGGTTGTGGGTTCGATCCCGGCTCTGGCCTTCCTGTGTGGAGTTTGCATGTTCTCCCCGTGCCTGCGTGGGTTTTCTCTGGGTACTTCCTCATTCCAAAAACATGCAGAGGAGGCTGATTGAACGCTCTAAATCAGGGGTGTCAAACTCAGATCCTGGAGGGCCGCTGCCCTGCATGTTTTCCAAGTCTCCCTGTTGCAACACACCTGATTCAAATGATCAGATCATCAGCAAGCTCTATGGAAGCCTGACATTGAACCTGTTCATTTGAATCAGGTGTGTTGCAACAGGGAGACTTGGTAAACATGCAGGACAGCGGCTCTCCAGGACCTGAGTTTGACACCTACGCTCTAAATTGTCCCTTGGTGTGACTGTCAGCGCGGAAATTTGTTCGTCTCTGTGTGCCCTGTGATTGGCTAGCAACCGGTTCAGGGTGTCCCCCGACTGCTGCCCGAAGACAGCTGGGATAGGCTCCAGCACCCCCCGTGGCCCTTGTGTGGATAAAGCGGATCGGAAAATGGATGGAGGTTGGTCAATCTTCTGATCGGCTGAGTGATCTTTTTTTTTTTTTAACTTGGTGATCCGTGTTCAGCTCCAAAATCCTGTCACTGTCATCAAAATTCACACTTACTGGTCACACATACGAGCCTGCCTAGACAAAACAAATATTAGATTTTTTTTCTTTCTTCAAAGAACACCTATTTTAAACCTAAACATCAGCCAAAGCTTTCACCATTACATACTGTATATGTTCAAAATATGGGACATAAGCGGATACAGAGGCACCAAATCTGATTTGGGCACTCAGATCTGCAGTGCAGATCATGATGCTTTGTTTGAGAAAAGTCTCAAGATGTCCTTTAGATATTGCATTAAAAAGTTGGTACCCCAATGTAAGGACTGCAATGTAATCCACTACACAGTCTCACTTGTTGATATTTATATCCACAGCCGTTCAGCCATCTATAACATCAACATTTCCAAAGAAGAGCAGCAGTCGGACGTAATGTGGTGTCTTGAGAGATGTGGAGACACACGCCATCTACGTCACGCTCATAAACACACACATACACACAGCTGTTCAATGCACGTAAGTGATGTACTTCACACTAAGTGCCTCTCATGTTCTTTGGTACAAGGACAGTTCTTGAGTGAGAAATGACCAACCTTGCCTCAGCTGTAAAGAAACCCCATGTCTCCTGAGGTACTTCTGCACTTTGCAGGAAAGGTCTAGTAATCCTGCAAACACGCATGAGAACTCTCCGAAATGATGGCAACTCCTTGTGAACTTTTAATGCACCGTCTTGGATGAGACATAAAGTGTCCTCTTAAGACAGAAGGATAAAAAATATATATATATTACTCCCCCGAGCTACCCTAACAGACTGTGGGAATTCCATGGGAAAAGGTCATGACCAGAAGATATGTGACTTGTTCTTCCTTCTTCCTCCCTCTTCTTTCTAATGACTCAGTCGTCTGTCTTTCCACAGTACACATCAGTTTTCTAGCACCTCTCTTTGTCGAGTACGCTTCAGGATCCTTTCCCTGACATTTTTTGGTCGACCAATTTTAAAGACAAAAGTCTCCCTTATCCAAAAACATCAAATACTATTTTAAGCGGTTATTTCAAAGGCACCACAAAATACTATTTTTTTGTTACATCACGAAGTACAATTCACTTGTGTGTATGTTTCAAGGCAGTCTAGAGACAGTGGCTCCTCATAAAAATTGCTCACAGCATTAAAAAGCCTGTCACTATGGTGTGAGTATCAAGGAGAATTGTGCCATCCCACTCATCATCAAAAAACGGGTATATGTCTTTATTATCAAGTACACTATGCACGTCCTGAAAAACTGTTACCACCTATAAAATGAACCATCGCTCACAAATGTGAACTAATCTCACTTAGACTGTTTACAACTGTGATCATATCCATGAGATGCAGGACCTTGTCTCGATTCACCCAAAAATCAAATCAAGATTAAACGCTAAAAAAAAACAACAACCAAAAAAACCACACCTCTGTCTAGTGCAATTTAATTGCTTTATGCTATCGTGCCTGGCTTATTCCAGAGCACAACCACATCTTTTGCCAGTTTGTGAGGTATTGAAAGCAGAATAAGGGCAATGTTAAACACAACCACATTGTTTTATTTTGATACGAGTGATAGAACCATTATAACATTATTCGATTTCTCTTCCAGGGACGTCTGCTGTACAAACCAGTGGATAGGAAACTCATCAATTAATAAACAGTCTTCATATATATTATTTAGAATGAACATTTAATCCAGCACAACTCAAGTACAAAGCAGGCTATGCATTCTGTGTACAGCAGAGTATAGGCCATTCCCAGTTAGTGGCACACGGGTCAAATCCAGTAAAGTCTCCGACCCGTGCCGACTCAGTGACACTGTATCTTAAACAGGCTTAGAGTGGAAGTAACGGAATAAGTATGACAGTGTTACATAATCAGGAAAACAAAAACCCTGAGAAGAACAGTGCATTGTCATAGCATTTGTTATTCTATGATAAATAAAGTTGTTATCTATATCACAGTGGTTATCTGCACATTATTGGAAATAATAATCCGACGATGAAGCTTTACTTTTGTTCAATTTGGTTGTTTTCGTCCTGCGACTTTAACAGCGACAGCGAAAGACAAATGAATGTATGGTGCGTCGGGTTTGTTTTTTCAACTGGTTCTTTTCATCCCATTTCAGCAGCAAACAGTTTGCCATAGCACTTTGGCAGCTGAATATAATAATCTATCGCTGTAGGTCAGTGCACCTGCAGCACACTCGCGCAAGGCGTCTTCCTGCAGAGCTTCATCTGATTGAATGGACTTTCACATTATTTTAACTAATATTGTATCGCATCATATTGTGTGTTAAAAATTGCCCACTCGACATCCATTGCAGTGGGATTCCATCATCTGTGGCCCCTGCTGAAGGTTTCTCAGTTTGAGTAGACTGTGTACTTAAAAAAATGTATCTAGATCCAGATGATTTTATTTTGTGCAAGTACTTGATGAAATAAAATTGAGTAAATTCCATCCACATCAACACCCGATTTTCCACTCGATTTAACAACGAGCCGGCAGCCCATTTGTTAACATTGTGTGAGTTACATTTGAAATAATATTCCAGCTGCTAAATATATCATATATCGACGTATGGCACATAAAATAAAATGTGCTGATCAAAATATCAGAGTGTAAATTGCATTTCAATGCGTGTATGACATAATCAAGCTGGGGCAGGATGGCCATGCTTATCGGCACTCAACACACACACACACACACACACACACACCACACACACACGCGCGCACACACACTTACACTTGCAAACACAAACTAGACTCAACACATTCCTGAGGAGGGAGAATGACAAACCATGTTAAATGTGTCGAGCAGATATTAAAAATTGGACATTATGCAGATGTAGAGGAGAGAAAATGAGAGTTCCATAAAAGCTGGGAACTTCAAATAAAGAAAGAAAAAGAAGTTTTAAGGCCTCTTTGTACTCCCGCGTTCGCACAGGCGACCACACTGCATCATGTGCCTGACGTAACTGTGTTGCAGGCATCTCTGCAGCACATGCTGTGTTCACGACACTGTCGCCATGCACAGAATGTTTATATTTAATTTTTGTAGCAATGGCCGGATGAAAGCACTTTTAAAATTATGTTTTTATGTTTTGTCAATGGGATTCTGTGCCAGGTAAGTAGTCTAAAGTAAACTTCATATTTTTGTAAATAGGGGTCACCTCTTTTTGTTACAGTTTGAATATGCTATTGAGCTCTTGGTACAGAATTGTAATGATAATCGAACTGTGAGCTGCACAAAGATTCCCACCCATATAATTAACAAGTTACAGCACTGCATAAATGGAGGGAAAAGGCTGTATTCACAATGCTGTGTAACTAATAATATCAACAAAAGCTCCATTCTATGTAAGAGTACGGTAAGTCAGAGTACTGACTGCCAAGACTATGAGACCTGAAGCGGCTTAATGATTTTTTTTTCAAATACCAAACAGTATTTACAACCATACTCCTCAAAATGCGTGGTTAATAAAAATGCTTCAATATA
Source organism: Hippocampus guttulatus (assembly GCF_054856545.1). NCBI lineage: Eukaryota > Metazoa > Chordata > Actinopteri > Syngnathiformes > Syngnathidae > Hippocampus > Hippocampus guttulatus. The sequence goes on from NC_141269.1 coordinate 13,792,922, forward strand.
AAATACTGCGGAAAAACTACCCAACATTCCCTCCAAAGAAACTGGTTCTTGAGTGTTGAAATTATTATGTCATAGATTTGCTGTAAGTTCAAGACAGAGCACATTCTCATGGAAAAAAAATTATGAGACCACATTGTTCTCTTCAATTTCTAATTCATTTTAATGCCTGCTACCACTGAATGTGTATCGTGTGACTAATAGACACAAAAAAAAACATGGGATGCTTAAAAGCATTGCTTTTTACAATACAATGCCATAGCTATCGAGTAAGCAATTTTTGGTCACTATCAAGAAAACATGGCAAATGGCTCGAGAGCTGAAGAACTTAAAATGGTGAGCCATTTTGGTTGCCACGTCAGTATGCAGTATTTGTCCGAACGAGACCCTATATAACACTAGTCCACTTCCGACCTAACATCTGAAAGAAATGATTTATTAGGTAAGCAATTTTAAAAGTCAAAGAGTTAACGGGAGGGAAATATCAAAGCAGGCGTGGGGTAGGGGATTGACCTGGTTACAGTTAAGGCTCTATCCATCCATCTATCTTGTCAGTTGCTATTGCATATTTAGGTGTCACGTTTGAGTTGGCAGACTAACCAACTGGAGGGCATGGACTTCCCACTACAACAAGAAGAATGGGCCTGTGTAGGCACTAAAGTACATGCGGGCATGCACCTGTTTACACAAGTGAATAAATGCAAAATGCATTCTGTGTGTACATTGATATTTTGGGATTCAGGCCTTGAATGTGGAAAAACTACAATACGCATTTATTAAAAATCCAGAATTTAACCAAGCCTAAAAAGCTTAAAACACAGAGATAACTAACTTCTACAAGGATGAAAAAACAGATAAAAATAGTCACCAAGACACCAATTAATCTGACTGCATGTCCATAAAAATGTTTTGTTTTTGTTTTTTTTAATTTACTTTCACTATTTGCATGGTATCCTTCCAGTTCATCCAACAGTAATTTGTGAGCATATGTTTACAGTTTACTCGAAATCGCTATTTGTTGATATAAACAGGTCAGTGAAGTCGAAAACTTGGGGATTTTATGTGGATGAATATTCATTAGATCAGTTGAAAAACAACCTTGGTTGAGCCATGGTACATATTTTACTTTTGAAAAATATCATGTGTAACTACCCCCCAAAAAATGAATGAACACTGAAGTAATGAGTTTGAATAAGCATGCTGCATGAAGGCCAACCCACTCTGCATCCATTGAAGCATGGCCATCCTGGAAGGGGGATTCCCCACATCAGTGGTCCCTTCTCAATGTCCCCCCCCTCCCCTTTTTTTGTATACAGTTCAAAAATGTAACAATGAAAAAATAACAGACAGTGTTGCCCAGTGGATCCATCTTATCTGTATTTCCCAAGTCTAAACATACTGTACTGTGGCTAAAGTACACGTCACCAGACTTTTTATTTACAAATCAGTCCTGTCTATTGGGTGCCTGATTCTATTCTCAAAGGAAACACATTTACCATTCAAATAGGGTCCTATCCAAGCTGCACAAAAAATGGTCTTGACGGTTTAATTCACTAAGGCACATTCCACCAACGCAATGCAAAACGTGCCTGTTAGGGGTGCTCCAATCTCTTGATGTGATCACCATGATCTCTTGCTGGATCGTTTCAACAAGACAAACTAGTTAGATAACATACTTCAGTGCTGTGAAAGAAAGCAGTGACCCAACTCAAGCCTTGGTGACCAAGGGCTAAGGTTCACATAGTCAGACAATTAGATGTTAAACCCTCATCGTTTGAAAGTGCATCCGGAGAAAATAAGAGTTAAACATTTACTCACCCTTCAGCTTCTCCACCACACTCTCTCCGGCTCGCTCCACCACTCGGCCATCTTCCCGCTTGTAACGGTCATCCAGGAACTGAGCAGTGGCTTCAGACAGATGGACCTTGCCCGCCACACCAAGCTGCTCCATCAAGTTAGCCAGATTGACATCATTTGACCATACGTCAAACTTGAAGCGTTTCATTCCAAGAATCCCGCACAGAACAGTGCCGGTATGGACACCAACACGCATGCTGACAGTCTCACACGTCTCCTGGCAAAATTGTTCGATGGCCTGGATCATACCAAGACCCATCTCCACACAGCAGTAGGCATGGTCAGGTCTAGGGTCAGGGCAACCTGCGACGCAGTAATAACAATCACCCAGTGTGCTGATCTTCTCACAACAGGTTAGTTCGCAAAGACGGTCAAAGCGTCCAAAGAGATCATTGAGAAGACCGACCAAGGCTGGTGCAGACTTATTGGCAGACATTTTCGTGAAGCCCACAATATCTGCAAAAAGGATACTAACAGGTTCCATGCGTTTCATGTTGAAAGGTCGAAATATTATCTGTCCTCGTGGGATGGAGGTCTTCTTGCGTTTGTGGTTGTAATGTGGGTAGTTCTTTGGACTGGTGGAATTCTGTGATGGCGAAGCTCCACCGACACCTCCTCCACTGCCCACTGAGACAGCTGACGCAGAGCAGGTACCAGAGGAATAACGCTTGCCACAGTTCTCACTCCCGCCGCCCTCGTCGTCACCCTGCTTCATTAGTTCGTCTGCGACGCGTCGAGGCATGACAGAGTGGATCATACGCTCCTTCAAAGCCTTCTCCACCCCAAGGTCCTTGCCATGCATGATGGCCTGGCCCACTTTGAGAAAGGTGCTGCGGGAGCGCACCTCTGACATAATGAACAAGTGGATACCGATGACGTGGACACACAAGTGAAGCAGCGCTTTGGCGGGAGCCAGCCATTGGAGAGTGTCTGTTTCCCAATTGGAGCTGGGACTCCCCAAATTCGTCTCCCGTTCAGTCGCATCATAGCTTCTGTGAAGCAATGGTAGCCACCCTAATGCCTCAAATAATATCGAATATAAGAACCCCAGCATCACCGATGCATACAGACGCACATGGAGAACACTGTATAACAACAAGAGGACCTCGATACACAAAGAAAAGGTAGCCACTGGGGAGATACAAGGGGACAAAGGTAAATCTGGAAAATGGTATGAAGCATTTGCATGGTGAGCCCACTCCAGCTCAGTGTAGCCGGCAGTCTGTATCTGCGGGGCCAAAGTAATGGCGAAGGTAACTGCAATCAGGAGCAACGATGTTTGGTTGTACAGTTGCGCGTAGTAATGAGTTAAGGTGAACAAGAAGAGGAGTGCTAGGAGCACTAAAAAGGAGGCCGTGGGAGCCAGGAAAGTCATGGGGTTGCAGCGGTCACTATTGACGGTAAAGTAAATGGCCCAGAGCACAGCAGCCACCGCCAGGTAGAACAGGACATATCGAAAACGCCGCTGAGTCTGAGGAAAGCACCTCTCTTGGCACGCCTCCTCCAGGATGGGGGAGTCAAACTTGGGGTCCCAGCATTGGGCAGCGGAGCGCTCAAACAGTGGCGGTGCCTTCCTGTGCACCCTCGTTGTGGAGGTCGTAGCCAGTCTAGAGTCTGCGGAGCTGCAGCTGGAGGAAATACTGTATTTGTGGAGGTTAGGGTTCATTTTACTTCTATCCTCACGGCCTCGGACTCCTCCGGCAATGGTGGCGGGCCGAACCGGCTCATGCTGTTGCACGGGTGGCGTCAGCATACTCTTAGTAATCCGTACGGTCACATCACCATCTCTGTTGGAATTGCAACTCACTTCTGTGGTGTGCGTGAGAAGCTGCCGGTGCTGTTGCAGTGTGGCCATATTGACGCGGGAAAAGGAGGGGTGCGGGAGTGGAGTTAAATATTAATAGCTTTAGATGGTCCTCAGGCAATTAGACGTGTTGCGTGGGCGCTGCGTGTTCACATGTGGCACTGTGGGGAGAGAAGGATAGGGGCTAGGGGCTCAAAGGTGTTTTCGCTGGAATAGTCACACTTATAGTGTTGAGCATGAGGCGCAGACGTCTTTACTCCACACACAGAGGCTGAAAAGCTCACTCATACCGTTCCAGCTTATTGAGCTGCTCATGATGAGACCCTGGATTTGCGTCATCACTCACATTACAAGAATCACTCTGCAAAGAGCATCTGTGCTTCAGACTGAGTTTCTCCGCAGTAAAACAACAGTCACTAATCAGTCCGTCTCCAACATTGATCATCCATGGTGGCGTTGCAAAAGCACATCCAGATGTAGGCTGTCATGTGTCTTGGTGATGTGTACAAAATTTGAAACGGTCCCTTGCAACTCTGCAACAAATGGCACCTTCACTCTGTAGCCTCTTAAAAACTCCACCTCTGCAGCAGCATGATGAAAAGTTAGGAAAATGTGACGCGTTGTAAAGATTCAAAAATATAATAGTCCAGCCTTCAAAATAGAACAAAAAGGGTTGGTTTCTGGGTCAGGCAATTTTACCTTCTGCATTCCTTCTCAAGCAGCGTGCTGAACAATTGGATTTCCGTGCATTCATTCCTTCCATCTTTAGTCTTATAAATCTTCCTGACAGCAACATTTCGGAGCCCAATCCATGACCAGAATCCAGCTCGCATACGAGGCCTGGCAGACAGGCAGGCCTATTCCCACAGATCCAGCCCCGTCCTTTCCTGAACTCCCGCTCCGGATCTCCTCCGTGTGTCCCCCCCCCACCCCCTCTACCTTCCAAAGAGGGTTGGGAGAGGTATGTGCTATTCCGAGAGCGTAATCCGAAAAGAGAAGCGCTGAAAATACCAACCACCGGCCCAAATTAGCGTCGCTTTGACTCAACTGGGAGTGACTGCAACTTGTTGCGCGCAGTTGGCAAAACATACAAGATACGAGGAACAGCCTGGGTCGAGGCTGCTCTATAAATAGTGATGATCAAAGCTCTTTGCAATAGTAACAACACAACCCAGGATTTAACATTCAAAGACTTTTCTCCGTATATCCAGCGGCGTTGGATTCCAGAGGTGTGGTGAGGGTAAAACTCTACTAAAGATTTAAGTCATGCAAACCGTCAGCCTCAGAGCCCGTCTCCAAAAAAAGTTTTTCCCCAGGCCGTATTTCCTGCGTTTAGAGAGGGGACACAGGGAGAACTGCGGTTATTTGGAGCTCGATTTCCTCCCTTCACATCCCCCCTGGGCGAAGAAGAAGTGAAAAATCCCCAGAGCAAACAAGAGGAAACCCTCGCGCATATCCTTGTGAAAACGATCCAAAAGCAGCCAACAACAGAGAGCAGACTTATCGGAACCAACTCCTCGGGGTCTGGATGGCACTAGTTCGTGTGTATGTGTGTCCAATACACACAGGAGTGCACGCTGAAGCGTGTGTGCGGGTCCTTTTCAGTGAGCCGCTTGTCGCCTCCCTTTTTTTACAACCCTCTTGCTGGAGCTAGAACAAAAACGCCGGTTTTATCTATCCGTGGGGTTAACTCTCGTGGCTGGTTTGCGTGTTATCCGGGCGTACGAACATCTACACGCCTGGAGCTGCCACCATCTTCGCTGTGACGGGCTCGGAAATCCTCCCCCAGCTGTTGTGGCGGTGTGCGATGGTGGGACCAGCCTGTCAAGCTCGACGCCATGACCAAACGATACCACTTCCGGAAAAACAACACATCTATGGATCTAATCACCCTAAATGTTCCAAAAGTACCACTGTTCGTGTTTTACCACTTTTTAGCAGGCTGAATACGAGCACAATTACTTACCTAATAGTACTCGTTGCTACAGAGAACCAACCCCCCATGACACCACTGCACTTGTGACGTGATGCATGTTATTTCAATCAGATATTGTTCAAAAACAGAAGCTTGTTAAACAGGGCGTACATTTCAGTCAAAAGACTTTTAGTGTGACAACTTGCCGTTACTGACACTTTTACATCCAACTGGCTGTTTTTTAATAGTCCTAAATACCTAAGCAAAAAAAAAAAAGAATCTGAAGAGGCTCTGGTTTTTGCTAAGGAATGTTCTTTTCCTTACGTTCTGAGTGAGATGACTTGGAGCAAAGGTCGTTTGAATTGTAAAATTCTTGGGAAAGGTGTGTTTATGCAACCTTTAACCCACGTCGAGCAAAACGAAAGGATCTTACCCACTTTACAACAGAGGTGTCAAACCCCTCATTGTTGCAGGATACTTTTTAGGTACAGTTCACCTTAGGGGGTCATTATGACTCTGAAGCTATATAAAAGTTTAATCACCTCCTCATATTATTACGTCTGTAGTACAAAACAAATGGATATATATTTAGTTTTGAAATAAGTAATTGTTCATCTATTGTTGAAGTTACTGTAATAAATTAACAAGAAAATGCTTGCAATATATCACCCTTATTATTTATTACATATGAAATAATTGTATACAGATTTTAGCAAGCATCCTGGAAGTTAAAGATGTGATGTGTGTGTGTGCATTCGAATCTGGGCTCTGGCCTTTCTGTGTGGAGTTTGCATGTTCTCCCTGTGCCTGCGTGGGTTTTCTCTGGGTACTTCCTCATTCCAAAAACATGCAGAGGAGGCTGATTGAAAGCTCTAAATTGTCCCTCAGTGTGATTGTGAGTGTGAATGAATGGTTGTTCAATAATGTGTGCCATGTGATTGGCTGGCAACCAGTTCAGAGTGTACCGCATCATTTCAGAGGTAAACTTGGTCCACTTAAGTACTTCACATCCACGCCATCGCTGAGAGGGAACCAATCCCACGCTGCCTGCACACAAGTCAGGTGAGTGCACCTCTACACAATCAGAGACTCAATAAATTTTATATAAAGACATTTATGGAGAGAAGTGTTCGCGCCAATACCGTAAATGAAAATAATGCTTTTATGTTGGAAATCATGCTCTGAATTTCCGTTTTGTCCCTAGCGGCCTCCATGTGTCTTGACACAGCTGGAGATGGGTGGGTTTCCACAATCTGTGTGGGTTCAGGTCACATGTCACTGACTGCCTTAACTTAGTGAAAGGAGGAGCAACCACCGCTCAACTTTTCTCTCTCTTACTTTGTTTTAAACAATTAGCAGTTTTTCATCTTAATACTCATTGCATGTTTGTTACTTTTTACTTGTTCTGAAACAGAATATTTCTTTTTTTTTTTTATTGAATGGAGATATATTGCTTCAATTTTCTCTCAATTGTTTGCATGGACTTCATAACAAAGGAAAACTTTTCCAGGTTAGAATCCTTAAATCTCTATGTGCTGAAGATCATACAAGTGTTGTGACACATTTATGATATTTAACAGCAATATTCAGAATCAAGGCGTGTACTTCCAGGAGATGGTAAAGTGATGAGATTGAGAACAGCAGGCTTCCACAACTTGACAATATACATCCTAATTCATTGATTCACTGTGGGTGTGTGTTTGTGTGCGTGAGCTTGTACTTTACTGGCAATAACAATGAAATATGATTCCAATAAGCTATAACCTCTGTGTACATTGTTCAAGTGTGTTTACCAGTGGCATGTGGGCGGCGTGTGCACGCGTGTGTGTACTTGTGTTTGAGAGCTTCCCCAAGAGGCCTTTTCATGGCGCTGATAACGCTGCGCTGATAAAGTCTTGTGTTAGCCCTTTGGCCAAAAGGTTTGGCAAATACAGTTCACACACACATACACAAGACATAAGGTCACGTATGTGCATATGGAATTTTAATTGCAAGCATCCGAGCGCTTGTGACGTTTTGCGTGTGTCCGGTCATCCTTGAGTTTTCAGATTGACCTCTGTGGGGTGCTTGATGACTCCTCAGCCCCAAATTAAAGAGTGCTTTATGGCTTGTATGCTTGTATGTTTTTGGAATTTGAGAAAAAAATTCAAACCTTCCTCATAACCGTGAGGCAAATGAGCTGCTTCCCACGATTCCACAATGCTTTTGTTAACTATTGTATAACAGCAGTGGGTGAAGAGAAAAGTACAATAATTTTGAAACTCTGTGGATGGAAACATTCATGCAAGATTGAAAATTAGTAAAGGTTTACCTGAAATATGAATACACACTGTCCACTGACAATCATTGAAGTTTTCCTAATGTGTCTGAAGTGAACTTTACATTCTGTATGACTCACAAATGAAAGTTTAACAAATTAATTGAAGGTGTGGATGCTCTGACAGCATATTTTTGTGTTTTTTTTAATCATAATACAGTAATGTGTTTTGATATTCTCCTATTTGTATGACCTTAACATGTCTCAGTCAAACTGAACAATAATGCACTCAATGAGGTTTTGGATATACTGACCTGATGAAAATATATTTTTTTAAATGGTGATTTCATTGGCGTTTTTGGAGACTCAGAGAGGAAACAGTGTCCAAGTGTGGATCGTTTTGACGTAAAAGAAATCACAGAAAAGAAAAAACAATTACAGGCCTAAATTGATGAATCTTAATGTGGGCAAGAAACAAGAGAATATGAGCACTTGTCTATTGTTATCAGAAGTCCTTCAATAATTTTAGGTGCTCGCCTCGGTGGATAAAAACAGCACAACTGATTTGACTTACACTTGAGTCTTTGAAAGCGCCACATAAATGGCAACAGTGGCTGTTTTTAGCCTCTGATTGGCAATATCTGTCTCTGAGGGTGGGCTTAAATCATGTGCAAAAAGAAAATAAGAATAACAAACTCCTTTTGTTGTATTCACTTCATATTTAATCAAGTGAATGGTTAGGTTAGAAGCGTCTATGTTTTTTGTTTCATCTGAAGACAAAGTAGTGGAGGTTTTTACCAATCATGGTCAATCAGTAAGAGTTAGTTATACTTTATCCATATGATGTAACATTATTCTAAGACTATCTAATGAATATGATGGAAGAAATCCCTTACACTTCTTATTTCGTTAAGAAGAAATATGGTCTAAATAAGGACTATTTTTAAGGGTTATATGACCCAGGTTGACATCGGAGATCCTTACAAAAGATCTTTCTCATTCATATTTGCTCCCGTCATTCAGTTTTGACAATCACAGCCGTCAAGATTCCTGCAGAGTAGCTTTAAGGCTACCGCCATCTGCCGATGCGATTCATCCTTCTGTACCATTCCCATCCATCTCACTGCCTCCGCCAACGATTTTTGGGTTTCTCCTCACATTTCGGGCCCTCACAGGTGTCGGAAAGCAGGGTGGCAGGTGTAGAGGCGGGTTTTGCCTGAGCGGGCGCCTTCTTGCTGACACTCATGAGCAGAGCTGGGAGCTCATATGAAATGGCCTTCTCTAGACGGTCCAGCATGCAACCACGCGTCCAGCTGCAGTGGTAGGAGAGCTGCTGGAAGTTGGAGAGTGGATTCACTCCAAAGAAATCCTGATAGGCTTCCTTACTGGGAAGGTCAAACTTGCTGACGTTAGTCTTGGCCAAAATGGATTTGAAGATGTAGTACTTGTCTGGGTCAGTGACAATGTCATGAAACACTTCATGGGGATCACCAAACCAGCCCAGCTTTTCATGGTATGTCTGGAGGTAACGGTCAACAAGGAGGGCGTGAATGCGCACTCGGATGCCGTGCTGCCGGATAAAGGCAATCTTATTTTCAATCTGGTTCTCTATCACCTGCAAGAAGAGCGACGCGGGAAGAGTGAGGAGAGAGCAAGGAGAACACTCCAATATTTTAAACTAGAATGATGCATGCAGGGCTTTGCCAAGGTTGAACTTTTGCGGGAAGTAAAAACCATTCTCAGATTCAGAAGAAATTTATTCATGGAGGGTGACTTGATTGACTTGCTTTTTTTAATCCTTCTGTTTGTGGTTCACGGAGAAACGCACAAAATATTAGGATTGGACCTACAAGACGCAACCCTTTGCATGCATGATTTCCACATGACTCAAAAAGGTGAAACGTGAAAATAAATAACCATTCACACGTTCACACCTATGGACAATTTAGAGTTTTCAGTAACTTAACGTACTGTATGTGACTATCACAAGGAGGCTTCTAAAATGTAATGCTCGATATCATTGGACTTTCTCATAGGTGACCAAATAAAACTTCTTCAACCACATGGCACCATGCACAGAAAAGTCATACCTGGTTCAAGTCCTCCAACAGAGAGGTCTCCTCCTTCATAAAGAGCTCCCGGCTGGTATCTACTGCATATTCCTGAGTCCAGAAAGAGCTGACGTACACCCGGGGAGGTTCTGTGACATTGATGAGTGGCGCCATGCTCCAGAAGAGTGCTCCATAAACCCTCATCAGGTCTTGGGTGGTGAGACTGTCGGCCTTGTTGAGGATGATGCGAATTTGGGACTCACGGCCCTTCATCTGCCTGAAGAGCATTTCAAGCTCCCCTCCCACATCAAGTTTGGTAGGGTCAAAAACCAGGAAGATGAGATCAGCTCGGTCAATGAACCACTGGCACACCTCATTGTAAGGGTACCCTGTTGGGGTGAAGGCAAACGACTCACTGTAAATTCTCAGATGCATTATGATGCGTGCTTCACAGAAAATAGTTGCAAAACAACCATGAGTCCATCAAACAGGTCAGTTGGTCTCAACTGATGTGACTCTGGGACCTGCATTTCCCTCCTGTTGCAAAGTTGCGACCCACTTCTAAAATGGCCTCTAAAAACATGTGTTTGATTTTCCAACATTAATATTAGATTATTTGTTGGTGGTTAAAGTGTGAGGCGGTCACATTTCCTGTCCATTGCCTACAATATGTTCAAGGTGGGAATGCAGTGTGAATGCATTTACCGTTACAACCGCAATAATAACGTTTCTGATGCTTGTCAAAAATGTGTTGTTTTGTTTTGTTTTTCAAAATAAAAGGCAAATCTGATTGAGGTCGGAACAAGCCGTTCTCTATCACTATCCTACACTCTTAAAACTGCTGGGTCAAAAGTAACCCAAATTAGCTAACCCAGTGCTGTGTGCAAAATGGGTCGAGCGAATGCTGGATTAGTCATACCCAGGGCAGTGGGTTGAGGATTTAACCCAGCTGTGTTTCCAAATAATATGAATTTTATTAATTAAATTGGGTACCCGCCGGTTGAGAATCACAAAAATAGGTTACCTCTCTCCTGCTGCTTGCGGTTCTCAATGATGCCAGGGGTATCAACAATTGTGACCCTCTCCAGCAGCTTGTGGGGCATCTCAAATCCCACCAGCCTTTCAAGAAAGCCCTGGCCAAACTTCTCCAAGGGGGAGAAGGAACGCGAGCTGTCGGCTGCCATAACAATGCCCTCTATCGTGCGATACTTCTCGCCGTGCATTATGACGGTATACTCGGAGGTCGTGGGTTCAGCACCTGGTGGAAGGATACACAGAACATAATGTATAGTATCTCTGAGCATTGACATATTAGTGCTTAGTTTTAACTGGAAGTACACCGGTACAATGTATGTCTTTAAAATATAATGCTGCAGGAAAGCAAGCAAAACATATGTGGACCAAAATGTGGATGTTGGCACTAGTTGTACTCAAAGGTCCCATCCCATGAGCAAGGTACTTAACCTTCACCTTCTCATTGTTGTATGTATGAATTGGAAAGAGTTGCATGTATAACGAAAGAAAAATGTATAAACGAAGACTAATTTAGTAAATGAGTACAACAATAAGGTTACATCTAAGCTTGCACTGGTCAACACATTTTTAAAAAGTATTGTAAAGACAACGCATTTTAGGAATAAGGGATGCAAGCAAACTTTTCAAGATGATTTTTTTGCAATGTGTCCGCATCCATTTTTTTCTCTTGAATATCAGGTTTTCATAATAATAATAACAATAATAATAATAACAATAATAATAATTGATATATTATCATATTTAATAAGATTTATAAATTAACGGTTGGGTACCGCAACAGGTGGAGTTTTTTTTTCCCCGAAACATCAAAACTATGAATAACGACGCGTGGTAAAATCTGGAGGTCGGCACGGTGGTCGGCACATTGGGCAACTGGTTAGCACGTCAGTCTCACAGTGCGGAAGTGCAGGCTTCGATTCCGGCTCCTGCCTTCTGTGTGGAGTTTGCATGTTCTCCCTGGGCCTGCGTGGGTTTTCTCTGGGTACTCGGGTTTTCTCCCACATTCCAAAAACATGCATGGCAGGTTAATGGAACAATCTAAATTGTCCCCGGATGTGAGTATGAGCGCGGATGGTTGTTTGTCTATGTGTGTCCTGCGACTGGCAAGCAACCAGTTCTGGGTATACCCCGCCTACTGCCCATCGAAAGCGGGATAGGCTCCAGCACCCTTGTGAGGATAAACCGATTAGAAAATTGATGGATGGTAAAATCTGTATTGTACAAGCTATTATAGGTCAAACTTAAAAACAACATCAACAAAATATCTTGTATAGGGATACATAACATCATCTCTGATTCCAATTTGCTGTTGACCAGGGTTATTTTTTTAATTCATTATGCATTGTGAATATCTTTAACAACAGAGTATTTACCCCCTTGGTTATTGCATGTGTCATTTGCGTTTAACTACAATTCAGTCAATCATCATAACTGTTCTTTTGGATGAAAATATCCATCCCTGACTATTTCTACATTTTGGAAAATCTATGTAACCACATTCACTTACCTGTGTATAGTTCTTGAGGGGTGTCATGAAGACCCAACAGGTAGTTGATCATGGAGGACTTGCCCACACTCCAGGGTCCAAGGAACAAAACCATGGGCTTAGAAATGATTTCCCCATCTACAATGTGGAAGCAAAGAAGAACATGACCAGATATTGAGTGACTGACAGCTAGCATGTCTCATAAATGAATTTTTCAAATGCAAATTCTAAGAAGAAAAATCATGAAGCCGCCAGTGTTTTCAGGACTTCCCTGACCTGATTTCTTGTGCCATCTTGTGGCCATAACCTTTGATCCTTCAAAATCACAGATGGAGCGTCCCAGCTTGGCTCAGATATTAATTGCTCTATACTTTCTGAGATACACATCAATAATATGACACAGTCAGTGTGATTTAACCTGTGACTTCATGCTGCCTGAGTTCATTGTACTTGAAGGCTTGCTCCACTGGTTTGATGGCTGTGTGGTAGATGTTCAGTAGCTTCTTCATTGCAGCTGGACACAAACATAGTCGAGATTGAGAACATGACAGGTCAAAAATGGTAAGGAGACATTTTGGGTAAAGTGTTACAGTGCACACTGGCTCATTTATTTCTAACAGAAAAGTCTCAAAGGACTTCACCTGCCCACAGTTGAGAAATATACACAACATCCCCTGATCTTAAACCCCAGGAGGGTGAGGGAAAAACAAACAAACAAACAAAAAAACCCCCCCAAAAAACAAATCTGGGGTAAAATGAGAAACCTTGAGAAGGGGCTGCAGATGGGTGTTCGTTACTGGGTTTGATATTGAAAGTTCGATTCAGTTTCTTACCTGACAACTGGGCCGAGGGTTCAGCAGCAGCCAGTCGTAGTGTGTCCTCAATATGGGAGCGGTCCCTCAATGCTCGACCCTCATTTGCTTTTCCTGATTGGTGGAGTAGACGATCAATCGGAATTCTTGACGCTACTAAACCTTCATGTAGAAGTGCTAACTGATATTATGAAAAGTTGTTAATTAATCCATCCATCCATTTTCCACCGCTTATCCGGGGTCGGGTCACGGGGGCAGCAGCTTTAGGAGGGAAGCCCAGACTTCCCTCTCCCCAGCCACTTCTTCGAGCTGTTTCCGGCGGATCCCGAGGCGTTCCCATGCCAGCTGGGTGACATAGTCTCTCCAGCGTGTCCTGGGTCGTCCTCGGGGTCTCCTGCCAGTGGGACATGCCCGGAACACCTCACCAGGGAGGCGTCCAGGAGGCATCCTAATTAGATGCCCGAGCCACCTCATCTGGCTCCTCTAGATGTGGAGGAGAAGCAGCTCTACTCTGAGCCCCTCCTGGATGACTGAGCTTCTCACCTTATCTCTAAGGGAGAGCCCGGACACCCTGCGGAGAAAACTCATTTTGGCCGCTTATATCCGGGATCTCGTTCTTTCGGTCACGACCCATAGCTCGTGACCATAGATGAGGGTTGGGACGTAGATCGACCGGTAAATTGAGAGCTTCGCCCTTTCGCTCAGCTCCTTCTTTACCACGACAGACCGATACAACGTCTGCATCACAGCAGACGCTGTACCGATCCGCCTGTCGATCTCTCGCTCCCTCCTGCCCTCACTCATGAACAAAACCCCAAGATACTTAAACTCCTCCACTTGGGGCAAGATCTCCTCCCCGACCCGGAGAGGGCACCCCACCCTTTTCCGACTGAGGACCATGGTTTCAGATTTGGAGGTGCTGATCCTCATCCCAACCGCTTCACACTCGGCTACGAAACGCTCCAGTGAGAGCGGAATTAATCTATGGCATCATAATGAAATGTAGGTATTCATGGTTTGGATGGTTGTGTTGAAAAGCTTTTTTCTCATACAAAACAGTCATGAAATGCATTCCCCATGTCAAATGCTTCCAAGCGAGTGTACCACCTGTGCTCAGAACAGGATTGACTATTATATCATCCTGTAAAACATCTATCAGTCTATTCGCTTCCTTTGCTATTTTGGTCGGTTTATTTCTGTACCAGAGGTTGTTGCTAATTCCTTTTTAGCCACACACAGTATCATGTTCAGTGGGATTCAAGTGGCTGGGAAAGAAAGACTGGAAGCTGAGAAAGATCTCTTCAGTGCCATGACCCTTAACATTTAAATGGTCATTCCATTCATTGCAGTTGCAATTAGGTAAGCGTTTTAAAAATGTCAGATGTGGTCTGCGCAAAGACCATGAATATGCAACAACTTTCTATAACCCTCCTTAGGTTTGCTGGAACCTCTTTCAGCTGATTTTGGGTAGGAGGCGGGGTTTCCGTAGGTCACCAGCCGATTGCAGGGCACACACAGACAAATAACCATTCACACTTACTGTACATTCATACCACCAAAAAAAGTCTTCAGTTAACTTTACGTGAGTGTTTTGGGAATGTGGGAGCAAGCTGCAGTACGGTTGATAATTTCAATGTCGGTTAATATACAAATGATTGTGTATGGGTGAAACTACTGATGTGCATTGATTGGATTTCTATTTTGATGTCCATTTATTCTTGATTTCTATCAGGCATGAGCAGTTGTGCAGTTGAAATCTGGGTCGATACAAGTTTGCACTTGCTGCATGGCTGATATGATATGCCGATGTACAGTATATATTGGTTGTTGTACAAGCATGCTGTCTGTACCTTTGGCATGCGCAGACTCCTTCAGCTCCTCAGGAGTGTCTTCTACTTCAGTAGCCTCTTTAGATGTTTCTTCTCCAAGAACTTCCACTGATTCTGCCTCAGCAGACTCAGGTGTGACTTCTTCATCGACCTGTATTTCAGGAATGACTTCTGACTCTGCTTCCTGCTTTGAAACCGCTTCTGGCTCAGAAACAAGTGAAATTTCTGGTGCATCTACTCCAATGTCATTTTTTGTCATTTCTGGCCTTTCTTCTTGAGGTTCTGATATCACTTCTGCTTCAATATTGTATTCAGCTTCAGGTGCGAATATCACTTCTGGTCCAACTTCAAATTCTGATTCAGGTTTTGATGTTACTTGTGCCCCAGCTTGATATTCTGATTCATATTTTGATATCACTTCAGGTTCAACTTCATATTCTGCTTCTTGTTGTAATAGCCCCTCTGGTTCAGCTCCATGTTCTGCTTCAGGCTCTGATATAACTTCTGTGTCAGGTTCATATATTGCTTCAGGTCCTGGTATCACTTCTGGGTCAGCATCTTGTTCTTCAGCTTCTGACAAGACTTGGAGGTCACTGTTGTGATCTGTTAACTGTGCTTCAGTTTCAGATGTCACTTTTGGCTCTGCAGGTTCACCACTCATACCAAGAATGTCCTCGGGCTCCGATTCAGCATCTTCAAAGGCTTCCTCCTCCATGACATCTTTGAACACAATTTCCTCCATAGCTACTTCTCTCTCTTGTGTCTCCTCCTCTGTTTCCTGAAAAAGTTCCTCATCTTCTGAATTAGCACCGGGAGAGGTAACTACTTCATCTTTTGATAATTCATCCTCTGTATCTTCCCTTTTTTGTTCCTTATCTATGACCTCTCCTGCAGAAGATGCAACCTCGCCAACTGTTTCATTTTCATTAGTTTCCTCCACAATGGATGCGTCATGTTCATCAGATACCACCTCCTCTTGGTTCTCCACCTCTCGTGCGTCTTGGAGAGCAGCTTCCTCTTGTTTTCTTCCAGTGCTGTTTTCCTCAATGGTGGAAGCCTCGGTTTGCACCATCTCAGTTGGTTCTTCTTCATGCCGTGAGAGTGAGGCTGATTCTTTCTCAGACGCAGCTGCTGTTGGAGTACAAGGTTGACACACTGGTCTCTCCGGGGCTGGGGTGTCATTGGACGAGCTTAGGCTGGGATGCTCCTCTGCTGTGCCACATCCACAGGAGAAGACGTTTCCCTCGGGCTCCTGGAGCCGTAGAGGCACCAGTGGGTCTTCGTCGGGTATGGATGAGCCTGGCACCAAACCACAGAAATAAATAAGAAAGGAGAGAATGTTATCGTACATATATATATACACATATACACATATATATTACACATAACTATTTTATATCCTCATTTATAAGACATTGTCATACAGTGAATTGTATACAATTACATACAATGCGCTGTATGTTATATAAAAAACAGTTTGGAATAAACTGCTGAATAATAAGATATCCTTTATTTGTCCCACACTGGGGAAATTTACAAATTTAAGTGATTAATGCAAAAGATAACGTAACAAGTCCTTACAGACAAGTAAGGAGTATCCGTAGAAAACCCACGCAGGCCCGGGGAGAACATGCAAACTCCACACAGGGAGGTCGCAGCTGGAATTGAACACAGTACCTCCGCACTGTGAGGTTAATGTGCTAACCAATGGACCATCAGGCCGCCCATAGCACATACATTGTGAGAAAAAAGGTCTTGCGTGTCATCTTTAGAATTTTTACAACAGTATTTTGACTAGAAAATAATGTGAAACAAATATGGTGTCTGTCTGGAGGAGTTTGCTTAAACCAGGGGTGTCAAACACATGTTTGTCATGGGCCACTCTGGAGTTGCGTCTTCCCTTGGAGGGCTGTTATGACAGTGAAACCGAATAAATGTTTAATCATCTCATCGTATTATTACTTGTAGACAACATATTGATAGATTACTAGTTTTGAAATTACTCAAGTTAACTATGTGTTTGCTGTTTGTTCAATTATTCTTCAAGTGAATGTAAACATGGAACCAAATTATTGCAAAATGGGCCACATAAAATGAGGTGGCAAGCCAGATCTGGCCCCCGGGCCTTAAGTTTGACACCAGTGTCTTAAACTTTCACCTAATTGTGAAATATTTGTTTGCGTTACAGTTGCACTCTTGTTCATGCTGGCTCATTTACCTTGCTTTGAGGATCCTTAAATCTTCATTTTAAAAAAATCCAGCGAGTTGTATTCTAGTTTTGGTACAAGGATTTGGTTTATGAGATTTGGTTTATCTGGACTATGATGCAAGCAGTATCCTCACTCTTGCAATAACCTCCTATTCTCTCCCTCTATTTCAAGGTACTGATTCATATATTAAGCTATTCATTGCAGATGATGTGCTTTGCTAGCTTATCACTCCCTCGAGATTGTCATCATTCAAGTTCATGCGTCGAATGTCACATGTTCATTGTGCCACCGTGTTGCCGTAATTATAGTACAGGATAAAAGGAGGTTGGTCTTTACTTCAATGTTCCCCAAATGTCAGCAAGTAAGTTTCGATTTAAGGGCTGCTTGGTCACCTCCTGCACCATGTTGAGGGTGCTTGGAAATCTGGGAAGAATATGCAGTGTAGTGAGATGTGGCTTGGTGCTGAATGTCACCTTTCGGATGCAGAAATAGGTCCACATTGAGTCATAGGCTGAAAAAAAGGAGGGATATACAGGTATGTGCTTGCATTTATTTTAGGGGGTGTGACGCTTTCCTGTTCACGCTTTGCAACAGCTTTGATGGTTGTGCAAGAATGCAAAAAACCTCCAGCAATAAATGCATCAGTAGATGTATTGACATCTGCTTAGCAGCATAATATGGATGTGGATGAGTCATGATTGAATAAACTGAAATGCATGCATGGACTTTAGGACTTACAAAAATGGTTGTAACTTCCAGTGAATGTTTCGCAATGAACTTTGGAAATACTGTACAGTCAACAATTTCCAAGTGAATCAATGATATGGTTGATAGGAATTACCGGTAAGCGGATATTGGGGTCATTTGTACAAACTGTAAAATATTTTAAAATAACAGTCAGCATTTTGTCTTGCCATAGGCAGACATGCTTGCAAACTCATTTCCACCCATGCTTTTTTTTTGTTGTTGTCATTATTCCCAGGTGACTTTGAGCAAGTGGCAAAATCCACATAGGAATGCATGATTTGGGATTCAGACCCACAAACTCTCCATTGTGATAACCACCACTTTCGGCCACCATCCTGCCTGCAAATAAAGGCATACGGTATTTTCAAATGTTCTATTACTCTCCATAATACATGATTACTTTATTCCAAAATAAATCAAATTACTCGATATAGTAAAGACCGGTTATACCCTGAGTGTAACCTTATTAGAGAGAATCATTATATTTTGCACAGTTCCAGTTTATTCTACTGAAAATGTACTCATATACTGAATGATAATACGTAAATTCAAGGAAATTTGCAACAACTTCAAACCTACTGATATTACATTTGGTCCAGTTTCCATTGAATTCATTAATTTATTTTCCTTTATCCACTTGATAGACACAACATTAGGTACATCTGCACAATCTAACCAATAGAAGGGCTGTATTAACAATGCACAAATGATTAGTTTCACTTTTGAATGACACTGTCAGTATTTTGTGACATGCTTACTGTTGTGGTTGTAGTTCTCATTGGCGTAAAGTGGTGGTTTTGTGTTTAGCTTCAAAAATCATATGACAAAAATGCTTTAATATTCTTTCAGTGTGATGGTATACAATTCTACCCTAAGGCACCACAATAATAAACATACTGTACAGTTAAATTAATAAATCTCTGACAGGTGTCACTCAAAACTAAACTTTATTCGTTTCCATTGTGATACTTGTAGCACAGCGTATAAAGTGTATATTGTGTATTGGTTCACTGTTTTCGCAACAGACTTCCTGTGTGTGCGTGTGTGTGTGTGTGTGTGTGACCACAATTTGAAACTATGTTCTTGCTTGGGAATTGAGGCACATATTACTGCAAGCAAATTTGTACATTCTCAGTATATTCTTGTCCTTTATGTGCTTTAGCATGTCTGTTGCAGGCACTGTGATCCCAGAAAGACAAATTAACAATTTTACATGAGACATTGAGCTTGCTCTAAATGCCACAATAATGAAATACAATTGGATTGGCATATAACCTCAAGTTAATGTATCTGTGTGTGCATATCCGTTTAATAAAGACATCTATGGATTCTGGAAAGCCACAAAGAGATCAGTGAGCCGAGTATCTGGTGACGATTCACCTCGACAAATGCATGACGTGTGACTTCAGCTGTTTGCTGGGTCCAAAATGAAGCTATTCAAGGACACACAAGGGTATCCTTATTGAGTTTAGTGCAAACTAATAGCATATAAACCTCTTTACAGCTAGTTCAGATGTATGACACTTAATAGAATTACTATCATTGTTGTATTGAAAGATCCAAAAATAATAATGAAGAAAGAATCAGTGGAAAATTAACTTATTTCACAGTTCTTAACTGGTGTTTTCAGTGGGCGCATGTGGGTGTAGGGTATGCAGTGAGCCCAAGGCGATCTGTCAACGTTGTCTCTCCAAGAGAATGAGAATAAGCAGCAGGCAGAACATTTTCCATCAGCTGGTGTCCCACCTCAGACTGACATTTCTATTTTATACCCTCAAAACTCCAAACTGCGCCTCATCAATATTTGACAAACATTTTCAGTATTGTTCTGTAATTGGGGTCCTATATAAATTTTTGAAGTTATCTTTTGACCTCTGGGTAAAAATAGTTCAAAAAGTACAGTATGCCACTATCATCACTATATGCTTCCTGAGCAATAATTTAGTGTCCACACTACATAAACACATTTAGCGTGTAGTCATTCTGTTGCAGTGTATAAGCACTCCCTCACTTTGCCGCATACATGCCTCATGAAAGCTGCACTTCACAAACATAAAGCACCGCTGCACTGACATGTTGCAGCACAAACACCAAAGCCTCTCAGCCATACCTGCAGCAGTCAGAGCCAGCAGAGCCAGAACACAGCACACATGGACCAGAGACTTCATTTTGGCTGCCAGGGGCCTCCCCCTCCTCTTCCCGGGATATATATACCCCTCAGACAGAATCAGGGGGCATGTGCCCAGCGGAGGTGGGACAGAGCAACTGTTTTCTTACCCTGATTGGTTATTTCAGCAACCTTTCGAAGCTTCTACCCCTACTTTGGATTCCAGCACTAAAAAACTAGCATAATTATGAGTGTTGTATAGAATACTGTACACAGTTACTCTACTATTCAGTAGTATACTATGAAATGTTGATGACTTCAGAGTAGAAAATGTTTTTGTAATTTAAAATTAATAAATACAGTTACATAATTAATTAAACATACAGAGGGGGAGCATCGCTTGAGTCATTGTACCTTCATGAACGAATTAGTTTGTGGAAATGAAATGAATTATGAATGTTTCTGCAGCATGGTAACGCAGTATTTCCCAACCAGGGTGCTAGTGTGCCACGAGAGACAGGTGCGGATACTACTGTGCTATGTACGAAAGAGGAGACAGGCACACAAGCCATACTAACAAGGATACTTAGAGCCATTACGATAATTTATTTAACGACAACTTTTAAACTCATAATTGTCTTGAAAATGTACAAAATGTACTACTTATAGACACGCCAAAAACAAACCAACACAAAAACGCACGCACGCACACACACGAAACCCTTCCACCATGGGGGACTCGTACAACAGTTTTCCGGTTGACTGCAGGAAAGAAGAGTAAAGATCACAATTTAAAGCATGTTACTGCCAAACACAAGCATAATGGATGTTTCCTGAGTAATTGTCAGAAAGTTCTCAAAACAGCATTCCAAGTTCAACATTTCTTATACGTATGCAGTAATCAGTCAGTTCATGTTCCTAGTCGGATAACGAGACACGAGAACTCCCTCAACTCAGATATCCGGTTTATAAACCGGAAGCGATCTTTGGAAGCTCTTGATTGGCTCAGGGCTGTTGCTATGACTTCTGTTCCAGACGCTTTGGCGTCTGCAAATTCTTGCGTCTTCCACAAAGCTATTCTTTCATCATGTGGCTGCCTAGTACCGCAAGTACCCTGTGTTCAAATGTAGTTTGAAAATAATTTTAAACAAGGCGTAGCTTCGTGGGGTCAAACCTGAGCACCTAATAGATCGAACAAACATCTAATCTTATCAAGATGAAGGTTGGTATTACGTAAATATTACTGTATTTTGGGTTAGCAAAACATAATTGAGTTAAAAAAGAATGAAAATGTCTTCACTTAGCGAGCGACTTGCTAAAGGTAGTGCTCATCAGATAACGAAACTTTTTGACACGTTTGTAGTGGAACTGATTTTCATGTCAGCTTCTTGTTAATCGAATTAAGTCTATATTGCCTTACACAGCTACTGGATGCGACCAATTCTTGTTATCCTGAAGTCTGCGTGTGCTCACCAATACGTATTTACCATTGGACACTTTTGCACATGTTGTACATGCAAAAAGATGCCGTTATTTGCCTAACCTTCCTGACCGGATGTAATGATTTGTCATATGTTGTGTCTGTTGAAGTACCTTTATTTTGACTAAATTAGAAAATGGTCTTCAGCCAAATGTCCTGATTGTGTCCACAGAGCATTTTTACTCTCATAGACAATGCTTGGATGGGCTCGAGGTTATTGTACAAGTGGCAGAAATCCCTTGGAAATTATATAGCTGTTGCGGGGTGAGTGAAAATTAATGCCACGTGAAATACAAAGTTTGACCTGACTAAACCCATGCACAATGTATACAACCCAACAGACAAGACAGCTCAGTGAAAATATTTGATCGCCATGGACACAAGTGGACTGAAATCAGCCTTCCAGGGTATGTGTCAGAGAATAGATGTTAAAATATGAGTCCAAAGTGTGTTTGAAATAATCCTCCGCTTTTTCATGTTCTCCTAGACGCTGTGTGGGAATGGACTGGGATAAGGACGGGGACATTTTGGCAGTGATAGCAGCAAAATCCAGCTCCATATACTTATGGGATGCCAGTATCAATAAAACTTCAAAGATAGATAGCGGAATGAGGTATACTTGCATTCAGTCTTGTGCAATTTAGATGAACTGTTTGAACAATGCTATGATGGCTGTATATAAGTACCGTAACTACAATGTTAATCAGTAGTGAAAATACATTCTCCTATTTGGTAATTTATCTGGATTGTCACCAAAAGTAATGGTTTCTTCCTTGGTACACACTCCAACTTTCTACAAAGCTCCGTGGACATCTATTTGCGTAATCCTGCTTTATGTGTCCCACTGTTCACTGGTTCTAGTTAAATTAGATGCTCTGAAAATGGGAATTAAATCCACTAAATTAGTGGTGAAGATTGAATTTTTAAAACTATATATTTAATATTAGTTCAACATTTATTAGTCATATTTTCCATGTTGCTCAGACAAACAGACTCGTTTCAGAGGTGCAATGATTTAAAAAAAATATTTTCCCTGACAGAGATCACATTTCTCTCATTGTGTGGTCAAAAATGGGGCCCCTGCTGGCAGCCGGCACTGCCAAAGGAAACCTGTTGATCTACAATCAGCAGACCTCACACAAGATTCCAATTTTAGGTAAATGACATTAAGATTAAGATATCCTTTATTTGTCCCACACTGGGGAAATTTACTGTCTACAGCAGCAAGATTGTGGGTATCATAACAAGCATGATCGCTTTCAGCATTTCTGCTCGGTTTATATCATTCTTCTCTCACCTCTGTTGCCATGCATGGTAGGCAAACATACCAAGAAAATAACCTGTGGCTGCTGGAATGCTCAGAATTTACTGGCCCTTGGCTGCGATGACAACAATCTGAGCATCAGCAATCAAGAGGGGGACACAATCCGAGAGGTGGTCACATGGAAAACACAAACACATTGCAGCATGCAGCTGCACACCTTTGCTGATATACTGTATAAGGGTCACACATTTCATTTACATTACTGGAGCTCTGTGTAAGGGAAATAGAAGTAACTATAAACAAGTATCATGACATCATAGTAAACACATGTGGCTACAATGTACTGAGCAGACAGTCTGTTTTTATTTTGTTACAGATAAAACTGCGTGGTGCACCTGCAGACATTTACTTTTCCATGATGAAGACTAGCGAAAGGAATTCCCAAGGAGAGAACACTGTGAGTTTCAGTGTGTTCTTTTTCAATGGCACTTTCAACAGATGATTTTCTCTGGTTACTCTGGCTTCCTCCCACATTCCAAAAGCATGCTTCTCAAGTAGATTGACGATTCTAAATTGCTCTAAAAGTGTTAATGGGAGCGTGAATGGTTGTTTGACTCGAGAGGTTAAGCGGGACAAAAAAATGTATGGCTGGTGAACTCATTAGGTCTACATCCCAATAAACTACTACCACTACAGTAAGTATACAGTTTAAGATAAGAAAAAGATAAGAAAACCTTTATTAGTCTCGCAATGGAGAAATTCCAGATTCACAGCAGCAAAGTTATGAAAGGAAGAAGTAGAACAACAAAATATAGGAGCTGCTGGAAAGGCAGCCACTCACGCGGCACCATTTTGAAGTCAAAATAACAAAAATAACACAACACAACACATAGGACACAGACAGTCGTGCAATCTTCACCACTTTTCTGCATACACTTTGTTCTCTGAAGCAGTTATAGATGAAAGAGGAGAGGATCAAAGTGTCCTTTCACCAGTGGATCAGAGACGCCATGCTGAAAATGTGCACACGTCTGCTACAAGCTAAGTTTTGAAAGCATACACGAAGCTGTAGCGTCCATTGACGAAAAAGAGATTGGCTCACATCTCCTGTCCCATGTAAATCCACTTCAATTCCAAGCCGCGACTCCCAATAACGGTTTGATTTCAATAAAATGCATTTACGATGATTTCAGTTTAGGCAGACTTTCTGACATCACTTGTATTGTATTTCATCAGTGTACATAAAGTGTATTAATAGAATTGCATTGCATATGCTTACTTACATGGCATTTGATTGTCTAGGTGAGTGTCTGCGTGGACAAGAAAATCTTGGTCCTTTTCAGCATCACCAACACCGAAGACTGGTATGAGCTGGCGTTTGAGGCGAGTTATGGGCGCATCGTCTCTTATCGCTGGTACGGCACACACGCACGACATTACATAAGGTCTTTGGGTATTTTTTAAAAAAGCACTATGATGTTGTTTTATTACTATTGTGGCAAAACGCACACATTGAATATTCTCTGGAATTTTCTTCCACTTTTATCAGGTTTGGTGATGGCTATATTCTCATTGGCTTCTCCCATGGGTACTTTGTGGTCATTTCCACTCATGTCAGAGAGATTGGGCATGAGCTCTGCCAGGCTCGCAACCATAAAGACAGTCTTAACAGTGTAGCCATCTCATCCGCATTAAACAAGGCTGCCTCTTGTGGGGACAACAGGTATGTATAACCTCTTAATGGAGGTTACGCTTCAGTGAGGTAGGATGAATCAAACTAAACCCTTGTGTACATTGCAGCATAAAGATCCATGATCTCTGTGACCTCAAATACATTAGCAACGTGATTCAGCTGGAGGATGAGACAAAAGGTGAGGAAGTTTCCTGCTATTACAGTAGTTTGAAATGTACCCTGCACGTCTCTCTCCGATGTCCTTCTCAAACTACCTGACTTTTTTCGTTGTTCACAATTTTTTGGTTGTTGTCGCGCTGTCAGACTACCAGATAAATATCGTTCGGGTCTTGGACTGGGCGAAACGTTACACCTACAAGTCTGTCACCGACCAGACACCGCTCAATCGTTGCTTGCTCCTGTCAAGATTCAGTCCATCGGCGCAGGTCTGACAGAGAGCCAATGTCAAAGTCAAGCAGCTGTCAAAGTCATGTTGATGGAGGCATTATGTGCATGTGTTTCCTACACAGAAAAAGCAAAAAATTAAAATTAGAAAAAGGTACTATGCATCCGTTCCTGCATGGTCGGGAGAGGGTAGTATGGACTGTCGATTCACCAAAAAGAACTTCACGGATTGGTTGAATGACACCACGTTTGCTAATCAGCTACTAGCTTGGCAATTAGCAAACGTAGCAGGAGTTGAAATGCGATATATACTTTCCAAGATTTCCCCTTTTGTTCCAGTCACCATACTGTACACCACATTGTGATTGTGTGCGCCACTTCCAGTCTCACATCAGAAGTAGGAGGGCACTCTCTTCCTATTGGTCAATGCCGACAAATCAATCGAAGGACCTCGTGGGACATATCACCCTACATGACAAGACGAACAAAAATTCTGACAGGCTAAACTTTCGTCGTTGTCGAGTATGTCACAATACACGGGCTCAGACGTGCCAAGACAACTCAAAATCAGCTACAAAACACTACGTTTGTCTGCCACGCATCTGTCGGCTTGACTTGTACTATGTCGGCTCAGGTCTGGACCAGCTGAGTTGGACAGATGATGGCCAGCTGTTGGCGGTATCCACACAGAGGGGCACTCTTCATGTCTTCCTCACAAAGCTTCCTATTCTGGGGGACAGTTATGGAACCAGACTGGCTTACCTTACGTCTCTGCTGGAGGTCACAGTGTCAAACTATGGGGTGAGGACTTGCATTTATCGGAACCTGAAAGACTCCTCACTGGACTCATTGTGTGCCTTAGTAACTCAGTTGTTTTGCAGATACCTCCTGTGGCCATACAAGTGGAAGTAGAACCAACTTTCATTGCTGTGGGACCCTACCATGTTGCTGTTGGAATGAACAACAAAGCCTGGTTCTATGCACCACTTCTTGAACAAGAATCTGGTGTGTGTCATGTTTAACAAGCGTCCATTACGTCAGATCACTTTACGCGGCTCGTTTTAATGGACTATTTTTGTTCAGCTTTTACCAAACTGAGGGAGATTGAGTACTTCGGGACAGTTGCCAACATGTGTCTTAATGCAAAATATGCCGCAGCTTTGTTTGATGGTAAAGTGCAACTGCACATGGTAAGTCACATTTACTTATGTTCTGTGTCCATTAGCTTATCAGTGAATTCCACACAAAACATATTTATGCTTTTTACCTTGTTTGATTTCGAGATCGATGGCAGTGAGCAGGAGGAGAGGAAGCAAATGAAGTTGTTCCCAGACGATGACAGAAAAGGTCGGATCCTTTGCCACGCTCTCACCGCTGACTTCCTCTACTATGGCACTGATGTAAGGCTCGGCAACAGCCAAAGCACCAGCTCATTTATCCATGTTTCAATGATCTGTATTTAGAAAAGAAATATGCAGAATTCCTGTTTCTCATTTCGTTCACTGGATTCATGAGTTCCTTCTGTTGTTCTTCCAGTTAGGTAACGTTGTGTGTGTCCTGGTGGAGGATTGGGAAACTGTGAGCACTTACAGCCACACCGTGGCATTAAGTAAAGTTTTCCCAGATGTAAATGGCACACGGTTGATCTTTATTGATGACAAGAAGAGCGGCTTCCTGCTCACCCTTTCAAGTGTGAGTACCGGTACATACAATGTGCACAATTGACACGCTTATGGCCAGCTGAAAACACAGCCAATTTGAGACCAAGACTCTTTAGATTGTACCTGTGGCTGATAAATCAACAATCTGATCTCACGGCAGTACAACACAACATGAAACCCATGAATATATTAAATCACATTCAGGCAACAGCGTAAGACATGGCGAGTACCCCAACCTGTGTCTTCTGTGAGGGAGAAATTGCTCTGAAAAAGCCTTCAGAGCAATATCTCCAGCGGGGCCAGAGAGAGGAAGCTCTCCAAAGACATTTGCTTTTTTTAAAATCATTTTTGTGAGCATGTGATCTTACTTTTTATTGCCTTAACCTATAATCGCGATGAGCTGTTTGCTGTTGCAAGCGGTTGCACCTCATTTTCAAAGTAAATTTTTTTTAAAACTCTGATGTGTGACCTGGTATCAAATGTGCCATGGATCGGTACCAGTCGACGGCCTGCTGGTTGGGGCCCCCTGCTCTACATGAATCTTCGGTGTAAATGTGAATGCAAAAGGTTATTCTTGTCTTGCCAGCCAACTGGACCGGCTCACCAGTAGTCCAAGATATACTTTCCCAAAGTCAGCAGGGATAGGCTCCAGCAACCCCAGGCATAAAAGAAAAGTCATGGATAGATAGTTTATATTTTGTCCACTTGACCTCCTCAACTCTCTCAAAATGAGATCTCTGCTCAAATTCTTGTGTTCGGTCATTACAGGCAGCAGACTTGTGCCTTGAGCTTCCAAACTTCTCCCCCACCATCACTGGAGTGCTGTGGGACAACTGGCACGCTGACAGAGTAGTTTTTGTAGCTTTCGATGATGACAAAGTCTACACTTACGCTGTGCATAAAACCACCATATATGGTAGGGAAACGCCAAACCCAAGCTTCACAGGTGTCCTTTTTGATGTTATTTAAGTGTTAGCATCAGTAATGTTGTGGGCAATGTGATTCACAGTCATCCTGTGATTGATTGATGATGATCAGGACTGTTCCTTTAATCTATGTTTTCATGTCCCATCCTGATCATCTAGGCCCACGAGTGGTGTTAGTGGGGAGCACTCCTCTTCTCTCCTCCCAGAAACCTTTGCTGCTCTACAATGGGGTGCTAACGTGCCAGACGGCGAGCGGCAAGATCAATGAAGTGGCTTTGAGCACACATTCCTTCCTTGAACACTCAACAAGCACACCGTCTGGGTCACAGCCAGAACTTTGCAAGCAGCTCACACAGGCCCTCCAGCTTAAAAGGTTAGCTCAACTGCTTTTGATTGGAGGGACTTGATTTCTTGGCAGTGTCAGGTTATATTAATTTAGATAATGGCTGGAGGCTTCAAATCTTGTCACCACTAGTCATCAGTTCACTGGTCACAAGTTTCCATGATTTTCTAGTTTCCGCAGGAAATCCGGGATTCTGCCATCCCGAAATTTGCTGTCCGCATAATTGAAAACAATCAGTGGAAATAAGGGCAAGGTGCAGAACATTACATTTACAGTACATGTTGTTTTCGGCCAGGCTGCTAGATATTGCAGTCGGGCAGGCCGTGTTCACGCTCCAGGGCGTGATGCCCAATTCAGATTTTTTGTTGTTGTTAAATCTGCTATTTTTTGTTTTCGTTCACAAAACAAATGCATCCTCTAATCTTAACACATCCGTAATATGACACGCAAGCCCACAAAGCCCAACATTGAGTGACACACGCAAAAGATGATGACTTGTGGCAGTGTTTACGGACGTAAATATAATCCAACATGGAGGGGCTCTGTTTGATCATTTTATATCGACTGAAGAGCGATGCGGGAGGTGGTGGAATTATTTGGGAGAAATGAGGCAACGCTTTCTTTTCTCTTCATTTCATGGAGACTTCCAGTAATAATGGAGACGTCTACTGAAGATGAGGTCACATCACTGCCGTGCGTAATAAATGAACTGTCTGTGCGGTTGAATTACATTTATTATCATACTGTATGCAGTATGCTTATATCGAGGTCAAGCGGTTTTGGTTTTGCAGATAAATTCCCAAAAGAATTCTTCATTCATTATTACATTAATTTGCTTTATAACTGGTCATTTTCAATTTTTTTTTTTAAGGCCCATGGAAATTTCAAGCCGCGAAATCGAAATTTGTTCTCCACAGAATCAGAATTGTTCTCCACGGAATCAACATTTTTTCTCTGCAGATTCCTGGGGAGTTAATTTTGTTTCCACTTTCAGGGATTTGTTTCATATTAGAGCAAGATGTCTCTCTGTCAACTCTGCTAACCATTTCCCATATTTTTTAGTTAGTGTGTCTGTGAAATCATTAAACATTATCTTTCAATCCTTTGGTACAAGTAAATGGTCAGAATTTAGAATTTAAATCAATGCGTAGGGCTAAAACATTGCAGTCTGTTGCTTTTCTCCTTATTCAACGAGCATTTATGGTACTCTGCATTTGGTCAATTCTGACACTGGTTCCTAATTCTTCCTTGTGTGTTGAAAAAAAACCCCACCCTCCATGGGGACTTGATTAGCATTTCTGTGGTTATAGTTATATGTATTTGTCTTTTTAGTCTCTTCTTAATACAGCAGTGGGTGGTGTTCCATTTATGAAGGGTAGACAATTCTGACCTGTGTGCACATTTGTCACAAGGTTTTACGAAGCCTGGGATCTGTGCTTGACTGAAGGCAGTGAGGCTGACAAGGCTGAGATCGGCAAAGCCTGTCTGGTTCACATGGAAGTTGAGCTGGCCATCCACTTCTACCGCATGAGTGGCAATGTGGGAATGGTGATGTCACTGCAGGCCATCCAGGTACAGTTATGGCCGGTGGAGCTTTGGACATTGCTTGCCAAATAGCTTTGGCTTTTCGAACAAATGAAACATGAAGTTCGTGAATTCAAGAATAAACACTAAACTTTTTTTTTTTTTTTTTCATTCATAGGGCATTGAGGATTATAACTTACTTGCAGGCCACTTGGCCATGTTCCTGGAGGACTTCTGTCTTGCTCAGGACCTCTATTTGGCCTCAAGCTGCCCCATAGCTGCCCTGGAGGTCAGATACATAGATATATACATACACATACACACACACACACATTTGTACATATATACTGTTCCTAGTTTTTAGGCTTCAGCATTGTAAACTAACGAGTTGTTGTAAGTTAAATTCTCTTGTTGTATTGTTCAGATGAGGAGAGACCTGCTGCACTGGGACAGCGCTCTGAAGTTAGCTAAGGGGTTAGCAGAAGACCAGATTCCATTTCTCTCCAAAGAATATGCCGTTCATCTGGAGTTTATGTACTTATACACACCCAGAAACAATCTTAATCCTGTTATGATCTTTAATGTTAGATCTGATGCATCGTCTGGTTTTCCATCTCTCTCTCTCTCTCTCTCTCTCTCTGTGTAGTGGAGACTACATGAATGCTCTGGCACATTATGAGAAAGGAATGACTCATAATAATAAAGTAAGTGCAACAGTTTCAATATTTGCAGTTTGACGTCATAATGAAGTGTAAAGTGAATGCCTCTGCATGCGAGTCAAAAATAGGAACGGCTTTCAGTGTGATGCAGTACAACAATTTAATCACAATCATGAACAGATTGTGAAATTGATACCTCACTGACCGTATAAATCAAAAATGAGTACAGTACTATCATCCTTGGAAAGGCACAATCAGTCCCACGGAAACTCACTGATTTTCTAAAGTCAAGAGTATCATTTGATAAGGCACAAACATTGTCTAGTTTGAATAACAATGACACTGTCATACTGTTGTTGTTTTTTTTTTTAATCAATGTTATTTACTTTTTTACTCTACTGTCTTCTTACTATCCCTTGGGTTGCAGTTCCAGGAGCATGATGAGGTATGCCAGGCAGGTGTAGCCAGAATGTCCATTCGGATGGGTGACATAAGGAGAGGAGTGGCACAGGCTATTCAGCACCCAAGTAGAGTCCTGAAGAAAGAATGCGCAGCCATACTGGAAAGCATGAAGGTAAGTGTTTAGTTTTAGTGCCCTTTATGTATCTAAATTCCTGTACGGTATTATGGATGTGTGTCTGTATTTGATTTTTTTGTTTTATATCGCAGCAATTCTCAGAAGCTGCACAGCTCTATGAAAAAGGACAGTGCTATGACAAGGCAGCATCGGTTTATATTCGCTGCAAAAACTGGTGAGACAAATCCCAAAAACAGCAGCGCTCATATCCTGAATGTGGTCTCAAGTTATTCTGTAATTTTATGTTAAATGTTCTTTTGATGGCGGCGCGGGCACCCGCAGCGGCTCCTCTTGTTGTCTGTTGT
The DNA here is from genome assembly GCF_054856545.1 of Hippocampus guttulatus. NCBI lineage: Eukaryota > Metazoa > Chordata > Actinopteri > Syngnathiformes > Syngnathidae > Hippocampus > Hippocampus guttulatus. The sequence continues at coordinate 13,823,845 of NC_141269.1, forward strand.
CTGTTTAAGAGGGAGGAAATTTCATCTGTGCTGTGCACATTTGACAATAAAGTTGTACTTGATACTTGACTTGAAGTTGTCGACAGTGAAACAACTCCTTTTTCAGGGTAAAGGTGGGAGAGTTACTGCCTAATGTCACCTCTTCCAAGATTCACCTGCAGTATGCTAAAGCCAAAGAGGCGGATGGCAAGTAGGTTCCATTTGGCGTCTCCATTGAGCTCAGGAATCGTAAAAAAACAACAACAAAAAAAACAAACAACAACAACAAAAATGGGGTAATGGTTCTGTGTTCTTCAGTTATAAAGAGGCAGCACAAGCCTATGGGAGCGCAAAAGACTGGGACAATGTAACTCGCGTGCTGCTGGATCACCTGAAAAACCCAGAAGGAGCTGTTCGCATTGTCAGAGAGACGCAGAGCATTGAAGGAGCGAAGATGGTGGCCAGGTGAGACAAAATGTCTGCCTTGACAAAAAGTTAATGCTCAGTTTTAACAAGATGTTAATTATTGTGGTTGCAGTTGGTGTATAACTGCATCATAATCTACTGAGAGACGCTCAGTGAATTATTCGATCTAATACTGATTTTCTGGAATATTAGAAACACAGACCCCTAAACAGACAGTTCTTATATCGGAGCTCATTTGACTGTGCAAGGGCATCGAGTCATCAAGTGACTGCACATGCAAATTACCACACACAACAACATTTGTTGTATGTATACATATTTCTTGTTTAAAAAAAATACATGCAACATATGCTTTTCATTCCTTCACTCTACTCTTTTGTGTCATTGTAACAGCTCATATGATGGGTTTGTGTCCTTTGCAGATTCTTCTTGTCGTTAAATGACTACGGCTCAGCCATCCACTTCTTGGTGCTGTCACAGTGCAACGATGAAGCCTTCCAGTTAGCACAGCAGCACAGACAGATGGAGGTCTACGCGGATATCATCGGTCTGTGACTGTCACCTCTCGTTAAGTTGAAATGCTGCGATTGGGTTCATTGCTTTGCATCATGCACTTTACCGCTTTGTGTGTGTTTTTACAGGCTCTGACGCAACACTGGAGGATTATCAGAGCATCGCTCTCTACTTTGAGGCAGAGAAGAACCACCTGCAAGCTGGCAAATTCTTTCAAAAATGTGGACAATACAACAGGGTAGGACGTCGCTTTTATTTTTTTTTGACTTACACTCGTACGTTACCATACATTCTAAAACTCTGAAATGATTTCCTGACAAATGCACTGACTTATTGTGAAATCTGGACCTGCTTAGTTGAAGCCCCAGCTGATGATATACAGTACTTGTAGCTGCCGTGACTTAGTCTGTTGAATGAATGGCAACAGATGGATGCCTGGTTAATTGTATCTTCTGCCATCTAGTGGAAGACTGTTTAGAATCACTGGCATAGATGGATGATACATTATTGTCATAAATAAATAACGATTGAAGATATTGAAAATTATTTCTGACCAATTGAGTAAATTTAGTTAATTATCCGCGCTAATCACTCAACTACAGCATCAGCCCAACTCGGGAACGACCTCCAAGTGGTGTTGGGCGTGCCTTCGGGTTACGAACAGTTCCCAGTCAACAGCCGACAACTGGGTCTGCAGGAGCCGCTTTGGGACCCAGTTGGATGTTGCTTAACAGCAACACCTACAGCATCAACCTCTCTTGTTCTCTTCCTCAGGCGTTGAAGCACTTTCTGAAGTGTCCTAATACGGAAGACAGCCTGGCTCTGGACATGGCCATTGAGACAGTGAGCGATCAGTGTGTCCGGTGCAAAAATCACTGTCAGCCGCGTTCAAAATTCATGTGTTTGATGTGTGTTTCCCAACAGGTGGGCCAAGCCAAAGACAGCTCCCTGACTAATCTACTAATAGAATACCTTATGGGGGAGAGCGATGGCATCCCAAAGGTGATGATTATACGGTGTTATGTGTCATCCCCTTTTTACATTTTATCGTGACAGTTCCAGCCGAAACTGTTTCCATATAACCCTCTCCGTTCAGTGAGATACAACACAATGCCTTTACAAAAATAAAAAGATTTTAGTTACTGCAATTACACAGCAACTATAATGCAATTCAGAAAAACTACTGGTGTTTGCTGTTTCGCATAGAAACAACTCTTAGAAAATAGTCTCAATGGTGTCTGAAAGTTTTAAGCACGTTTTAACTGTTTCTGGTTTGGATTATTAGGATGCGAAGTACCTGTTCCGACTCTACATGGCACTGCAGCAGTACAGGGAAGCCGCTCGCACTGCCATCATCATCGCTAGGGAAGAGCAGAATGCAGGTATGATCCCCTCTATCCCAAAAGCTGTTTACCTACCATTGCAGCATAATAAATGTGATACAACTACTCTACTCTGAACTGATTTGCAGCCGTGTTCCTTGTGTGTGTTTTCTACCAGGTAACTACCGTAGCTCCCACAACGTGCTGTTTAGCATGTACACACAACTGCAGGCCCACAAGATAAAGATTCCTGCAGAAATGGCCACTAACCTGATGATCCTGCACTCTTACCTGCTGGGAAAAGTGAGTGCTGATAAAACAAATACCTTTGGTTGTCATGAATGTAAAATGGACAGCCAAACAAAAACCATAAAATACTTTTAGTGGAATAGGTTTATTGGAAACATACCTGACTCAGGGTTATTTTTGCCTTTGCCTTTAATTTTAAAATCCTGTCTCTCACGAAAAAACAAAAAACAAACTTATACGATCACAACATATCAAAATAGATAGAGATCTGTTGCACTAATAAAATGAGCTTCAGTTTGTAGTCATTGGGTAAGGATTACGGATTTGATGACACTTTACATATGGTGAATTGGCTCAAATTGACATGTCGAACAATCAGTCCCATTTAATATGAGTTTGAACATGATTTTCACAATTGGTAGAGACATTATATTTTTGTTCCCGGCGCAAGTCTAGCGAAAAGCCTGATCTAACTGTGCCCATGGGTGGAGTTGTCTTTCTTTTGGTTATTTTCGTAGATGCACGCAGTTAGCAACGAGTGGTTGCACCGTTGTGGGTATGAACGCAGCTGACTTGCTTTCCAGCCAATGGAAGCCACTCCTCTCATTCCCTTTAAATTAGGTGCAAAAGAGGTGCACGGCCGACAGAGCGAAAGCATAAACGGACTCGCTGGAGTCCATGCAGGAGATCGATGCGCGCAAAGTATGGATATAAAGAAGAGCAAGAAGATCTTCACTTGCAAAATTTCCAAACACATTCAAAGAGGCTTGCACCTGCAGGAAAATCAAGATGTGACGGTTTTTATGCCTGAGTACAGGTGATCTGCCTACAAAAATAGAGCTCTATCTCAGTTTTTTTCTTTTTATTAATTGACTACAGGTTGAACAGGTTGTGGATCACATTACTGGTGGATTTATAATTTTTAATCATTTAAACTTGCTCTCATTTTTTTCCTCACCATTATAACCTGTCAGAACAGGGGTGTGTAGGCCTCTTATGACCACTATATAAATAAATAAAACATAGCTCTGTGTAAATATTAAGAGTAGGCATATTCTGCATTTAATGATCCAAAGCACGCCAGCAAGTCAACTTATGAATGGAATCAAAAATTTAATAAAGGCTTTGGTGTAGCCTAGTCAAAGTCTGGACTTGATTCAGATTGAAATGGTGTGCAAGGCCATTCATGCTCAAAAACCTCCAGTGTTGCTGGATTAATGCAATTCAGCAAGGAAGAGTGGGCCAAAATATCTCCACAGAGATGTGTAAGACTCATTGGCAGGAATAGAAATTTCACTGATCGATTGATTTCAGTTGTTGCTGCTGAGGATGGCCTAACCAGTTATTAAGTTTAATTTTTTTTCCCACACAGGGCATATTAAATACTATTACATCGATATACCCTAGCCAAGAGAAAGATGAGTCAAATGCTGTTTCACACTGTGCAATGACAATAAAGATTGTCGTAAATAAGATTTTAAAAAAAGACTTTCCATACAGGTTCATATCAAGAGGAGAGACCACCTTAAAGGGGCACGTATGCTCATTCGTGTCAGCAAAAATATCAGCAAGTTTCCTGCACGTAAGTCATTCGACAACAATGCAGCTATTATTCCTTGTGTGTTTTTACATACTTGGCCAATACAGATGATTCTGATTCGGAGCTATTCATCCCATTTTATCGTCAGTGTCCCGGGTGAGCTGGAGCCTATTCCAGCTGACAAAGAACCATTCACACTTACAGTCACACCTTGACATAATTTCACATTTTCAATAAGCCTAATATAGAAATATACATTTTTTGAACAAGGTCTCACTTCGTATGTTGTGTTGCTGCAGATGTTGTGCCCATTTTGACATCGGCGGTCATTGAATGTCACCGAGCCGGGTTGAAAAACTCCGCTTTTGGCTTTGCCGCCATGCTCATGCGGCCTGAGTACCGAAACGAGATACACCAGAACTACAGGAAGAAGATTGAGGCTATGGTTCGGTGAGCAACCAGCATGACACACTCTCCTGGCGTCAACTGACTTCACATACCACACACAGTCACACGCCATCCATCCATCCATCCATCTTCTACCGCTTATCCGGGGCCGGGTCGCGGGGGCAACAGCTTTAGCAGGGAAGCCCAGACTTCCCTCTCCCTAGCTACTTCTTCCAGCTCTCCCCGGGGGATCCCGAGGCGTTCCCAGGCCAGCTGGGTGACATAGTCACTCCAGCGTGTCCTGGGTCTTCCTCGGGGTCTCCTCCCGGTGGGACATGCCCGGAACACCTCACCAGGGAGGCGTTCAGGAGGCATCCGAATCAGATGCCCAAGCCACCTCATCTGGCTCCTCTCGATGTGGAGGAGAAGCGGCTCGACTCTGAGCCCCTCCCGGATGACCGAGCTTCTCACCTTATCTCTAAGGGAGAGCCCGGACACCCTGCGGAGAAAACTCATTTCGGCCGCTTGTATCCGGGATCTCGTTCTTTCGGTCACGACCCATAGCTCGTGACCATAGATGAGGGTTGGAACGTAGATCGACCGGTAAATTGAGAGCTTCGCCCTTTGGCTCAGCTCCTTCTTCACCACGACAGACCGATACAACGTCCGCATCACAGCAGACGCTGCACCGATCCGCCTGTCGATCTCTCGCTCCCTCCTGCCCTCACTCGTGAACAAGACCCCAAGATACTTAAACTCCTCCACTTGGGGCAAGATCTCTCCCCCGACCCGGAGGGGGCACTCCACCCTTTTCCGACTGAGGACCATGGTTTCAGATTTGGAGGTGCTGATTTTCATCCCAACCGCTTCACACTCAGCTGCGAAACGCTCCAGTGAGCGTTGGAGAGCCCCGTTTGAAGGAGCCAACAGCACCACATCATCTGCAAAAAGCAGGGATGCAATACTGAGGCCACCAAAACGGACGCCCTCAACGCTTCGGCTGCGCCTAGAAATTCTGTCCATAAAGATTATGAACAGAATCGGCGACAAAGGGCAGCCTTGGCGGAGTCCTACCCTCACTGGAAACGATTCCGACTTACTGCCGGCAATGCGAACCAAACTCTGACATCGGTGGTATAGTGACCGAATAGCCCGTATCAGGGGGTTCGGTACCCCATACCCACGAAGCACCCCCCACAGAACTCCCCGAGGGACACGGTCAAACGCCTTCTCCAAGTCCACAAAACACATGTAGACTGGTTGGGCGAATTCCCACATACCCTCGAGGACCCTGCTAAGGGTGTAGAGCTGGTCCACTGTTCCACGGCCGGGACGAAAACCACACTGCTCCTCCTCAATCTGAGGCTCGACTTCCTGACGGACCCTCCTCTCCAGCACCCCTGAATAGACCTTACCAGGGAGGCTGAGGAGTGTGATCCCTCTGTAGTTGGAACACACCCTCCGGTCCCCCCTTTTAAAAAGAGGGACTACCACCCCGGTCTGCCAATCCAGAGGCACTCTCCCCGTTGACCACGCGATGTTGCAGAGGCGTGTCAACCAGGACAGCCCCACAACATCCAGAGCCTTGAGGAACTCCGGGCGGATCTCATCCACCCCTGGGGCCCTGCCACCGAGGAGCTTTTTAACCACATCGGTGACTTCAACCACAGAAATAGGAGAGCCCACCTCAGGGTCCTCAGACTCTGCTTCCTCCAAGGAAGACGTGTTGGTGGGGTTGAGGAGGTCTTCGAAGTACTCTGCCCACCGGTTCACAACGTCCCGACTCGAAGTCAGCAGTGCCCCATCCCCACTGTACACAGTGTTAGTGGTGCACTGCTTCCCCCTCCTGAGACGTCGGATGGTGGACCAGAATTTCCTCGAAGCCGTCCGGAAGTCGGCTTCCATGGCCTCACCGAACTCTTCCCACGCTCGGGTTTTTGCCTCGGCGACCACCGAAGCTGCGTTCCGCTTGGCCAGTCGATACCCGTCAGCTGCCTCTGGGGTCCCACAGGCCATAAAGGCTCGATAGGACTCCTTCTTCAGCTTGACGGCATCCCTTACTGCTGGTGTCCACCAGCGAGTACGAGGGTTGCCGCCACGACAGGCACCAACCACCTTACGGCCACAACTCAGATTGGCCGCCTCAACAATAGAGGCACGGAACATGGTCCACTCGGACTCAATGTCCCCCGTCTCCCCCGGAACATGGGAAAAGCTCTGTCGGAGGTGGGAGTTGAAACTCCTTCTGACAGGGGATTCCGCCAGACGCTCCCAACAAACCCTCACAATACGTTTGGGTCTGCCAGGACGGACCGGCATCTTCCCCCACCATCGGAGCCTACTCACCACCAGGTGGTGATCAGTTGACAGCTCCGCCCCTCTCTTCACCCGAGTGTCCAAAACATGCGGCCGCAAATCCGATGATACAACCACAAGGTCGATCATCGAACTACGGCCTAGGGTGTCCTGGTGCCAAGTGCACATATGGACACCCTTATGTTTGAACAAGGTGTTCGTTATGGACAATCCGTGGCGAGCACAGAAGTCCAATAACAAAACACCACTCGAGTTCTGATCGGGGGGGCCGTTCCTCCCAATCACGCCCCTCCAGGTCTCACTGTCATTGCCCACGTGAGCATTGAAGTCCCCCAGCAGAACAAGGGAGTCCCCAGCAGGAGTACTCTCCAGCACACCCTCCAAGGACTCCAAAAAGGGTGGGTATGCTGAGCTGCCGTTTGGTGCATATGCACAAACAACAGTCAGGACCCGTCCCCCCACCCGAAGGCGGAGGGAAGCAACCCTCTCGTCTACCGGTGTGAACCCCAATGTACAGGCACTGAGCCGGGGGGCAATGAGTATGCCCACACCTGCTCTGCGCCTCTCACCATGAGCAACTCCAGAGTGGAAGAGAGTCCAACCCCTCTCGAGAGAACTAGTACCAGAACCCAGGCTGTGTGTGGAGGCAAGTCCGACTATATCCAGTCGGAACTTCTCTACCTCACACACCAGCTCGGGCTCCTTCCCTGCCAGAGAGGTGACATTCCATGTCCCAAGAGCTAGCTTCTGTAGCCGAGGATCGGACCGCCAGGGTCCCCGCCTTTGGCTGCCGCCCAGCTCGCATTGCACCCGACCCCTTTGACCCCTCCCACGGGTGGTGAGACCATGAGAAGGGGCAGTCACACGCCGATATGTTTATTTATGTGCTCAATTGAAAGTTGACTATTCAATGTTGTCTTTCTTTTTGAAAATTGTTCTGCCTTTGTCAAAAGGATGAGGAAACTGTAATTTACGAACTTCACCACTAGATAGAGCAGCTACACTGTAACTCAGGTATCACCAATGTGGTGCAAGCAGGCACCAGGTAGACCCCTTGAGTAGCAGCCCATGTTCCTGTTTAAAAATCAGTGCCATGCTTTGAATTGTATATTATGAATAATAGCCTTTACATACATTTTACATAAGCATGATAACTATTAAGATAAGATAAGAAAACCTTTATTAGTCTCGCAATGGAGAAATTCCCAATTCACAGCAGCAAAGTTATGAAAGGAAGAAGTAGTTTATTATCTTATGTACGTCACCTGGCTCATCTGTCTGTTTTAGAAACCAAACGCATCCCTTGAGCACAAACATTTACTCGCCCTTGCTCAAACTCCATGAGAATCCCCAAGAAAATCTGAATGTTCAGCGGTATACGTCATGTGGTCATCTATGATCTGTTCATTTGATACCCGACTTTCATGTTGTTAGGCGTCCAGATACATCAGAGTTGGAAGAGGAAACTACCCCGTGTCCTTACTGTGGCTTTCAGCTTCCGCAGAATGAACTGCTGTGCATCTCGTGCAAGAACAACCTGCCCTATTGCATTGCCACAGTGAGTGTGCTCGACCATTCATTGGGCTGATCAAACACTTGACAATTTCCTCCTGGAAAATCACATTTTGTTTCTTTTGTCTTGCTTTATCACCACAACGATAGGGTCGTCATATGCTGAAAGAAGACTGGTCTGTGTGTCCTCATTGCGAATTTCCTGCACTCTACTCGCAGTTCATCCTGTAAGCGACACACGCTGTGATTTGGAATGCTCTAGTTTTGACACACACTTTGGTGAAACAAAATGCATACAGAATTTATTATGACTGCCGGTTTCTCAGTATCGATTGCAAGACAAGAGCTTTGGATGAATTTATTCGAAAAAAGGTGACTTTTGATTTCAGGTTACTGGAGACTGAGACAGTGTGTCCGATGTGCTCAGAGACTCTGAGTGCCCAGCAAGTGAAGAAGATCAAAGATTGTTCCAAACACTTGCAGACTGATCAAGTGGATCAGTGAAGCTGACGGTGAAAGTTGAGCATGTACATTTGCCCTCTTCTCTTCAACTTGCAGTTTTAACAGAATTCAAATGAACTTTTGTGAAATTTTAATCATCTGCTGAAGCCACTCTTTTGACTCAGATGTAGAGCACACTGACTACTGTTTATATTCTTATAACTTTTTGGGCATCTGATTTATTGAATTGTTAATGTAGTACAGTATTCAATTTACATGAATGGACAAATAGAGTAATTTTAAAATTTGTCAAATAAACCAATACAGCTATTTACAAATATGATTAGAAGCTCACAAATGGACTTGATGCTTAGCTCACTAATAGGCATAAAGTACAGTATGTCATCCATGTGCATATCCTATGTAATGGTGGTTCACTATACTGTATAGCACAATTTCAGTACACAATTTGATTACCGGTAGTTTTCGATGTGGAGATTGTAGTAACTACACACTCTCCTCTAAAAGTCTCATTGTTTTTGTCCAACAGCCAATGGATAAATAGTTTGTGCATATTTAATGATCAAGCATGTTGTCATAGAAAAGTACAAATTTTATTTTTATTCTTTGTACAAAGGACTGTTTACCCAAGTTTTTTTAAACAAAAATATAACAGCTTCTCATTGACATGGACTGAAAAAAATGAGACAAAATATAAAACGCCAACAAATGTAAAGACAGAAAAGCAGATCACATTGAACAAAAAGATATTGTCATTGTAAAAAGTACTTAAAAAAAAAAGAAAAATGGAACTTCCTCATCATTGTTTCAGGCAGTAGAGGACAGCAAGTGCTTTACACCAAATAGCTCAAAATTCACTGAAAGGCATCAGTGCTGCAATCCAATGTGTACTGTACAGGCCATGTTGTTGAAAAGTGTTTTTCTCAGTCCACCCCACCGAAAGTCCAGTTCGACTTGAGGCTGCCTCATATTTGACAAAATTCCACCCACCCCTCTTTGACACTACGAACAACCCCCTTCACTTCCCACATCGCGTGGAACAAACAAGTTGAACCAGATGGAACACTGATGTTAGATTGTGAGCAGCAGCGTCCACATACTTCCGAAACCCTTTTCACGCTCAACATGTTTGCCAAAACAAAAAGAAACTGCATGTTACACAACACGTTAGTTTCATGCATTCAATCTGCAACAGAACTAGCGAGATGAAGACAACTCCAAACATATGGAATGTTTACAGCATCAAGTTGTGTTTGGAAATAGAAACACAAGAGTTCCAGTTGAAAAGGACCCCCCCCCGGGCAAGATAAACAAACATCACAACATGAAGCGATTCCGAGAATTGGCTAGTGCTCATTTTTGGACCATTGTGGTATTTCAATTTGACAGTGACCGATCTTGGTGTCTTTTACAACACTGACGACTTTTTAATTTTTCCCCAGCACAACCACACAAACCTAATTCAGTCATTTGGAAATGACTTTGGCCACATTCGAAAATGTTTAGCTCAGTGCTAGACAGCAGAGCACCATGTTGGTAAACAGCACCTTCTAAGAACGATAATGACCTCCTTTGTTACAAGCACGTCACAATTAGACTGTTGGTGTGACATACACACACCTATTAGCGGTGCATAGTAATCTTCACCTCGTGTATAAATTGGCTGAAGATGCAATTGCATAAATAGCAAACACTCAAGTGCATAGTCACTGAAAACAATAAACCAAGATCAGAAGTTGCGACTGGAAGTCTTTGGTGGAAAACATGAAATCGTCATGCAGATTAACGTTGCCTGTGTTTTATGAGTACATCACATTTTCATCTTTTATTAACAAAGTAAGATTGTTTCAATCAGCCAAGTTGTCCGAGATTGACTGAGAAAGCCCGCCAGTTGTGACCACAACACTGGTGAACCAACATTTCGTTCTCGCGTCAACTCAGCGGGTGCATATTGGGTGGCTCAAATTTTGGATCTCAAGGCAAGAAAAAAAAAAGGCTCCTTATCAAACCAAATAAACATCTAATTTTTAAGTGGATTGCAGTTCAGTAACCCTGTCATGGCGCATTTCCCAAAACACATAAAAGACTGTCAATCGTTCAATAGCTTATATTCTTCGATATCCATTTTAAGGGCTTAAGATGATAATTATATTCAAGTAAAATATTTTCCTTTAGTATCGATCCTGTAATGAAGTCTGGGTGACCTGCCTTATTTAGAAAATACACAAGACTCGGGGAAGAAATAATTGCAACTCTTAAGTCCTCCGTTCTTAACCAAAGAGTCACAGGCTGCTGCTGACTGTATTACATTCAGTTCTCCATTACAGTAAAAATGTCAATTTGCAGCACAATATAGTCAATGCAATGAAAAACTGGGAGGACGGAGCGATAACTAGCAGCCCCAAGAAGCCCCCAAGGCCTCCTCTGCACGCCCAACATGCGTATTTTTCAGTCGGACAATTTAAACCACGAGAAAAGCGCTTCACTACAGGAAGTTGGAGCTTGGAGAGATTTTTTTTTAAGTAGTCAAACTTCTGGATGGAATCTTACAGTGAGATGGTGTTAAGTGTTTGTGAGTTCACAGCACAATCAGTTCATTGAGCAGTCCTCTCCCTCTGTGTTTGTGTCGGTGTCAGAGCAGGCTGTGTCCATGGCGACGTGGGCGGGGCTTACAATGACGGCTCGTCTTTGCTCCTCCTCTGCGCTTGCGCTCCTCTCCTGAGTGCGCTCGATGTGATGGATAGCCTGAGAGGAGCAAACAGATGATGCAGCAAATATTCCACAATGAACCTCCACAATCTAATGGGATCTGCTATCAAAACATTTTTTACATGTTTATTATTGTGGTTGTAGTTCATCATACCCTTTCTAATATTTTGGTTGTAGTATGATACTGTACACCAGAAGTATCAAACCTTTTTGTCATGTACCGCTTTGGCGTTGTTCTTTCCCTAAGAGGGCTGTTATGACTGGTACAGATTTGAGCAAGAAACATGAAGTGGATGCAGATGATTTGCTTCAGTGGGCCACATTAAATGATGCGTCACCGGGCCTTGAGTTGAGTCACCTGTCTGTATACTCTAAGTATGGTGCAGTAAAACAAGCACACCACTGCAAACTACAACCATAATTTAATAGCTCTTTGACAGGAAACTGAACAATTACTGTTTTAATAAAGGCAGAAGATTTTGATACAACTAATGTATTGGGTGCTATTTAATTGTGCCCGTGTTGTGCATTATCGAGAAGATGTAAAGGACATACCTGCACAATGGTGTCCAGGTTTTGTCTCGACGTAGACATGGTGCTGTTGTGGAGAGACGAGCTCATTGTTACCACGGTGACGTGGTGATGGGGTTGCTGGGTTAGTGTCGGCGCTGGCACGATGACTGTCGGGTGGTGGGTTGAGGCGATGGGCGTTGGGGAGGTCTCCAACTGAAAACACATACAAATCACCTTTGTTACATCAGCGGGTCACTTCAACAATGTAAATACACAACAAAAATGTATATTCAGTCATGCCTGATAACTCTGAATACAAGCAAAAATGTGTGGTTTGTAATAAAATAATTTGCATTTTCCATCACTCGAGTCTCTTGGAATACAGGTGGATTTTACATGTATGAATGTGTGTGACCAACCTTTGGACTGCGAGGTGGTCTGTCTGCCGCTTGGATTTGTTGTAGCCGCAACAGCGTCTGGCTCTGGAGCTGCGCATGCTCCTCGTCCACCTGCTGGGTGATCACCCTGAGGCGATCCGGGTGCCCTTGGGTGTCCAGAGAGCGCACCTGAATCCAAACAAACGGAAGCAAGCTGTGGTGAACCAAATGTGCCGGATACACAGAAACGTATAACAATACCATAAAAACAAATCTAAATGGCAGTATTGAGAATCACTCCCTATCCACGATTTGATGACCTATATATCGTGAGTTGGCCATTATGTTGTGTTGTTCAAGTGTGAAGTGCGTATAGGTTAGGTTGTCCCCTGTATTGTGTCCTTGGTATATTCTATAATGCACCTTCAAAATAACAGTGATGGACATCTTAAAATCAAATATCCCATGGTGCATTGCAACGATACGGAAAAAGGATGTTCCCTTTCTAATGTACTGTTTGATTCTCAGCACAAGACAAATCCTTGAACTGTGGTGCGAAAAGTATCTTTGAGCAAGACGGATGCTGGCAAACAAGCATCGGTATTAATATGGCACCTGCACAGTTGTCAGCATTTTGAACGGTACCCGCACGATTTGGGTATTACAAAACAACTTCATTCAATGTTATGCTCACCTGCTCCTCCAGCTGCATGCGAGCGGAGCGTTCTCGGTCCAGTTGCTGGCGTAACTCCAGCATTTCCCTCCTCAGTTCCTCCACCTTCTCCTCATCCAGAGTGTCAGGAGAACCAATGCCTTCATCCTTCTCCTCCGCTCGCCTCCTCTTGGGCGAGGAACCGCTGAACTCCTGCAGTCACAATGTGGGAACAGTGTGAGACAGAAATCACACACACTATACACTGACTTAAAGCAAAACTATTCCTTGAACAACATCACAAAGGTTACATGCATGAGAGATGCTGTCGGGACACTTGGGCCTACCTGTATGAAGCGTTTGAGCTGGTTGTTCTGTGACAGGAGCTGCGTCTTTTCCTGCTCCAAGGTGAAGATGTAGTCTGCTGTCTGTTGCAAGATGGCTGCCTGCAGAGAGACGCAAAAGTGAATACACCAAGCAGAACAGATGATATCGCGTGCTATCGAGTGTTTCTGACAACAGATCCATTCCATCACACACACACACACACACACACACACACACACACACACACACACACACACACACACACACACACACACACACACACACACACACACAATGTTTTTATGTAGGTTAAGATGTTCAAATGTATGACCATGTACCTTGCTTAGTTTCTCCCCATCTGTGTGAGGCAGGAGAGTTTTCAGGGACTGGAAGCCCGCATTGATGCTTTGCATGCGCCGCCGCTCATTGCTGTTGGCGATTTCGCGTCGGATTCTCCTCTCCTGGTCTTGTGCCGTCTCTGGACTGAAGGGAATGTTGGCCAGGCTAAGGAAGAGTCACAGGGCATAGGTAATAATTTATGTTTTCATATGAAATTGGGAGAAGCTGCTCATAGCAACATCATAAGAAATGTAAATGCTCAAAAGTGGGCCAGAAGCCATACTTGAGCTGATGTGTGCCGTTGACTCAACACTTTCACACAAAGCACACACGCTGGACAAAAATACAGCCACAATAAAATATAAGAGTGGATCAGACACACACTAATAATAGGAGAAAACTTGGCCTAACTTGACCCATTCGCATTCCTTGACCTGAACTGCCACTGCATCACAGTTTAAATGAACTCTGAGTTGCAACCCACCTCACCCTCAAGATTGTCGCTTAACATGTTCACCATTAAAACGAGATTAAGGCACAGAGAGGACAACTAACCCAAGGAAAGAAACCAGTAGAACTTGAACTGAGATGTTTATAAAACACTCAAGGTCAGAGAGCAACTAGCTTGTGTGGTTTAAAAAGGATACGATCATTGTGGGTGGGGAAACCACACAAACAGAGAGCGAATAGGAATTTTCAACTTTGTGGTTACTAGCCAGTAACACCGGCGGGAAAAACAAAAGTAGGTGTCTACTTTCTAAATGAACATGATATAAGTAAGGGAGGAAGAAAGTGTGGAAATAAGAATGGTATAAAAGGAACAAAATGAGATTGGTGAAAAATGCTGGGATGCTTTTTTCATTATGAGCATTTATTAAACTGTTAATAAATCCAATTGTAATAAATAAATGTTAATATATGTGTAAATTATCATTCATCCAGGTCACTGATATAGAATACATCTGGACTATTCAGGTTGCCGTTTCGACTCTCATCCAAGTAGGCTGCATGAGTTCATGCACAAAAGCTCGATGGAGACCTCGAGCCTTTGAGCATGAACTGACGAAAGACCACCTGAACATTACAGTTATCACTAATGCCCCGAGAAGTGTCAATGTAAGAATATGAAACTTTAGAGTTTGGATTTTAGGTTTCTAGCTTGGGTTAGGGGTATGTAGTTAAGGCTTTAAGAGAGGCTTAGGGTTTAAACCGAGTTTTAGGATTTTCAACAACGGTTCCGATTCGAATTAGGGCTTTGAGGGATGGTGTTAGATATTCAAGTCCTGGTGTGGGTTTGTGTTTTGACCTGGCGAAGCTCCCCTCTTTGTATATTCTTACCTTCCTTCATTTGCGTAATTTAAAAAGTCTAATAAATGTAATTGTAGATGTAATAAATTGTAAATTGGATAAATATCAAATTTGTGTTACATATTTCAAAAGCATAATACCAGTGTGGCATGCTGCGTATAACAGTTTTAGAATTTTTTTTTCGGTCGGCCGGAAATGCCGTCCTTTGCATTAGCCTGTCCAGGTGTGCTTAATTAAGTGTCCGGGCTCCTTTTTAAGATAGCATCAGTTGTTCAAAATTATACGCGAACTATAACATATTTTACCACAATACACACTTATTCCTAAAATGTCGTTCTGGGGCTTCGGCATGGCAAAGTTGGAAACGATCTCGGCTGTTGTCGGCTTCTGCTTTGGCCGCCAGCAGCTGCGCACCTACAACATGGCCGCCTGAGGGCGCGTCGGCCAGCTGGTAGCAGCACAGTGAAATGTGACTCCACTCCTCCGGTACACGCTGAGCGCAGCAGCAGCGGCGGTAGGCAGGCTGCAAGCAGAAGGCCCCCGGGCACCGAGGAGAACAATGCTTTCGACCGTTAACGCCAACGACCAACGATCGCTGCTGCCCCTCCTCCAAAAAAACCCCAACACCGATTAACTGCCTCGCGGGTGGCCCGACGAGTGTGCCCGTGGAACCGACAAAGCCCAGTTGAGGCTCTTAAGCGTGCACTGAGCGCAGTTGGAAATTTGTCACGCTGTGTTAGCTTGGCGAGTTAGCAGCACAAGCGCGGCTACTGCTTTACAACAGAAGCGTAAAAGCCACAATAATTATCTATATTATTAATGATCCGAAAGACTACGATCTGGCCCAATGCGAAATGTTATCAATACTAAGCGCGTCACAAAATACATATTTGATGACCCTAATTTAGTTCTAAATCGCGAGACTGGCAAACACGTTAACCACCACGTGCTCGACTCCAAGTGCCATGTATCGATTTCAGGTGGTTAATTTACATATTTTGGGAGTGAATGCCTCCTTAACGTGTCTTGCTGGGTAAAGCAAGACTCTCCAGCTGACGAAGGACATGAAACGGGCGACTCCTTTTAGCGTCCGCTCGCACGGGAAGACTGCAGTTCAGGTAGTAATCCGCCACTTTGTACAACCTTGCTGCCAAACTATCGCATGCTAGCAGCTAACTGCTAACGCGCTACGTCGAGCCCGCAGCGCAACATCCACAAAGTGCTTCTTCGAAATGTACCTGCACAGTCCCCCGATAACATCCTTCTCCGTCTTCTTGAACTGCTGGAGGTTCGGTATCTTCTCTGTCGGCATCATGAAATATTCCATGCTTTCAAAGCCACCCCCTGAAACGCGTGTTTTGCCCTCTCTCCCACCCACTTCTCTCCCTCGGTGGGAAAAAAACAAAGACTGTACGGGGAAACGCACAGTTGCCGTAGTCTATTCGAGCAGTCACTCACACGCAAGACGCGCGGTGATGTGAAGAAACGGGTTTGAAAAACAAAAAGTTGTAGCTGTCCACAGCTGATGGGGTTCCCTCCAATGCGTGTGTGTGTGTGCGCGCGCGCGTGTCATCTTGCCTCCGCCTACTACGTGTTTGTGTCCATGTCTGTTGCCTCCGCCTACCCTTGTGATTGTGTGCGTGCGTGTGTGTGCGCGCAGCTGATCTATGTGAGGCGGGAAACAGCTGGTTGGAATCAGCCTCCTTCCGGTAAGACAAACAAGCTAGCAGAGGACAGGAGAGCAGCAAGTGCCCGTGAAAGACAGCCGCTTCTGGATTTCACGTTGGAGCATTCCAGGGGCGCGGCAGAGGTTCATCTATAGATGAGGTTTAGAAAATGTATGTGTACAATTTTTTTAATTAAAATTATTCACTCTCCTTTTAAGCATGTATTTATAATTATGTTGATGCTAACCAACTAAGTAATGAGCAAAACGAGTTTAGTTTCAGATTTTTGAAATAGTGTTATGTGCGATAAATACATTTTCCAATTGTTAAATGGGATAAATCAGTACAAAAATAAATAAGATGGTTAAATGGATTTCAATTAATACATTTTTTTGGAAAAAAAGACAACCTAACGATCATAAATACAGAAGTGCCTTGACGTGGGAGCTTTATTCATTGCCTGACCAAGCCTCTAACTGTACAATATTTACTTGTATATCAAATCAGTTTTCTCCATCTAAATCAGCTGTGTACATTTTGTCATAGGCAATGTAGTCAGTGGCACCTACAGAAAAATTTCATACGGGTGGCCAGATGGGGACAACAAAATCTTGGAGAGGCACACCAAAACCAAAAGCCATTATTTCAACCAGCCAACTGATATACTTGGCTTTATTGTGTTATTTTTAATGTTACTGATGATCCATTGTGCACAGACTAATAACATTACAGTTAACATTTTGAATTTCACATTTATGTTTTATTGTGTAATGAATATATAAGGCATAACTTTTACATTTATTGTTTAAAAAAGCCATTGATAAGTTCGAGGGAAATTGTGGCTGCTTCGGCTGCTCTGCTCTTGACGGGGAGATCTCTACTACAAAACAGATCCAACATCAGTTACTGTATTCTGACATTACAATACTGGTGATAATAATAATATTTCATGCCGCTCCATAGCAATTGTCAATTATAGCTGTCATCATTTCTGTTCGGATAAACGAAACTCAACTACCAATAAACATGAATTAAAAAGCTTTCAAGTTTTATGTCATGTTTGTAACTTAATGGAAATACACAAAACAAAACATACATTTCTCCAGATGATGTTACTATCCAGGCTAGCTATCAATTTCATTAAGGCCACACAGTCATACGTTCACCTGTTGGTCCAGGAACAGGCAGAACAGCTGCTTTTGTTGACTGCGGTCAGGCCAGCCTCTACTCGCAAAGTTGAAGTCAAGCCAGCCGCCACAGCGATTGTGAAAGCTGTGCATCACAGTAACCTGCCGCCAGCAAGCAGCATTGGCCACCTCCAAATAAAAGCCATCCACTTCAATGATTTATTAAAATTTTTTACAATCCGACATAAAGGTAAAAATTTGACAGGCCTTTTATTTTGAAACGCAACATTAGATGCTAATGAAAGCATTATGGTTGGATACTTGGCGTGCTCCAGTGTTCCTTAGACTTGGTCTGGTTGTGGGATAACAAAAAATGAAATTTTCATGATTTTTTTTTTTTCAAATTCAGGTGTAAAGGTCAAAATGTCAGATTTCAGAAATCTTTTATTTTGAAATGCAACATCAGATCCTAATATTGCATTTGATCTTAATGAAAGTATTATGGCTGCATGGCTATGTCGCCATGCACGAAAACTGAATTTCAAATGATTTTTTTAAAATTCAGGTGTAAAGGTCAAAATACCAGATTTTATTGGCCTTTTATAGTTAAAGTTAACATCTCATTTTAATGAAAGGTACTGTGGTTGGATACCGGGGGATGCCTAGTGTTCCCTAGACCTGGTCTGGTTGCAGGATAACAAAAATTCTTTTTTTAATGATTTTTCAAAATCGAAGTGCAGAGGTCAAAATGTCAGATTTCAGAGGCCTTTGCTTTTTAAATACGACATCAGATCCTAATGAAAGTACTTTGGTTGGATAACTGGGGTGGCCTAGTGTTCCCTAGACTTGGTCTGGTTGCAGGATAATGAAAATTGAATTTTAAATAGTTTTTGAATTCAGACGTAGAGGTCAAAAGGTCAGATTTCAGAGGCTTTCAGGTCTTAATGAAAGTATTATGACTGGATACCAGGCGTAGCCGAGTGTTCCTTAGACGTGGTCTGGTTCTTGGATAATGAAAATTCCTTTTTAATGTTTTAACTTTTTTTTTTTAAATTGGGTGAAATTTTAGTAATTCATGGAGGGTTAACATTAACTTTTTTTTCTATCTCAACTTCAGAACGTAGTCCAGTGGTTAGCACGTCGACTTCACAGTGCAGAGGTACCGGGTTCAATTCCAGCTCCGGCCTCCCTGTGTGGAGTTTGCATGTTCTCCCCGGGCCTGCGTGGGTTTTCTCCGGGTACTCCGGTTTCCTCCCACATTCCAAAAACATGCGTGGCAGGCTGATTGAACTCTCTAAAATTGTCCCTAGGTGTGAGTGTGAGCGTGGATGGTTGTTCGTCTCTGTGTGCCCTGCGATTGGCTGGCAACCGATTCAGGGTGTCTCCCGCCTACTGCCCGAAGACAGCTGGGATAGGCTCCAGCACCCCCCGCGACCCTAGTGAGGATCAAGCGGTTCGGAAAATGGATGGATGGACTTCAGAACGCTCCTTGGTGATATTCTGAGACAGCTTGTATTCTACCTGGGTGAACTAATCGTTGCCTGACCGCTGAGAAGTGATTTTATAACATTATTTTAAATCCAAACCACTGACGTGTATGCATTAGTTGGACAGCTTTTATTTTCAAGGTGTCTAACACAGCTCGCTGGCGGCACAGTACTGTATTAACAATCGCTTTGGTGGGTGGCTTCACTTCAATTTTGCGAGTGGAGGCTGTCCAGACCGCAGTCGCTGGCAGCACATTACCATAACGCAGAGTATTAACAATCGTTGTGGCGGCTGACTTGACTTTAACTTTGTGAGTGGACGCTGGGCTGACCGCAGTAATTTATAGGGGGGCCTTGGCCACGCTCTGATGACGCCGTTGATCATAGTTCGGAAACCCTAATGAGTGTTCATGCCAACCCAATATAGTGTGGGGGGTAAATACGCTAAGCCTCACTACCTTAAATAAACACAACAAAATTTTAATTCAAAACATGCATTCACTATCGCTTCTGATTGGTTCAGCTTCATGTGCGGCCCAAGCTAGATTGACGAACTTTTCACTTAAGTATGGACTTTGCAAGGCTATGTCAACCAATACAGTACTGCTTTGCAGAGGGGCTTGTTTTCAATCCGTTTTTTTTTTGATGGGGGGGGGGGGCAATTTCAGAGTAGCTGTATTACACATACTGTACATACACAGACAGGTAGGGTCTTCTGCATTAGTATCGCTAGCGAGTACGATGTTATTTATTTAATGTTTTCATATCTATAAAAAAATGATTGTTAAGTACTATATTGTACTGTAGAGGTTTGGACTTCCTTGGGTGATGTTTTGTAAGACAAAGGTAACAGTTTTTTTCCCCATTTGGTAATATCCACAAATAATGCTCTTACAGTAGTACAAAAAAATAAAATTTCAGTTGTCTTCATTCTTCTTTTTTTATTTCCTCAAGCATTATCCAGTTACTTTTGAGGGCATAAAAAAAGAACATTTATACATTGTACAATCACATCCTGTAGATAAATATCTGGATCTTATGCTAGCAAAAAGCAGGTAGATTCATGACTTTTTAATATATAAGGATAACTGGCCCCAAAATAGGTCCTTCCTCTGTTTTCTATTGGACTTGAGGAAATATTGCTGATCTCAAAATAAGATACTGTATCAGACATTCAAGATGGATACATGCAGAGACATGCATTTACCAAGAAAATCAAAATGTGGCCCGTGTGTGTGTTTTGAGCAAATCAGCAATGTACACTGTAAGGTGGCCAACAGCAGACAGTATTGGGGCATCCTTGAAATTTGCACCGTAAATGAAGCATGTAAAAGCAATCACGATGGACTAGCACTGCAGATGATTTATCCCAAACAGCAAATCAGCTAAATATTCATATATTCACAACATTGTTCACTCTGTTATTCCCGCAAAGAATATATTTCTTCAAATGGAAGAGTTCACCGGAATGTTTGAAAATGCCACGATTAACATTTTAAAAAGATGCTTAATGCGTGACTTTTAAATCACACCCTTCCTTCAGATGCTTCATGTTCTAAAGCTGCGCAGAGATGTGACGTCCCTTCATTTGTACCGCGACGTTACACAAAGGCAGGAGGTCAGATGTTGCCATGGAAAAGAACAAAGCTCACTGAGCTGATGAGGATCTTGACACTAGTGGTCTGGTCCTCTTGGCAGCAAACTCCTCCACTGAAAAGGTGTAGTTATACTGAAAAATGAATACAAAGTCATTACACTGACAGTACATGTGGAAGGGTAATGTAATCAGAATTAAAGGAAATAGTCAGGTGATCTTACCTCATTTTCTATGTCCTGGGGGGATTTTATACGGATGTTGTTGAGCTGGTAGTTCAGTTGAGGATTCTGAGAGACACAGGGGGACAACTTAACATGATTCTAGAAGACCTTTGTCGTGTGAGATATTGCACAAACAAAACTTTTTGGCTGGGAGCAGATTTGTTCACTTTGGAAAAGATATAAATTGTGAAATACCGTAGCATTTGGCTTGATATTAAACTTTGGGTGAAGGCTGAAGGGCACTCCATCTAGCGCTGCAGATAATTGAAACAAAGAGCATATTGTAGCAAACCAATAAAAACACAAATTGACAGTAACAGTGCGGTCACCTGTGATTCCCTGGATGCTGCTGTCAACTGGTTTGGACGCCGTTCCGTGGAGGGAGTGGCGCCTGTGGCTGAGTTTACCTTGAGGGACTTGAGGAGGGTTGCTGCAGAAACACATTTCCCCACCAAGACTAAAACTTCAAATCTCCCAAACGCATGAAAGAAAACATGTTAGGGTCTAATGAAAATTCATTTAAATTTGGTGAGATTTACAGAATGAAACATCCAAACTATGTGATCACCGATGTCAGCGGAGCATACTATTAATTGACAAATTCGTAAACTATTAACAAGGTGCATGCATTTATTATTTCATTCAAAACTTTAGACTGTTGAGTCTCCAAGTCTATTTTACCCATATTGTACCACACACGATGCACCTTATATCATACTTTGATGATAGAAATAATATATTAGCTAAACCACAGTTGTACTCATCGCTTGGTGACCCGAAATGGATGCCCACAGGTATCTGTCTGGCCAGAAACGAAACAAAGGAACTTGTGATTTCTCCTCTGCACGCATGTCTTCCAGACAACAAAACTGTACCTGGGTTTTAGAGGTTGGGGAGTAGATGGGAGCTCCAGTGAGAGTCTGCGGAGGTCCAGACTGACGCTGCGGGGCTTGGCTTGCGGCGTGCAGCTGGTAAAATGACCCTTTCTGCACCACAGCACGTAGCCGTGGATGTCTCTGTAAACAACATATACTGAACAGTACTTAAAAGTGCATTGTGAGGAAGAGCTGGATGAAGTAAGATGAATGTAGTGGATAGTACGGCGCCTACCCGACATAAGTGTAGTGCTGTAACATCATTTTGCTTTTGGTTGTCAGTTTGATATCCAAGACAGCTGTGTCGACACTACCGACCGGGACGACGCGCACACATATGTGCTTCTTCTTCCAAACGGTGGCCTCTGCAGATAGAAATACACCAAGTATTAACACATTTAATCAACTGAAGAAAAAAATGGTACTGAAGGATGTGTGCACAATGCCTAGTAGCAAAATACAAACTGGCTTCTTTGTTTTCTGTGTTATTTATCATATTAATTTGATACGTTCAGCTAGCAGAACATTAACTTGCACTATATACAGCATACAGTATATACTTCTGTGTGTGTGTGAGATCCAAGAGCAGCAATTAAAAAAAAATCTCTCCTTGTCAGGATAATGGTGAATAATTTAATGTGTTTATTATTGAAACGTATGGTTGAAGGTCTTAGTGAAATGCATCATAATGAGATTTTTCCCTTTTTTTGTTATGTGACTACTGTAAAGTATTTGACTCGGAGACCAGGCAAATCATGAGTGCTTTTTCCATGGCTGTTTGTTGGTTTGTTTGTCCACTCGTTAAAATGGGTTTCTCCTGCGCTGCACTTAAATTTGCTGCTCATGCTTGAAGCTGTCATACTTTTAACTTGTTCACTGCTGGTCTGTTCTCTGCTGCTTTTGACTAGCTGTTCCTTCCCTTTGGCTTAACTTCTGTCAACGCAGAGGAGCTCAGCTCCCGGTTTGACTCCTTTTGCCAAACCATAAGGGTCAGCCCAAAACTATACCTGAGCCCTGGTTCAATGAGACAACTCGCACAGCTCGGCAGGAGTACTGCAAAGCCGAACAAGCTGCAGGATTTTGTAAAATACGTGTAGAGAAATGGCAATTGGGGCTGCTACTGTTAAAGTTGATCACAATCAGGCGAAGACATTTTTGGGTGAGCTTCATGTCCTGAAATTTTTTTCAACCTGGTTTTAAAATGCTGCATAGCACAGTGTCTGCCTTGTGAATGGTTGTTAATGGTATTCCTTTATGGTAAGCAACTCTGGGGACTCTGTCTTGTCCTCCTGGTCCAAACTGAAGCATTTGGTATGGTGGACCACAATATACTGGTGATTCGGTTATAGCACCTTGTGGGCACAAGAAGATTTAAAAACAGCAACCCACGCCTTTATTACATCTCGGGTGGATCCACACTGTGCCATGATCTCCCCTCTGTACATCAGAGAAGCCCCCCCCCCTCGCCCATTTGTCAAAGCTTGTATTACGACTCATTTTTATTCTCTATAGCGAGGCGTTGAAGTCGGCCACACCATCACAAAGCCCTGTGACATTTATCCTCATTCTGCAGTTAGTACTACATGCTTGTCAGGATTATGATGTTATTCTTGGTTGTATTTTGTTTTCATAAGCCTGATTTTGTTGCTTCTGCACCGCGGACTGTAACAATAAAGGCTTTCTAGTCTATTTTGTGGTTGTTTTTGTGTTGTATCACCAACGTTGAGCGTGTCAAAATAAGTTGCCTGTTCACACGGAACTGCACGTACAGGACTGTAAAAAGCAAATGGCTCCTTTAATGAGAGATGGAGCTTTGATCGCTTTGCCAACGCCTCGAAAACTGGAGCAATTTAATAAGGCAACACGACATTTTGTGGTAACTTGACGCAATTTCAGCAGACTGCAAGTATATTTCGAAGAGTTTGAAGCAATCGCTATGCGACCAGAAGTTAGCATGCCTCTGTAGTCCGTTGGATTTTCTGTGATTGTACATGTGTCACTAATGCACTTACAGGGCTCCAGACTGCCCCTAAACTGTGGCATTTTGATCCTTAAATTTCGGTAAGTACAGCTCTCTTTTTTGTTAATGGATGCTACCGCTTCTTGTTGCTTCAAGCTTAGCTTGTAGCAGACGTGTGCACATTGCAGCATGACGTCTTTGATCCACTGGTGAAAAGGACACTTTGATTCGCTGTTTGTTGTTTTGTATTATTTTGTCATTTTTTTGTTAACTTTTCTTTTGATAGCGGCGCGGACATTCATCTGTGCTGTATGTTACACATACAGTACATTTGACAATAAAGTTTATCCAATCCATTTTTCATCTACTCGCACATATGTGAGCAAAACGTTTGCTAATTTATGAACTTTTTTACATTGATTTGTTGTTGTTGTTGCTGCTGACAATCTTCTGCTCCACACTTTTGCCCATACATCAGGTGAAAATGTGAATATTTACTAAGCAAGTCAATTAGTGATTAATTTGTGCCTATACACTTCCTACTTGCACAGATAAAATGTAGTGTGGAGCCCTGCATTTATGCTTTTTAGGCTCATTGGAATATTCCCTGAATAGTCTGGTGAATGTGGTTTTTAAGTCAAGCTACTTCACGTCCTCATTTATAGGACATTGATACAAGTTGTCATATCGTTTTTGAAGTGGTATTTTATACGACGAGATTCACCATGGGTTTTAAATCCACAACTGACCATAGAACATTTTAGAAAAG
This sequence comes from Hippocampus guttulatus, assembly GCF_054856545.1. Taxonomy (NCBI): domain Eukaryota; kingdom Metazoa; phylum Chordata; class Actinopteri; order Syngnathiformes; family Syngnathidae; genus Hippocampus; species Hippocampus guttulatus. The sequence goes on from NC_141269.1 coordinate 13,848,479, forward strand.
CCTACGTATGAGTTATGTGATTGCTTCCCACATCAATTTCCATGCATAAATGTATGTTCATATGCTCACTTGGTTCCAGGTGCTCCGCAATTAAGCAGTAGCCATGAGGGATGGCGTCCTTGTCAGTGATAAGCCGTATGTCTGACACAACCATACCACCTGAAGTGGCCTAGAGAGAGAGAGAGAGAGAGAGAGAAATCTCTGATGTATTGTGGTGATGCAAATCCCAAAGGAGATTACTGAAATAGTGGACGTGTTTCTCAGTTACCTTACTGTAACAAAGGTAATAACTGTATCTCGGTGGGAAGCTGCGTGTGAAGTTTGCGTTTGCTCCATTCTCAGTGATGTTGATCTGCAGATCGAAACAGGGACTGTTAAATATAGGCAGACAACCGTTCCCATTCCCAATTTCAGCCGAGTCTTCGATAAACATGAGGAGAAAACTCACAGGGGGCACATGAAGAACAGGATCAAAACAGAAAGGTGTGACGTGTTTGTGCTCATCACTACGCTGCCTTATTACCGCAACCACATACCAAAGTCCTGAGCAAACCGGCAAGCTAAAGTTATCCAGACGCTCATTTTAATCACAGCCTACTCGGCATAAGTGAACAAGATTGTGATTGACCAGGTCAGGTGTTATGGTGAAAAGTGTCTTTGTTACAATGTGCGGTGATGCCTGTGCTTTACCAACTTGTTGCATCTGGTACGCTCTTGGTGGGAAGCTAAATCCTTTGAAAATGATTTATAGAGGTTTTTTTTTGTTTGTTTAGTTTTAACGAGCCCATCTTTTGCAAGTCACAGTCCAAACCACTCAGTGCGCTCACTGATTTCTGCCTTTCTGGGTGAGAGGTGGAGTGCACCCCACAAACTGGTAACCAGCCAATTGCAGGGAACATGCTTTTATAATTTGCAGACCTGAAATGAAAGGTTTAGTTTTTCTCCCCAAAACCTATCCATAATTTCTGTATGAAAGGTATTTCTTATACATATCTGAGCATGGCTGATCAGCGTATCGGTATATCAATGCAATTTGCAAATCAGTGTTTAATTTTTAATTAGGCACAATTCAGACTACAACTTAATGCCTTCTCTGTTTTGGCCCTTGGAACAGTTCATTCAATCAATTTTTAGTTTTCCATTTGATTATTTTCAAGTGTCATGGTGTATCATTTTCCTGATAAGAGTAAAATGTTTCAGCATGAACTGCATCTGTGTTGATAATAAATGAAAAGAATAACTGAAAATCTCAGGAACTATTTACTTTTAAAGGTCTATGGAGGAATAAAAACTCAAGCACATGCAATAAAAATGTGTAATCTCCTTCTCTGCCCATACCAAGATGAAGTCTTTAGGGCAGGTGGAAGTGTTGGATGTCCACGCCACTGCTGTCAGTGGCCGGACTGCCCCATGATCCGTGGTGGCCATCTGAGGGGAAGAGAAAAAAAAAGGTATAAGAAGAACCCGCAATTAGAGGTAACACTCCTGTTCAAAAGTTTGAGGTCACCACTTTGAAATGGCTTTGTATGTTTTACTTTTTTAACCCCAAGAGATACTGGTAGGATATAAAATGCTCGATTTTGATACAATCAGAGAGGTTTTAATTCAACTGTATGCTAACTTAATATTTTTATTGTTGACTGAGATGAACTTGCAAACCAAAATATTACAAACAGCTATCAGTATGATACACAGCAGGTCTACACTATACACTAAAAGTACAGAAAAATGACGATAGTGTAGTTTTTTTTTTGTATTTAATGTCATCACATGATGGAGATGTACCTAATGTCGGGACCAGTGTGTGCAGAAAACTCCACTTTGGTTACTTTGTTCAGATTATTTTTAATTCCACAGTAGCATCGTGTTGTTGACCATGTGTCAAATAAGAAGCACAATAGGGTCTGTTTAAATGATGAGAAAGCTCGTTATTCATGAGCCACAATATGTTGGTCAAGACACAGTGCTGCTATTCACTTTAAATAGGGGTGTTATGACTCGATGAAGCCAGACATGGAATTGCTGAGTCCATTCAGAGCGAGTCATCATGAAGTCACGTTTCAAATTCCACAGCAGTGCATGACACGACTACGTTTGTAGTTTAAGATTCATATTAAAGAGCTCACAATACGTACACAGCACAGTACAAAAGATAAACGATGTAGAGTAAATGTGCGAATGTTGAACTTAAGCCTTTTTCAATGTGGTAGTAAACACAGGAAATTTCTTTAAAATGTTATTTAATTGGGTCAATTTTATTTGGATTATTACAGGTAGACCTAATATTCCAAGTAAAACTAAACTGATTATAGATTAATTTAAAAACGTTTCAAATTTTTACTATCACAATGAAAAAGCATGTGTTCAACATTGACAAGTGCATCTTGGATGAAACAAACAATATTGTACAGCATACACGTTTGCGATTTTTTTCAGCTAGTTCAACTAATGCCAACGACCCCATGATCAACATTTACTTAAAACAGTTTTCCATAACAATTTGTTTGGTTTGTATCAAGGCAGAGTGAGTCGAAAACAAACTTACAAAAATGAGCAAGCTGAAAAGGGTGTTCGGTGTCGTTTTTAATGCAAACACGATCAGCCGGTCTCAACTCACAAGCAGCTGCGATTATTCGTCAAAACTTGTTTGCGCAAAATAAGTTAAATCGGTGCTGCTCCACAAATTTAGCACATCAACGACATTGACCTACCTGTATGGAAGTCTTCACTTCTTTTAAGTGTGAAGATTAGTTGTCAAGTCAGGAAAGAGCAATGGAGTGCGACGTCTCCAGCGTCTTAAGGTGATTTTCCTGTTAAAAGCAGGAAGTCCTGATTCTGGATGAACTACAACTCCCACAACACCTCACGCCCGAACGTCAGTGTTTAGTTGCTGACTCTTGACGCTAGATGGCAGCATCCAACCCATGATATTACAAAAACCGTTTCTCCAAGACTTGCCTTAAATCTTATCAATTATTATCATGGTTCATAACAATGACATAAATAGCTACAGAGCCTTTACCTAACAATATACATTTCCCTTTTCGTCAAAAATTAAACAATATCAACGCAAGGGTGAAGTTACAACTCAAGTTAATCAGTGACAAATAATGGTTACGTCACAGTTAATTAGTAATGATTATATTTTAATCATTAGAATAAAATCGTCAACCTAATGCACACTTTTAAATGACACCAGCTCATAAAGCTTTCCACAAGGATAACACACTGTTTAATAAGCGTAACGTGAGGTTTAAGCTAGGTGAAGATACAGCATATAAAAAATGGTTCTGCAATGGATAACGCTGTTGTTGAATGATGCTGTAGTGGCCCACTTGTCTGACTTTTGTGCATGCAACAGGGTTAAATTCCTACTGGCGACCAATTTAGGGTGTACTCTGCATTTAATGCAAAGTCAACGTAGCGTGCACAAGTTGCCGCATAGCGTGCATTAACATTGCATTTTTCAACACAATTTGGTGAATAATTTGTAAAAGTAATACACATACACGTGGACTGACCAACAGTATAGATTTTTGAAAAAATATGAAATTTTCCAAATTGTGACTGGTGAGGTTTTAGTTCGACGCCAGCACTTTTAGAGACCTCGAAATAGGAATAGGGAGGAGGTTGAGTGCCAAGTGAGGGGTGAAAGGTTGACCGCGATTGGAACAGAAAGAGACTGCCACCCAGCACAGAAAGTGATTGAACTCTTTTCTCTCCACATCATGGACTCATTGTCCTGTGCTCTGCTCCTCTTCTCTCTGCTATGTTCAGGTAATTGGGATTATTTCTATTCGTTGTCTTTGACACACGAGAAGGTGTTTTTCTCTGTTTATCTTAAATTGTGTTTTACGAGAAAGTGGTTGTCTCAGCATTTCAAATAGACAGTTGATTAATAATAATTGATTAATCACATAAAATAATAATTGAAAAAAAACGTGAGCAGGATATTTTGTTAGATTTTTATTTAAACACACAGCTCTCATAATTGGGATACCTTATTTCCATTGAAAAAAACAAACAAACAAACAAAAAAACCTCCATTGTTGGTGGCACACTCACGGGATTAACAAGGCCAAAGTTAACTACGTCTCTTAATATTGTAAGCACCTTCAACCGACAATAAAAATAACATTATAGTTAACTGTACCTAATTAGGAAACAAATTTAAACACTCTTCTTGTTTTTGCTCAGTCATCAGAGTCACTTCTGTTGAGACTGTGTATTTACTCAGTCTGTTTGTTTTGGGCTGCTGTTGGTTTACACTGTATTTTACTCCAGCCTGTTTAAAGGTTCACAGAGTTGCATATGGCACATACGTGTTCTCCCGTGTGTGTGCGTGTGCATGGAATGAATGCTTTCTCTGAGTAGCCACTGGTCAAAGTCCTGTGGTCTCAGTGGAGCCCCAGACTACTACCGTGCGTGAAGGGGAGTCGGTCAGCCTCAGGTGCCAAGTGGGGAGCGGTGCTCATGCCACCCAGCTGCAGTGGAGGAGAGCCAATAATCAAGCCTTAGCAGGTATGGAGTGTCAGCTTGTATGCTTATGTTGTGCTTAATCTATTCACAGAATTATATTTTTCCCTCCACTAGACAATGTTAAGATTGGTCCCAATGGTGTGGTGCTGACGATTGCTAATGCTCGACCTAATAACCAGGGCGAGTACCAATGTGTGGCATCCAGCTCGGCAGGCTCCACCGTTGCTTCAGCTCAGATCAACATCAAATGTGAGCTGCTCTACTGCTTACACACCAACAAAAAAGCTAGATCTTAAGAAGCATTTAAAGAGTTAAAAATGGTGACTCCTGTTTAAAAGCCATGTTTTGGTCATAACAGACCAAGATAAAGATACCATCTCAAAAATGTTTCCCAACCAATAACTTGACCAAGTAATCTAAAGAAAATTCCAATGTTTTCAAGAGGGCCAGTAAAATGAACTGAAAAAATGTGTTTCCACAAGTGTCCACATGCTCATAAGTGGGATATGGCTCTGGTAGGCTTATCTTGTGTTAGCAGAAGCCTGAAGATTTTGGCAAAAGCCTCATGTGACATTTATTGTGCTTTTCGGCTTGTCCCATCAGCGGTTGCAAGCATAGAGAATCACTTGCATGATTTGTTTGGTACCTTTTTTAATGGGAGATGCCACCCATTTCTTTTTCTTGGTTTGGCACAAACTATGGCTGGGGGTTTAGATGCTTAGTTTTCTTGAAAATGTGTATCTCCAAATTGTACCCCAGAGGATGTGTAACTTTGAAGGTTCCCACTCTGACATTTTGCTTTCATCATGACCTCATACGGGTGTACTGTACTTCCCTTCAGATCCTCCCAAAGTGCGGCTGTCACCAACTGGGCCCCTGAGGGTCAAAATTGGCGACCGGGTATCAGTGCAGTGTCGGGCAACAGGCAGGCCACGGCCTAAGATGAGCTGGAGACGCCAGGGCTCCTCTCTGCAGCTGCTTTCTGAGGAGATAGATGGTGTCAACACCATACAAGTAATACCCGAACCCTGCTTTTATTTAAGGTTCCGTATTTTGAAATAACACCACCTTCTCCTCCTTTTAAGTGGCTTATAGTGCGTCCAGAGGACGCAGGAGTGTACATTTGCCAAGCTGAAAACATCGTGGGTGTGACAGAGGTCAAAGTGGAGGTCATCTTTGGAGGGGTTCCTGGTGCACCCATGGCATCAGTGAGTCATAAGGAAATGACAGTTGTGGAGGGTCATACCGTCACTATGAGGTGTCAAGCTGCTGGTAAGAAGACATAGTTATTATACAGTTCAACTCCATTAGTTTTGTCACTTTATATACATATATACACACACACACACACACACGCATACACACAACCGATTAAAACAACATAAAATAGTGTACAATAGTATTTTGTGGGTCAAATTTTCTCTACTGCTTTCAGGTTCTCCCCCTCCTGTCATCACATGGTCCAAGCTTAGAGCCCCGTTGCCATGGAAACATACTGTAGCCGGTGGTGCCCTGACACTGACCAGTGTGGGGCGACAGGACTCCGGCCAATACATCTGTAATGCCACCAACATACACGGCTTCAGCGAGGCATACACGCAGCTGGAGGTGGAGAGTGAGTGAACCAAGCATGCCCAAACACATCTTACAATTATTTGTAAGGGACCATGTACACAGGAAAAATTAAAGTCAAGAGTTGAGATGCACCAGATTAAAGCTTGTTCTGTTACGAGGTCAGGCGCACAAAGGGCTTAAGGGGTAGAAATAATATCTGTTCAGTAAATGAAAATAGTGACTCTGCTGTATCATCTATTCCCCCAAAAATCTGATTATGTTTATATAGTGGTTGATGATTATTCTCGTCTCTTATCTATTCTTTTTCCTTATGCCATAGGCCCTCCTTATGCCACCTCTTTGCCTGAGCAGGTGAAGCTCCAACCCGGTGATGCTCTTACTCTGCGCTGTCTGGCCCATGGCTCCCATCCCATTCAGTTCCAGTGGAGCCGGGTGGGCAGAGGCAACCTGCCTGCTGGAAGTCACAGCACCAATGATGGACAGCTTGTCATCCCTCATGTTAAAAGTAGCGACAGCGGAATATACAAGTGCGTGGCAACCAACCACATTGGCTCCGGTGAGGCACTGGCCAAAGTCCATGTTAAAGGTGAGACATGACATCATATGAGGCGGCAGTAGCTCATCACTGAAGGTGAACGATTCGAGCCCTGCTGAGGTACAAAAAAAATTTTGCAATTAGATAACTACAGTCGAGACAACCTTGTGCAAGGTGCTGCCCCCCCCCCCCCCCCCAACCCTTGCTCCAGAAGAGCAGCACTATTTTTGAGCCCATTAACCTTGCCTGCATGCGTGTGTGATCTGATTGTGAGTGTGAATGTTTTTTTTTTCTAAATGTGTGCCCTGTGAGTGGCTGGCGACCAATCTAGGAGAAACCCTACCCTTTTCCCAAAAACAGCTGGGATAGGCTCCAGCACACTCAAAATCCTACATGGGATAAGACTGTACGAAACAGATCGATAAAATTAATCTGATGTGATGTCCACCTCATCGCTTCTTTTCTTTGTGTGTTCTCCAGCCTAGGCCACTGAAATGTTTGCAGTGTTCCCCCAAGCCTGAATTGTGACAGCAAATGGAAAGTATCAAGTTGTTCCTGTGCATATGAAGCTGAACTCAAACCTTTCAATTAATGGATGTATTAAAGGATTAGGGGATCTATGGAAAAATTTGCATCACTTTTCTGGCTGAGGAGATGACTAACTTCAATTTTAATGTTTTCCCCACCCCAGATTTTTAATAGTGATTCCCAAACACGAATGGAAAATGTCTCTGTATCCAAGTATAATTTAGTTAATTTGGTACTCCATCACCTAGATGTAATTTTCCAACCATAAACCGCAAGACTCTTTTTACAATTTGAGAATGAACCGAACCATGATTCATAATGTTTAGTTTTTGTCTTCGGCTACTAGTAAGCATTTATTATGCAACACACTACATTTGGTCAATTTAAAATGCGTTTAAAGTACATCCCTCATTATGCAGTAGTAATGTAAGATACTGAATTTAAATATCTTATTTAAAAAATAAATAATTAGATCCTTTCTTACAATAACGACGATGCAACATTTTTGACAGCCTTAAAAGTGTATGTCTGCGTCATAATTACTTTTTACTGAGGGTTTAACTGATCCCATTAAACAGACAAATAAAGTGTAAAGATGTGATGTGGTACAGAAAAATGAAAGTTCCCTGTGTTGTAACACATTCAATTTCCTTGAATTTTTGCTTTTCGACCACGGGGGGGCGACATGCACTTTCGCTGTGAAGCGTTCACGGCCTCAACCACAACAAGGAGGCAGGCCGAGATTTTCTGTGTGTGTCGTATCCACTGCAATGAAGAAAGAAAAACTGAGCAAACCATTTCATTAGATGTATTCATATGAACCATTGTACACATTCAGCCAGTAAAATTCTGATTGAGCACGTTCTTGCAAAACTTAGACCCCAGAGAGATGTGCTGTTACATAAGATTCAAATCAGTTCTTAATGAAGTGTTAGCTTGCCATTTAGGGCTTGTGGTTGTGGCAGTAAAATGGAAAGAAAGCTTATATTTCCAGTACTTGAGCCAGAATCCCGCCTGTAGCGGGCCTCCCTCGTAAAGTCCCGCGTTGACCATTCTTCTCTTCCTCCTTCCATCTTTACAAGCATTTTTAAAGCTTGAGGGAGAAACGTCTGACCCCCGGCCCGCCCCTTCACTTCACAAACACCAAAAAGGCCAGTGGGAAAGACTAAATATTTGACTTTTGACAAATAAATCCAGAAGAATGGAAAAGTTTCGTTTCTATGTTGTGAATATATGCAGATAATCTTCCAAATGTACTTTGATACAAAAAAGGTTCCAGCAGTCCAAACAATCTTACAATACCACACATATTCCTTCAGATGGAATACAATTATAGAAAGTCTACCCTCTTGATTCCTTTAAAACAGCTCAGTTTACATTCGCCTTGATGTGTGAGCACAGAGGAAAACACAGTTCGTCTTTTTGCTTTATAACGATGTGGAATTAAAGTGGAACAGTCACTGTGCAATCAAATTATGGGAGGAAAAAAATCATTATACAGGAAGGAACAAATGACGTGAGCGCTTCCTCAAACAGGAAGTGATATAGGTGAGTGGGGAAGGGGCGGGGGGGGGGTCTGTCAAATCTGTTGCCATGGTTTCCGATGAAGTAGCTTAGTTTGTGGTCAGAAGAAGTGGGGCCACTGAATATTGCATGAGCCACAAAGCACATACAGTCGCGCAACACATTGATTCAATTGTCTCCGTCACGTTCATTTCACTCAGTGCCGTCTGACATAAATTGTCTGCAATGTTTCTGCAGGAAAAGGACAAAGAGTAAAAATAGGTGATCACATCAGACAGAGGATGTACAAAGTACATGAGCTAAATGTATCATTACGTTACCGGAGTACAAATTGCCAACGCAGTATTCCATTCATGTGTTTTTTTTCCTTTATGATCTAGAAAGAAAGTCTTAGATACATTATAAAGGTGCAGACACATAGAAAATCTGAGTCCTGGGAGCTCGGTCTTAAAGATCTTATTTCATTAAATGAGCTACATAACGTGCATTCACCTCACCCCTGCAAATGTACCCTGAAGTGTTCTGAAAAATTCTATTGACGTTAAAAGATGACGATAAATCCTACAATTGATTACAAATGACGGCCCATAAATAATTGACATTGCACTAAATTCGGTGAAATGACTTTTCTTTTTTTATGACTCATACAGGGCTCACTCCCAGAAATATTTTGAACTAAATTAGAGGATGACAAGCTTTCCAATGTGTAAAATCACCATCATGAGCTAATGTGACCTCAGTGGAGTATACGAGGAAAACCTACAACAAATTACATATATCTAAGAAAGGGCAATATCCCCATGCAAAAGCTGTCCAGAATCACCAGGACGACAAAGTCTAATGTACAAATCAATACAATAGTAAAAGCTACCACAGGAGGAGTCTGATATCAAGGATTTACCACATGACGTTTGATAGGCTGAGGTGTCGGACAACGGGCAACAGCCAGTAGGGATCGGGCTACCCGGGGTGGGCTACTGATGGCCGAGCCTCGTCAGGAGGCTAAAATCCACTGCGAGTTCACGGCACACAAACTAATAGTGTAAAACCAAACAATCAATCAATAGTTCAGGCTATGGTAAATTCAAATAAAACAAACCAAAGATCAAAGATACAACCAATCTGACTTGGGCAAAAGCCTGTATGCTGATCACCATCACCCTATTGCAGGTGGGCCGAATAAATACACTGTATCTTTTTTTTTGGTTTACAGTGGGGGGGTGATAAATACTGCACCATATCTTGCAGTCCTCCCAGCAAGTACTGGAACCCAGAGAGACTGATAGGGTAACTGGTAGCTGAAACCACTACTGCTGGTAACAAATCACACAGTGCAATTCACCGCAGCAACCAGAGCTTTCAGGCTCAAACACACACAATATCAGGTCGGCAGTGAATGTACGCAAAACTCCACAGTTCTACCGGGGTGTTGGGTTTCCGGTAGCTTGCAGATCTGCTCACGAAACACTCCCAAGTCAGGCTTTGGGGCCAAAGGGAAGGTCTTCGGGCTTCCTCTCCTATTTATAGTCTCCCGGGGCCCTAAAGCGTTGCTCTTCTAACACATTGGAGAGGTGAGGATGGTATAGCTGATCTCTACCTGTCACACTACGATCACTTTTTTTTTTTTTTGGTATAATATTCATACATGGGCCAGACAGGAAACCTTTCGTGTCGTTTAATGTAATCCGTGTGTGCAATGTGCGTACGCTTTTCCAGATGGACGTAATGATCAACTTTAGGTGAATATAGAGAATGCATGAACACATAATATTGGAGGAGGTAAAACAACACAGCCTAACAAAGCACATGGTGTTTTATTAATTTTTGCCACATCACAATGTTTTTAGCAGGCTAAATGTTAAGATTCTTTCCCATATTGTTAAGACCAACAATATTTTCCGAGTTCAACTTGGCCATATAAAAAATATTTGAGGATTTTTCAGCATTGTTGTTCCCAGGACTATTACATAAAACAGCGCCAGTTTCAACATCTGGTGAAATAAATTTTTATGGTATAAAAACGAAAATAGCACTTTAGACAGACCCATGATAAAAAGAACACCTCACGGAAGGTTTTTGATCACATTGTAAATTGAAAAGAGTCTTCTGACTGCAAATATGGAAGATCACTTCAACAGCTGCAAATTTATTTTAACTCACATCCATTTAAAAAAAATGTTTTTCCACATTGGAATGCCAGTTTCTCTCTTGCTCTCTATACTCTTTAGACAGATGTAATGGTAGTGTGGCAGTAGGTGGGGACATAATAACATGTCTTCACCCAAGCTGTGGTTGGCATGAAAGCACAGTCAACTCCATCAGACTGCAAGTTCCCACAAATCAAAGTACAAATTCATATTACATCCCTCTCTCTCCCTCTCTCTCTCTCTCTCTCTCACACACACACACATTCCCAAAACATACACAGAAGGTTCATGAAAAACGAAATCGCCCGTCTGTGTGAATTTCAGTGTAAATGGTTGTACAATAGAAGCACAAAAACATTGATTGCTTTTTTTTTAAATCATCAGTTTTTAGAAAAATGCCCCAAAATTGTGATAAATACAGTGTAGCGGCAGAGTTGCAAAGTTGGCTACTAGTATCCCCTGCTTTGTTGCATGCCATCGTACCACCATTGGTTGTGATGGTTACGAAAGCAATTCTCAGCAATCGCATTCGACAGCACTTCTCTCTGCAAAACCAGAGAATGACAAGTGTATTCTAAACGCACTGTAATGCTTTACCCTTTGTGAATTTTGACCAAAGAATGTCAGAAATCTTTTATCAAGACATATGACAGCCGTTTCATATTGCGAAATCATTACGTATCCTTTTTAATGGATTGTTGCTTGATCCTGATGGGCCATGAGGTATCACTCATTGCAAGTCTTCATCAAGATTCATCATTCATTCATCATTTTTGATGTGACACACAATGCATTAGTCACGAAGAAATTATCTTACTGACAAAGAGTGCCATATAGAGGAGTGTATCAGTGAATAATTTCACTGATCTAAATTAGCATTGTTGGGTCTACATCCTATATTAGTGCAGTTCTGTGTTTGTTTTTGTTGTCAAATGTGAGAATGAAAAGTTCAGACTGCAGATCTTTCTTCAAAAACAGTGGAAAGTTAGTTTTTCCTTTCTCTGCATATATCTGATGTTTTTCTATCCGCGGAACTGACAGGATATAAACAGCAACTGCAGCTGTATGATTATCTGCCATTCCCTGTGTTTCCATATGGCTCGAACCTGTGTGTCTGTGTGAATGTGTTAGAATTTGTGGTCATGCGGGAGCCAGTGAAAATCAGTCCCACATGCACGTCGAACCAGTGTGAACATCAATCAAATAAAAAGGGAAAACTGCAGGAATTCTCATTCTCTTTATCTCAGTGTTGAGTGACAAAGTTGAACACATCCATTCACGTATGTGTGTGGCACAGAAATTAAAACGCACGTTGGATGGTTAAAAAGGCTGAAATACGTGCAATATTATGATAATACAATGAGGGGGAAAAAAATACAAAAATACATAGAGAAATGCGAATAGATGAGTTTTTTTGAGCGACTAACGGAAGACAATAGATGTGTGAACCGCAACCGTGTGTGGGCTAACTGTACAATGGCCTTCTGTGGTAGCAACACAATAACACAAGAAGGCAAAGAAAAAAACAAAGTCACAACTGTGAAGTTAATTCTAGATGCTCATTGAGCTGAAGACTGGCCAGATTTGCTGATGTCTGATGAGGCGTTATGCATGGTGGTGGTTTTTGTGTTAAATGCAATTTTTGTGTGCCACTAACAAATGCTGACAAGAGTTGAACCGTCAGCTGCCACACAAACTGAAAAACAAATCACTCTCCCTCCCGTCTTGCTAATTCAATGAACTTTGGACACTGTCAAAACCAAACTGTGGTCCTTTTGAACCGGTGTTACATGACTTGACCCCTGTTCTAATGATGCAGATGAGATAGAATGATCAAAGAAAGAATTTGCTTGCATTCAAGTGTTTATTCACCAAAGCTAGAAGGCCGTTAGCCCGCGTAAAGGTCACGGGAATGTTTGAATTAGTCTCCAAGGGATCATTTGTAAGTTAAAATGAATTATCTGCTGTCAGCTGCAGACTTACTGCTATAATGTTTCGATGTGAAAGAAAATGCTTTCTCATACTTCAGTTTGCAACAAAAGTGCATTTTGATATCAGCACAAAAGAAAAAACAAACAAACACCCCCACAGATTTGTGCACGTCTGGCCTCTTCCTGCATACATGAGGGGAGTTATTTGTCTCAATCATTCATCCACCAGTCGCCACATGTCTGGCCTTCAAAATCGCCAGCAATATAATTGAGATAATGATGCCAACTAATATGAGGACAGGCACAAAGTTGGATGGATGAAAGAGGGGTCATAGGTGCTTGTTTTTTTCCTCACCGGATGAAGGGAAAGTTTGAGAATACTCAAGTGACTTCACATGAAAATCTCTCACTTTAATGGTTGTGTCTTATCAGCCAAAATATGTCGAACAAGGACAAATAAGTTACCAGCGATTCACATCATTTCGAGGTCAGGTAGTTTCAAAATGCTTACACTGTTACTGATCCATTACTGGAAGGCCACATCATTCAACTCCTTCTTTTCGCCCACTTTTTATCTTTACTTAACGTACTTTTGTGTTCCAGTTCTCTCCATCACAGGTGCTGCACATCTTTGTGTTTATGCACTTTGTCTTGCATCACATGTAGGGGGGGGGGGGGGGGGGGGACTGCATATAGTACTTTAGCAACACCGCAAAAACCTTTACAGTGAACAAGAGAGCCCAAGTGGAGTCCCAAGACATAGCACAACAGCAAAGATTAAAACTGATGGACTGAATGTTAAACAGTAGAATTAAGCAAATGAGACTCAGGTGGGAGAGAAGGAACCCAATTGGCGAGAAATGTGAGTATGAGAGAGAGTATGTAAAAAATTCGGAGCATAAGGAAGGAAACGGGAAACTACAGCATGAAGAGAAAGCAAAAAAAAAAATAAGGCTCGAAAAAAAACTATGGGCCATAGGCTGAGTGAAGAGTGGGTCAAGGAGGGGAGCCAGGAAGAGGCCAAATCAAAGACATATCAACAAAGAAATTATTCAAGCAACAAATACGAGGTAATAATGCACATGGAACGATATAAAAAAGGAGCAAGGCTGAATGCAATACGGTGTATTCTGGGGGAAATCGTTTCAGAACAAGCACAACAACTGAAAATCCACTATATTGAGAAAGAATAACCCATAAGAAAATAAAACATCTATCTATCTATCTATATATATATATATATAGCTTTAATCCAGTGGTTCTTAACCTTGTGAGAGGTACCGAACCCAACCAGTTCATTTGCACATTCACTGAACCCTACATGAGTGAAAAATAAAAATACGATTTTTTTTTTTACAAATTCAAGACATAAAAAGTGCATTTATTAAAAACAGAAAAAAAGTAAACACAATTTGTATACGTATAAAGTATATGTTTTTTAATCGTGCACAAAATGAACCAGGCAGCGATGGCCAAGCGGGCGTGTCATAACTAATTGACATGTTGAGTTGGGTGTGTCTTTGCCTCCATGGCAGAGGCTCCATTAAACCCCTGAGACCGATTCACCGAACCCTTGGGGTTCGATCAAAGGCAGGTTAAGAACCACTGCTTTAACTATATCCAAATTTATGAAAACATAGTTTTTTAAAGTACCTCGTTCCAGCGTACCCCGTTTACAACACTTTCATCTCTGTTTCATTCACATTTCAAAGTCCCGGTTTCACGTAATTCATTTTCCATTTGCCGATTTTGCTTACAACGAGCACCCCTATAATGTTAACGTCATTATAACGACCAGATTTTTCACACAAAATACTGAAAAGACTTTCATTACAAGGGGCTGTGGGAAGCCAACTGCTGCTGCGACATTGCTTATGGACAGAATATACAGCGTGGGATTCCCCTCTGTAGCTGAGCAACGCTACTGATCGACTCACTACTTTGTGGTACTTTCTGCCGTAACTCACGGAGGCACGGCGTGGTCCTGAGCACATGGTCTGAAAACATGTCTGGTAAACGGAAACAAATCTCCCTGTCTTTGAAGGCTGAAAGTGAGGGCACTTTCGAAAGGGAGTTTCACATAAGAAGCTCATCCGAGACTACGAAGTGACAGCTGGCTTTGTCGGCGGCACTGGTAGTTGCCGATGGCGAGAAACATTTGTCGACTGAACGTTTTCAGAGATGAATTAGAAACATTAGAGTTGTTTGTTTCATGTCTTATAAAATTATTTTCACTTCATATGGACTGTATTTACTGTATAACTGGCGTGTTCATATTGTATTACATGTTCATGTTTTTACATCTCTAAATGTGCATACTGTATTATACCGTACATCGTGGTTTGCGGCCATTTTATTGGAAATGGTTACAACGAACTACCGTTACAAGGTACAGATTCGTGATGTTCCTTGAGGCACGTTGTAACGAGGTTCGACTGGAGTCCTTCAGTTGAGGTTGACTGTAAATCTGACACATAAAATGGAAGAGACTTAAACACTGCACATTTGTACACCAAAATGTTCCATCAAACCATGTTATTTTGTCTTAGGTAAATCCACTCACCTATTGCTAACATAATGTGATATGCCGCCCTGCGATTGGCTGGCAACCGATTCAGGGTGTCCCCCGCCTACTGCCCGAAGACAGCTGGGATAGGCTCCAGCATCCCCCGCGACCCTAGTGAGGATTAAGCGGTTCGGAATATGGATGGATGGATGTGATATGCCATAGATGCACATACTGCATTGGAAATTATCATGAATTTTACAGTAACTATAATCCTTCAAACAACTGCTACTTACACACTTAGCAGCAACACAAAGAGATATTACAACAATACTTATACTGTATGTATCAAATCATATGATGCTTGCTCTATGAGAAAAAATGAATATTAAATGGCAAAATGTGGTACTTTCTTTTCCTTTCTTATATCTTGCTTGCCTTCATTTCTTGCCAATTTGTTGCTGTATTGTATATTGAATATGTTCAATAAACAATAAACAAACCAACAAATAAACTTTATCTATTGCGCTGAAGGGACATACTCTTCTCATTTAACTGATCTTCCCCCCGCCCCATCAATAACTGCATGACATATTCAGATTATAATCAGCACTCTTACCATTTTGTATGGTGGCCGAAACAGGTCACAAAAACTGTAACTGCCACAGCAAATGTAAACGCCGCAGCACAGCAACACGCAGCCACAGCACAACGGAAGTGACCTACAACAAATGTGACCCGTATAATTCAAAGATGAGAGAAGTTGGAAAAAAAAGTACAGTATGTGGAAAAGACCCCTCCCCCAATAAATTGCTTTTCATTTATTTTTCGCAAAGACACTCTTAAGGTATTACAAGTGAGGTTCACTAACATACAATTGCATCCATGATATCATTTTCACGCTAAGCAGTCACATGACCGACATTTTGCAGCGTTTTCGTAATTACCTTATACAAGGGAAATAGTGATGGGACGGGGATCACAAACATACAGTAGAAGCGGACAGACAGATGGACACAGACACACACACACACACACACACACACACACACACACACACACACACGCACACACACACACACACACACACACACACACACAGAATCGCTCGTCTATATTAAGTGAGTATAACAGAGCATGACAGCAACCAATGTGAGCAACCCACCTTCAAAATTACAAGGATATGAGAATTTAAATAAATAAAGAGCAACATTAGCAGACAGAGAGTGAACATGATCGATGAGCGTGACGAAACCACAACTTGACATCCCAACATGGAATGTGGAAGTGGTGTGCGTATTGACACTGAGTGTCATTGGGTAATACGCACAAGAGTTTAACTCATATTAAACCTGTTCACTTGGAAAAAGATCAACATACATTCAAAAACAGTTCAATAGTTCAATTTAATGTTTGACTAATAGGGAAGTAACATGATGAGCACAAATGTGTGGTAGGGCAACGCCCGAACACCCTCTCTTGACCAGCAACTGTATCATATATGTTTAAAGTGGCCTCCCAGAAGAGCTGCCACCCTATTCAAGCAGAACCACCACTTTCTTTGTGGACTTTTCAAGTAGGTGGACTGAAATGGAGATCATTCTGTTTGCATTTTTTGGCTTCCTGCTTGTGTGTGTGTGGGGGGGGGGCGGGGGGCTGGGAAAACACCATTGGCAGTGGATGAAAACTCCAATGTTGTCCAGGGACAAGGAGGTGGAGATGGAGGATGGGACGTTTGGGAACGGAGAAAGAGATTGCTTACTGGGAAATCAAGAAGCAGCTGTTTAGAATGACGTGAGTCATCATCCTCTTCAGACTCGGCTAGCCGCCTCCTCTGCATGCGTCCCATGAGGGAGAGGGTAGTCGGGCCTGAAATAGAGCACACAGCCTATGTGTAGGCACGGGAAGACACAGAGGCGGTCTCTGCAGGCAACGTGATACGAGGCCAGTGTGAAAAAGGTGGAGAGAAAGGGAAAGAGTGACTAGGGAAAGAGTGTGTGTGTGTGTGAAAGGAGTGAGGAGGGAGAGAAGGAGGGGTGGGGGAGAGCCGAAGGAGGCGTGCTCAGGATTGAGAGGGAAAAAACTGGTGGTGGTTCTCACAGACAGACTCACTCACACACACTAGTCTCCGGAATTTCTCTTTGTGTGTTTCTTTTGTAGAGTCTGAGAATTCTAAATTCTGGTGAACTTTCTGCGAGGACTTCAGTTGTTTCTTATCACAAAGTTTGCTGCTTTGTTGTTTGGATATGGACAGAAGAAAAAAGCTTCTGCTTTTTCTCGGTAAGTCATTCATAATTGTTCTGTGTGTGACTGTACGACAGTGTGAACAAATGAAACAAGAAATGAAGGAAAAAAACCCCCACAATGTACTTATTAAATGCTATGATGCCTTTACCAGCATTTGCTTTCTGAACGACGAATTCCATTTAATCTAATCATGTTTCATGACAATCATGTGTTAATGCGCTCACCGCGATGACAAAGTGTCACACCGGTCACACTTTGTTAGACTGGGGCGAGAACACATTCAGTACATGCTGATATATTTACCCAAAAAAATTCTTGACAAAGAAAACAATGGCCTTATATTTCTGGTTTGATCAAGGCACTACATCAGACTAAGATGTTTCAACAAATATGTAACTCAAGTATAGAAATTTCTCTCAGGATGATGCAGGAGAGTTTTGAACCTGCAGAAACCAAAACCACACTAAACACGCTGTTATGGGAATGCCCCTCCGACAATCTCAATAGAAACTCATCTTGGTAAGGAATATGCAAGACAAGGCAAGGCGACTTTATTTTCACACTTTTTATTTCATACACGATTTAAAGACATTTAAAAAGGAACAAAACGAAAAGTAGCTTTCTGAAATGACTAAAAGACTGTTGAGTGAATTTGAGGTTTAAAAATGTTTCAAGGAATTTAATCAAAGGAATTGGAAAAATATTACAGCTTTAAATTTGGATTCAAAGGCATTTATACTTGGTGCTGACTTCACTTCCGATGGCAACTTATCCCATTTGCGTGCAGCTTAACAGCTAAATATCACATCACCATGTTTGCTTTGAAACAAGGGTTCCACGAATTGACCTGAGTGTGTCGAGCGCACGGCATTACTGGGTTTATATTCAATTGGCCATCCATTAACGTATTCAGGAACCAAACCATTCAGTGATCTATAAACCAGTAGCAGAATCTTAAAACCGATTCTAATAGAATAGCTTTTCTTCGACGTGGTTGCAAAGATAAAATATGTCATTATATTTTGTCATTTCATCCGTTTTTAAAAATTGTATTAATATACAGTATTATGTTTTATGTACTGTAATTCCCATGAGTATGAAATGTTCTCAACGAGGTCCACACAGAGGAACAAAACAGTCTCGTCTCCATTCAGTCACACTCATGTGCTATATGCTGATTGCACAAGATATAGTTCCGCCACAAGAGCACAATAATAGCCATAATTTCCAAGTGGTTTGGACTAGAGGGTTTGGATCCTTTTTTTCAATAACCTGTAAAAATAGCCTCTCTGTTCTGTCACTCACTGCATGTCCATGTCGTGTGCACGCATATATACAGCGAAGGCCTGTGTGGAGAAAGAGCATTGACATTTGACAAAATGTGACTTTTATTTTACTTTTTAAAAAATTACGATTGGCCTTTTTCCACAAAACCGTGTCAAAAACCTGGGGGGGACCGAGCCTTCTCTGCCGCCGCCCCCACCCTCTGGAACGCTCTCCCACAACACATCTGCAACTGTACTGACCTCCAATCCTTCAAATCGTCTCTTAAAACTCACCTGTTCCGCAATGCTTTTAACACCTTTTAACACCTCTTTTACCCATTTTTGCCTTTGTTCATCTAAATGTGTTTTTTGTAAATCCTGTATGCTTGGCTTTAAGTGTATATTTTTATCCTGTGTTTTAAACTCTTGTAAAGTGTCTTTGAGTATGATGAAAAGCGCTTTCAAATAAAATGCATTATTATTATAAAAAATATGATGCAGTAATATAAACTGGATTTAAATGTTTTCTTCTTCTTTTATGAACAAATCTTGTTATGATTAAAGTACTTTATATTACTTTGTAAATTACTGTAGCATGACAACACACTCATGGGACAGCTATTTGACTAGCAAAATGCAATATGACGATAATAGAAGTGTAATATAAGGCAATTAATGGAGCTTCCCTTTTGCACTTATCTTTCATTTGAAGAAGTCATTAAAAAGTGGAAGTGTATCTATCCGTGCTGTCTTGTCTTGACGCACGTACTTTCACATGTATCAGACAAGGCCTAAAACGTCTCTCCACACAGAAGTTTGCTCACGTTTGAATTCATCCATTCATGTTCTAATCCGGGCGGCCCGGTAGTCCAGTGGTTAGCACGTCGACTTCACAGTGCAGAGGTACCGGGTTCAATTCCAGCTCCGGCCTCCCTGTGTGGAGTTTGCATGTTCTCCCCGGGCCTGCGTGGGTTTTCTCCGGGTGCTCCGGTTTCCTCCCACGTTCCAAAAACATGCATGGCAGGCTGATTGAACACGCTAAATTGTCCCTAGGTGTGAGTGTGAGTGCGCATGGTTGTTCGTCTCTGTGTGCCCTGCGATTGGCTGGCAACCGGTTCAGGGTGTTCCCCCGCCTACTGCCCGAAGACGGCTGGGATAGGCTCCGGCACCCCCCGCGACCCTTGTGAGGATCAAGCGGTTCGGATAATGAATGAATGAATGTTCTAATCCGTTTGTCCTCACAAGGGTCGCGGGGTGTGCTAGAGCCTATCCTAGCTGTCTTCTTGCAGTAGGCGGGGGACACCCTGAACCGCTTGCCAGCCAAGGCGAACGACGAACAACCATTACACGCACAATCACACCGAGGGGACAATTTGAGGAGCACTACTTCAGCCTGGATCAAAGTGAAAGTATTCAGATTAGATCTACGAGTCATACAGTCATATGCCTTTAGTAATGGGAGACAGGTCGTGAACTGTTGTCACTACATGTGGTTGTAAGAGAAACAGAACTGAAATCCAATAGAAAAAAAAATGAGGACGATCGCGGGGTGTGCTACCGTACACGGTTCTGATTACATCAGCCGCAGACATGACACAAAGTCACACTTTGTTTGTTTTCAGTCCTTGTGTTCTTTAGTCATAGACTTGGGGGCAGTCACGCTGTTTGGCACACGTACTTTTAAATTCAGTCTGGTTTTATCTTCACTGGGGCACTGAGAGCTCCAGCCCTGCCTCAAACAGGGGGCTTATTGTGGATGAGGGGCGGGCGACGCAGGAGAGGGAGTTGTGTGTGCAACAAACATGTTCTATGTTACATGCCTGTTGTGTGGCGAATTGAGTGTGTGAGGGGTGGGGGAGGTTGTCATGGGTGCAAGTATAATAAGTAACACAAAACATGCACCATAATTAGAATTCTCAATTTAAACATTACATCAGTAGATTTCTCTTCCTTATAAAATACAGTCAAGTTTGTTTGGGAGCGTATTGCAGATGTCATTGTGAAAGCTAGGGTGAAATTAACTTTAGCACAAGTGCGTTGGTGTCTGAGAGGAACAGGACATTACACATTGTATGCAAGTAGTTTCACAAGAAAGGCTCACTCATTGGTGAAGACACACATTAACTGTCAGTCACGCGCATGACAATGAAAGACAACATGTCTCCACTTCCACTCATTGTTAAAAACAAAAAAAATCCCCCATAACCTCAAAGTCACAAATTTTGGTTTGACAATCTCTTGTGACAGTATTGATGAAATTTGGGCCGGAGCAATTGTTGCAATCTTTTGTGCTTAAACAGTTGCCGTTTTTAGATGGAGCCATGTACTCTGATTAGAATGTATCCGAATGACTAAACGGAATGAAAATGCTACATATAAACCACCTCAATCAGAATAATACATTGAATGGAATTTAATTCGAATTCACAGGGGAGTTAGATTAATTTTGACAATCCGAACGAGCGTCATGTAAGCAGTTCAATCAGAATAGCCAAACTGCGCCCGGTCAGAAAATGCTCTGCCCTGACGTATATGCATAGTGATGTCGTCATATACACACATTGAAATAGCTGCATTTTACTCCCATAACTCCCACTTTGGCATCCCTTCACTGGCTCCCTATACATATTAGAGTTCTTTTTAAGATCCTATTATTTGTTTTCAAATCTTTAAATGGCCTTGGAGCCTACACACCTGCCCGGCGCCTCAGCTCTGCGGACCAGACATTATTAGAGGTACCAAGAATTAAGCGGAGGCTCAGAGGGGATGGAGCCTTTTGCTGGTCCCTCTCTTTGGAATGACCTCCCACTGAACATTCGGCAAGCCCCCTTACTGCCCATCGTTAAAACTCGCCTCAAAACTCATTTCTCTTCTTTGGCTTTTGACTCAGAATGACTCGGACTTGATTTTTAGTTTTACTGTTTTTGTGCTTTCTACCGTCTTTGTGATTCATTTATTGTTTTATTGTTTATTGTTGTATATATGCTATTTGCTCCATTTACAGCACTTTGTATACAGCGGTGGTTGTTTTAAAGTGCTCTATAAATACAGTTGAGTTGAGTTGAGATTTCAATCAGACATACAAAGAATCTCCATGCTCGTGTTTTCCTTAATGGGTACTTTACAGTATCTTTTCAAACTGATGTTTCAATAGAGTTTACCTTTCTATGCCTACTTGTATTGGATAGTGCTTAACCCTACAACATTAGCACGTATGCAATGAACCTGAACAAAACTAAATTACGGTAACATGAGGTACTGCATTGCGTGGGGAGTTATCTGTGGCACAACTAAAAGCTCTTCTCTCACACATGGAAGCAGTAATCACCATAACAACGAGTAAATAAGCAAACGACACAGCACAGGGTCGATTTGACACAGAAAGAAGGAAGGAAAAGCAGCACGAGTGCTTTGCTGTTCAGACACTAATGTATATCTTGAAGTGAACATGAATTCTTTCCCCTTTTTTTTGTTTTCCACTGGGCAGCCTGGTGTATACTGGTTTGCATATCTGCCTCACAGTCAAAGGTTCTGGGTTTAAATCTCAATTCATGCCCTATGTTTTTATTTATTTTTTTAATTTTCTGGGCACACACCTCTCTCCTAAAGGCAGCTGGGATTGTCTCCAGCGCACCCGTGACCCAAACGAGGACACATGAGATGCGATAGAAAATAAGATGTTTTCTACTTAGAAACTAACCATTCTGATGCTTCCCCTGCAGGTTTTATGTGCACACTGAAGACATGCATGCCTCTGTGTGACAATGGCATGAACAAGGAAGGAACCCAATGTGTTGGTAATTAACCTGACTTATTAGGCTTATTAGAATGTTTGTAAATATCCACTTGGCTAAGGTTGCTAATATCTTAGGACTGTTCAGGGTGGTGTGGAAAAGATCAATGATGTTGTCTTGTAGGATAAGAGCTGCAGCAACATAGATTACAAATATAGTCGTTGACATCTTAAAACATTCATTCACTTTGGGACAAGGGTGTCAAATTCATTTTTGTCATGGGCCACATTGTATTTACAGTTTCCCTGAGAGGGCCATTATGACAGTGAATTTTGTAAAACCGTATAAATGTTTAATCACCTCCACATAATACATTTTCAGTGCACAACAAATTGGTGGATAACTAGATTTGAAATCAGAAGTCAAGTTAATGGTTTGTTCAGCCATTGTTTACATTAATGTAATAAGTATGTCACAAGATTGAAATAGCTCTATGTTATGATGGATTACATATGACAATTTGAAA
This sequence comes from Hippocampus guttulatus, assembly GCF_054856545.1. Lineage (NCBI taxonomy): Eukaryota > Metazoa > Chordata > Actinopteri > Syngnathiformes > Syngnathidae > Hippocampus > Hippocampus guttulatus. The sequence goes on from NC_141269.1 coordinate 13,871,476, forward strand.
TTTTAGTTCAGACTTGAGCAAGCGTCATGGAAAAGTTGACATGCTTGATTTGCTTTCGTGGGCCACACAAAATGATATTTGACACCTTGCTTTAGGAAAAATCTTTGAAGTGACTTTTTAACTTTCACATTAACTCATACAAGTGTAAATAGAAGTTGACAGTTCTGAATGAAAAGATGTTTACACAGGTCAACAAATTTTAGCTTTTTAAATCAGAGATGCAAGTGAACCAAAAAAATCATTTTCTTTTACATTGATTCTAAATCTGCCCTGTTTTTCTCTATCACATCAGGCTTTCATAATAATGAAAATAACACATGATACGAGGTAATCTTGTAATACATTTAGTAATATTTATGAATTAAGGTTTAGGTTCAGCAGCAGGTGGGATTTTTTTCTGAAATGTCTTAGCTATAATTGACAATGCACAGTAAAACCTTTACTGCACAAGCTTTTATTGGTCAAACTTAAACACCCACACACACGCGCGCACACACACACACACACACACACAACGCACACACACACACACGCACACACACACACGCACACACCAATGAAAGCATCTCCAAACCCTGATATGCTCGGAAAAAAAGTATTTTAAATTAGCGTGCAGGGACACATTAAGCCATCTCATTAACATTTCCTGTTGACCAGTGTTTTTAAATGTCCTTAAAGATGAATGCCAGAGGCGGCTTTTTGCAGTACAGTACTGCCAATGCCACACGGTGCATAATTAATTCTACTCTCAATGTCCAGATGTGAATGAGTGTGACGAAACTCCAGGACTATGTGGTAGCCACGCACAGTGCTTCAACACAATGGGCAGCTACTACTGTCAGTGTCAGTCTGGCTTCTTGGACATTAACGGAAACATCAACTTCACTGCGTTTGACGGACAGTGTAAAGGTGAGCGAACCCTCTGGGGCCGATTCATGGTGTGTTTCTCTGTCTCACCTCGCTCACGTGTTATTTGTGTTCCTCCCTTAGATGAAAACGAGTGTGACTCTGACGTCGAGGTCTGTGGTCGCATGGCTGATTGTATCAACCTGATTGGAAGCTTTCGCTGTATCTGCCAATTTGGTTACGCCAACACCAGCTCAACGAGAGACTGCCTAGGTAATTGTCATGTCGTTATAAGGGTTGACCTTTAGTGTAACAGCAAATAGTTTAATGACTGCACAGTCTTGACGCTGACTGCAGGGGGCTTAGAACGTATCGCCAGCGAAAAGTGAGAAAACATTGCGCTCAAGTAAAAATCAACTTTTGTACATTTTTGAAGTAACCCTAACCTATAATAACCTGAACCACTACTGATTGTGCAGGTGGACCTAATATTGGGGTTGGGTAACTCTATGTCTGTTTCTGTTCCCTTCAGACATTGACGAATGCGAGCAAGCTGAGAACCGAAAGGAAGACATTTGTGGAAGCAAAGGAAGTTGTAAAAATTTAAATGGAAGTTACTCGTGCAAGTGCGCAAAAGGATACACCAATTATGGCAATGAAAGGACTCCATGCTCCAGTGAGTGTTTGCATCAGTTTCATTTATTATGTGTGTGTTATTGACACACTTGCACTGACACATTTAACCTTTTCCCTCTAGAAGTGGATTGTGAAACCTTTGATGCCAGTAGTGTAGCTTCACAGGTAAAACATTGGCTCTTTTTCATTGCACTTCCGTTAAATTTCGCGATGCGCTGCACCATCTCTGTCGGAAAGAAAGGAAAACAATGAATGCCCGCTGCTGTTGTTGGTCATCGGAAAAGATTGATGATGCCCCTGTCTGTACATATCAAATATCTTTCTCTCATTTTTCTTAGCACGTTAAAAGCCGAGATCAGTTAAATGGAATATTTAAGGAAGGGGCGTTTCTTTCTTCACACACTGGAACCCTGGTGTTATTTTATGTATACATTCAAGTGGGTATTTTGAAAGCTGAATAGTGTTATTATCGTGTCCTTTCTCAGCATTACGTTGGCTTGGCAGATCTGCTGTCCACAATGAGAAACAGCTGCATGGCTCTGTCTAACCCAAATATGAGCCATGGAAACAAGGCTGATGGAGATGCACTACTGGAGGTCAGCAAAGCAAACCTAAAGCACATGTAGACCCATCGCGGCACACAGTGCTTCATCCTTTTTGCTACAACACCCACAGAGACTTTTGACAGCATCAGAGACCATCTTATCATCAGCCGATGTGGACACAAGTGAAGACATGTTTGGGCTGCTCAGCACTATGGAAAACGCCATCAGGCTCATTGGCCCTCAGCTCAGAGGCAACCGCACCTCAATGGGCTCCAATGAGACAGGTAAGACTCAGTTTGACAGTGCCGTACAACAGGAGGCCTGTCCGCTTTAGGAGAACTGTTTGTTTGAGTAGCTGTGGAGATTGCAGTACAGAAGGGAAGGTCTCCACCCACTGGACCGATTCATCTGAGGACTGAGAACTCTGCACTTGACACCGACTGGGCAACAGCAGCTGGAACAGAAGCATATCCTGGTGAATTACTTCTTACCTTACCCTTTCCTGCAAAAACAAATAATCCCCACAACATATCTATGCCACCCAAATTGCTCGGCACAAATAAACAAATTTTGTGGCGCACATTATTTCCATTGGCGACACAGTGACTCAAATCATACACTCTTTATCTAGATCCTCACTAAAATGCAAATGTGTCTTATTTGGCTCATGTGCCATCACTCTACATAGCTAATTGCAATTCACTTATACCATATACTTAAATGAGCATTGACTGACGTCCAATCCAAGTCCAGGGTGCAGCGCGCCACTTACTCATCTTGGATCGGCTTCAGTTCCCGGTTGGTCCTAATGAGTACAAATGCTATAGACCAGGGGTGTCAAACATACAGCCCGCGGGCCGTAACCGGCCCCCGAGGAGGATTGATCAGGCCCGCAGGACAATTTAAATGTGAAAAAAATGCATAAAAGACACAGAATGAATAATTTTAATAAAATGCAATTCATGGATTATCCGCAAGGGGGAAGACTGTTTTCTCTTTAGTTTGTAAAGTGCAGGCAGGGATTACATTTACATTTTATTTGCACATGTGTAACATGTTGTTTCATCTTAAAATGCATGACTATATTTTTCAATAGCAATTACTTGTTAAATGTTTTGTGCCTTTGTACAATCAGTGGGATCAGTTGCAATGCATAAATGATCAAAGTAAATTGCACATTTGTCAAAGGAAATTCAAGGTGTTTCATGAAATGTTTTATAAAAGATATGTTCATGATATTTTGGATTTTTTTTGGCAGAGTATGGTGTAATTTAATGGTCCGGCCCACTTGACATCTGCCGAGGTCGTATGCGGCCCACAATGTCAAATTACTTTGACACCCCTGCTATAGACAATGATGGATGGATGATATTAATAAAGTCCTGGTAATGTTTGCTTCAATTCCCAAAATACCTCCATTCATCCATTTTCTGATCTGCTTATCCTCATAAGGGTCGCGGGGCGCGCTGGAGCCTACCCCAGCTCTCTTCGGGCAGTAGACGGGGGACACCCTGAACTGGTTGCCAACCAATTCAAAATGCTATAATGATATTCCAAATAATACACTGCATCCCTTGCCTTCTTGTGTAAGTAAACAATGAAACATATCTTACTTGATCATGTCTTCTCCTAGGCTTTGCTATGGCTGCCTTGTTGAGTTACCATAACCTGGAGAGATCTGTTAACCACTCCTTTGACAAGCTCCAAGGATTTGAAAAAGATGGCCTTGAACCGACGTTCGAAATCTTCTCTCGGGTTGTGTCTGTTGTAGTGTCTAACCCATCCACTCAGAACCTGAGCCACCCGGTCATCCTCACACTCAAACATCTCCAGGTTTGTCCTCTTAACACCAGTACTTGAACTGAGCAAACAGAACCATCTGAATGTTTGACAGGAATTGGAAAATGCTAGTGCTCACTCGCCACGCTTTAGTCAACGCAATCACGAGTTGTGCCAATGTGGTAAAGTGAGAGATCTTATGGTTTTGCTCGTGTGGTTTAGAACAAATCGGAAGCAAGGTACATCTGCGCTTACTGGAATGACAGAGGTGCTTGGGCCACAGATGGTTGCCATCAACAGACATCCAACGCCACGCACACAGTGTGTGGATGTGCACATCTCAGCAGTTTCGCCGTGCTGATGGCTCACTATCCCGTAGATGTAAGAAACAAGTAACACACCCGAGCTTTACATACATACTTTAAAACTGCAATGTTTCAGGAAATAAGGCCATTGTGCTGGAGTTTTTCATTGGACTTAAAATACATCACTAGCTCTGTTGTTTTCAAAGCAGGCATTTGGACAGTCGTAGCTGCACTTTATATCACATCTCATGGTGCCCTATATTTATTTGCAGAAGCACTTTTTTTTTTTTACACCTGAAGTTAATTCACCTGTAACAATTCGATTATGAGGATAAGGTTAAGGCGGGACCTCACTGTTACAATTCGAATGTTAATTTAGAAACTAAAGTGAATATAAATGTGAAGGAAATTAAGAATCATGCAGCAATGCATTTGTTTTGAGAGCATGAAATTACATTTCTCAAGGGGACTAAAACCATTTAACAAAACACAGATGTATAATGATGTGAAATGGTTTCAGACTGTCGGATTTCCCCTCCCCCCACCCGCAGCAATCCTTTGCGATCCAGTTGATCACAAAGATCGGACTGATCCTCTCCCTGCTGTGTCTGAGTCTTTGCATCCTGACGTTCAAGTTCTGCCGTTCCATTCACGGGACGCGTACAACCATCCACCTGCATCTTTGTATCTGCCTCTTCATCGCTGACCTCATCTTCCTGGCCGGCATTTTCCAAACAAAATCTGAGGTATGTTTGCCCAAGATGGCAGTGACAATGTTTCCATGGATGGCAATAATCTGATGGAGGCCCCTTGGCTTGATGAAATTGTGGAGCGGCTGCTCTCATGGTTTACAGACTGCATAGCGAAACCAAGCTATTAACATTGCAGGCTCTCGAGTCATCCTCGCTCATGACGCTTAAAGGAGCTCTCTGCTGATTTGAAGCATCAACTTAATGGGTAAATCTGAGGTACTCAACAGTGGCGTTCAAAAAGGAAAACTGATGAAAGATACGTAGGATGCAGACAGGAAATGTATTCTTGAAGAGTGACTGTCCATTCCCGAAATTGACCATCAAAGCATCACTGGACAAAGGACGCGGCTCGCCAAGTATAATCATAATAAGAAAGAAAATACAATAAAATAAGATGTCTGCTCTACATGTTCATAAGAAGCGTGGCAGAGGCTTTGTTTCCGAAAAAGTAAACCTCTATTTAATTTTGTAGGTTAAGTTACTGTAATCTTGTGTTGGGTTCAAACATTAACACGGTGCTCAAAATTAGGAAAATATAACAACACTTCAGTAACAATTCAATAAAATGTCCTGCACACAAATGTTAAATGTAAATAAATAGTACTTAAATGAATGCTTAAAAACAAACCGTTCTTAAAAAAAAAAAAAAAAATCCCCCCCAAAACACATTTCGCCACAAATATACGATCCAGTTTCATTCTAGTAAGTGTGATGTTGTAAATGATATTTTTACTGTATCTAAAGGAGAGCTCAAGGCAAAAATGTTCTTCACAATAATATGCTCATGACTGTCTCTATGTGAAACCTTTTAAGAACACAAATAACACTAGGTACCTTCCGGTTACTCCCTATTACCACTTCTATTCTCAAAGCTCTCGGTCTTGTGCTGATGTAGTCTTGGGGCTATTGTTTCAAACGAGAAACCAAAAAGTCAAATTCAAAGGCGTGTCTTTATAAGGTGAGCACAGCTCGTATAAACACGGCAGGAGTCATTTCATTGCGCTCCTCTCCATGTAACTTCCGCCCTTCATTTGTTTATATTGCATTACAGGGCGGCTGCAGGTTTATTGCTGCCATGCTCCATCTTTTCTTCCTGGGAGTGTTTGCATGGATGCTGCTTGAGGGGGTGCAGCTGTATCGTATGGTGGTCCTTGTTTTCGATGCCACCATTCGGCCCCTCTACTTATTCCTTTTTGGCTATGGGGCACCCGTGGCCATTGTCACTGTATCTGCCATCATCAGACCCAAAGGATACGGAACTGAGGAGCAGTAAGTGTGTTTAGAAAAGGATCAAACATTAAGGACGCAGTGGAGGTCTGCTTTTAGTTAAGACTGCGATTTTCATATCTGCACTGCAGCTGTTGGCTGTCCGTCAAAGACGGCCTCATCTGGAGCTTCTATGGCCCCGTGTGCGTCATCATCTTCCTCAACGTCTTCTTCTTCATTGTCACCGTCTGGAAGCTGGGCCAGAAGTTCAGCAGCCTCAATCCTGACCTGTCCAAGCTCAACAAATTAAAGTTCGTGAGCAAAGCTTCTTTTTTTGTGTGCTTCCCCTTGTCTTATTATTCCGCTTATGTATAAAGTACAGTGAAAAAGTGTTTGCCCCCTTCCATACTTCTATTTTTATTTTTGTTATTTTATTTTGTTATGCCACTTAAATGTTGTGAATCGTCAAGCCAATTTTGATATCTCACAAAGACAACCCTCCGCCAATCCATTCAATAATGCTCTCTTATCTGACATCATCAAGCAATTCAATTGCATTTGGAGTCATGTCAAGCTCCTTTCCAATTGTTTCATTTCCTCTCCAGAACTTTCACAGTGACTGCCATTGCTCAGATGTGCATTCTGGGACTGATGTGGATATTTGGAGCCTTCCTTTTTCGCAAGGGCAGCATAGTGGTCGAGTACATATTCACCATCTTAAACAGCCTGCAGGGAGCACTGGTCTTCATCATGCACTGCCTCTTATGTAAACAGGTAGGGTCTATATAGTACAGAGTGTGCGCGTGTGTTTCCTCATTGATTTCTACTGCCCTTTGCAGGTTAGAGAGGAGTACTACAACTTTTTCTCCTGGATCTGTGCGTCAAAGAAAAGACACTTTGACTACAGTAGTGCAAATCCATCCAGTAGCCAGTCTCAAGTAAGAATCATGTGACCTCTACCGACCCCCCGCACCCTTGAACTCATCACCATGTCCTAAAAATATTTTGTCTCCATTCTTTTAGGGTTCTCGGAGCGGGCAGAACACTGGGGAATCCCACATTTGAAACATTCTCTGTTTGTCGTCGTCCTTTTCGAAAGACACGAGGCTAATTTGAGATTTTAAACCCTCAAAATTAACCTTTACTTCAGTTAATGCGAATGAGCCAAGGCATCCGGATGATGCTTTCAGGTGCTTACGTCAAAGCGAGTGTTCTGTGTGAATAGAAAAGATGAAACGTCACTCCTTCTACTGAGAAATAAGTTTCATCATGTCATACATTTTTGCTAATGACAATGCTTTTAAATATAGAAGTCACCCGCGGTCCGGTTAATAGTGATTATGAAAAGCAACTCTGAAAGTTGCTTCTTCTTGCGTCACCTTGAACATATCTTTATCATTATATAAGCTGCATTCCCCTTGAATTGCTTGGGGTTCAATTTTGGATGCATTTTATGAGAATTTTCCAAGCAGAATGTTTAAAGTTAATGGGCCATTAAGCTAGAATAGCTTCCATGCACTGAATTTCACCACATAGGGTTTGTTTTATGGGGGAGAAAACAAATGACGAATATTGAACCTCACTTCACGTCGTAGCTCGAGGCATGTTCATGCAAACCTCATGTGGGCCTTCAGTGTGATGAAATAAAGAACCTAACAAGACTGTAAAGATACTTTGTACAATTAGCAAACAACATAAGTGTTTGAATCACTTATGGCTATTTAGAACACTCTATTAAGGTTTTCATTTGCCTTTAGACACTGGTTGATGGGACATTTTACCAAAAGGATTTCTCATGAGACACCAAACTCCGACCCACCCATTTTGGTGACTGTGCACCTTCCTGCTATTGAAATTGTTTGCGGGATTCGACATTGTCATGTCATTATCATTGCTCTCTGCTTTGCTTCGTGGTTACTGTAAGAATTAAAGCTCGGGAGTAGTACACGGTAAATCATTTCAGCGCACTTTTTCCTCATTGAACATGCTTTATGACTTGAAAACCTTCCTTTCTTCAGTTTACTTGATGTCAGTTTTTTTTTAATAGAAATGAATCCTATTTTGTCAGAGACTGTCAATTTCAAGAAGAGTTGGTCAAGCTTCTCTTTTAATGGTGTTGGCCTGTATCTTTGTTTGCATTCAAATGATGTCATGCGAACACCTATCATGGTGTATTATTTGATAACTTAACTGCTCTTTAGTCTGATGTTTGGCTGTATTTTTTGTGACCACTTTTTATTCCTGAATCGCTTTGTGATTTCTGGCACCTGATGAATGTACGATTTGAGCGATTGACCATGATGTATGTAAACCTATTTTTCTACATTGCTGTTTTGGTACTGTTATCTTCAAAAGAATATGCACCTAATATTTTATTAAAAATTCTACTTCATCAAGAGTGTGGATCATTGAAACCGGACTCTACTTTTCTACTCCAGACGACGATACAATGCACTGTTTGGGAATTTTTGAGCAAAATAACATAACCGAGATAACTGCAGGGTAGACAGAGTACAGTGCAGTATATATTATTTGCACACTTCGCAGAGAACCAGAACATACAAATACAAGCGACATGAGAAATATCAGAATGATAGGGTGCGCAAACAGTGAATGCATTCCTGAGCTGACAGTTTTGGGGGACTCGGTGCCTTGCTCAAGGGAATCTTAAAGGTGCCTAATGGTGACACACACACACACACAAAAAAACAAGGTAAGGTTGGAAGATACTGCACCCAACCCCTCAACCCCAATCGCGTGCGTGTGCGTGTGTGTGTGTGTGTGAAGGGTATAATTGCATTGCCATATCATGCTATTATATGTCATACATGTCACAAAGTTGGAATTGCAACACCTCCATGAAGCAAGTTTTCGCATGCAGAGCAAACACACACGCACACACTCACACACACACACACACACAAACACACACACCCACGCACACGCACGCGATTGGGGTTGAGGGGTTGAGTGCAGTATCTTCCAACCTTACCTTGTTTTTTTGTGTGTGTGTGTGTGTGTGTCACCATTAGGCACCTTTAAGATTCAGAAAAGGCAACCACAAAAGGAAAGTTACAAGTCACAAAACTCCAAAGAAAAATCTATTTCCATAACAGCCTTGTTGGGTTATGAGGCTGACACTGAGGAACTGTATGACTCCAACATGGAGGGACGTGTGCGTCTATGAGATGGAAGCCACAGAAATTGCTAACCATGGCAAATCACTTTTTGTGTCCTCACAGGACAGTAACAAAAACTGAAAGAGAATAGGATTCTGCATTAATGTAGTTTTAAGGAGGAACTTTACACCCTTCACTTACCAAAATCCACTAACCATCGTTACACATTTTAAAGAAAGATTGAAAATAAAAGATGCATACCATACATTAAACAAGCGTTTTTGTGGTTATTCGTAGTTGTTCACTGTGTTCACACCCGATTTATTGGAATATAATCGCCATTTGTCACCATCTAGCGGACAGAAGGAGTAGCACTGCAAAATGACACAATATGTACAGAAGCATTGGGGGCACGAACAAAATGTGGCGTTCTCTTAGTCTGTTATCTCTCAATTAGCGGCTATAACAGTTTCCACTCTTCCGGCGTGGTTTTCGAAAAGGGGTTCACCACGAAGGCGTTAGATGGGCTTGAGGTTAAGGGTTTTTTTTTTGTTTGTTTTTTTTGCCAACAAGCTCACCAAATTGAGGAACTTTGTTTCGTGCACTTGGTCACAGGCCTGCTTGAGCAAAGAAGAGCCCTCCCCAATCTGTTCCCAAAAAGTTGGAAGAATCCATTGCAAATATAGTTTACAATTGTGAGGAGGAGCACAAACACAATGCGCGCGCGCGCGTGTGCGTGTGTGTGTGTGTGCAAACGCATCTGTGTGCAATATGCATTTACAAAGGGTGAAAAAACTGCAAAGCTATGGTCTCTGTGGAAAGCTTTCTGATGAAATGCTACGCAACAGCCAGGAGAGGGCTCCTTTTGTGTGCTCTTTGGAGATGTCTGCTCTCACTTGATGGCTTTGTGCAACTGCATGGCTTCGTGACAACTTTGTAACCCAAAGACACAGACAGTTCCAGTCAGGCACATTGTGTACACTCGCTCTCTGAGAGTGGCTTTGTACATCACTATTAATGGGACAGCTATGTTCTGAAAATCTCTTTTTGATTATGTATGATGTGGATGATGTTCGATAGTAGGGAGTGGGACTTTAGAAAAAAATGTTTGAATTTGAGTTAAAGAAAGAACCCAATCAAGTTTTAAAGAGTGTTACAACTGTCAGTGTGCCTAGTTAGTCATTTTGTTTTGGAGTGAAAGACACACAAACACAAATTATGTATGATCTTGATGCCAGAGAATCTCCGAAGACATAAAGAGACAAAACATAAGACTTAGATAACTGATTTCTTCGTGCAGTCAGCTGTGGCCACAGAGGTAAACTATGTCGTGCATGTCCGCATGTTTATATGAAGACTTCTCATTTTGCTTTGATGCTCAAGGGACCATGCAGGCTTTGACTCATCATCAGGAAATGAAACGGGGAGCATTGGAGCTGGTGGTGGTGTGCGATTCACATATGGAGCCACTTTGGTTTGGTTCCGAAGGAATATACCAAATGGAAGCAAGGGAACACTGGGGTGTGTGTTTGGTGGGACTACTGTTACATATATTAGTCTTAATGGGCAAGACGTGTGCTAGTTACTGATGGCAAGATCAGAAGTTTGATGTTGTACACGGTGCACTGAAAAAAAAAGTGGCGGATTCAACTTTCTCAATGTTAGCATTACATATTCAATAAATCAATCAATAATAATTTAAGTTGACCATGTGTTGATTATTAAAAGGAGAGGATTCTTTTTTTGTGAACACACTGCCAGGAGAGGTTTTGTTTAAATGTGCCTCAGGCAACGTTAATTATTTGACTGACAACATGTAATCTCAAGGAATGTGTGGGTTAAATGCCTGAGGGCTGTACATATTTTTATAGAGCATGTTGTATGTGATTAGCAATTTCTAAATTCAAATTAATATTTGCTTGGTTCCCATCAAATGATATAACTACTATGCATGGGACTTTAAGAAACAAGTCACAGGACATGAAATTCAAGGATGACTTCATGATTTCCAATGACAATTCACACATGATGATGCCGCCTCCACTAGCCTTGGGTCCTCTTGGATGTTTTTATAAATGCTCCTATCTGTGCATCATTTCTTCCCACTCTTTTCTCAGAAGGCTGAAATTTGAGCTGATTTGTTCTTCATGATTGGTGGCTCTTTTGACACCTGACAAGCTTGGACTAGACCTGTGTAGGCTCAAACATCAAGTGGATAATATTTACGTAAACCCTGACTGCTGTGCATTTTGTTTTCCTATTCACGACCGGCATTTACATATGTTTGCATGTACCGTATATGTGGGCATGATCATCTTTTATTCATCTTTAAACATCAACCATCCATCCTCATAATCACATTTAGGTACAAGATAGAATGTTCAGTTAACCTGCCATGCATATTTTTGGAATGAGGGAGAAAACCCACACAGGTACGGGGCAAACATGCAAACTCCACACAGGGAGCCCAGAGTCCAAAATCTACCACCAGGCCGCTCGGAGATGGACGTGCTAACCAGTAGATGAGCGTGCCGCTATTAAAAGGTTGACAAATATTTATAGTTTTCAGAGCCTGTTTATTTCATTTAAAAGTTTAACATATGAAATAAAATAACATTTGAGCCCTAAGTATTAACAAATTAACTATGAAAAAAAACATCTTCATTGACATACTTCATAAAAACATCAAATATTTTCCTGTTTTAAAAAGAAGTCTTTGTGAAGAAATGAAACATTTACTGAAATCCTTCCAATGTCTGAGAGTATGAGCAGATCCAGGGTGGTTTCCACAAAAAGAGCAACAAACATTATTGTCCCTTTTGTAATGGTTGGCCAGATAATATTTATGTAATATGTTAAAATTCAATTGCTTCACCTTACTAGTGAGCAAATACTTTTTGGGAATAGACCAGGCCTTTTTCCAACTGATATCAAGTGCTTTCTACTTCTACTTTGTACTTCTAATAATGCCTGGTCCGCAGACCTGAGGCGCCGGGCAGGTGTGTAGGGGCGGATGAGCTCTGAGAGGTAAGGTGGCACGAGGTCATTTAAAGATTTGAAAACATGTTTACCCTTGATTTGCTTTGGGAGCTGTCCAGTTCCTTCTTTTCAAATATGTTTTGCTATCTACCCAAGAAAAGTGTAAACATGAAGGTGCGCTGTGTTCACGGACTAATAGCTTCATGATATAGCAACATATACAGTACTGGATACAGTTAATCAGTGGTTGGATGCCACAGACTGAGTGTGTGCATGAGTGCACGGCCATGACACATGACACACCTCTCCAAGTCAAGTCACATTTATTTATATAGCCCTTAATCACAAATGGTCTCAAAGGGCTTCACAGGCCCACAGTTGACAAATATTAACGACGTCCCCTGACCTTAACCCCGAGGAGGGCAAGGGGAAAAAAAAAACCTCTGAGGAAAAATGAGAAAACTTGAGAAGGGGCCGCAGATGGGAGAATGCCCCTTCCAAGATGACCAGGCTGCAATGGATGTTGAGTGGGCAACATTTGACACAATATTGTACTCTACAATGTCAGTTAGAGTGGTATAAAAATGCATTTAACAAGACGAAAACGCTGCAGGGAGGTGGTTGTTCGGCTTTATGTGCCCTGCGACTGGCTGGCAATCAGTTCAGGGTGTACTCCGCCTATTGTCGGAAGACAGCTGGGATAAGATCAAGGACGGCCGCGACCCTCATATGGATAAACAGAAGAGAAGATCGATGGATGGATGTGATACTGAAATTGATTTAAAATCTGTACTTAGTATTTTACGCGTCTGTACTCCTTGTGCAGAGTATGTGTGATCCTTCTTTTGCCACCTGTGTAGCCACGGTCCCTGGAGTCCAGTAATAAATGTAGAGAGGAAACGTAAAAAAATATGTATAGAGGATTGAAGATGAACATTAGGGCACGCCGACACGTCGTCCTCCATACTTCCTGTAAAAGTCCTGAATGGTTATTCTTAAAGGGGAAGGCGCATATATATATATATATATATACATACACACACACACACACACACACACACTCACACTCATATATAGGTATATAATATACATACACACACACGCACGCACACACACACGTGTCAGAACGATATGAGCCATTAACATCGATGGCACAGACGGAAATAACGTTTGCTAAAAGAATTCTTATGAATGTAAACAGTGAAACTATGATGTGTGTGTGTGTTTTTTGTTACCAAAAGCACAACAACACATTCTTCGGAAGGCGGAGCCCCACAGGGACAGCCTATAGCTTCCCCTTTAAGTCAGCTAACTCCTCCGCCATGTCGCCACTATCGGCATAACACAACAGCGGGACGCACCTAACCTCTGCACGCCGATCTCCCCATCTGTCGGCCGCAACACCTTAAACGCTTCTCCCCTTGCCATGCCCCGCATCGCCTCGCTGTTATCCGCCCTGCTGTTCGTCCACTTTTCGGGCCTGAGCCGGGGCTACTTCCCCGAGGAGCGCTGGAGCCCCGAGTCCCCTCTCCTCGCCCCACGGGTGGTTGTCGCGCTCCTCTGCCGCAACTCTGAGCACTCTTTGCCGCTCTTCCTCGGAGCCTTGGAGCGCCTTCGCTACCCGAAGGACCGCATTGCTTTGTGGTGAGTGTCGTTGCTGCAAAGTCACCAGAATAACATTTACATTGAATAACAGACCTACCCTGACAGGCAAGCGATCGTAAGTATTATAAGAGTTTACCAAACCAACTTAACCAGTGTGAGATAACATCTGTTTTCGTTCACATCCTTTTTTTGCTCTCGTTCTTTCCAGTATAGTTTACCCTGATAATACATCTGACCATATGCTGTGCTTTTATTACTGGTGTAATAATTGTTTGATTGCTTTAATTTATACATGTATTGGCGAACAAGAAGTGAGAATCAGCTCGGAACGATGCACGAGAAAGGAGTACAGTACTCTGGGCCGTCTGCGCTAGTAGAGTCGTGCCTGTGAAAAAGTTCCATTCAGCTTGGGATCCTCTCTCATTCCCCCCTCTGTCCCGGCCCCTCTTTTCCTGCCACATTTTTCGACTCGACTGGAAACACCGCCTCACTCCTCTGCACTCCACAATCCTGGCGCAAAAACTCCAGTGTCGAAGATTTATGTCCTTGTGTCCCAGTCAGAGGTGGCAAAAGTTCTCACACTCTGTACTGAAGTAGAAGTACAGATACTTGTGTAATATAAAATACCTTGCTACAAGTTGTTTAGATTTTAACTCCTGAACTAAAAGTTAAAAAAAAATTCAGGCTCTGAAAAGTACTTCAGACCAAAGTTTAAAAACAAACAAACTCCAGACTGTCAATTATCCATTCATCCATTTTCTACACCGCTTATCCTGAGGAGGGTTGCAGGGAATTGATGGAGCCTATCCCAGCTGACTTCGGGCAGAAGGCAGGCTACAACCTGAACTGGTCGCCAGCCAGTCGCAGGGCACATATAGAGAGACAAACGACAATTCACACCTACACCCACACCATCACTGAGTGGTAACCGATCCCATGCCGCTTGCACACAAGTCAGACGAGAGTACCACTACACCACCACTGACTGTCAGTTATCGACAAAGCTAATTTTGATAAACCCCCCCCCCCCCCCACACACACACAGAAGCTTCTGTCTTTAGTACTCGTACAGAGCAGAAGAAAAAAAAACATGTACAACTCATGCTGTAGAAATGTTTGCTCAAGTCAACAAAGCGTGTTCATATAGTTTTGGTGACGATGTGAACTGCCTCAGAAAATATGCTAAATTAGCTGAGGATATCATGAAAAAAAATCTTAAATTGTATGTGTGTTTTGTCGTTTTTTTTTGATGCAGAAGCTAGTGGCTTTTAGGTTGTGGTATTTGCCACAAATTACACTGGGCAACAGCAAATTTTCATCAGAGATGGCTTAATAAATCCTTAAATGCATTTTATCTTCGTAACATCTTCACTTTTTATCCCAGCGGATCAGGCTTTTGAGGTATCATATTTTTGAGTTTTTAAGATATTATTATTTTTAGTTTGATATATAAAAGCTGATACAATATGGATTTTAGCATGCCTTGTAATTTGTAGCCATGATGTTTCAGAAAAAAATTCCACCTGTTGCTCAAACTATTATTTTACATAATAATAAGAATACATTTATTATTATTATTATTCAAAGCTATAATACTAGAGAATAAACAAGGGAATATTCAGAATCAGTGCAAAACACCTGCATCTCTGATTTAAAAACTAAGATCTCAATCAGTCAAGATCCAACCACGTTAACCAACCACATTTTTTTTCTCTGTTTACATCTTTTTTACCTAAAAAAGTAATGAGACTTTTTTTTGACAAAGTAACGAGTAAAGTGTAGATGTCTATTTTCAAATGCAGGGAATCAGAAAAATAAATACTTAGGTAAAATACAGATACTTCCTTCATACTTTCTTATCTTCTATCACTGATCCCAGTATGTTTTTTTCTCCTCGTTTTATCGAGTCTCGGTCTTCCAGACTTTTTATTGTATCTGGAGCTTACTCCCTCTTGTTTTCATCATGTGCCAGTAGACCTGCGTTTTAGAGATGAAACTAATCTTTTCATCAGCGATCACATTTGACAGGTTAGATTATATTTTGGCACTCAAGTGGTTTAGCAAAGCAACGGTGCATGAAGAGCGTCAAACAGACTAGAGTGTGGTTAAAATAATGGAGTGCCTTTGAACTAAATTTAGACAAAAGTGAATATATTGTTCATTCGAGTGAGAGGGCTGTCTCCTTTAAATGTTGAATTTAGTTTCAAAGCAGTATTCATCGGTTTTCTTGCATTCTGGCCAAAGTTTAAAATTGGTATATCCACGTGGTAGCTTGAGCACAGCTCTTTGTCTTGCGTTCTCTGTTCAAGACCTTCTAGAAAGTTTCATAACATTAACTCAGTGGCCCTAGCCACCTGTCAATACCTGCAGCTCTCAACCTGACAGTTGAAGATAAAGCACCTTGGCACAGAGCCTCATATAAACACATGGATGTGTATTGTTACGTTGAAAGAGTGTGCTGCGTCGACTTGCAGGATGGAGAATAACCTTCCATTAGGCTTACATTCTTGCCTACCTCATGTCTCTACCATTGTTTAGGTCTGTTTTTGCTGCTATTGAACCGGTGCCATGTGAACTGGCGAGAAACTTGATTTCAAGACAGCATTCTTCTTTTCCAAAGATTAATTCGGTGGGGCGTTCAACTTTTATTGTCCCTGAAGTAGTTCACATTCTGAATTCCTAAAGCCTTCATCTTTGGGTAAAAGTTGCCTCTCAAGTCACATAACACAGTTTCAAATGCCTTGAAAAAGTAGAATAGTTTTGCACTTACTTGGGCTTTTTGTGTAGTTTATTATTAAGATTTTTTTTTCCCAAAAGAGGGACTGGTTAGCTTCTTTTGGCATTTTTGTATCAGTAAAGTGAGATACAAGAGGCACATCTATTTCATGACTCACCTTAATGTGATTCATTTAATTGTGGTTCAAGTCGCTGTAAGAGCAAAATTGACATTTTAATTTAACACACCGCACGGAAGAGTCTTGTTCACGGTCCTATAGCTGGAAGGCAAGCTTTATTTTTCCAGGACTTTGGAGTCTCAATTTGTATATTTGGCCATTTTTTTTGTTGATTCGAAATTGTCAGGCTTGTCAACAATACTTTTGTCTTCTGACAAATTTGCAAGAAATTTTTCTTGATGGGGTCTTTCAGGAGATTTGTTTATTCTATGTGTGTTGGCCACATTTTGCATAATCTACTATCAATCCATTTTCTATACTGCATGTAGTCACTAGGGTCCCATGTTAGCTGGTGCTTGTCCCTGACTTTAGGCAAGAGCAAACACGTCCCTAGACCTCAGTCTTTAGAGGGGCACATGAAATGCGCGGTGGGATGGGGTGGGAGGTCAAATATTTTTATGACACTACAAACAACTGCGTACGTCCATGTGTCAAATGCAACTGTACAAACTTTACTGCATGCGTGTATTTAGTTATTTATTTATTTTTTTCTGAGAAATTAATTAATCATCCCTGGCTTCAGACAAGTCCTCTCACAATTTATCCTATGTTATTGCTCAATGCACTTGTGATAGGAAAATGAAGCTTCAAGATTGTTTCATGAACCCGTTGTTGTGTTTTTAGAGATCTGTGCCTCAAGTTGGGCGGGGTGGGTGCAATCAACAGACAGAGGCTGGTACACATTTTTCCAGATTGTGTCGCAGTTGTCACAGATATACAGTAGACTACAGCAGGCTCACATACGTACGTGCCTACGTGGCAATCATGTTAGCAGGGATGCCTTTCCCATCACAGGTTATGGAAAGCATGGCCATTAGCTTAGCGTCACAGTAAATAGATATTTATTTACAATAATTATGTACTGTGCTTAATATTTTTAGGTCACAATAAAAATACAAAACAATTTTGTACTGTTGTTTTTTTATGCAACAAAAAATGTACTTAAAGTTAACAGACAATTCTCTACCGCTCTAATTCTTGATCTCTTCCCCCAGTTACTACATCAAATTGAGGTTCCACTGGACATTAGACTTCAGAGTAGTGCCACTAAAGTTAGTTTTTCAGTCACAAAAACAGTTTTATGATTGTTTGTGTATGTAGAGGGTTTTGCTCGACGAAGTGTCATTCTACTGTACCAAATACAGAAAAAAAATGTTGTTGCAGCCCTTGTATTGGATCTCATTGGACTTTGCAGGTGTGCTCTACTACAGGGGTCCCCAACCTTTTTTGCCCCACGGACCGGTTTATGTCAGACAATATTTTCAGGGACCGGCATTTAAGATGTGGCGGATTAATACAACAAAATAATATGGTATTAGCTGCATGAAAACTGTGGTGTTTTCGAAATATAATAATAAACACAAGGAGTGTCTAATCTGGCCGCAACACTGATCGCTATGGTAATGTTTAATGCCTTCAAAATACGATACAGCGCAAATTCAGAGTGCATGAAAATGACGACTCACCACAGCCCCGAGCTTGATTTTCTGCAACTAGACGGTCTCATCTCGGGTAATAGGAGGCAATGACACCTCAAGTGTGTGGTTTATGTCCAGTCTACTTCGTAATTTTGTTTTAGTTGCCGTTGCTGCAGAACCCCCCCACCTCACACAGGTACGATGTCGGAAATAGCAACAGTACTATCGTGGCGATCTCAGAATATTCAGCCATAACTTTAATCCAGTTGTCTCGAACGTAATTTTAAAGCCGCCGTAATTTGCGATCTCCAGCAGTTTTTAAAACTCATTTTGCGACCTCCAACGTTTTGTTTTTAGCGTAATCGGTCACGTGACGGAGAAGCGTGGCTTGACGTGAGTCAAGTTTGACACAGACGGATGTAACGGAGAATCCGGTGATTTTTCAAAATAAAACATCTTTCGTATTCCGAAATAAATAAAACGGAATTAAGGCAAGTTCTTTCTGTGCGGCCTGGTACCAAATGCCCTGCGGACCGCTACCGGTCCGTGGACCGGCGGTTGGGGACCCCTGCTCTACTAGATCTGGATGGTTCACGGAAAGGCATGGAGACATTGAAGTGAGCAGTAGAACACCAAAAATGGCTGTGCTTTGAAGTGGTCGCATGTAAACGCTGAGACAGCACTTGAATGTGAGAACACCACACGCAGATGGCAAAGTAACCACCTGCGGCACGCCATCCGTCAACAGCTACATGATGCCGAAGGCTGTAAATCCATTTCCTCCCATACCTACACATTCCATGTGTGGCTCCTTGCCCCTGCCCATCAGGCTCAAAGATTTGTTTTGATAACACAGACAGCGTGCAAGCCGCTTCCACGACTTCTACTCAGTCTTTGTCTGTAGGCCACAGCCCACATTGATGGTACATAACTATGCAAAAAAAAAGTAAATAAATACAGAGCCTGAAAAAAACCTCATCATGTGATGCCAACGTTATGAAATAGGATACCGTATCGTCAAAAATTACCTTCAAATTTGTGCCATTGTGTAGCCTGCATTCTAATCCTACAAGACCGTGCAAAATTCTGAATTTCAGAAATCAGTTCAGTGGATGAATTTGGATTTGAACTACAGGTAGTGACATTTCATTCATTCCAATTCAGAAAAAAAATTCACATCATCTCCTAAACAATGTCCGAAATGTTTGGCTAGCCATTTTAAAGACCTAGATAAAGCAAGGCATCAAACCTTTTTTTTTCTCCAATTTTGATGACCTGATTTATCTGAGTAGGTTTTAATTTGAATAAAAATACAATTACTACACTGTACTGTTGACTATAATTAAGTATTGTGTACGTAAAGTCCTTGTATGAAATTCATGTTGTAAGGCTTATATACCGTCAAGCTTCATTATTATTCATTCATTCATTTTCCAATCCGCTTTATCCTCACAAGGGTCGCGGGGGGTGCTGGAGCCTATCCCAGCCGTCTTCAGGGGACACCCTGAACCAGTTGCCAGCCAATCGCAGGGGCTTCATTATGAAACACACTTTAATTTTTGCACCATCCATTTCTTTGAATGTCATGTAATTGCAGTTTTAGTTTTCTGGTTCCTGTTTGCCACCTCAATTTAAATTCAAATTCAGTCATTGAATTTGAATTTAGAATTCACTCTGAATTCAAATTCAGTCATTGAATTTGAATTTAGAATTCACTCTGGATTCAGTTCTGCGTTAGGTATGGCTATACTCTTTGTAAATTGCGGGTTGATCTTTGGGTGGGATTGCACTAGAGGAGGAGTGCTTGATAAGCAATTCTTTTCTTTTCTTGGTATTTTGACAATTATTACCAATTTTTTTCTGTACTTGTCAGTAAAATCATGGGAAGGTATAGTATGTCAAGTTAGAACAAGATTTTGACAAGCACTTCAAAATCCTCCAAATAATGCTTTTCATAATGCTATTTCATTGTATGTCAAAAGACCCAAAAGTATTTGTGCATTGTTTTTTGGGGGTGCAGCGCAGTTGAGTAATGATTAGTGCTTGTGTCTGTTTTTGTTGCGATAAAAGACTCCAATATACGACGATTCAATGCGATCAAAAGGATGGTTCGATATTAAAGTGAAACCCTACGAGTTGGTTCGATTCAGTGGGATTATGATTCGATTCCATACGGTGCGGCTCAGTTCGAGAGGGTATGATATGATTCAATGACTTCCTTATTTTCAATTTAAATACATATGAATGAACTTGTCAGTACTGTATGTGGCGTTGCCTTCAAAGATATATATCTCCCAAGAAAAGACAAATCATTACATATCTCTACATTTTAAAGTGGAACGATTCAATTCATTGCTTGTGTTGTTGTTACACCCCTACTTTTTAATTTAAACAGATATTCACTTTGAATAATTTTCATCTAACTTAAACTACTGCAGACGTTCACGTTTAGAAATTACTGTGCGTCACTGACGTGAGAGTCTTTTGCACTTCTTACAACTGGTTGTGTGCAATTGTGAAGTTATTGTAATATATACGGATGGAGTTGTAATATATACGGATGGAGCAGGACACAAAGCGATAGTGGCGCTCCGGCCATTTGTGTGCCAGACGAATGAGGTGATTAGATTGCCCTACTGTGATTGATACGGTGTTCCGGATTCAGTCATTGAACCCGTGCAGCCAAATTATATCACCACAGAATCCTTTTTATGAAGACCATATTTTATAAGCAGACATTTTAATTAGGCATCAACACCTCTGCTTTTCCGATATATTTAATCAGTGGATCCCATCCAAGTGCCTGGCGTCGTCGCCCCCCCCCCCCAATTAAAAAGTGTCTCTGTCCCTCATCTTGCCACAGGGTGGCGACAGATCACAACATAGATAACACCACCGCCTTCCTTCGAGACTGGCTCATCAAGGTGCAGAATGACTATCACTATGTGGAGTGGAGACCAGATGATGGATCCAGGTAATTTTCTTTGTGTGTGGGTGTGTGTGCGTGAATGTGGCTGAGTGACCGACCCCAATCAGTGTGTTTCAGCTCTTAACACCAGTGTCATCTGTGCCCGCCTTAGTGCCTTTGAGGACGAGGTGGGCCCCAAACACTGGAATAATCTTCGTTATGAACACGTAATGAAGCTTCGTCAGGGGGCATTGGACACAGCCCGTGAAATCTGGGCTGACTACCTCCTGGTATGTTGTCAGTCAATCACTATCCTGATCGAGTTGCTTTTGTTATGCATCCCGGATTCTGGGTAGATGGATGGTCATCACCACGGAGGCGTTTAAATCAAGTGATTATATGGACACGCATGGAAAATAATATTCAGTCTCACTGAAACGGTTTATATTTTAATGGAGAGTTAATGTCTTGCTTTCTGTTGATTTGAAAATTGAATGGAATGGCCCGACATTGGCGCAATGTCCCTGGGAAATGTGAGCCACAGTCTATTTAAACATATTTTACTCACCCGCTTTGTATCTGACCATTTAAATGGAGGAGATGGTGCTAACAGAGATTTTTGGCACCGGATGATAAAGCTTACATCCTGTTGCTATGGTTACCTGCGTCGAAATGCACATTTTTTTTTCCTGGTCGAGCTTCTTCCATATTCAGTATAATTTGCCACCAAACACTTTTCCAGCCAGTACAGTTGTATCAAAACTCACAGAGGTGGTCTTTTCACCAAAGCATTATGTCCACCGGCAGCGTCATGCTCTTTTCTTTGGTGACAGATGGCCGACTGTGACAACTTGCTCACCAACCCAGATGTATTGTGGAAACTGATGAAAGAAAACAAGACCATTGTCGCCCCAATGTTGGAGTCCAGAGCTGCATACTCCAACTTCTGGTGCGGCATGACCTCACAGGTAATGTTGATAGTCCTTTGTGAGCCATTTCACACTGTGTTCGGTTATATAGCAACCAATCCACATGTTCTTAAAATCTGAAGGACTGCCCGAATGCCCTGCCTTTGTCCAGTACATCATTTCACTGATATTCGCTGGGTGCAATGAATTAGCATTGAAAGAAATTATTAAATTGAATTACGTACTAAATGGAGCCTAGAGTCACTCATAGGCCAAATCCGCATTTGCATATTCGTTGACCATTTAACTGCCGAATCCCGAATCCATTCCATTGTTTTTACGAATTGTCTGATAAGGCAGGCGTGTATATGGCACCAAATGGTGTATTTTGATCTCACTGTGCTTTTACGCTGTCATCGCTTATCTAATTTTGGAGGCCTGATTTCGAACTGTGGATATCCAGTTCCAGATATTTTTTTCAATTTACGCTCCCATGACGCATATCCAAATCGTGCCACTTTTGAGCAAAATGCCAGAATTTTGTCAGTGTCGATCCAGCATTCATCTACACCCACACAGATTTTTGTTTTACGAAAAAAATATGACTGAAAAACACATTTTGTCACATGTTTGAGAGATTTTGTTGTGATCCACTGGAACCAAGGTTTAACATTTTGGCAGGTACATTTGGCGCAAACACAACACTGCTCATCACCCCAAAAACGCCGTAACTACAGTGAAGCGTTGTGATGGCAGCAACATGTTTTAGGGCTTCTTTTCTCCAGCTGGAACTGTGGCCTTTGACTAGGTAGAAGAAATGCTCGGTGAACTGTTGGAAATACAAGTCAGTATTCGCACGAAATATTCAGTCATTTACGCTGAAACAAAAAATCAACCAAAAAATAAATAAATCAGGAAATGCACGTTGGTCGAACTGAAATTTGTTTGGGGTTAACCATAGGCACTTTAAATGGTGGCACGTATGTGCCGACTCCATTTAACCTGAGTTTAAATGTAACTTGTCAATTGTGAACACAGCCACATTCCTGTTGTAAGAGGATGTGCACACTTTTGCATCCGTATTATCTCAGTTTATTTTTACTTCTCTTGAAAGGAGAAATTAAAACAAAAAAATCAGTGCACTTGAACAGGTTACAGGTCTCATTAATGGTGGAAAACGTTTTGAAACAATCTATTTTTTTCCGAGTGTCACCAAAATATTGCATTTGAACATGGTTGAGTTAGAAATTTAAAATCAACTATAAGCACTGTTCCTCTTGGTTCAAACAGTACTCTTTGGGGAGGAGAATAGAAATATCATGGAACATCCTGTCTCCTTTTCCAGATGATGACAAGTGAGCATTAAAATGTTTGTCAAGGCATGCTTTAAGATTCAGCTCTTGTATGCAATCGGATTGGATTTTCCAAGTGTATCAAAGTGCATCATACATATGTTGCATGCAAATGCTCACTGCATATTGCCATCTCCCTGAGAGGTGATTTCACCCGATCCATGCCAGCGTTTTCGTCCACAATGTATGCGCAACTTAAGGCTCCCTTGAGCAATATTGCGCGTCAGGAAGGAGAAATGCTTTGACACGGGGTGTGAGCCTGAATTCCAAACGCTGGAATCTCCTCGCTAGTTGCAAAACAGATGTTCAGCTGCAGCAAAGGAAATTATGGTGACCATCTACAAAAACAAAAACAAAAATGTATGAATCGTGATTCTGATCATGTACTTTCCTCTATATATTGCATGTACCACTTAGCATTTATACCAATACCAGAATCTGTAATATTTAATATGTGCACTCAAATGTGCAGAAATAGTTTCTTTGTCATGATTGGTGAATGAGGGCAACCATCTTGGCAGGGCTACTACAAGCGAACGCCAGCCTACATACCAATCAGGAAGCAGGAGCGTCTTGGGTGTTTTGCCGTACCGATGGTCCACTCAACGTACCTGGTGGACTTACGGAAGCAAGCCTCTCGTCAATTGGCGTTTTACCCGCCACACCCGGAGTACAGCTGGGCCCTCGATGATGTCATCGTCTTTGCCTATTCCGCTCGCATGGCAGGTGAGATGGATGAAATGGCTTGGCGGGTGAATGTTACACGTGTGATTTATTAATTATTATTGTTGTTTTTTTTTTTTTCATCGACTTGTCATCTTCTGCTGTTATCAGACGTTCAGATGTACGTGTGCAACAAAGAAACCTACGGATACTTTCCTCTGCCTATGCGCTCCCACGCTACTTTGTTGGATGAAGCAGAGAGCTTCTTGCACACTCATCTTGAGATCATGGGTGGGTTCAACGTCAAATTGTAAAACTTATATGAAGAGGCAACACAACACATTGTATAGCGCAGGAAAGTGGGTTTCATTTGATTTTCTCCAGTTTCCAAACATTGTCGGACAGTTATAGAAAATAATCAGTCATGCATTAGGCAGAAAGCATGGAGTTCCTCTGAGCAACCAGTGAATGTTTTTGCTAGAGTTATCACTCCTACTGAAAAAAGAAAACCCATTTTGGTAACCAAAACACTGCAAAGTCATTATTTTTCAGATACCACACGATATGTAGTCATCCACAGAGGCAGGAACACAAACAAGCCGTGAAAAATGATTGCTTTAGTTTGAACTGGGCACGGCATTTGGCGCTACAGGCTGCATTTTGAGAGCCTCAGATTCATTGCACATTCTCTTTGTAACCCTGTGCCATCTTCTTTGAAAGTGAAAAATCCTCCACTGGAACATTCCAGCTTCCTCACCCTTCCTCCCAAACAGCCGAGCAAGATTGGCTTTGATGAGGTACAGTCTTGCCTTTCTCACACACTCATATAAAAACACAGGCCACTAGTGCACTAGTGTGAGGTTTTGCAATTGTGTGCGCACAGGTGTTTATGATAAATCTGGTGCGGAGAGCTGACCGGCGGGAGCGCATGCTCAGAACTTTGCACGAAATGGAGCTCAGCTGTAAAATTATTGCTGCTGTGGATGGCAAGTACGTTTCGTCTCCTGCCTCGTTTTTTTTTTTTTTTTTGCATGCATGTTTGTGGTTGGGCAAAAGAGTGGACGTACGGGCGTTTTCAAATGACTAAATTAGCGTGACGTGAATTTGAAAATTGAAATTAGAAAAGGGCTGTGCAATATTAGAGTGGGTATAAATGTGCAACTGTATTATGTAAACCTGCTGTCAAATAAGATCCTCAAGTATCAATTGGAAAGACATTTCATCCATTGGGTCTCATTATTTAATGCTGTTGTATCGAATGTTTACTCGCCGTTCCAGCAATCTCATCCGTATGATGCGTTATTCCTATTGCTAAACTCCTTGTTTATCTCGTCTCTGTTCATCAGGGCTCTGAACAAGAGTGACATTGAGTCCATGGGGATTAATATGCTGCCCGGGTACAAAGACCCATATCACGGTCGACCTCTCACCAAGGGTGAACTGGGTTGTTTCCTCTCTCATTACAACATCTGGAAGGAGGTGAGGCTTCTGTACTTCCATTCATTTTAACAGTTATTACGACACATTGCATCAGCAGTCGCAAAGAATGTTTTTTTTTTTCCCCCCCAATGCTTTCCTAGTTGGGGAAACATTCTATTCCCACCAATTTAGTGACGTAGTCTGTAAAGTGCAGGAAAAATCATCTCACAGCTGAGAATTTGGGTTAAAAAGCCCTACCTGCTGTGACTGTTACATCCAGCTTGGATATAAAAATACAAGAGAAGTGTCCCAACGTTGAGTGTGTGCGTGCGTGCAGATCGTGGATCGAGGCCTGCACACTTCCTTGGTCATTGAGGACGACCTGCGCTTTGAGGTGTTCTTCAAACGCCGTCTGCAGGCGTTGCTGCAGGAGGTGACAGCACACAAGCTTGACTGGGACCTCATGTGAGTCAATGCAATGAAAAGTCAGTGTTAAAAATAGAAAGGATTATTTCTCCCTTATACAAAGAAATCCTCCCATCTGTCATCTGCTGTTTCCTCGACAAAAGTGACCAGACGCTGAAATCACCGTGACTCAGTCTTTTCACATTCACAGGCAGCACAAAAATAACAGAACTCTTTTCGATCTGAATGTTTTCTCTGAAACTTGCTGGTGTGAAGAGCTGTTGTGATCGACCCGATGGTTGTCGTCCTCACTTTGCTCCTGCAGTTACATTGGACGGAAGCGAATGCAGGTGGATCATCCAGAGAAGTCGGTACCAAATGTTCACAATCTGGTGGAGGCTGACTACTCATACTGGACTTTGGGCTACATGCTGTCCTTGCAAGGAGCCCAAAAGCTCCTCAAGGCTCAGCCTCTGAAAAAGATGCTTCCCGTTGATGAGTTCCTTCCTATCATGTTTGACAAACATCCTGTGTGAGTATCATACTTCTCTCGCCTGTCGGTTCATTTCAAAAATGCTTGGCTTGGCTTGACTTTACAAAGTAATTTGTATTCGTTTCACTTTGGCACGGCTCTACCTTTTTGTTTTCTAGCACCCCCTACTTTTTGTAGGTGAGTCCCTTGGAACCTTTGTCAATCTGCTTTTGTCGTCATCTTTTTAGTTCAGACTACATGGAGCACTTTGAGGATCGGAACCTCCGTGCGTTCTCTGCGGAGCCGCTACTGGTGTATCCGACCCACTACACGGGAGACTCGGGCTACATCAGTGACACGGAGACCTCAGTTGTGTGGAACAATGAAACAACTCAGACCGACTGGGACAGAGCCAAGTCCAGGAAAACTCAGGAGCAGGTGGAACTCAGTCTCGAAGCACAGAACTCTGATGTGCTACAGTCTGAACTGGAGAACTGGAGTGCGCGGGATGAATTATGATGCCATCGGAGAGCACTCTGTTGCACACACTGAGCAGGTTGGCATACTTTCCAGCAGAACAAATCTGCGATAGTGGGGAGGACTGTGGAAAAGACTAGCTTGATGGACACAGTGAGACTTCCACCATCACTTGGTCTTTCTCTTAAAGGAGGAGGTTCGAGTTACATTTGAACCAACTCTTGAAGAGTCACTTCAAATCTGAGTATCTTTCTTTCTTTCCGTTTTCAATTAGCAATCAAAAGTTAAAAGAATGAAAAAGGGACTGATTGTTTTATTTGTTTCTTTTAATCCAACACAAAAATTAAGTGAAAGATGTCATATACATTTCATCACCGAAACAACCATCTTTCAAATATTTGTTTCTCTGTAACTGAGTGAAGATTACACTGAAATGGCTAACAAAAACGTCATCCTCTAAATCTGTAGCATGTTTTGAGTTTTAATTTGAAACCGGAGTTGGGACAAAAAAGATTCCATATTCTCGGGTTTGGCGGTTATTTCCTTAATTTTTCGGGGACAGGGGATTAGCCAATCTGCTCCACCAATCTCATCTCCCACTGTAGAGGTGTGAAAAAGCCAGCCACTGTCCTTTTTTGCATGATGTGAGATGACTGATAGACTTTTCATTTTTATTTGAAATTACTTCATGTGCAGTATAAAACAACCCGTTTGTATTGTTTCACAGCTATTGTCACTGGTTTACATTAAAACAAGATTGAAACATTGAAGGCGTATGCTGTTGGGTTTGAAAAAAAAAATCTGGATAGTCAGGACAGGCTTTCTGAAAATCGGGGATCGGTGATCGGCCAAAAACTTGTGATCGGTACAGCCCAACTCTTGATTGATGTTGATCAAATTCAAGTTGTCTCCAGTATGTTTGTTCGGAGTTTCTACCATCACAACCAGGTGCTCTGTTTTCCTCTGCTGTGATGGGTTCAAAGACCAATGACTGTAAAATCATGTAATGTAGCAGAACAAAATGCATGTGTGATATCAAATAGATTGACACCTGGTGCTTTATTTTGACAGCTCAGTTGCTTTATTTATTATCCATGTATAACATTACTTAAAGTTCTTTTGTCACTAGTGAATGTATGTATGTCCTTTTGTATTAAATATCTAACACAACCGTGCTTTCGCTTTTTTTGTTCCTCACTACTGTTTTACTGCTCAATTAATGCACATTGTTTGAAAACCAAAGCATAGATACATTTCTTAATGTGTGTCAGTTGTGTGCAAATTCTGCTTTTTTTTGGATCTGAGAATATTTGATGTACTCGAGTTAGGCTGATATTTTCTTTGTGGTTTTTGAAGGTGGCCCTCCATCAAACCGTCTCCGTTGGGATAATGGCAGTATGATCTGCACGGGGTAGAGGAATCTCTTTTAATTAGTGCCTGCTGGTGCATGGCTGCGAGCACACAGGTGACTGTGTGCTGCAGTCGGCCTCCATTACTTCTCATCATCCGCCGCGCTTCTCGTCAGAGGCTCCTATAGTCACTGTTCACTTGTGATTTATGACTGTGCAAGCTCCTCTACGCGCTCACAATATTTGAGTTTGTCAGCGAACAAAATGGCTGTGGTCTACAACCTATTGGGGGCGTTTTGTGTTCCCTGTGTGTGTTTACGCATCCGTGTGCAGCTGCAGAGGTTTGTGTGAGCCAGACTAATCCTATTAGATCTCTCTCTCTCTCTCTCTCTCTCTCTTCCCCCCCCACCCCTATATTTACCTCACCCCCTTTCGCTGAGATTAACACAGGTTCTTTTTCTGCAAAAGGCCCCACAGATCAATAGTCACTTTTCAAGCGGTGGCACTGGCTGAGGTTTAAAAGAACTGCGCCATAAAATAGTGATCCACTTACTCAGCTTCGCATTTTGCCTGTCACGTCATCTTGATAACAGGGTGAAAAAACAATCAGTTGTGCTCGGAGGGATAAATGATGATAATTAGTGAAACACAGTGAGTGGAGATTGTATCTCATTCAACGTTCAATTGTCTATTCTAGCCTGTTTTTTTTAATTTTTTAAATCTTCACCCTGCCATCCAGTTCATCCAATTTCTTCATCCTGGTTGTCCTCCCTTCTTCTGTTGAAGTAATAAGATTGTCACTCCTGAGCCGCCGTTTTTAGGGCCTGCACGATGACCTCTGCTCTGCTAAATGACTGCATGGACACACCCACTGTAACACATTCGTAATCTCCATCTGTAAATCCTGCTGTCGCTTAAATTCAAAGCGCTAAGTGAAGAGACGAGGCAGTGAAGGTGCCAGTGAAAGGGAACAATAATAATGAACTGAAGTGAAACAGAACAAGGCCAAGGAGGAGAGTCAACAAATCAAAGATGAACACAAAGGCTCGGAGGAGAAAGTTGGGATATATTTGAGACGAGGAGTTTCAAGGTGAGGTAAATTGCTTGTGCTGTATTCAGCTGTCACCACACGTACGATTGATCGCCTATTAAATTAGCTATTAACTAAACAAGACAGTGGCGCTCATATGTCAGACCAGGATCAGTGAGCTTCAAAAAGTGAACCGGATGATTGCAAAATTACTTTTTCAAATGTAGGGTTTAAGCTCTGACCTCTCCGAGTCTTACAGTAAATCCCCTTTTCCAGGCAATGTCCAGCTTCCAACATATTTCTCCTCTATCAGCCTCGGATGTTTCAGTGTGGAGTTGTAGTCCCAAATAGATCAGCTGAAAGCCAGAGAGCCAAATCTAATTTGTGAGGTTATCACTGTCAATTCACAGCCTGCAGTGACTCCTGCGACACTCCAATACAGGCTGGCCGAGACTGATAAAGTACATTTCGGAGACGCCGGCACCAACTTTATTTCAACATCAGACGAGTATTTCTTGTGTGGTGTCTCATCCATCTACACCATAATCCCAATTCCAAAAGGCTACCTGGGCCATGGCCTGTTATATACTGGAGACCGTTATGTATCATACATTTAATATATACTGTGCTGTACGCTGCAACGGCAACAATAAGTAGCATTGCATTCGATTCTTCTTTGGGGCGTTGGGGTGGCATTCAAGGAGCAGAGGAAACAATTTTACCCTTAAAGTTTTCTTAAAATAGCCTATTGATACTGAGATGCATTCTGGAATTTAGATTCCGCTTGCACGTTCATATTCTGAAGTGTTGTATAAGAAACATGAAAGCGCAACAATATTTTTTACTCTCTATGATGAAGTGCATTTCTACAATATTGCAATGAGCTATTTTAAGAATTTGAATGTGTTTAAAAAAAAATTATAATATTGATGATATAAAAATCCTAAATGAATAATGAGTTACAAAGCCCTTGCTCACAATTTGGTAGGTTCAGACTCCTATTGACAACCACATTGTTCAGAAGAGAAACTCAAAGTGACTCACTACTGTATATGGCGGGGGTGGGCAACACGCGGCTCCAGAGCCGCATGCGGCTCTTTGGCGACATCTATTGGCTCCCTGGAGCTTTATAAAAATGTTTGAAAATGGAAAAAGATTTTGATAGTAGGCTAATATGGCTCAAATAGATATAGATACATGTGGCAGCTCCGAAAAGGGAGAGCTGTGGTGTTGGTTTTTTAAAATATCCACTTTATTTATGCTTTTAACAGTCCCGACAAACACAGACACGTCTGCATCCGACTCCGTGCCTTCTCTCTTCTCGTTCAACTCGAGAGGCGTTCTAAGACAGCTTCCAAAAAACGGAAATTCATGATCACTTCACTGATCACTTCACTACACATAGTGGGCACCATTGTCCACTATGTGTATGTTGTTGTTGGTGTCATGGAATTCTGTATCTGGACTCAAATCCGAAATAATGACTTTATATAACATGACACGTATTTATCTAACTTTGGATATTGTCATGATAATAGGCGACACGACGGCTTGCAATACATTGCAACTATAGTGATAAATTTGCTCTCCCCACAGAGAGATCTTCTGTCCGTCATTTCATCCCCTCTTTGCTTGTGTTCCATCATGGTGGACTTTTTCCTCAACCGAGTTCTGGTGGAGAACAACTGGGACCAGGATGAGCTCAACACTGAGCGGGAAATTACTGGCATTCTGGAAAACCGGATCCTCATGCTGCTCTTTGCATGCGCAGAGTGCGACAAGTGCTGGGAGTTTGTGCCCATTCTCAATGACTTTTTTAAACGACTGAAAGACCCAGCTTACATTGAATATCCCAGATTGCTGGCGCTCATTTACATCAGGTATCTGCCAGCATCTTTGCTTGTTTATATGTCACCACACAAGATGAACTCATGTGTATTCACTTGATTACTTCCATTGCTTTGCAGTTTGGACCAATCAGAGGAGCAGCAGGGAAGATTTCTTAAAGAGATGCACAAAAAGGTTCTGTTTTTGGCCTTTGAGGACCCGTACAGGAAGTAAGTAGAGGGTGGGTGTTAGGGTTCGGGGAGTTGGAGAGGAGAATCATCAATCATTTACACAACATGTTGAACTTTTATATATTTTTTGGGCTGTTCAGAATCATTTGCTCATTCCTTGCTCCCTTTTTACTATACACTATAGGGATTTTTATACTGTGGACTTTCTAATTGACTCATCAGTCAAATGAAAGTAGATTTCCAACACTAGTAGGGGATGCCTTTAAATAGGTCATTGTTGTTGCACAATTACTACACACCGGAACAATGCCAACTGGTTTACTTTTGAAATTCTATGGTTAAATAATTAGAACATAAAGAAAATATAAATGATCTCTCTGCTAGCTAGCTAGCTAGCTAGCTTGGCAACCAGCTCTCGCCCTAGATAGATAGATAGTTTGAGAGGTAGACAAATCGCGACAAATAGTGTGTACAATAATTGTAATATTCATTTACTATATAAGGGAAAACGCATACCAAATGTGCATGCGAAATGCACAACAAAATGTCAAACTCGCCAGATGGGGAACTGTATTTTGGATGGGGAATGAATGGTAGTGATGTTGATTGTGATTGACCGTGATGACTGTGATTGTGGTGTTAAAAATACACATACTGTATGTTTAGGGAACTCCAGGCCAAGTTCAAGGTGAAAGATGTCCCGACCGTGGTGGTCCTTCGTCCAGATGGCTCCGTCCTGTCTCAGAATGCTGTACAGGACATTTATCGGTTTGGTTCCGAATGTTTCCGCAACTGGCAAGAATCATCAGAGCTGATTGAAAGAAGCTTCATGCTCAACGAGGAGTTTGACAACCTGAATATGCGCAGCGCCACCGACCCCGTGAGGAGGCTCAAATATAAGACGGAGGAGGACAAGAGGAAAAAAAGATGGTGGAGGTTGTGGGGTGGAGGGAAAGCTGTCAATGAAGAAAGTGAAATCGTGGAATACAAAGAGAGAGGAGGGTTTTAAAGGAACACGGAGACGACAAAAGGAAGGACCGAAGAGAAGTGTGTGTTCTCTCTAGAGAAGACAAAGCTTATCCAGGATTCTCCTTTTTATTTGTAGTCCTGAAAAACAACACCAATCCATACGATTATTGAGAAATGTCCAAAAAAAGATGGCTCCAGTGAAAGGTCTGCTTTTCAAGAGTCCACCATTTTGAGCTGATATTGTTCTCCGATGTCTCACACTTTGAAGGGACCTCCAGGAGTGCTGCTGGAAAATTGGGTCTCTGCGTAAAATAATCACTTTGGGCCCCATCATTTCAAATGGTGCAAGCTGAAAATATTATTTCCCGGAGGCCTTGTCAGTGACAGGCCCGTAGAATCGTCATCACTTCCAAATATGGGTGTATTAGAAATGAACTTCTTTTACATGATACATTTCGTACATTAAAGCAGTAATTGCCAACTAGTGTACCGCGGCACATTAGTGTACTGTTCGAGATCTGATGTGCCAGGGGAAATGATCCAATTTCAGATAATTGGTGGGAATTCTTTGTTTTTTTGCTACAAATAATGTATTTGGTTTATCTAGCTATGGCAGTGACATAGTATATAGATGGCCACTAGATAGCAGAAGGTACATAATTAACCTATATACCCATTTATTATTTGGTGATGTGCTGTGAAATTATTTCTATTGTGCCATGACCCCGTAAAGATTGAGACACACTAAAAGTACTTTCACAGCATTAACTTATCATGAACATCTTATCCACACTGTATCAGGAGCTCCTGGAGGTGAACCGACAAGCTGAAGCACACTTAAACCTGCGCCTGCAGTTCGACTGACAAACACAATAGTTCAGCTAGTCATAATATTAGAATTCCCTGTCATAGTCACTTTTGTGTACTCAGATGCATACGGCTTCCAATAAATATATCTTTCTGCTGCAGCGCTACTTGTGTGTATCATGACAACGGAGGTTGGTGTGTTTCCTCTGAGCCCTTCAACTGCTTTTCGGCTCCCTTCTTCACCATCAGTTTGATTTTCTGACTTAGTAATTGACCACTGACAATATGCTGCTCGCTGGTATGGCTGTGTTTGTTTCAGCTTGAGCTACCGTTCGCTCACAAAGTCGGCTCAAGCCTAAGAGTGTGTCAGGCTTGTAAATTGTAGATTGAGCAGGAAAACGCTGATGCTACGATCGGAGGCTTGACTCCATCACGCACTAAAAAGGACTTACTGTTGTTATTGTTGGTAGAGTGCAGTGTTATATGATGAGTCAAATATACAACATGCACCTTTAAGAATGTATTGTAGGTGCTGGCACCTGCCCTGAAGTACGAAAGTTTAAAGTTGAATATGAACAGAGCGGGTCAAAGTCTATGTCGCGTCCTAAGCAAAAGTTGATTTTGCAGCCCTATATTCCTGCCAAGAATATTGATTACTGATCATTCATTGTGATAGTAGACAAAAAATAGTATAAAATTCATCTTTATGAATGGACAGTTGATTTACACAATATTCCAAGTGTTCAAACACAATGTGGGAAACTAGTGATTATGAAGATCTAAAAAATTACAAAGGCAAGAACAACAAAAAAGTGGATTTATTGAAAAAATAAATACATTCCCTTTAACCTTTACTTTTTATGTTACTCTCTTCTTTTTCTCTACAAGTCCAAAAAACAAAAAATAATACTCAGATAAAGACCCTGTAAAATTATTTCTCTCTACCTACATGTATATAGGAAGGAAAAAGTGATGAAAAAGACGCCCAAATATCGAATAACAATTTCGAACTTAATTGTTGCAACGAAGAAACATTTCATTCCATTTCTATTGACACATTTTGGGGAGGGCTTAAAACAAGCCAAAGTGCATCCATGCTGGCCCTCCGACAGTAGCGTATATACTGAGTACTGAGCACCATCATTCAAATGATCAGCTCATCAATAAGCTCTGTAGAGGCCTGAAGGGATCCTGAACAATTGAATCAGGTGTGTTGGAGTAGGGAAGGATCTCAAAAGGGCAGGATATGGCTCTCGAGGAACCGGAGTTCCCTACCTCTGCACTAGTGGTCTGCACTAGTCTGCTGCAATTCAAGTTACATGGTTATAATAACGTGGCCCTTTTTGACTGCTACAGGGGAGCTGCATTAACAAATGCATCTTCTCTAAAGTGTAAACATGTGTTATTTGAGCTATAGTGTCTCTGTTATGTGAACCTATGCACAGGGAAAGGGGGTGTCCCATTCAGCACCCCATTGCTCCTTGCGCTGGGTATGGGTCCACACAACAGAGACACTTGAGGAAAACGTCACTGTTTGGGAGCCCACAATTGAACAAACTCATTTGCCTGTTAGCTCACAAGCTAAGAAGCAGACAAAGGGGCTTGTCCAGTACATCGCCCCCTCAACCATGTTGGTGTGTGGGTCCACGAATCAGAGACACTTCAGTTCCAGGCATGTTGTATTTGATTGACAGGTGAAATAGAAGAAGGGCCCGTTTTTAGCGCATTTAGGGGCAATGTCCATAGTATTGCACAGCTGAGAGGAGAGCTCACTTTTGGAGCCTATTTATTATAAAAAATTTTGTCAAACCTGTTAACAACACGGTGGATGGACTTTTTTTTTTCCATTTACAGGGTCCTTTTTTTTAACAGTTAATTGTTCTTGACGCCTCCTTTTACTATTGTATTGGGTCTTGCTGGTTTGCATTCTATGCTTGTGTGTAACCTCCCACCCCCACAACACACACACATGCACACACACACTCACACAGACACACACACGACCACAAGCGTACATCCACACCACATTCATGCGCACACATTATGCCCCTTTGTCCCCTTATCTCACCCCACCCTTCCAGACACAAGAGAGGAGGTGGAGCGCAGACAGACATGCAAAAAGGAAATAGGAGTGAACAGCAATCAAGGTGAGGAGACACGGTTGGTGAGAGAAGGTGATTTGAAGAGACAAATTTGATCATGATTCAAGTACAACTCGAAAGGGGAGATAAAGGTGCGGGGCGTAGTCTGTTCCCTTTTTGGATTTGCTAGTGTGAGATAGAGGTACGCAAGAATGAGGATTATCAGATTTAACAGCTAGCGAGACGTGCTCGTGTGATTAATGGGAGCGGTATGAGAATGACAGCGAGGAGACTCATTAGTTCATTTCAAAGACTGCATTGAGCTAGAAACCACAGCCACCTGTCGCTGCATTTCCCCTTTGCCTCGTGCTGTGTTGCATTCTTTTCATGTTACTAATAAAGCAAACACCCATACATTTTCTATAGATTCAACGCACCGTCCCGAGACAGTTCATGATGGTGGACCTGTTCGTCGATCGGGTCCTGGTGAAGAATAACAGGGACCAGGATGAGCTGGACACTGAACATGAGATTGCCATTCGCCTGCAGAACCGCATCCTGATGCTTTTCTTTGCTTCTACTGCATGTGACAGATGTCAACAGTTTGCACCCAAACTCAGTGACTTCTTCACACGCTTGACAGATGAGTTCTATGTGGATCGCTCTGCTCAGCTGGTCCTCCTGTACATCAGGTACAGCATACACAGACTGTACAAGATTGCCAACCCCCATGTGCTTGCACAACAGTTCATTACCATAAGATACATTCAAGCCGGTAGTATGCATAGATCACATACAATAACCCCACTATATCCTTGCAAAGGGAAAATTATGAATGTTGCTGATCTTCCTGTTTGCCGATTGACAAGTGACCTTTGACATCTGGTTTTTCCTCTCCTTGAGCATACTGTACATGTGTGTATTTGCAAGGCTTCATAACTAGAAATCCATCCATCCCTCTTTCTGTACTGTGTATCCTCAACAGTGTCTCACCTGAGTTAGTTGGAGCTCCGGTTCCTCAAGAGCCATATCCTGCCTATTTTATATCCCTCTCAACTTCAACACTCCAGATTCAGATTCAGGAGAGGTTTCCAGCCATCCTTCCATTTAATCAATCAATCTGCCAACCGGCCACAATTACATCCTTACATGCATTTTCTGTACCGCGTGTCCTGTTCGGGGTAACGGAGAGCTGAAGCCTATCCAAGTTGACTTTGTTCAAAAGGCAGACTACACTTTGGACTGGCTGCCAGTCAAATGCAAGACACATACTGTGACGAACAACTATTGACACTCACACCATCACGGCCATGACATTTGACAACTGATTTTCCTCCCGAGTGTCTCGCTTCCAGGGGGGCAGAGTGGCAAATGAACACACGCTGCCTGCAGTGAATAATACCGCTCGCAACACCATCAGTGACTTTCATCCACCTAGTCACCCATCAAATTATTTATCTCCCATCCCTCATTTTATTGCTGCATACATTTATTTATGTATTTAGATGACTTCATTTACATAGACTTTTTTTTTTTTTGTGTATCATGTAAGTTTGGACCAATCGGAAGAACATCAGTACGACTTCCTCAAACAGCTGCCCAAAAAGTGCCTGTTCCTCGCCTATGAGGACCCCTACAGGAGGTGCGTGGTACAAGCTGCGTACACATACTGCTGGTTAAGATGATTATAATATATCAACATGCTCAGCTGGCTAAATTGACATTGACTCGTGTCCACAGGGAGCTGGAGGAAATGTTTAACATCAAGGAGCTTCCCACAGTAGTGGTCCTACGTCCCAATTGCTCTGTCCTCACCCCAAACGCAGTAGATGAGATCATCCGCCTCGGTCCGGCCTGCTACCGCAACTGGCAGGAAGTGGCAGAGCTCATCGACAGGAACTTCATGATTACTGAGGACTTTCAAGAGAAGTCCATTTGTAGCTTCACTGACCCCGTGAGAAGACTCAAGTACAAGGTGGAGGACGAGAACAAAAGGAACAAGAAAAGAATGCCGGGTGTAGTTGGAGATCATGCAAATGTGGATGGACAGGGAGGATGGTCACCATGGTGATGAAGACAATACCAACAAAATATTGAGTGAGAATGTTTCTGAAAAGCTGCCACTTTTGTTGGATTTATGGTCTTTAAGAAGGATGATAGAAAAAAATAAACTTTGAGTCTATCATTCTACAATTTATTGTAGTCAGTTACAGTATTACCATCAGATCAGCTGACGTCCTTTCGGAGAAATTGGTCATGGCCAAGTTCGCATTATGGACAATAACTTCCCTGTATGCCCTGATGCATCATTATAATTGTCGACAAATGGACACAAAACGGTGTCGCGTGCAGTGTGTAATTTGAGATAAAATTGCATTGAATTCTTTCGCTGGTGAAATGGATTGTTTCCGGCGTAGCATAATTAAAAATAAAGACATTCTGGCTATATTGCTTTGTCCACATTTTTATTCATGATTGTATTGTGCCCCTGCTGCAATTCATATCACCTCCCGGCAGCCTGCAGCCAAATCTCATTCCATTGTGAATTCAACCAAACCGCAGGTAAAATGGAGTCTCTGGAAATGCATTATTTCAGTGTTTCCCCAACCCTTATTTACATGAGAAAAATCTAATGGCACATGGCGAAAAAGAAATGTCACAAAAAATAAGAATACTGTATTAAAAAAAAATGAACCTGATCTAGATCGTAGGGAGACGTGACTTTCTCTGTTGTAAGAATAGCAACAGGTGGAAACAAGGTTTGTGGTGCCTTCTGCTATAGATGTATTGTGAGGATAAGCGGATCAGAATATGGATGGATGGATGGATGAACATTTGAGAATCAGGCCTTTATGCATTTATCATGAGGTTTCCCATGCTCAAATTTGCCCGATTGTTCATATGCGTGTATCCTGCTCGGGTTCGTTCATGTCGTATTACAGTAGTTCCAAAGCAAGGAAGGAGGACTCCAGCCACTCTGTCTTGGCATTATTGTCTGGCCTCACTACTGTGCGCTTGTTTGTGATTAAATGCTTTCTGTCAGAAGTTACAACTGGTGCCACCCACAACAACGCCCCCTCCCGCATACAAACAAACCCGTATCTGTCCAAAGATACAGTCTTCTATTGATGTCGTCGGAATGCCGTTCTGATGAGTGTAATTACATTGCTTTCTTATTACAGAAATGGCTTGGTGCTCTCTACTAACAAGAGTGGGTATTGATTTGCGAGCTACCAATTAAAAGTAACTGAACAAACAATAAGATGAACCAACGCTAATTTGAGATTGGATGCCTTGTTGCTTGTGAGCAAAGTCTTCCCGTTGCAGGTTGTGTCGCTGTAAATGGGGAAGCGGTAAGAAGAATCAGGTTGAAGTAGAAAGCGAGCCATTTGCATCACCCAATCAAAACATGTCATGTTTATTCTCAGATCTGAGACGCCGGTGAATTATTCAGCGCCATTAGGATAATTTTGTCGGTGAATGTTGTGCTCGTATGTTTATCCGATGGAGTCTGGCTCCTCTTTTTGGGCTGCACAAGAGGCAATCAGGCTTACTCTGAGTCTCTTGTCTGTGACTTTCACATAATTAGTGATTTCCTTTGAATGTGACACATCTTCCTTCATGCTCAGGACTTCATGTTTCCACACCGATGATGATGGTGACGATGCAGTGGTGCGTTTATGTGATCCGGCAGGATCTTCACATTGCTTTGCAACAGTTCTTGATCTCTCAATTCTGAAATGTTTTTCACCTTCCTCTCACTTCTGAGGATCGCTACACTGCCATTATTGCCTGCGTGTTGTAATCATGATTGCAGGAAACTAAAATATGTGCGCAAAGGCAAGAGTCACAGGGTGAATTGCCCTCATTTCCATCCTTGAAACCATCTGTGATTGTTGCTTTTACACCATTGATGAGTGCAAACACAATGCCCCTCACCTCTTAGCAATGTTGTTGCCATCTGAGGAGGGGGGTGGGGTCTTTGTAGTTTGAACTATCGGTTTATTGATTGGAATAAGGGCAGCACAGTAACTAGTGGTTAGCACGTATTCCTCACAATTGTGAGGTCCTGAGTTTGAAGCTCCCGATGAAGATGGCAGAATGATATTGAAACTATCCATCATCCATCCATATTCTGATCAGCTTATCCTCACAAGGGTCGCAGGGCATGCTGGAGTCTATCCCAGCTGTCTTCGAACCTTGACGAACCCTGAAGGGAACTCAACATTCGCTACCTTCGCTCACACTCGCGACCACGGAGGACAAACTTGGTTAGGGGGTAGAACTGCTACAGTAGTAAAAGGCTATCGGCTGGCTGTGCTGCCATATTTTGTTATTGCTCATAATGGTGGCACTTGGAGAGCCAATGATTATTTGAGCTGGTATTGGGTAGAACAGATTATAGAACCACTGCAGCAGACATCCCTGGTAGCTAGCAAAATTGTTTAATGATGAAGAAATACATGTTTCATAACCTCTGAAATAGCAACAAGTCATTCCCTAAAACTAGTTCTGCTTTTCATGACGATTTATTGGATACACAGCTTGTTGCTTGGTCAAACAGACCTTATAGAACATGATGGAAGCATCCACTCCCCATGTACTGGGCGCACACAAACGCGCGTGCACATACGCGACACACGTACACACACACACACACACACACACACACGCGCACGCACGGAAATACACGCGCACGACCACAGGCAGGCGTTGCACGCTCCCGAGCACAGAACGCGCAACAAGCGGACCAGCGGACGAAGCGAGAGCGCGCACTCGGAGAGCAGAGGACGGACGCAAGGCGATGCCACGAGCGGGAAAACATCGCCTCTGACGGTCCAGCTGTTAATGTGTCTGGGTGTGTGTGTGTGTGTGTGTGTGTGTGTGTGTTTAGAAACCCAGGAGCGTTAAATTTGACGAAATTGGCACATTTTGTTTTTTAAAAATAGAAAGCATACGGCATCCGCCCTTGGTGTTGCGACTGAACACAATTCGTCGTGATGATGCCTTTTCACTTCGACGCGATTTGGCGATAAGTGCAAAGAAGGATGTCTTGCAACAATGTCGGAGGAAGATGCGCAGTCATGACAACAACAACAACGGGCTTCGGTGAAGTGTAGACGTCGAAAGAGGTCCGCACGGGGTCTGCGGCTCACGTTTATCTTTGGTCGTCTATTTTCTTCCCGCAAAGCCGATCGGACCTATCTACAACAAGGCCAACAGCCCATGGCGTCCGTGGCCATGAACGCCGTGGGAATGAGGGTAC
Organism: Hippocampus guttulatus; assembly: GCF_054856545.1. NCBI lineage: Eukaryota > Metazoa > Chordata > Actinopteri > Syngnathiformes > Syngnathidae > Hippocampus > Hippocampus guttulatus. The sequence goes on from NC_141269.1 coordinate 13,911,744, forward strand.
CAACGTGACGCACAGTACAGCGGAGAGTCGGGGACGTCATCGAGAGGACGGAGGTCCAGCAGAGAGCCCTCATTCCTGGAGGAGGGAGGAAGAGGAGGAGGAGGAGGAGGAGGGGGCGCCCAGTTGTTGTTGGACCCCTAATGACTGCTTCACTGTCTGCTGTATCACCCGTTATCACCACTGCCGAGAAGAGGGTTTTCATGGAACGGGCAGTGTAGTGGAGGGAGCAGAGAAGCAGGAGGATGGAGACGCAGTGAGCGAGGAGGAGGAGGATTGACGGTAAGATATGGACAGAAGATGTCAGGACGCACCCCGCCCCTCTCTCTGTGCCCCTCTCTCTCTTCTACACATGCACATGTACGGAGATCGATGCAATGGCATGACAGCAGGGGTTTATCTGCCCGCTCATAAAAATATACACCATTGCTCTTTCAGGGCTTGTGTTGCGCTCTCAAAAGTCTCTATGCATTTTATACCCTTGCCGTCATGGACAGACGGTTTAATTTATGTCCAGGCTCCCTAACAGATTGAATAGCATTTGCGATAGCAGACTAAACACCCCAATATCAACAAATAAAAAAAAGTTGATTATATATGCAGTACATTCATTTTTGGGTACCCACAGACATGTCGCTTAGGGAACCCGAGAGCATCTAACCTTACATTCCAAAACTGATGTCGATTATATTAGTTTTGATTGTACAGGGATGGACTCCATAGTACCTCCATTTGTGACCCCTTTTTCAGCAAGGCAAGCCATTAGATGAGTGTGATGTGATGCCCAGCTTGGCTACCATGAAGCTCCATGGGTCAGTAGTAAGCAAGAGTGAGATGAGTGGTGAAATATTCATGTTCATGTGATAAGTGTCCCCAAGGCTTTGCCAGACAGAGAGGTCTCAGAGTGTCCCACCAAAGGGGCACATTGTGAGCACGATCCAAATGCAGCTTCTCAGCGACGTCTCAAAACCTCATCGCACATGCACCGTTCGATCTGCGACGACTGGTTTGGCCAATTCACTGTAAATTTGAACACCGCGCGAGAAAAAGATTAGCATCGAGTGATAGAGTGTTCGGATTGAATGAGAGCTCATGTCAATTTCAGAGAGGTGTGGGTCAGCAGAGGAGGCTGGGCAAGCATGCATGGCAGTGGATGGAGGGAGGCAGATGAGTAAAGGATGAAAGGATGGAGGAGAGAGGGGCAAGGGGGAGAGATGCTCCGTGGCTGACAGGACGTCTGCTCTTGTGTCAGCCTGCATTTTATCTGCATGTGTAACCTTCACCGTGTGCATGTGAAGGTAATGAACTATAGCATATATATTTACCAGCTGGCCACAACATCATGACCACTTGCACAACCTAATTACATTCAAACAGAAGCGCTGTTTCAAACAGTCTGTCTTTGCAAAGATAATAATGCTCCGATTTGAAGGACTATTAATTTAAACCGTAATTGCATTTGTGCGATTACAATTTCCTGTAGTTGAACCAAAATTGATAATGCTGTGTGGGTGTGTGTGCAAGAGAAAACAAAATGTAATCAGGTGTGCTTTCAAGTACGGGTAATTTATATCGACACCCAAGGGGCAAAAGAAAGAGAATTGATTCGTTTTAATCCAGGCACACACACAACCAACCCAAGCATTTGGGATGGGTTCTTTTTTTGCTGTAGTCGATTAGAAAAATGTACCATGTTTGTTCCAAGTCCGTTTGGAAATATTCCACTGAAGACTCCTCGAAAGACTGCATCATACTGAGAGTTGTGTCTTTTGGCTCTCTTGTCATGAAAATGATCACCAAAAGGTCCCGCACACGCCAACAATGTTGAAATGCTTTTAATAAAATGTATCGCAATTAGTTACTGGCTAATGCTGGAAACTTACTGTACATCAACAGTTTTGATCCTTGTTCATCTTTTCTCATGTGTCGCAAAAAGCCCAGATGAGTGTTAATCATGAATATGTAAATCAGTAATCTTATAGAAAAACACAACAAGCATGCACCAGTGCTACGTACATCATCTGGAACAGTTCCAAATCCATATTTACCTGACACAGATGACATGCACATGAACACATTAAAAAAAACCCCAAAAAAACCATGACGCTCCCCAGAGATTCTGTTCCTCCCTCCAATGTACGTGTGCAGGTTGTTGCAGATGTGTTTTGCGCTACTCAATGTTGCCTATATAGCACTGTAGACTAACTTTTGGACTGGTCGCACTGGTGCGACCAGCCACCATATTTGCTGATGTATAGACGTCTAAATTGGCATACCATCGTTTCGTATCATGTAAAGATTGACAGTGACGGATGATTTTACTAGAACAACGACTGTGCTTGCACCAAGCAGCAGATGACAAAACAGATCAGTTAAGATGAAAAAAGGAAACGAGACCATGGCAATTACTGAAAAGAAAAAAAAAATGTGAAATTGATTATAATGAGTAAAATAGCAAGTGACTTCACCCCTCTCATTCTTCTCGATATATGTCAGCTGTTATTGATTGTATGGAAACCTCTTTATATTGACTGCATTGAGGGACTGGTTTAATTTGAAATGTCCGACTGTATTTGTATGCACCTCGCATATCGCCGAATGCGAGAAATGGCCATGTTTAATGTCATGTTCCCAAATCTGTTTGAACCACTAAAGTTGAGTTTATTGTAAAGGATGATACAAATATTTATTCACAAGCATCTGCCTGTTTTGTGGCACGCGTGATCCAAATGATCAGCCTGCAACATGAACTCATAGAATACACCGGTAGCGATTATTTTATAGTTGGAGACTGCACTGGCCATAAACATATTGTGTTTTAAAACAGTAGTACCCAACAATATTTATTATTCCACCTGTACCACGAAAAATAGACGAGAGCACAGTCTCGGTGAATGACAGCGAGGTGATTGGGAAGCTGTGCTTTTCTATAACAAGTAGTGCTAGTTAGATGGTCATTAACGTAGCAAAGTAAACATCCAAACGTGGATATTTATTTAATTTGTACAGGAAAGATTTACTGTGACTCGCTTTCCATGAAGGTGGATATATCTGTCCGAGCGTTTAAACATGCACTCACACTGTGAAATCGGATGACATTTTTACCAGAACACAGTGAAAAAATGGCAGCATTTGCGAGCATAACGGTCGCAGCGTCGAGCCCTGCTTTAAGTTTTGCTTTACCAAACAATCAGAGGGCGTAAAAATGCTGTCGGTCGAGAAACAGTCGCGTTGTTTATAAAGTGCAAATTACATTTGTCAGCATTTGTGATTCTGAAGGCTCTTGGCAGATTACATTGACAGTGCATCACATAGGAGGCCGAAATTTGATTGCGCGAAAAAAAAAATTAGTATCGACGGGAGGCCGAAAAAGGCTACAAAATGAAGAGAACACTCGAGAATGAAGAGAATACAGATCTTACAATTGAAATTTGATTGTTGCTTCAAAAGGCACAACATCAAACTGGTGAAGAGGTAATGAGGGCCTTTTGTCATCAATGTTGCCGATTGTGCAGTCGGACTTGACACTGTCCAGCATCAATGTGAAGTCCGACCGTCACGGTGAAGAATGTCTGACAAGAGTGCAACGTTTGAGTATCTCCTTCCACTGGCACATTTCATACAATGTGGTACTGTCCCTTTAAGTGTGAACATGTCAAACCCGTGTCCCGTAAAGGCTCTGGTGAACATGTGACATCAAATGTTCTCAAAGGGAGAAGTACATCATTCAAAGTGTGACCGTTCTCGCTCCTCCAGTTAAGAATAACACCAGCGGGTTTGTAACGATGTTTATGAATGACAGTGTTAATTAGGAAAGCTGAGAGCATGATTTATGGCTTGATAAATAGAGATGAGTGGACTCCAGGGCTCGAAGGCAGGTCTTGTGTCCGTCAGTTGAACTCGAAAAAGCAATCATACTGTATATTCACACATGAAAGATTTTTTGTTGTTGTTGTTGTTGTTATTGTTTTTTAATGATGTAAAGGCAGAAGATGGCATGTTCATTACGATTTGTACTTTCGTCCAGAAAAATGAGGTCAGCCTCAGATTATAGAGTCCTTTTATATGCTATGTATGGTGATCTTTGAGCAGTGGTGGTTTTTTCAAGACTCTGCCTCCATTTGATAGGAGACGCTTCCTTTTTTTCATCCTCACTGTATAGGCTCCACCTTTAGATTTTCTAGCTCCAGTCTGTTCCACCTGCCTTCAAACAAGCGCTAAACTGAATCTTCTCATCTTAGCTCTTCTCTGTCATATGTTGCCGTCGATAACCATTTTGCAGGGACACTCATCGACTGCAATGATGTTTTGTTCAACTATTCTGTATTTTGCGAAGATTTCATGCTGTAATATTTTGCGGCGCTTCGCTGCAACAACATACGCTGATGCACAAACCCTAACCAGCATGCGTTTAGAAGACACAGAAAGTTTTACTGAAACCTCACCATGTGGTGGTAAGAAAAACGTTGCTTAACGATATCCTCCATGCATATTAGGGCTCATTTTTATGTGTCCTGTGTTTAATGGAAAATGAATAACTAACTAACCCTGAGATATTTGGCTTGCTTCAGTGTCTTGCACTGAAAAAATATGGTTGTTGAATTTACTCAATTTTATTTCTTCAAGTGGTTGCGCGAAATAAAATCATAAAGATCCCGATATAAAGTAGACATTTTTAAGTAGACTATATAGCTATCCAGATCCAGAAATAACATTGAGTCAATGCAACACACCATTTTTTCCAGTGTGTACATTTCTAGATTTTGCATAAAGGTTCTGATCCAGCACAATATTTTGCATCTTTTTCCTTTTGAATCCAGACATGATACTGTAGTTTTTATTTTCGGCATATTATTATACTTCATGCAGATTGTCAATTCTGAAATCAAATTGATTCCCTTGCCCATCTTCTCATTTGATGGCTATTAATTTCCGCTACTGTGCTTTATAAATGTACAGAGTTCAAATAAAAAAATGGATAAACTCAGGCGCAATATTGTAAATCCTGGAGATGTTCAGATACCGAGAAAGCGCCATGAGTCACTGGAACGCAGCGCGCTGTTATCTCAGAGGATGCTTGCCGGGGGTAGGATTACAAGCTTGATGAATATGTGAGGAACCTTATCAACATTTAATCAACTTTCTAGCTGCCTTGAGACGATATGTTATTCTTCAGGTGAAAGAAAATCTACTTCAGTTTTCTCTTCACAAAGTGTATCTTGACACATGTAGGACAAATAAACATCAACGGTTTAGCATTCATGTAGCTGGATTCTATTTGTTTATTTGGGGTCCACGCATACTGATAATTAGGCTTCTTTTTTTTTGGGAGCATGATTCCCACCTTCTGAAGAAAATCTACAAAGGCCCATTTTTGGATGTCCAATAGATTCTGGAGCGATTATCCTGTGGTGTGGGGTATTGTTAAGAGTGATTTTTTTTCCCCTCAGTGATCTGAAAATGGTCGATGACGATAAACGTTGTTAAACCTGTTCAATTTTAACTATCGCAAATCGTTAGTGCGTTGTCAACACAAAGTTAAGCCGAGCCACGGATTTTAGGATTGTGCCATGAAACTGCTTGTTGCTCAATCAGGGAGGACTCAATTAGAGGAGCAACTGGTTGTGTTTGTATTGCGGGTGACCAAAGTCATTTGTCTCAGTCAAAAGTTTGTAAGCTTATTTTGTCTGCATTGCCTCTCTAGTTTTCCTCAGAATTACATTTTTGTTCAAATCAATCAACTTTATTAACTGAAGCACATTTCTTTTTCTTTTCGGAACATTTCCCAGCAGATTTTTCAACATTATTTCATCACAATCTTGCACCGTACAGCAGAAAAATCACTGGCAGACAGAAGGCCAAACAGTTCCCATGATTCAGAAATTCCCAACCAGCGGATGACATTGCACGGGATGTGAACGTTTACATTTTACAATTTTCAAAATTTACTCCCCTTTAAAGTCAAAATAACTTGTACTTGTACAGTGCTATTTAAGGACGGTGTTCAATATTTCATCAGGAAATGATTGAATGATTATGTAAAGTGGAATTGTGATTTAAATTTGACTGCGGTGAGCAGGTGGTGTTTGAGGAGTTTCTTAAAGATGTGTACAAAAGATGAGATAGCAAATATCACTTCTGTTTGCCCTTCTGGCACAGAGCAGAAGGTGCGGGCTCATAGCTAAGGCCATGAAAAGCATCCAACTTTGAAAATATATCCTGCCTGCAATTTGCTCTAATTTTTCGGTGTGGTGCATCGTGCTTGCCACTGCGTCCAGCGACAAATGCTGAAGGTCAAAATGGTAGCCTGCATTTCGTGCAACGCTGGTCCTCATGCTACCGATTTGGCGCTGAACGTTGCCTTTTGTTTCCTGCCTGCAACAAACAAATGATTGACATGTGGCGACACCTCCACTCCCCCGAGTCACGCATCGACCAGACAAACACACGGACTCGAAAGCCCCGTAAGTGGTCAAACTGCAGCGTGCATGCAGTCCCGTGGGAGCCGTGGAGGTCAACTGTCTGAAACTCCACTTCACTACATCTCAAACACAGGGCGCAGTGGAGTGCTTTAAAATGCACTTCTAATCTCTAGATATTACGGATGACACATTTTATGCCACATTAGATAGTGTTGTTGCCCGGTGTCAGAAGTGTAATGTTTGGGTCCCTCCCGCATCCTTTGACTCCCCTTCACACACTCACGCATCACTCGTCCATTAGCGGCACAGCACCACACGCCTGTTTTGTCACTTGGTGCTTTACAGCAAATTAGCCTCAGGCTGTGCTGCACTCTGCAGCCAAATGAGGAGGCAGTTACTCTCTCTTGATTTTATGGTTACTTTTATTATGGTGTGAATCTTTGTACCTGTGTGATTGAAATCATTTTTTACTCATCTCCGGCAGTCTAGCTTTATTGGCTATGACGTATCACTTGCTTTGGGTAGAGCAGCTTTTTTTATTTTATATTTTTATTTTTATTTTTTACTATCTCTATCAAGTATACGAAAGCATGGCGCTGCCAAAGTGGAGTAAACATATTTGGAATGGCAAATATGTGATCGCTTTAGAACGTACTCGCAAATATGTTCAAACATACTTGTAGGCTAAATGCTACAAGCAGAGTATTTTCCCATACTGCCATAGGGTAGTGACTTGCGCATGCGCAAGTAAAAAAAAAAAAGAAGCTTTATTTATTTATTTTTTTAGGATTTGGCCTACATTAACCAAATACGATTAAAAATGAAATAAATGTGCATTCATAATTTTATAATTTTATTATGGCTGCGGTTCATGATTTAAGTTCAGTATTTTGTTTTCCCATAATGTCACGGCTATTGACTTCTCAATGTGCATTTCCCGAATTTATTATTTTTTAAAATTATGCCAATACATTAGAAAATTAAGTAAGTAAACACTGTTTATTCGTAATTTTATGGTTTTATTATGGCTGTAGTGCATGATGTACAGTTACATTTACAAACAGAAAAAAACCCCCATCATACCATGAAAACATTAAAAGCTAGTACACTAGCACTAAGGACACTAAAGAGGCTGTGTGAGAGAGGCAGTCCTTTTCTCAAAATTTTTTAATTCATTTAATAAAGCAAGAACGACTTCATGCCGTCATGCAAATATACAGAGATGGGCAATTGACAACAAGTCAGTGGCCCAGGAACCCGTCCGGCATCGTCAGTTCGTCTTTTTAAACAATTTTATTTTAAACCCAAACTGTAATCATCAGTCGGTCAGTTTGTCGTGTTATTTTTACCGCGATTCCATCATCACTTCCCCAAGTCTTCGTTCCTTTTCAATGGTGACAGCAACACTTCCTCCTCGCGGAGGGAGTAGGAAGGCCTTTTCCACACATGACTATCTGAGATCTGTGTGACGTTTGTCTCAAAAATAAATGCGAATGCCCACTCATTCCCAAATGCACATTCAACACTTCACAAGCAGAATTGAATATTTAAATTTTTTTAAAAATGCACCCACAACCATTTAAAAAAAAAAAAACACCTGAAAATCACAAATATAATTTTGAGTCTGTAAAGCACTTGTGAAAATGCGGATGTATTTGTGTGAATAATTATTAGTCAAATCTCTCCTCATAGAGGGGCGAGAGTTTCACCCGGCACACAGAGGAGCGAGAAAGACATGATAGAAACAGAGCAAGGGGCCGCTGGCAGTAAGGAATAGTGAGGAAATGAGTGACAACGGCAACGTAGAATCTCGACACATTTAAACTTGATTGACAATACAGAGAGTGTAGAGTCTGCAAGGTAAAACAATTATTAATCGAGGTGCAAGCGTGTTCAATGCATCTGTTGCTGCTGATGTTGGAAATTTAATTGCAGTAACGTCAGCGCCTCCTACGAGAATCTCCTCCAAAACAGGGCAGATCATTTTGACACAGAAGAAACCGGATCAGCTCCTCAAAGCTGAGGCACTGGCCGTTTCTCAATGCGGGTCTTAACAAGAGACAAGATATCAGGATGCTGAGAAAAAAAATGTTTTTGTTTACAGCACTTCTGTCTCTCAGTGCAGAGGTGCGGGGTTCGATCCCGGCTTCGGCCTTCCTGTGTGGAGTTTGCATGTTCTCCCCGGGCCTGCGTGGGTTTTCTCCGGCTCCTCCGGTTTCCTCCCACATTCCAAAAACATGCCTGGCAGGCTGAGTGAACACTCCAAATTGTCCCTCGGTGTGACTTTGAGCGCGGATGGTTGTTCGTCTCTGTGTGTCCTGCTATTGGCTGGCAACCAGTTCAGGGTGTCCCCCGCCTACTGCCCGAAGACAGCAGGGCTAGGCTCCAACACGCCCGAGACCCTTGCGAGCATAAACGGATTAAAAAATGGATGGATGGATTATTTTAATTTACATTTTGCTGTGTTGTGTTTTTTAAATTATTCTGTTTTATTTCATTTAAAATTAGTTTGTTGGAAAAAAGCTTAAAGTATCACAAGTTCAAATGTAAATAGTTCAACTTTTTTGACCATCCATCCATTTTCTGATCTGCTTACCCTCACGAGGGTTGCGAGGCAGGTTTTTTGTATTTAATATTTTTGGAGGACTATGTAGAGCAAATAAAGGCATGCTGTAAATTACTGGAAGTAGCAGCAAAAATTAGAAGAGCTGTTTGGAGGCCGAAAGAGTTGTTATTTATTTATTTATTTTTTTGGTAAGCCAAGCCAAAGGAGCCACTTCTCTAAAAGGAGCCAGAATTCCCACTACTGCTACAAAGTACTTGTGAAAAGAGGATCATCTTCAACAGAGGATCAACCTCACCTAAATTCATGCAATTTTCAAAGAATTTATTCAAATTATTATGTTGATAGATTCACTTGCCATACATAAGTATGTATATATATATATATACTTGGCTCTAATTTTCCATCTGCTAAGACGTTTTATGGTAGTGTAAGCAGAATGCCAGAGCGTGTTTGGGTGTGATCACCTATGCACACGCAGTCCTGTCTGTGTGCGCTTATTTCACTCCAGGCCCACACACACACTTTCATTTAGATTGCCGCTCCTTCAAGTAGGCCGGCCGGTGGCCCGGGGCTGCATCCTGGTTGCAGGCAGGGAGCGCGTTGATGTGAACAGGGGGACTGGGTGTGTGGCTTTGTCAAGGCCCATCAGTGTCCTTGCTCTACTTACTCTGCACCAACACTTAAGGATGTGCTTAAGGATGTGCGTCTGAGCATGTACATGCATGTGTGTGTGTGTGTGTGTGCGAGTGTGTGTGTGTGAGAGAGAGAGAGAGAGAAATGGGGAATGCGAGCAACAGAACATGCCGCCATAAGGCTTTTTGGCTGAGATGAGACATTTATGCGCACTCGAATTGTTAGTGTGTGTGTCCAGTATCTGTGCGTGTGATAACACTGGAGAGGGTCTCATTCGAGGGAGCCTTTTTATGTACTGTTATGACCGTGTAGGGGTGTGTATGTGTGTGTGTGTGTGTGTGTGTGTGTGTGTGTGTGTGTGTGTGTGTGTGTGTGTGTGTGTGTGTGCGTGTCACTGTGGCCCTCAGGCCTTTAATACAGTTGTGTTGGTTCAGCGGACGTCAGTGGAAAGGCTACGAACTCACTTCCTTCAAGTATTCTTTTGGTCCCATGCTTTTCTTTGAGTGATGGAACATGCATACGTGCAATTATGTGAGCACATGATGCGGACAAAGAACATGCTCATCATGTAAATTAGTATCATTTCAACTGAATACATGGTGTGGACATGGTTTTAGTGAAGCATGGTTGAACTTGGAAATCGGATGTAATCTGTCTAATATTCCCTCAAGGGTTAGAAATGCTGTGTGCGCTTATGTGTGTGTCTGTGGGTTGGGTACACTCTCCTGCTGTAGTCCGTGCATGTTGGATGTTTGTGAAGGAATGACCTAAATCTGTCTCCCGTCATTATCAAGCACGAGGTTGCAGAGAAGCACAAGTCACATGTGAGCACACACACAACATGAGTCGAGTAGTAACAAATTGTAGCCTCATCCCACAAACTCATAGAACACACTTTGGCTTATCCCCCCCCCCCCCCCCCCCCCCACTGTAAATGTAAGCCTAAATATAACCTTCTCCGAGACCCAGTTCACCTCAAAGCAGAACTAACCCGTCATCCTTCAGCAACCCTTTTCAAGTCTTGTCAGAACACACACACACACACACACACACACACACACACACACACACACACACACACACACACATACACACACAAAAGAAGTTCAGTTTCAGACCAGGCTATAGGGTGTTTTCTTTGATTTTTGGTGAATATTTTCGTTATCTTAATGTCAAATCAAGTCAGCTTTATTGCCAAATGCTAATATGTGCAACATACAGCACAGATGACATTTCTTTCCTCTCAACCACAGTGCAAACATGCAGTGCATTGAAAACACACAGCTAAAAACGAGGCCAGCAAAACTGAATTGCATAAAAAGATATAAAGACATAGATGTATCAATATAAACAAATAAAACAATAAATAGCAATCAACAGACAACCAAGGGCACGTGCGATTATTGCGGGTTAAAGTTAGGTGTTTGTTTCCTATTACTCCATTTTGACCGATATCATTTTGAGCTGCAGTAAGTACTGTAACTACTCCAGCAATCAGAATGAGAAAAGGTTTGATGTGGAGTATGCAAAGGTCTACCATTGCCGGCAACTATAGCTATCAGAATGAAAAAAAATCATAACATTTGATATATGCTGATTTGTGGCACACTCTGGAATATGTGTTTTGTGGACTGTTCTTAAACACAGACAATAAGAGAGACACAGCATCCAGCACCATTATAGCATATACGCTGGAAGTGACATCAAATACAGCTGTGATCTTTTGACAGAAAGTTGCTGAAATTGTCCTACACATACAATGCATGTGCTTTGGTCGTAAACGTGGCGATGATGTGAAGTATGAGTGTGTAAGAAATAATAAGAAACTCCTATAAAGCCATATCGCCGATGGCAGCGTTAGTGATGTCACACTGTTTACTTGCTTTGCGAGGAGTATAGTGTGTGGTACCAGTATTCTTAACTGGGTGAGGGTTTTCTGAGAGTGTTGGACAGCTTTACTTATGTTTTCGTGCGCAGTAGTTCTTGTTTTGGAGTAGCAAAGTTTTCCCTCATAATCCTTCTTTATGCTTTATGGTGCTGAAACTGAATCGCTCTTCACGGCAACCGTTTTAGCCCCTCTTACAGTGTTATTTTGACCAATGCCAGTCTTGTTAACCCCAAATCATTTCCAGGGTGGGGACGTGGACTTACGTCCGTCCATCCATCCATTTCCTGAGCCGCTTAGTTTCACAAGGGTCATAGGGCATGCTGGTGCTTCTCCCAGCTGTCTTCGGGCAATAGGCGGGGGACACCCCGAACTGGTTGCCAGCCAATCGTAGCGTGGACTTACATCTTGCTATTAAATTACTCACGGAGATGGGAGACTCTACCATTTCCTCAATTGGAAATTGTGCTGTCTTCTGCTCAGCAAGGGCCATGAGTCACGTGACTGAATCCTGCCCGTTGATTTGCAGAATGAAGACTTTCATGATTTTCTCCTACTTGGCTGCCTGCCAATCAAAGGACACGTTTTCTTTTTGAGAGACTCCACAATGTAAAATGTCACATGTAATCACACACCTGCACACGCACACGCACACACACACACACCATATTATAGCATCATGATTACATGATGCAGTTAAACCTCAGTTTTCCTTCCATTCAGGATCTTGTGTTGGGTTTCGATTGAGCAGCCATCTTACTCTTGTTCCTCATGCTCTAGTGTACTTGCATCATGTTTGTTCTGTGCACTGTAACAGTGCACTGCAGCGCATCGCACATTCACCTACATTCAGCAAACATTCAGCTGTGTAGGCCGGCACTCCTTTTCAGGGGGTGGGGGAGATTGTCTCTGCTGCATCATTTATTTAGGATTACTGAAAAGTGGTCTAATGTGTGTGTGAGTGTATGTGACTGTGTGTGGTTGTGAGTGATTTCAACAAGCTGCGTGTGGATTGTAAAATTATGATTGTTTTGTGGGTCAGCGGCCATTGTTGCTCCGGGGCTCACGACGGACTTTCAACACACATTCACATATTTACTCTTAAAAATGCAGACGTACACAAACCCAGCATGTCTCTTTGCTCTCTCTCTCTCTCTCTCTCTCTCTCTCTCTCTCTCTCTCTCTCTCTCTCTCTCTCTCTCTTGCTCTCTCCCGCCATCGCTCTCTCCTTCCCCAGACTGCACTGGGCTGTCACCATGGTAACAGCAGATTGAGAGACTTTGCTACTCGATTGCTCAATTGTTATCTCGGTTTCTCTCGCACTCTCCTCTCTATCTGTCTGTTACTCTGCCTCTTCCCATCTGCTGCATTTCACATGTGTGTCAGCATCCATCCAGCGAGTGCAAAGATGCGAGCACACGCACATCATTATTATGCACAGAAGCAACGGGTGCAGCTCTTCACTCCGCATGGCTCACCTCCACCTCTGCTTCCTCCCCAGGCTCTCCTAACGCGGCTGGCGGTGTGACGACCGAACTCTTCCTTCCCGGCATGGCGGTGTCATTGTGCTTCTTGGGCGTGTGCGTGCTCACTTTGGCTCAGGTCGCCCCCTCCAGCCAAGGTAAGCATCACCACCGCCACAATCAAGAATTATGCCAAGATGTTGACCCCTGGGAAAACTGAGATTTGACAAGTGTAGCAAAAAAAAAAAATCCCAACAGTACAGTACATACAGTATGTGTCAGAGGTTGTAAATCACCATGCCGAGAGCCCCAAAATCAAGGAAAAGCCATCTTAGCAAAGTTTTCGGAAGACAGTGACCTACATAAACACAAGACTATGAACACATTTGAAGCGTGGCCAAAGGGAGTGTTTTAAAGCTGCCTGGAGCTGCTCCTTAATAAAGCATCAGTCATTCAGCACCATGGAGAGTTACGAGACGCCGCCAGCATACTGATCACGCCGCTGTCGTGTGCTCGCTTTAATCCTCGTTTGGCGACGACCTTTTCATGTGTACGCGCCACTCGGCTTGATGGGAACAGCAGATTTAGGTAATGCTAATGGGATTTTCTCCAATAACCAAGGTTTAGGTGGGTTAATATGCCTCTTTGTATATAATGGGGTTAGAAACCCCAAATCTTACTGTTGGTGCTCATATTTTGTTTTCCGCATGATGAAAGTTTCGAGTCAGTGTCACGTGAATTATAATTCAGAAACTTACAAGGGGACGGTGTTTTTAAAGTACATACAGTGTGTATTTAAAAAAAAATTATTTAGTGTTTGTTCTTAAATGTATGAGAATCGAAGTCATGAATGGCAAATGGTATCTTACCATACAAGATGAAATTGGAAATCCTTGGGAGAATGCTGACAATTTAAATTTCATGCAAGAAGGGGCCCTTCCACATTCGCTCTTGAGCTTGGCGAATGGCTGAATGCCCCCGCCATCCGCAGGAGTAGAAGGGGTCATCATGCCCATATGAGTGGCCAGCTTGGAGTCTGATCTTAACAACCTGTTTTGTTATCATGTCCACTGCGATTCGCTGGCGACCAGTCAAGGGTGAACCCCAGCTCTAGACCGAAGTTTGGCCCCAGATCACCCTAATGAGGACATTGGAAGGAAATGGATGGATGTGTGTGTGTGTGTGTGTGTGTGTGTGTATACTGATACACACTATATCATTTGTGCCATGCAAACTGTATTTTTACGTAGAAAAACAAAACAAAACATCAATCTATCCATTCATTATCTGACCTGCTTATCCTCACGACGGTCGCAGGGGCTCTGGAGCCTATCCCAGCTGTCTTCGGGCAGAAAGAGGGGTATACGCTGAAATGGGGTACATATAAGAGAACAACCATTCACACCTTGGGACAATTTAGAGTGTTCCATTAACCTATCATGCAAGTTTTTTGAAATGTGGGAGGGAAACCGGAGTGAAGAGAATTGAGTAAATTGAATGCACCTTTTTTTCATTGCAGAGCCAAATAGCCCAATCTGAAGTCCAACAATTTAAAAGCTGAATCACACTTTCAATCCGTAAAATGTGATAGTAACCACTTTTAGTTGTCATTCACAGATTCGATAAGCAGATCGCTTTTCCAATGAACACAAGTGCGTTGTTGAAGTGAATGTATTTGCTTCTCCTTTCCTGCACTCTCCACCCCAACCGTGACATCGCCAATCATCCTCACCTGGTCAGCCATGTCTCGGGCCGCCATGCCATTCGGGCTGTTGCGCAGGGAACTGGCGTGTGAGGGTTACCCCATTGAACTGCGCTGCCCGGGAAGCGACGTGGTGATGGTGGAGACCGCCAACTATGGACGTACTGACGACAAGATTTGTGACGCAGAGCCCTTCCAGATGGAGAACACGCAATGTTACCTTCCAGATGCACTGAAGATTATGGCTCAGAGGTGCGTGTGCGTGCGTGTGCGTGTGTGTACGCACCTCGTCCACTAGCTTGTGTCTTTCATAAGAGATGCAAATCGCTTTGTCGCTACGACTGGAAACAGATAAATCAATGGAAGCATCTGCCGTTTGTAGCCCGCTCCTGACCAAATCTGTCTGAGACGAAACATTACACCCAGCAAATGCGTTTGTTGTGTGTCTTTGTGTGTGCAAGTGCAATAATCACTCCAGCTAAATCTAGCTGCACCATTAGCTGTGTACTCAGCAGCGTTTTCCTCGAAGAACAAATCAATATTGGGGGTGAGGAAACAAACGGACAGCCCTTTGCTTCCCCTTTCCTGTAAATTAATCACTCTCCTTCTTTCTCTTCCCACTCCATCCCTCACTGTGTTGTGCAGGTGTAACAACAGGACGCAGTGCGTGGTGGTGGCAGGGGTGGACGTTTTCCCAGACCCTTGTCCTGGAACATACAAATACCTGGAGATCCAATACGAGTGTGTTCCTTACAGTGAGTATGCATTGACACGCATTGGGTTTGTGTGTGTGTGTAGTAGTAGTAGTAGTAGCATGACACTATATTCACATGTATTTTGACACTATATTCACATGTATTTGAAAATACAGTATACCGTATGGCACACAAAGATTCACCATATGGGCAAAAGTATTGGAACACTTGGTCATTGCATAAATGAAAAGGGAAAATGTAAGTCAGTATCGCTTAGCCCCCCCCCCCCCCCCTCTTTGGAGCTAAAACAGCTGACACTCTTTAGGGAAGCCTTTCGAGAAGATGGCTCTCAATAAGCACGGAAGTGTTTTTTCAGTTCAGTCGACTGGAACTGGAATCAGAGAGATGTCCAAAATGTGTTGGTAAGATGGAGGCTGACAAGGAAACCTGATGAGACCCGCCCAACCCCTGATTAATTGATGAAGATATGTGTCTCAATACTTTTTTGTTGATGCGGTGTGAAATCTTTTCATGTGAAGACATGTTTTACAGACTTTAATAACCTCTTGTATCCCTGAGATGCTTTCTCTCCTCAGAGAGGGTGAGCGCGTGCTTGAAATACAAACAGAAATTTGAAGGAACAAACTAGAGAACTGGATTTGCATACTGTATGTCTCCAGTGTGCGAGTGTGTTTGTGTGTGGAAGTGTGTGTGTTGTGTGTATGCGTGTGAGTGTGTGTGTGTGCATGGGAGGGGGAGGGGGAACATTTGAATCTGCGTGTGCATGTGTGTGTGTGTGTTTTCTTTTCCAGAGTCGCACCAAGCCCAGGAGTTGCTCTCTTTTCTCCACAGGAGTTGGACTAAAGGATTGAGCGAAGGGGGGGAGGGAAGGGGAGATGACGGGTGATGACGGAAGAGTGGGAAAGC
This sequence comes from Hippocampus guttulatus, assembly GCF_054856545.1. Classification (NCBI taxonomy): domain Eukaryota; kingdom Metazoa; phylum Chordata; class Actinopteri; order Syngnathiformes; family Syngnathidae; genus Hippocampus; species Hippocampus guttulatus. Next base: position 13,928,034 of record NC_141269.1, read on the forward strand.
GGCGATGAAGGGTTGTGGGGCTAAGGGCTCGTTTTGGGGATGAAAATGTTTGTGAAAATGGCACTCATAATCTGTGCACTTCTTTCTCTGCTTTCTATTTTCTTCTCCGTCTTTCTTTCTTGCTTGCATTCTTGCTTCTTTCATTCCTTCTTTTCTCCCCCCCTCTGATTTCTCTCTCTTTCTCTCCCTCTTTTTTTTCCCTATGCTTGAGTAGAAGTGGACCAAAAAGGTAAAGACAATACATTGTAGCATCTTGATCTCCTTCCCCACCCACGCCTCTCTTGCTCCCTTCCTTCTCTCGCTCTCACTTACCATTTCTCTCTCTTCCTCCTACCCTAGGACGTTGTTTGTAATCATGCTGGATGTTGTCCCCACCCTTTTTTCCATTTACTCCTCTGTTCTCCCCCCCATCCCTTGTTGTATGGAAATCAGTGTTTTTATCCAGTTTGATACAGGTTCTGCACACACTCTACCCCTTTCCTCCCTTCGTCTGCTCTTTCTGTCCTGTTTGATCTCATTGCACACATAAACAGCGCATCACCTTTGCTTTCTTTCTTTTTTCTTTCTTTCCACTCTTCCTTATTTTATTCCTTTCTACTTACTTTCTTTCCTCCTCACTTTCTTTATTTCTGTCTTTCTTTCATTTTTCTTTCACTCTTCCTTTCTTCCTACTTTTCTTCCTTCTTCCTTTTTCCTCCTTTCCTTCCTTCTTTACACCCATCTTTCCTTCCACTCTTCCTTTAATTGTTCCGTCCTTCCTTCCTTCCTTCCTTCCTCCCATCCTTCCTTCCACTTTATGCTTATTTTCCCTTTTCTTCCCCTAGGTAGAGTCCCTTATTTATCTTCATAGGACAAATAAGACCAAATCTGTGTGATGGGTGTGGATGTGTGCTTATTAAGCACTGCTAATATATATGTAATATATGTGTGTGTGTGTGTGTGTGTGTGTGTGTGTGTATGCGTGTGCGCGCGTGCGTGAGCGCGTTTCCATGTGTGAATGTGTGTATGCATGCTTTCTTGCATGCCAGCGTGGGACTGTACAGTAAACCTATGTGTCCATATATAATTTATTTATTTTTTGACATGTGGGTGGACCAATCTTTGTGCTCGTTGTAAACTAACCTGCCCTCTCATTCACTTTAAGGCAAAATGTAGCCCTGCCCTCTGCGGCCCTGATTCTACCTCACACTGCACTAACCGACACACCCACACACCTATAACATACTCACACGACTTTCATTGCAGTGTCCCCTGTTATATTACTCACCACACAAACACAAACACACGCACGCAGTTGCACCCCACACAGGCTCACACACGCACACGCACACACACACACACATGCATGCACACACACACAGACATATGCTCACTTTTACGTCTCGTCTCTTGCTTGCCTGTTGACATCAGCACAGGTGTTTTAAAGCGCTTTGTGTCTCCTCTTCTTTGTCTTCCTTTAATCTCATTGCATCAACTGCATTTGGCTCAATCCAATTTTCATGCATTCATCCTTTTCCACCCACAATCTTTCCTCTTTCTCCCCCTCCCTCTCTTTGTCTCTCTCTCTCTCTCTCACCATCATCCATCCATATCATCTGTCCTCTCTCTCACATCCTTCTTTCTGACAACTCCCATCTCCCAGTTTTCGTCTGTCCCGGATCACTGCTCAGCATCCAGCCACCTTCCTCTCAGCTGGAGGCAGAACATCAGTCAGGGGCGTGGTGTAAGGATCCTCTGCAGGCTGGCGACAGACTATACGTCATGCCATGGACGCCGTACAGGACCGAAGTGCTTTATGAATATGCTTCCTGGGACGACTATCGGCAGAACCGTGTCACCACTACCTATAAGTGAGTGTGCGTGCAAAACATCGGCAGGTCTGGCTTTGAAGTGACTATTTGCTTTTCTTCCTCTTTGGTCTTTGACAGCCCAAATGTTGTTTACTCCCAATCCAAGTCAATTTAAAGTCGTGGCTTGGAGGCCCACTTTTATGATTCCATTAAAGCCATCTTTTATTATTAATATAATTTTATCTGTAGTCTCTTTAAAAGTATACATGGAATTTTAGGTTAAAATAATACCAAGCAAGTTTTATTGGGGTAGAACTACATCAAATTAACCTGCATGTACCAAAAAAAACAAAAAAACAAAATTGAGTGTTTGAACATGAAAACTAAAATCACTGTTGTTGTGTGTCTGTGTGCGTGCGTGCGTTCATTGAAGAGATACGCAGCCCAAACTGTTGTGTTACAAAACAATGTGCTTTATTTCCATTATCCTAGACTTCCAAGTCGTGTAGACGGTACAGGTTTTGTGGTGTATGATGGCGCCGTATTCTATAACAAGGAACGTACACGGAACCTGGTCAAGTATGACCTGCGAACCCGCATTAAGAGCGGCGAGGCGGTGGTGGTCAATGCCAACTACCACGACACGTCTCCTTACCGCTGGGGAGGGAAGTCAGACATCGATCTGGCAGTGGATGAGAATGGCCTCTGGGTGATCTACTCCACTGAAGCAAATAACGGACGCATTGTGGTCAGCCAGGTAACACAGACTACAAATTTGAGAAGCGAGAGCAACACGATAGCATTTTCGCTCGTCTTTCCACCTCTTCCATGTTTTCCAGGTGAACCCGTACACCCTGCGCTTCGAGGGCACGTGGGCCACAGGCTTTGACAAACGTGGGGCGAGCAATGCCTTCATGGCCTGTGGTGTGCTCTATGCGGTGCGCTCAGTCTTCCAGGATGATGAGGGGCAGGCGGATGGCCGTGTGGGCAATGATATGGTGGTTTATGCCTATGACACCAGCCGGGGGCAGGAGCTGCCCATTCAGATCCCCTTCCCCAACGCTTACCAGTACATCTCTTCCATAGACTACAACCCTAGAGACAACCAGCTGTATGTGTGGAATAACTATTATGTTCTCAGATACCCGCTTCAGTTCACGCCACCACCACCAACTAAAGGTCTGTTGATCCCGAACCTTGATTGGTGTAACTCTGAGGCGTCTACAGACCTGAAGTAAAGTTTTCGTTCCCTACAGGTCCACTTTCCTCTTTGATGACAACCGTCCGCTCTTACACGGCTACAATTGCACTGACTCCTGTGCGGCCATCAGCCTCGCACCCAGTAGGCGTCATCAACCGAGGACCCTTTGACCAGAGGCCAATAACAGCCATGGTCCCCTTAACGCCCCGCCCCCCTTTGCGTGTTCCCTTGGCCCCAGGGGGCCCTGGTCAAGTGGGTGGATGTGAAGGAAGAGTGGCCAGAGGGGTACAGTGGCCCCCAACTCTGAAAGGGGAGACCGTGGAGAGGCCCTGCCCCAAAGGCTCACTGGGTAAGACAGACGTGTGTATGTGTGCGTTTGTTTCATCATGTTAGTGTTTTATTACGTGTGTGTGTGTGTGTGTGTGTGTGTGTGTGTGTGTGTGTGTATCTTGTTTCCATTTGAAATGTAGTCACATGCCCTCGCTTTGAACTCCCCTTCACATGACAGAGAAGAAACAGTCGTTATACTTTTTACAGTCACGGTCCGTCAACTTTTCCTCTCGGTGCACAGCTGTCTTTCTCTGTGCTGCTCTGCCCCACAGGAAAAGAGGACATTTTGTCTGTTGCACATTGTGCCTCCTAATCCTGTTTTATGGTTCGATTTCGGAGCCGAGTTAAACTGGGGAATAATTCTCCATCATAATTGAAGTGACCTAGTTGCATCTAATTTTCAGACATGTAAACCAATATAATGTTTCTGCCTCTCATGGCCTTTAATTATTCGGTCATATGACTCAGCCTTCTCGAACGTCTGTACCTGTGTCTTGTTCTGCAGGGATAGCGTCCTATGAGTGCATGACGTCGCCAGTTAGCTGGAGCTCCAGAGGTCCTGACCTATCTAACTGTACCTCTCCGTGGGTCAGCCAGATTGCACAAAAGGTCAGTTACATATGCACACACCTTGTGCAAACGGTCCGAATCCCATTAAGAAGCAACTCCCACTTTAAATGTCAAACATGAGTGATTCTGGACAACGCTACTTTCCTCCAGATTAAAAGTGGAGAGAACGCAGCAAATATAGCTGGGGAGCTGGTCAACCTAACCCGGGGACGGATCTATGCAGGTGATGTCAGCATGTCTGTCAAATTAATAGAACAGTTACTGGACATCTTGGACTCCCAGCTTCAAGCCTTGAGACCAGCCAATAAAGAGTCTGCAGCACGCAATTACAATAAGGTGGATTGCTCCTTGAATTCATGCTGATGTGTACTTGACCTTTTATAGGAAAGAGGAACCAAATGTCAGCACGGGTATTTTTAACACGGATGTTGTTTTCTGTCTTTCTAGCTGCAGAAAAGGGAGCGCACGTGCAGGGCGTATGTGCAGGTAGGTAACCAATGCATGGATGGACAAATGGATGTGAAATGAACGGATGATCATTGGCTAGATGAACCGACAACTCACGGATGGACAGACCGCTGGGTAGATGGATGAGGAATGATGGAAAAAGGAAAATGGATGGACAGACGGAAGGATGTAAGATTGCATCGGGGATGACTGATGAATGATGGATAGACAGGTGACCATATGCAACAATGATGGACACAAAAGTGCTCATGGACAGATGGACATATGAATGAATGGATGATTGAAGGGCCTCCAGAATAGATGCTGGACAGGTTTATGAACGGATGAATGATGACTGATTGATATATGGTAGGTAGACGGATGGAAGCACGCAAGATGGAAGAATGGATGGATGGATAACTGTGAGATAGACAATGGATTGATGGGGAAACAGATACAGTAAGATACAGAGGTAGAAGTGGCAAACTGACAGTCAGGTGAATAATCGACAACAAAGGGGCGGATTATTGAGTGGCGGATGATGAATGGATAAATGAATGGTTGAAAATGACGGTTTAAATATGGCAATGGGCGGATGGAAGCATGCAAGTTGGAAGAATGGATGGATGGAAGCACAGATGGATTCACGGATAAAAGGACAGATGGAAGGATGGACAGGCGAATGGATACACCAACAGAATGTGATCTACCTTTCTCCTCGTCAGGCTGTGGTTCAAACGGTAGATAACTTGTTGGGTCCCGAGGCTTTGGTGTCCTGGGCTGACATGAGCAATTCTGACCAGTCCCGCTCTGCATCACTCCTGTTGGACGCGGTCGAGAAAGGAGCATTCCTGTTGGCCAACAACCTCTATGAAGGTCGATTCAGTGACAGAGCACCAAATGTCGGTATGTTGTCTCCCTTTTTCTGAGCGCAGAACATAGCGCCATTTTAAAACAAGCTTCTCGTCCTGACATTTCTGTATGTGTGTGATTAGATCTGGAGGTGTACGTGCTAAACACAGAGGCGGACATACAGGACCTAACTTTCCCGCACTCCTACGACAGCGACAGTATCCTGCAGATCTCAGCTGTGGCCCTGCAGCAGTACAGCAATAATGGTGTGAATATTTAATTTATTTCACAATATTTACAACAGTGGATCAACCACAATTACAACTGATGATTGATTGTGGACTTCATGGGATGATCACACTCGTACACAATCAATGACGATATGCCTCTAAATAGCTTGCTTCCTTCACTGTACAGGCCAAGTGAAGTTGGTCCTCTCTCTGTATAAGAACTTGGGCACCTTCCTGAACACCCAGAACTCCACCTTGCGGCTCGGACTTGGACTCGGACAGGGGTCAGAGGTCAGGCTCAGGAGCCTGGTGGTCAACTCCCACGTCATCTCTGCCTCTGTGCACAGAGGCTCCAATAGAGTGTTCCTCTCTGAGCCCGTGGTTTTCACTCTCAGGCACCTGCAGGTCTGCTGGGAAATGCAACTTTGGCAAGAAAGATTCTCGATCATATTCATCAACATTTAAGAGTTGGTTTTGTGTCGCGCCCACAGCTGGACAACCACTTTGGTCCCAACTGCTCTTTCTGGAACGCCTCAGGGGTCTCCGGGACTGGCAAGTGGTCCACACAAGGATGTCGCCTGTTACACACCAACAATACGCACACGACTTGCGCCTGCAACCACCTGTCAAGCTATGCTGTACTCATGACGTACCAGCAACCGGCTGTAAGTGAACGCTCAAGTCCACAAACTTGTATTGGCTGTGGTTGTGTTTTTTTTTTTTTTTTAACAAAAAACGCCATTGAAAGGTTGACATGAAAAAAAAATTTTCACACTTTTTAGAATTGTGTACAAGAATTCTGATGCTCCAGTTTCTTTGTTCGGCATTGAATGCTATATAATTTTGCCACAGGATGACTGACAGGTAGATGCTGTCATGTTGACTGTCTGTTTGACATAAACTGTGTTTTTGCATTCGTATTTTGCAAGTCAACAGAAGCCAGCCAAAAGTGTTGTAAAAGAATCAACAGTCATTTCTCGAAGTCTTATATGTGACTCCCTTGATTAATTACGGCAACACCGCTGCGTCTCAAACTCCAAGATACGGTTCAGTTCTCGAATTAGAAAGGCTGATAAAATGTTGTGATTCCAAATAGTCTCCAGCAGTCAGATCCCATTTTTGCACTAATTTGTAAGATAAAGACGTTTATTAATTCATCATTCAATTATCTTGAGTTGAAACTGTGAGAGAGATTTTTCTGAACGCTGCAGGCTGCTGTGCTTTGGTCTCCCATGAAACACAATTCAAGTGCTCGATGTATTTTTAATTTTTTTTGTCATCCATCCAACTATCAAACATGTTATCTGTTTTTCTATTTGGGTTTCACAGTCTGGTGTGGGAGTAGAGGAGCTTCTGGTCTACATCGTCTCCTGGGTGGGCATCTCAGTTGCTCTGGTGTGTTTGGCCACCTGTCTTACCACCCTGTGCTGCCAGGCGGCACCGTGGCACACTGACCACAGCACCATCCACTGCAACTTGTGGGCCAATCTGCTCATCACTGAGCTGCTCTTCCTCGTTGAATCCATTAAGACGCAATATACCGTGAGTTTTACCTAAAACATGAGAGGTGCTCGGAAAACTTTTGTTTCTCTTGTTCTTGTTGTATTCTGCTTTTCTCACACTTATAATTTATAGGTCGTGTGCTCCATCATTGCCGGCCTGCTGCACTTCTCGCTGCTCTCAGTCTTCTGCTGGCTATGTCTGGAAGCGGTGGAACTGTACATTTTGCAACGTGAGGTGTTTGAGGGTCGTAACTCCAGGCGGAAGTATTTGTACCTGAGTGGCTACTCCGTACCCGGGCTGGTGGTGGCTGTGTCTGCAGCCATTGACTTCAGAGGCTACGGCTCAAAAACGTTGTAAGTTCATCACACTACTATTGCGCAGTGTGTGAATGTGTGTGTCCCAAGATACTGTATGCGCCTTGCATACGTGATCACTTGTTATGACATTCGGAACACTCATGTAGCAACATAAAATGTTGATTAAAGAATATGCTGTTCGGATTGACACTGTCACTGAGCAGCCGGATGGCTCAGTGGGTAAGACCACCGACAGAGGACCCGAGTTCAAATTCCGGTCAGGCCGAACGATAACGTCCACGCAGGTCCTCAGTCAAGACCCGCCAAATTATACCTCAGATCAGTGATACAAATAATGATTGAGTCATGCAAATGAATAAGTGTCTGGTCTGTGGAGAGAAAATGAATTAACTCCTGTTATGGTGTACATCAGCCAGGAGGAGTGGCCTATAAGGTTAAAAGTATATTACTATAGATAATGTTAATATGATCATTAATGTTATTTGTTCGAACAAGAGTTTGTTTGATTTTGACTTTTGAGGTCTGCACAATAAATATTCTCAAAACCCTGGTGTCAGGTCCATGGGATGAACCTGCAAACAAAAAAAAAAAGTTCCACAAAAGTAGAACTTTGCTCCGCAAATTAACTCATGACCTTGATTCATAAAGTGCCAACCAATACTGTTTTATTCTTGTAAAGGCACATTTTCTGATCCCACTTTAGAATTGCTTAACATTAAGGACTGTGATTGTATCGACAGATATTGATGTTGTCATAAGAGGGAGCACATAACTCCTACTCTGGCATCCCTTCACTGGCTCCCCATACATTTTAGAGTTATTTTCAAGATCCTATTATTTGTTTTCAAATCTCTAAATGACCTCGCGCCACCTTACCTCTCTGAGCTCATCCGCCCCTACGCACCTGCCCGCTGCCTCAGGTCTGCGGACCAGACATTATCAGAAGTACCAAGAACTAAACTGAGGCTCAGAAGGGATCGAGCCTTTTCTGTTGCTGGTCCCTTTCTCTGGAATGACCTCCCACTGAACATTCGACAAGCCTCCTCTTTGCCCATCTTTAAAACCCGCCTCAAAACTCACTTGTATTCTTTGGCACTTGACTCAGCATGTCCCAAATTATGATCTGAGTTATACTGTTTGGTGCTCTCTACCGTCTTTGACACTGATTTGTTGTTTTGCTTTACTGTTGTATGTGTTAGTTGCTCCATGTACAGCACTTTGTGTGCAGTGATGGCTGTTTAAAAGTGCTCTATAAATACATTTGAGTTGAGTTGTTTGTGTTCCTCCTCTAATATGTTTTTTGTGTGTCTTTATTCACAGCTGCTGGCTGCGAACTGACAATTACTTCGTTTGGAGTTTTCTTGGACCGGTGGCCGTTATAATCACGGTGAGATTGTTGTTCCTGCCCTCATACAGAGTGAACCATTTATGTGGTTTACATATGTATGTGTGAAAAAAAGCCGTGCGTTGACAGTTTGTATTCTGGTCTGCAGCTTAACCTTGTGATCTTAGTGATGACCTTACATAAGATGCACAGCACTGCGGCCCTGAAGCCCGACTCCAGTCGCCATGACAACCTGAGGTTTGTAATTGTCTTTGGATCTGACAAACAAAATTGTTACTGGGCAAATTTTGGGTCAAAACCAGCCCCGATTCTGAAAAACAATTCAGTCAGACGTGGAGCAGAGGTTCACCTTGTGGTATTAGCTTCAGGCAGGATGCAACATTTGTAACAACAAGCCACCAGCGTGATGAATCAAAAATGATAAATTGAGTAGTGTGATGGTTGACAAGAGTCAACTAAGCTCCGAAGAACGGTGCAATTCTGCGTATTACAGCCACGCAACCTCTCAATGAACAGATATTAGCATTGTCCATGAAGGTAAGAATGTATTGAATCGGGCCCATGACAGCAGTACTTAACTGCAGCCGGGAGGAAGACCCATCAGGACCACTCCTACTGACACTGTGTTGTTGCAGTCTGTTGCTTGGTAAAAGATCAATCCTCCGCTTTAAACGGTATTGAGGAATGACGGCTTGATTGCCATCCAGCTATCACACGTGACCTCAGTCAAACCGGTTTATGAAATGCTTGCGTTATCCTTCTTCTGACTGACCATGGATTTTTATTGATGTTCAAGCAAGGATTTTCTCATGACATTGATGTGCGGTCTTGTGTGTCCAGGGCGTGGGCAGTGGGCTCGTTGACGCTTCTCTTTCTGCAATGTGTCAACTGGTCCTCAGGCCTGATGTTCTTGTCCGCGCCCTCTCTCCTCCTGGCTTATCTCTTCGCCTCCCTTAATACAGCGCAAGGCTTCCTCATCACCATCCTGCACTGCACCCTCACCAGGAAGGTCAGCCTCAGAGCTGAGCATCGTTATCTTGCCGGTTATGTCACCGCCGACGTTGTTCTTTGTGTTAAGGGTCAGAAAGACTACAGCCGATGTCTCCGTCTTTCCCAGTGTTGCGCAACCTCTTCGTCGAGCTCTCCGGACTCGGCCAAGGGCGCTGCATTGCGCTCCAACAGCCGCTACAGCAGCAGCCAGGGGCGGAGGGCCACGGCGAACAGACAGGTGCTCACTCCGTTTCATGCACTTGCTTCAAGTCTGACGGACGAACGCCTGATTTGACTGTCTGCCAAATATTCCGCGCTCCAGAGCCGTATTAGGAGGATGTGGAATGACACGGTGCGAAGACAAACTGAGTCATCTTTCATCGCCGCTGATGTTAACAGTACCCCAACTCTTAACAGAGGTGAGCGAGCATCTGCTTTCTTGTTTTCATACACCTTCTTTGTTGTCGCACAGTGCAACATGTATTCGTCTATTTTCTGCATGTAGCTGCATTGGGGAATCATTTCCTGACCAATCCAGTGCCGCAGACTCACGCAGGAGCCTCTCCGTATGACACCATGTTGGCACAGGGATACAATCAACCCTTCACCTCCACAGGTATACCTTATCACAGCGTCAGTGGCTTTTCTTCTGTATGACTTAGTTGGACCAGGGCGGCCCGGTAGTCCAGTGGTTAGCACGTCGGCTTCACAGTGCAGAGGTACCGGGTTCGATTCCAGCTCCGGCCACCCTGTGTGGAGTTTGCATGTTCTCCCCGGGCCTGCGTGGGTTTTCTCCGGGTACTCCGGTTTCCTCCCACATTCCAAAAAAAAAACATGCATGGCAGGCTGATTGGACGCTCTAAATTGTCCCTAGGTGTGGGTGTGGGCGTGGATGGTTGTTCGTCTCTGTGTGCCCTGCGATTGGCTGGCAACTGATTCAGGGTGTCCCCCGCCTACTGCCCGAAGACGGCTGGGATAGGCTCCAGCACCCCCCGCGACCCTAGTGAGGATCAAGCGGTTCGGAAAATGGATGGATGGACTTAGTTGGTGCTTCCCTTCACCACACTTCTATTTGTGAGAGTCGTCAAGTCTGCAGGAGTGATCATGTTTGTTTGTCCAGTCGTTAAGTTAGCACACTGTACTGTGCTAGAGCCGCTGCTAGTTTGTGGTTTTAATGATCTATTACCAACGCAATCATTTTGGCATCATTAAAAAGGTAATAGTCATACCTGTCAACTTTTCGGAGCGCCAACCTGTATAAACTACCAAAAAAATCCTTACAAAGAGCAAAAAATCCTTATAACATACCAAAGCATTTTATATGTCAAAATAACGGCAGAAAAAAACCCACGAAATTTTCAATGATATTTATTGTAGATCTCCATAATACAATGTCTGGCTAATGTCTAATCATCATTCTACTTAGTAGCATTACTGTGTTCAGAGTTGTATTCCTGCGTTACCTTTTTGGAAATGAAAGCATTCGAGTAGACTAGCACCATTCTGGGCAAAAGCAAACGGAACTACCTGTTAGGGGAAGAAAAAAACCCCGGAAATTTTCAGAATCCGTATGATTTGTGCGATACGGCCATATACGTAAGATTCACCACAAAATCCGTATGAACTATGGCTAAACCGTATGAGTTGGCAGGTATGAATAGTACAGATACGACATGATACAAGCAATACCATCCATCCATGATCCCAAAATGTACACTGTTGTGCAATAAGCTGCTCAGTTTTTCTATGAAACCGAGAACACAAAATATTCTGCAGTGCGATGCTCGAAATAACTTTTTTTCTTTTAGGAGCAGTTTTGCGAATCAATACGTAACTTCACTTGAGGAGCAACTTTATTATTTTAAGAAATTCTTTTTTCAGGTTAATCTCAGGGATTTGAAGCAAAGGGTAAATCGTGGCTCCTCTGTCTGGGTAGAAAATACACAACCCCTCACAATAGTAGCTCTCTTTTGAGGGTACTCCCGGTGATTGTATGGGTTTTTTGCAGATTCTGGACCCCCCCCCCCCCCCCACACACATTCCAAAGCCATTCATGTTCGGATCCCTGAAGACTCTAAAATATCCATTGGTGTGATTGTGTGTGTAACTATCTGTTTGCCTAAATGAAGCCTGTCATTGGCTGGGGACCAGTTCAGGGTGTGCCACTGATGACAAGCGTAATAGAAAATGCACGGATGGCTTGATGTTGTGTTTTTTCATATCTTCCTAATCCACTTTGAATCAATTATTTTTTTCGGTGGCACACGCAAACAAAGATTACAGCCTTGGTGGAAATGTGTTTGTGACTTTTTCCTTTCAACAGATAATTGCTGCGTACTTTAGGGCTGCCGTGCTTTTATTTTTATAGTCGTGTTGGAATGTTTTTGACTTTTCTCTTCTCTGTCTCACTCTTACGTGGAGCAGTTGGAACCTTCCGAAACAAGAGTATGAGCTCTTCTTTCTTGTGCTCACCCAAGTCATTTAGCACTGTGGTTGTCTTTCATATTTGCACACATTTGTCATATGTAGTCGCTCAGAATGACATTTTTCTCTCAAATGACCACATTATTATTTTTTTCCCGTAAAACTGAAAATGCCTCAGTCTTTGGGAAGAAGCTCTACTCATTTGATCATACGTCTACTCATGCAACTCCTTTCAAAACACTATTTTGTTGTCCCGTTTAACCTTTTACAACTGTTAATTTCTTGTTTCTTCCTGTAGAAGTTGGTGTGTCGCAGAGTCAAGAATCCTGTGGGTTGGACAGTGTGTGTCTCAACGGAGGCTACACCCCAAATACCTTCACCCTGCATGGACTGGGGGCCATGCCTGGATCCAGAGCTGGAGTGGTGGGCAGCACTGACCTTCTGAAGGACGGAGGAGTCGGCATGGGAGGCGATGACATCTCCCCCGCCCTGCTAACCCCGCATGGCGCCGCAGATCTGGGCACCAGTGCTGCAATGCGTCGGAACTTGTCGGATGCGGCTGCACTGGAGAAGATGATCATCTCTGAGCTGGTACAGAGCAACCTGAGGCCTTCGGGTGACATGCCCGTCCCTCCCGAGCGCTACGGAAGCCTGGCAAGGCCTCATCATCTGGACAGGGCGGCCCTGGCTCCCACTGCCACGCTGACTCGGCACGCGCAGCAACCCCAAGAGGGCTGGGTGGCCACCATGCAGCCCACCTCTCGACACATCGCACAAGAGGGTTGGCCGCATTTGAGGCACCACCTACAAGGTGCTGAGACACATTCCTCATCACATGAACAAGATCATGCCACAACACCACACTCACAAGATGGCTGGTCACACGCACGCACTCCAGCAGATGCTGAGCCCCGCGAGTTGCCGAAAGATGGAGAGAGGCTCCAGCTGCAAGGCACTCTGGGTCGTCGAGGGCTCCAGGAACGCCAACAAGCGCGTCCCCCCGATGTTCAGGCTCGGCCATACTCCACCCTCAGCCGCACCCCTGGCACCCTGTCCCGCCACCGAACCACAGCCGAGTCAGGTGGAGGGACGGACAAAGAAAGGGAGCGAGACCGGGATCGTTATCGAGACAGACCCTTACCGCCGCCTCCTCCCCCACCCCCGCAGGAGTCAGAGCCCTTGTACAAAGCTCTGGAGGAGCCACTTCTGATGAAACAGCGGGAGGCCGGTGTTGACACTTGGCGAGGAGTGCAGGACAGGGAGAAGGATGAGACATTTCTTCTAAAAAGAGATGGACTTATGGATGAGTGGCGGGGACGTAACAGAGCAAGGGAAGAGTCTTTTTGCTCTCAAAAGAGAAATGGAGACATGGCTGAGTGGAGAGGTGGAATAGAAAGAGGAAGGGAGGAACCTCATCTCCTGGAGAAGAGAGATGAAAGGATGGATGCCTGGCGAGGAGCAGCAGAGACCGACAGGGAAGAAACCTTCATCACTCAGCGAAATGATTTTGGGATTGGTGGCTGGAGAGCTGGGATGGAGAGGGAGAAGGACAGAGATGGGTGGAGAGTAGGATTTGAACGAGAGAATGAAAAGCAGAAAGACAGAGCACTCGATGTGTGGCGTGGAGGGGTTGATGTCGACAGAGAGGAATCTTTTCTGTTTGAAAATAACGACAGTGGTCTTGATGGGAGAAAAAGAGGAAAAGATCGAGGTTCGTTCAGGTACCATGGTGACCGAGAGGATTCTGATGGCTTTACTCTGCCTTTGACCCCTGATCTTGACCTTGACCCCGACACCTCACCTATCTACGCCCAAGATTCAAACCGCTCGCCACTGTACCCGGGAGACCGTCCATCTCCGCCTCTCGGTCTCTTCCCGCAAAGCTCACCCCCAACCAACATATTTGCTCCCCGAGACGCGAATTCTCCTCCCAACAATCTCTACTCCCGCCACTCACCTCAAGTGTACAGCCGCAGTAGTTCGCCTCCTCGCTTCTACAGCCGCACCTCTCCCCCGACACTCTCCTACCCTGACAGTAGCCCCGAAGGTCCCGAAGAGCTCAGCCCCAGCAGCCCGCCCCAGCAGCCTGCCCTGGAGCTGCCGTACAGCCTCGGGAGACCTCCTCTCGGCCCTCGTCCCAATCACCTGCAAACCTTTTATCAGCCACCGCCGCCGACGACTAATGGAGAGGCTATGTACACCTCTGAGCCGTCTTCGGAAGGAGACGACGGTCAGATGCAGCGGGTGACAAGCCTGTGACTAGGGCGGTGGTGATCGGGGCATAGAAAACAGGGAGGTGGAGAAGAGCACAACCAACAGTAATAAACAAGCAGATGATGATGATGATGATGATGATGAGGATGATGATGATGATGATGATGATGAGGATGATGATGATGATGATGAGGATGATGATGATGATGTATCTCAGTTGGCCAGTGAAGGTAATGATGATGTCAGAGATGGCTCCTCCCTGCTTCTATCTCCCGATCACCACGAGACTGCCCCTTTCCCCTTTCTCATTCTTTTGTTATCTTTCAAGAAGTGTGACCGTCATTGGCCATAACTCTCCCTCTGCTCTCCTTCCCTGGACCCCTGCTGTGTCTTCCTGCTTCATCAGTGCTTTATTTTTTTACTGGCCCATTATCTGACTTTCTGTTGGTCAATTGGCTGGGTTTCCCCCTTCCTCGTAGCAAGAGAAAAGTGTTGTGACGGATCAAAGCACTAGTGTGTTGCCAAAAAAAAAAAAAAAAGAAATCCTTTTAAAGAACACATGCATGACTTTCTAATGGCTCTTACAAGGCCATGCGTTCTGTAAGAAGGAAATGTTCAAGTGCAAGTGAATGAATGTGTGTAGCTTGATGAGCATGCGTGTGTGCAAGGTGTGTATGTATGCGCGCGTGTGTGTGAGAGTGTGTATATATACAAATCTTTTATGATTATGATTTATGATTAATGTATCACAGATTAATGTATCACAGAGGAGCATTTTAGCATTGTTGATAGAAGTGGGCCTTCAACGTGTGCCCTCCTCCTGATTTTCAACTTGTTCCATCGCATCAAGACCAAAACTTGTCCTCTAGTCGCCAACTGTTGGCAATGGAACAGTTTTCAGTGGAGTCGTCATAGCTACAGCGGAGTTGTCATAGCAACAGAACTATTGTCTCCAGAGCAGATCATGTGAAACCTCAGAACTTTTTCTGCAACTCCTGTTAACTTTGTACATATTACCCTCAACTGTTCTAATTGTCTTGTATTGCTATTGACATTCAAGTAAACGTGAAATTAATCTTTCTTGTCCTTTTTTTGACTATAGAAATTAAGGCAGTCAGGAGGCATAAAAAAAATGAAGTCAGAATATAACAATGTAGCCTTAGTAGCCCATATAGCCATCCAATCCACCTTTTGATACTTCAGTTCTCAGTTAGATATTTGTGGACTATCAATCCATTCATTTTCTTCCACTTCTCCAGAATCAGGTTGCAGGGCCAGCAGTTTTAGTAGGAAACCCCAGACCTCCGTCTTTCCCAACCACATCAAGCAGTTATTCTGGGAGGATTCCAAGCCTTGTCCATGTGGGACATGCTGGCCAGAGCCCTCACCAGGGAGGTGTCGAGGAGTCACCCTGATCAGATGTACAAGTTCGCCTTGATGCGGAGCAGCGGCTCTACTCCAAACCCATCCCAAATGACCGAGCTTCTCACCTTCTCGCTTAAGGATTCCTGGCACCTTGCAGGTCTTCAATGTATTCTCCTCACTGATTCACAATGTCCTATGTCAAGGTCAGCAGTCTCCCATCTCCATTATACAGAATTAATGGTGTTCCACCTCATCCAGAAGTCATTCTCCATGGCCTTAGTTGCCCAATCAGACTTTCATACTTTATACACTATGCTAGCTTTTAAATGAAACCAATTTTGAAAAATTCACTTGACAAATCTTGACATAAATTAAGGTCACATTGTGCAACATTTGCACTTTCAGCACCAAGATTGCACCCACTGTAGAGCAAGTCAGGGAATTTTCTGGCCTCCGATTGCCACAAAAACAGAATGGCGTTGAGATTCTCACCTGTTTCACACTCCACTTCATCAGCTTTCAAGAGACCAATTTGGAAAAGGTCAATTGGCAAAAAAGTGAAGATAGTGAATTCAAAATGTCTTACTGAGCCAAATGGGCTGCAGAGTCAACACTTACTTTCGGTCAATTTGGAGATTTTGGTGGCCTCATTGTCATAAAAGTAAAATGCCATTGAATTTCTCATCTGTTTCACACCCTCTAGATTTCAGATTAGGCCCACTTTGAATGAGGAGAGTATTCATGCACTTTGAATACCTTGTAAGGAAAAAGCACTATACAAGCCATTTACCATTTTTGAAAATTATCACCTTTAACAATAAAAGAGTGATGAATAATCAACATTCATTTATTCACTTCTTGGAAAAACAGTAAATGTAGTAGACATTTATTCAGCAAAAGAACATATAATGCATTTAAAAGATGTCAACCAAAAATAAAAACCAATTATTTGTGGACTCTCAATCTGTTATGTTGTCTGGGAACTTACATACCACATCCTTTGCATGTTCTCCCCGTGCCTGTGTGGGTTTTCTCCGGATACTCCGGTTTCCTCCCGCATTCCAAAAACATGCAGGGTATGCTGTTTATCACTCGAAATTGTCCGTAGGTGTGATTGTGAATGTGAATGGTGGTTCGTCTCTATGTGCCCTGCGATTGGTTGGCAACCAGTGTAGGGTGTACCCCGCCAATTGCCCAAAGACAGCTGGGACAGGCTCCAGCACACTCCGCAACCCTCGTAAGGTTGAGCGGATTGGATGATGGATGGATGGATGAACATTTTCATTGTGGTTACACTCAGATTAAGTGCTGTTTCAGATCAAAAAATTGCATATACTTCACATGCAGTGGTTGGTCACCGAGACATTCATCATAACTGAGTCACAAGGTTGGGTGCACATGACTTCACCAATGAAAAGGAAAAATGGTGTTGCTTCTAGTACAGCTGTGAAGTGTACTTTGTTATCCAATGTGCTAAACAGCAACTGGCAGCATTATGAAACCTTCAGCAGCTAAAGGCAGCGAGCCGGTATTATGCTCCTGCTAAACACTAACAACCTGACGGTCATAACATGGTGTCTTCAAATCAACATCGTCTTGATCATGTCATGAACAGCAACACTTTTATAAGCATTGCAGACAGTGCTGAAGTGGGTTAACACTAACAGACCATATGGGGTGTCCTGTCTGGTCGACCATTACAAAATCTACAATGTAGATGATGTTGTTGCCATGACAACAATGGACAGTACTGTATTCATTTTAACACACAGCAACGCACTGTCACAACGATTTCAAAATGCTCTTGTAGGGCAAAATTACTCGCTTTTACTAAGTACTCTTTTCTGTCACACCCTACTCGCCCCTCCACTCACTGATACTGTTGTCCAAACTGTAGAAGTGTGTCGTCTGACTTCACAGTCAAGTCAAGTCAAGTCAAGTCAACAGTATTTATAGAGCACTTTCAAACAGCCATCGCTGCATACAAAGTGCTGTACATGGAGCAATTTAACAGTCTCACACGCTTCAGATTCCCACAGGCTCCTTGCTGACGGATGCCAAGGCACGCTGAGAGCGATGGTGGAGTTGAGCTTTAGCAGATGCTGTGGTGCGCTGATAAGTGGTCATTCTGGGTCTCATCTTGGGATTGATGCAAGATGGGTTTCTTAAACATGGAAGAGATGTAGAAGGCCTGACAAGACACAAGAGATGTGAATGAATGTTGGAACCGGCACCAGAAGAGCCAAGCAAATGGGGGAACTCACCACCCAGTATGCGGCGAGTGCTCCAAGGATGAAGCCGACAAGGACGTCCGATGGATGGTGTCTGTTGTCGGTGATGCGGGTCAGACCCGTGTAGATGGCCAGCAGAAAAAGAAAGAACTGCAGCACGGGTCTCAGCAGGCGGGCTTCGCGCCATGTCAATCGCGCTTCAAGGTAAAACTATTAAGCCCCCGGGGGGGAAAAAAAAAAAACAGTCAGCGTGCTGGCATTTCCGTGCGTCATGTAAAATTGACCGAGCCCTCTATTTAATATGGTGAAGCAATGCAAAGCAATGAATTTCCCCAAACTTCAGCACAGTATGACAGTTCAGGCAACACAAGAGAAGAGTGCAATATATGAAGAGCTTAGCAAATCCTTGATAAAGAACAGCCACCGATTTAACTATTTGACTTTTGGTGTATTCTGAGTCGCATTGACCAAAACAGAAATCTGTGCTCACGCCATAAATTTGAAGTCAACATTTGTATTTACATGCAGCTGTCAGGGAATTCACCCGACCATCTTGAACTTTGAATGAAAAGACTCGACGCAACTCAGGAACAGATTGTCTTTTGCTGATCAGCAAAGGGGGTGAAGTTCCTCGAAGGCAGCACAAGTCGTGTTTCCTCTCAGAATGAAACCTCACCTTCGCACCCCCGCTGACCACTTTTTATTCACAGGATATGCAAAATACAAGCAACATATCAGAAAAATATCCCTCCTCATTTGCATGTCGCGCTTCCCAGCCCAGCCCACCGATATGCCCCTCAGTGGACACCTGGAGGCCAAAACATCTTTCGGTGCAAACAATGGATACCTTGTTAATACAATGGGTAGATTTCACATGAATTGAGACACTGTAACAAACTGGAGGACATCTGGTCATGCTGCCCTCCCGTAGTTGAACCTTCCTGCCTGTCTTATCAGTTAATGAGGCCCTGGCGTCCTTCAGCTCAAGTTGGCCCTTTTTTCTGTGTGCTCCATTGTGTACAAATTGTGAGAATATAGCGTTTGAGGTCAATCAAGCATATACTGAAATGAAACGTTGAAACATGATAATATTAAGTTTGTCTTTCTCCATCAGCAGTCCACAATCTTTTTGTGTTGACAAGAGGAATGCGTGCTAATGTACGGAGCCCCAGACATGACATGAAGAAAAAACGCCCTTTATGCGCACAAACTACTCATTTGTATCCGAAATAGTTGCAGCGTGCACATGAAGTAGCGCTGATCTCTTATTGGACAAGAGGGTAAACAAATCGAGCGCACCTTCCCTAACTCGCTTCTCACTGACCTATTCAGTGCCTTCAAAAATCCTCGAGTTGTTGCATCTGACGTTTTTATTTTTCTCAACATTATGTAGTGATATTATGACAAAATGTTTTCATTTCATATACATCCACCTGTAACCATTGTCCCACCTAGAGTGTTGCAGTTGCTGGACAATAAAATCGATCCAAGTCGTACCTCCACCGGTAAAGCAAGTTTGCTCTCAACAACCTACTCAATTGTCTCTCAGTTATGATTCCTTGCAATGCCAAGCGTTTCATGATGTCCTTGTTACTCCTTCCGAGCCTAAAATACATTTCGATCATAGCGTGTGCATAAAGTAGTTTAGTTTAGTTTTGTTTTTTTCAAAACAAAAAGAAAAAGATAAACCAAAATAAACATCCAAATGAAAATCAGAAGTCAACATGAGACTGGTACACAAACCCCTTCGTAGTAAGCATAAGCATGTATAAAAATGCCATCGAATGAGTATGAAAGCTCCTCCATCAACACATAAAAATGCAGCTCCTCTCATACAAAAACTCCCAGACAATAGAGGAGAGCAGTGAGGCAGGGAGCCAAGGTCATACCCCTCCCACAGCAAAACAAAGCAACTTCTGTCTCTCACTTCTCCTTCCAGTATTTCCCCTCCTCTGTTTTCTCATGCGTTTACACAGTGCTGCGATGGCTGTGTTTCATTCCTTTTCAGCATAAAAGCACTGGTGATTGTAAAATGTGAGGGGCCACACAGCAATAAAGATAGAAAGGAATTTGTAGAAAATATACTCACAGCTAAATACAGCATCGTGTACATCGCAAAGGAGGCATGACCAGAGAAGAAGGACTTCCTAAATTGAGAGACAAAAAATAGAATTATAATAGCTGGAACAAATACAATTTGGGCATATGATCTCTAAAGTGTCAAACTTAAGAATGTTATACAGAGTCAAGTCTGAAAAAGTGATGTGCTGATTATTAGATGGATGGATGGATGGATTGGGTGGTGTGACATCAGCACATCTGAGTATCTGGAAATGAGCTGTGGATGACAGCAGCTGGTGTGAGTGTGCCCATTATGTTTGTTTTATTGTTCTACTGGCGACCGTGGCGCTCTTTTCCCAAATGCAATGATCACTTTAAAAATTCAGATGAAAGGAAGGGTTGGACGAGTAGATGAACGAAGGAGCGGCAGCAAGTAGTTGATGGATACGTAGCACACACACACCTGGCCTCCTCTACAGAGCGGTGGTCAGTACTGTTGCATCTGACAGACTCCAAATAGGTTCCATGCGTGCAGTTGAGTGAGACGTAGGTGACACCACACACCGACAAGAAGTGCGGCCGCAGTCGGCCAATGCTCAGCTTGGCTACGTTTGTCAGGGATTGGCCGACGCAGCAGCCGAACAGGAAGGAGCCCAACTCCTTGTAGAGACAGGAGGCATACTTGTTCCTGAGGAAGGCCTTGGAGGTGACGCCAAGGAAGCGCACGCGGTAACATTCCCCTACAGCGATCTGCAGGGAGGCATGTGGTCACAACGATTATGTTAAGAGTCCAAATGTATGGAATTCACTGTAGTACTCACACCGAGGCCCGTGATAAGGATGCCGCCAGCAATGAGCAGTTTGTCCGATATGACCTCCGACTGCAGGTACGGGTAGGCGATGCTGGTGTCTCCACAAATGAAGCCTCTTGTGTATGGTCTGACCGCTTTTAGCTCACTTAAAAAGAAAGGGATGGAAACTGAGGGGGTGGGGGGGGGGGGTGTGAGTGCGATTGTGATTAAAATAATGCTTGCATAGATTCATTCTGCAACAGACACATTTTTCATTATTTCACATAGATTTAGCAAGAATGGGGTGAGAGTGTGAGAACAGGACAGTAGAAGAAGACAAGTGATTTGTTTTTGACTTGAGCTCAACTCTCCGCTGGAAAACAAAAGAGTGAATTCTGAAACAAACCAGAGCCAGAAGCTGCCTGACACTGCCTATACCCAACGCCACCCACCCCCCATTCCCCCCCACCCACCCCGATATTCTTCTCTGCCTCCCAGCTCACACTCCTGCATGCACATAATCGAGGAGGCAACTGGACCGACAAAAATGTTCAACACATTGTCCTCTGAACATTTAAGACAGGGGTTAAAAGCCAGCGAGTGTGTGCTGATTAACCACCATGACGTGACCTCTTCCTGTCACTACAAGAGACAGTGACACCCACGCACACACGCATGCACCTGGGGCTCATACATATATTTATTTATAGCAAATATAATTCCCCCGATTCCCCACCGACTTTACTCTACCCTGAGAACAAGTGGTTGCTATAGAAACAGTCGAATTCCCTGGGCAATGCACAAAGCAGCTGGCAGAGTCTCTGAGTGTGCATGGGTGGGAAACAAGAGTCTTACATGCGCATAGAGGGAGTGAAAAAAGTTTTGGGGTGAATATATTTCTTTTAATGGCAGTGTGTTCAAGAGAAGTCACCGTACTAAAAACGGCAGCTGCTGAGCAATTTCATGACAAAATGTGGGGAAAAAAACGGAATCTCTTATCGGCAAACCTCTGCCTTCGTGACAAAACATCTTGGCATTTGGAGTGGTGAGTGCTTACACAACGCCAACGGGATGATGCATTTTGGGGGAACTATTTATATAAGTGAGGATTTACAAACCCAATTCCAATGACATTGGAATGTTGAGTTCAACATAAAACAGAATATATTGATTTGTATCATGTTCAGTCTAGATTTAATTGAATGAACTACAAAGAAATTTAATATTCAAACGGATAAACTTTATTTTTTTGCAAATAATCATCAACTCAGAATTTTATGGCTGCAACGTTTGAATGCTGGCTTTCAAACTTTGCAGGGTTCGATTCATACTCCGGCCTTCCTGTGTGGAGTTTGCATGTTCTCCCCGTGCCTGCGTGGGTTTTCTCCGGGTACTCCGGTTTCCACCCACGTTCCAAAAACATGCGTGGCAGGTTAATAGAACACTCTAAATTGTCCCGAGTTGTGAGCGTGAGCACGGATGGTTGTTTGTCTATGTGTGCCCTGTGATTGACTGACAACCAATTCAGGGTGTACCCTGCCTACAGCCCGAAGACAGCTGGGATAGGCTCCAGCACACCCCGCGACCCATGTGGGGATAAGCACATCAAAAAATGGATGGATGGATAGATAATAACAATAGAAAAAAATAAATATATACTCATATCTATCTATCTATACAGATAGACAGAGATCATAGAGATTAGATAGATAGATAGATAGATAGATAGATAGATAGATAGATAGATAGATAGATAGATAGATAGATAGATAGATAGATAGATAGATAGATAGATCGAAATATAATATACAGTATATGCTCCCCCGCAATGGGCTGCATTGGCTGAAACTTAAACACGTTTTATTCCACTCCAATTGTTCCGCAGAAAAACGGACTTTTAGAAAATCAAAAGAAATAGAAAAGACGGATATTATATTCACCTAGGAAAAGGCACAGGACGTCTGAAACCACCAGAAGCTTCCTTGCGAAAGCGTGTCCAGTGTGCGGCAGTTTATTGCCGGTGATGTTCTCCATCCCCGTTGTGGCTGCTGCCGATTGCGAGCCGCTCTTGGTGTTAATCCCTTTGGGTCGGATAATTAGGTTCGGTCGGAGCTCTGCGCTCACACGGGCGCGCTGTGGTCCCAACTGGTCCAGGTGAACAACTTCTCATCACAAAGTTCAAAGAGCCTTAGCGTTGGGCTAAAAAGCGACGCGTCAGAGCGAAGTTGCTCCTTCACGCGTTTAAGATGTGACGACATCACATCCTCCGCAAGACTCGTTCGAACGGGCAACTAGGACTTGATGGGCATACGTCACGTTAAAACTATGCGTTGCGTGTGGTGGCCTCGCTTTGTCTCGCTGCCATTTTAGCGTTTGTCCTCTTGAGGGCTCTAGACCCTATCCCAGCAGATTCCCGGCGGACAACGTCCTGGACTGGTCGCCAGTCGGGCGCAGGGCAGAGTCCAGACAACCGTTGTGGCTGGTCACACTGTTCCTAAGTGGGGACTGAAGTGCCTGCACCGAAGTCTGGCGAATATACCACAATACATCAGTGACAGAAAGAGCCATCATGTCAAATCACTCGGGGGTTCGGATCGAGTCTTTTAGAGGGTCTGTGCTCAAAAGTTCAAAGTAGGCACATTGGAGAAGAGTTTGACGCAACTTACTTTTCATTTATGACTCATGAGTGTACTTTGTAAAAGTAGCATTATCTAACCTTTATTCAGCCATCGAAAATTATTTTCCATCATAAAAATCTCGCAAAACACCACCCAAAAATGAATACTGTATTTAACCCATTTAATCCCACTGTTCACATTTGGTAAAGACAACAATGATTTAATGTACAGTGCTCTAAAATTTGTTATTACTGGTTACTTAAAAGGGCTACCAATGACACCTGATTTTGACTTTTAAATGTCTGGGAAAAATGTGGGATTAAATGGGTTAAAAAAACAATGACCTCGTTCTCGTCTCATTTTACACAAAGAAATTTACTTAGCCTAATACTGTGTTTCTTAACCTGGGTTCGATAGAACCCCAGGTGTTCGGTGAATCGGTCTCAGGGGATCGACTCAACATATCAATTAGTTATGACACGCCCGCTTGGCCATCACTGGCTGCAGATGATCACATTACATGGCTGGTCCAATCAGTGCTGTGGGAAATTTAGTTCGCTCAGTCGTCAGCGTGTGACGGTCGTGATCGTACGTCATGTGATTTTATTATTATTTCTTTTTAATGTTTTAGCACATGCTATGTCGAGCAAAAATGGGAAGTGGTCGGACGAATATGTACCACACGGATTCACATGCACCACGGAACGTGACGGGACTCGGCGTCATCTGCATGATTTGTCATACCAAGTTGCGCAACTCTTGTCTCGCACCGGCAAAACTGAAGAAACACCTCTCGAATCATATCTTTATTTTTCACTAAGGGTTTGGTGGATCTGCATATGAACTGGATGGGTTCGGTACCTCTAACAAGGTTAAGAATCACTGCCCTAAAACATAGTCAGAAATTATTTTCTCAGGCACCCTTCCGTATCTGCCAAGCAATACTGGAGCCGTCCATGTATTGTGCTGATTTTACCCTCGTGTTGTAGAATGGCAACTGCGCTTTGGAAAATAATTACGTCTGAGAAACACATTTATGCTAAACAGTGACACTGAGGACATGTTTGTTTAGATTTATAGTGTACTCCTTGTTCCTCAGTCAGAGCACTTTGAATGGCCACAGTCTGTTCGTCGCAGTCATGGAGAGGAAGAATGTGCTTCCATTAATCACATGGCAATCAGTTAACAACACATCAGTCTGCAATGCAACTGACCAGAATGTCTAGCCCAGGGCTGTCAAACTCATTTTACATTGTGGGCTACATACGGCCTCGGTAGATGTCAAGTGGGCCGAACCATTAAAATTATACCATACTTTGCTATAAATGTAGCCGAGTCTCTGGAAGGACTAGACTGGACACAAAATAATTTTTATGTGGGCTTTATTCCCGACTGAACAATGAGAAATTTTACAGCTTTAAGATGAAAGTCTGAGATGTAAACTGAATTTTAAAAGAGTTCGAAAAGGGATCTAAGAGATCAAAGAAAATCATCCAACAGATTAAAGAAAATTACACCACAATAGACAACAGCAGTGGCTTGTCGATATGTTCCGGTGTGTTGGGTGTGTACAAAGCACGTGGACAAACACAAATGATCTCCCCTGCTGTACAGCTGTTCACACGACTCACTAGTGGTAGATGTCAATCTCCAAACCAAACCACTCCAGATATTGTGCTCTGAATATTGCCAGGGTTACGACGACGATCATGGGTGTATCGAGTTGGGACAAGCAGTGGGCACAGTTCAGCGACTACCCTCCTTCACGTGCATGTCACCCTTACTGGTCTGATTCTCACACGCTGCATATGTTCCCGCGTGTTTTGATCTAGTGTGGCTCTTAAAGTGACAGTGCTACATTTGTTAAACAAGGAAGCCTTCACTACAAGCGTCTACGTAAGGTTCACCTGGTTACATAAATAACCAAAATATCATGTCTTTCCTTTGTTTTTGTAGAAAGAAGCACAAGAACATTAGGAAAATTGTCATGTTGCAAGGTGGTAGTTGTAGGACCCCAAAAAGCAGGGAGGCAGGGAGGAACAGGGTGGAGTGACCAAAATGTACTTGTATTTAACAAAAAATACATACAGGAGTCCTCTCCGTGAGCCGTCACCTTACCGTGGTGGAGGGGTTTGTGTGTCCCAATGATCCTAGGAGCTAAGTTGTCTGGGGCTTTATGCCCCTGGCAGGGTCACCCATGGCAAACAGGTTCTAGGTGAGGGACCAGACAAAGCACGGCTCCAAGACCCCTTATGATGAAAAAAATTAAAGGATCTCAGTTTCCCTTGCCCGGACGCGGGTCACCGGGGCCCCCCTCTGGAGCCAGGCCTGGAGGTGGGGCTCGTTGGCGAGCGCCTGGTGGCCGGGCCTACACCCATGGGGCCCGGCCGGGCTCAGCCCGAAGAGGCAACGTGGGTCCCCCTTCTCATGGTCTCACCACCCGTGGGAGGGGTCAAAGGGGTCGGGTGCAATGCGAGCTGGGTGGCAGCCAAAGGCGGGGACCCTGGCGGTCCGATCCTTGGCTGCAGAAGCTAGCTCTTGGGACATGGAATGTCACCTCTCTGGCAGGGAAGGAGCCCGAGCTGGTGTGTGAGGTAGAGAAGCTCCGACTGGATATAGTCGGACTTGCCTCCACACACAGCCTGGGTTCTGGTACTAGTTCTCTCGAGAGGGGTTGGACTCTCTTCCACTCTGGAGTTGCTCATGGTGAGAGGCGCAGAGCAGGTGTGGGCATACTCATTGCCCCCCGGCTCAGTGCCTGTACATTGGGGTTCACACCGGTAGACGAGAGGGTTGCTTCCCTCCGCCTTCGGGTGGGGGGACGGGTCCTGACTGTTGTTTGTGCATATGCACCAAACGGCAGCTCAGCATACCCACCCTTTTTGGAGTCCTTGGAGGGTGTGCTGGAGAGTACTCCTGCTGGGGACTCCCTTGTTCTGCTGGGGGACTTCAATGCTCACGTGGGCAATGACAGTGAGACCTGGAGGGGCGTGATTGGGAGGAACGGCCCCCCCGATCAGAACTCGAGTGGTGTTTTGTTATTGGACTTCTGTGCTCGCCACGGATTGTCCATAACGAACACCTTGTTCAAACATAAGGGTGTCCATATGTGCACTTGGCACCAGGACACCCTAGGCCGTAGTTCGATGATCGACCTTGTGGTTGTATCATCGGATTTGCGGCCGCATGTTTTGGACACTCGGGTGAAGAGAGGGGCGGAGCTGTCAACTGATCACCACCTGGTGGTGAGTAGGCTCCGATGGTGGGGGAAGATGCCGGTCCGTCCTGGCAGACCCAAACGTATTGTGAGGGTTTGTTGGGAGCGTCTGGCAGAATCCCCTGTCAGAAGGAGTTTCAACTCCCACCTCCGACAGAGCTTTTCCCATGTTCCGGGGGAGACGGGGGACATTGAGTCCGAGTGGACCATGTTCCGTGCCTCTATTGTTGAGGCGGCCAATCTGAGTTGTGGCCGTAAGGTGGTTGGTGCCTGTCGTGGCGGCAACCCTCGTACTCGCTGGTGGACACCAGCAGTAAGGGATGCCGTCAAGCTGAAGAAGGAGTCCTATCGAGCCTTTATGGCCTGTGGGACCCCAGAGGCAGCTGACGGGTATCGACTGGCCAAGCGGAACGCAGCTTCGGTGGTCGCCGAGGCAAAAACCCGAGCGTGGGAAGAGTTCGGTGAGGCCATGGAAGCCGACTTCCGGACGGCTTCGAGGAAATTCTGGTCCACCATCCGACGTCTCAGGAGGGGGAAGCAGTGCACCACTAACACTGTGTACAGTGGGGATGGGGCGCTGCTGACTTCGACTCGGGACGTTGTGAATCGGTGGGCAGAGTACTTCGAAGACCTCCTCAACTCCACCAACACGCCTTCCTTGGAGGAAGCAGAGCCTGGGGACTCTGAGGTGGGCTCTCCTATCTCTGTGGTTGAAGTCACCGATGTGGTTAAAAAGCTCCTCGGTGGCAAGGCCCCGGGGGTGGATGAGATCCGCCCGGAGTTCCTCAAGGCTCTGGATGTTGTGGGGCTGTCCTGGTTGACACGCCTCTGCAACATCGCGTGGTCAACGGGGAGAGTGCCTCTGGATTGGCAGACCGGGGTGGTAGTCCCTCTTTTTAAAAAGGGGGACCGGAGGGTGTGTTCCAACTACAGAGGGATCACACTCCTCAGCCTCCCTGGTAAGGTCTATTCAGGGGTGCTGGAGAGGAGGGTCCGTCAGGAAGTCGAGCCTCAGATTGAGGAGGAGCAGTGTGGTTTTCGTCCCGGCCGTGGAACAGTGGACCAGCTCTACACCCTTAGCAGGGTCCTCGAGGGTATGTGGGAATTCGCCCAACCAGTCTACATGTGTTTTGTGGACTTGGAGAAGGCGTTTGACCGTGTCCCTCGGGGAGTTCTGTGGGGGGTGCTTCGTGGGTATGGGGTACCGAACCCCCTGATACGGGCTATTCGGTCACTATACCACCGATGTCAGAGTTTGGTTCGCATTGCCGGCAGTAAGTCGGAATCGTTTCCAGTGAGGGTAGGACTCCGCCAAGGCTGCCCTTTGTCGCCGATTCTGTTCATAATCTTTATGGACAGAATTTCTAGGCGCAGCCGAAGCGTTGAGGGCGTCCGTTTTGGTGGCCTCAGTATTGCATCCCTGCTTTTTGCAGATGATGTGGTGCTGTTGGCTCCTTCAAACGGGGCTCTCCAACTCTCACTGGAGCGTTTCGCAGCTGAGTGTGAAGCGGTTGGGATGAAAATCAGCACCTCCAAATCTGAAACCATGGTCCTCAGTCGGAAAAGGGTGGAGTGCCCCCTCCGGGTCGGGGGAGAGATCTTGCCCCAAGTGGAGGAGTTTAAGTATCTTGGGGTCTTGTTCACGAGTGAGGGCAGGAGGGAGCGAGAGATCGACAGGCGGATCGGTGCAGCGTCTGCTGTGATGCGGACGTTGTATCGGTCTGTCGTGGTGAAGAAGGAGCTGAGCCAAAGGGCGAAGCTCTCAATTTACCGGTCGATCTACGTTCCAACCCTCATCTATGGTCACGAGCTATGGGTCGTGACCGAAAGAACGAGATCCCGGATACAAGCGGCCGAAATGAGTTTTCTCCGCAGGGTGTCCGGGCTCTCCCTTAGAGATAAGGTGAGAAGCTCGGTCATCCGGGAGGGGCTCAGAGTCGAGCCGCTTCTCCTCCACATCGAGAGGAGCCAGATGAGGTGGCTTGGGCATCTGATTCGGATGCCTCCTGAACGCCTCCCTGGTGAGGTGTTCCGGGCATGTCCCACCGGGAGGAGACCCCGAGGAAGACCCAGGACACGCTGGAGTGACTATGTCACCCAGCTGGCCTGGGAACGCCTCGGGATCCCCCGGGGAGAGCTGGAAGATGTAGCTAGGGAGAGGGAAGTCTGGGCTTCCCTGCTAAAGCTGTTGCCCCCGCGACCCGGCCCCGGATAAGCGGTAGAAGATGGATGGATGGATGGATGGACATACAGGAGTGCAATGGGAAAACACTAAGCCGAAGTATTCAAAAAATGCCTGGAAATCACAAGGAACAAACAAAACTAAGACAGGAACAAAACATGACAGGAGCACACGTATGCTCACATACTCACAGCTCACAATGACCCGACACCGAATGGTCGTGCCGGGAGTCCATTTAAACAAACCAACTAATGACACAATGACCAATAGGTGTGCAGTTGCAGGCGGAGCCCTACAGTGCCACCTCTTGGCCACAAACAGAACCATGACAAAAATTTTGAAATTTAATGAACATATCTTTTACAAAACATTTGACAAAATGCCTTGACTCTCTGTTTCAAGTGGCTGTCTAAATCTGCTGATCGGTCCGAAATCCTCTCTGGTATAGTATTCCTTGTCAGGCTAATATTGGCAAAAGCTTGTCTCTTCTTCAAGTTCAGCCGCTTTCATCATGCATCCTTTAACAAAGTCACCGTCGGAATATGGCTTTGATTCTAATGCTATTTCGCTAGCAATTAGGTAGCTGGCTTTTATTGCTGTGTTGGGGCTGTCTCAGTGACAGACTAACACCGCTGCTGTCTTTTTCTCTGATCAAAGCAATATTGTCCTCTACTCTGATCAAAACAGTGTTTCCCTAGCGGATGATCCATGAATTGCAGATTATTCAAATATTCATTCCATGTCTTTTATGTATTTTTTCACTTTGAAACTATCCTGGCCTGACCGACCTCCTTGGGGGCCGGTTTCGGCCTGCGGGCCGTATGTTTGACATACTGGCTCTCGCCTGACCACTCGGTTCTTCCTTATAAGGTGTCTTGATGTATGTATTATGGTGCTGTTTAACCTGACAAACTCAAACCCCATCCTAAAAGGCTCTGTCATCAACTGTCCCGGGCTTTGGGGTGACTTGTCAAAAATTGGGTCATTAAAAAAAAAAAAAAAGAATTTCAAACAGCCCAGAATATATAGATAACTTTTTGAGTGATAATATTTTTTGATTAGTTAATTAAGTTGGGGTCCAACACCTTGCCACCCTCTGAAGCAAGTTGTGTGAGAACGTGTAAGTGTTATGCTTCTGTTTAGGTCACGTTTTGTTTTGTTTCCTCACGTGCCCTTTTTGTCGCTACCTGTTCTAGTCATATGTGTCCCTTGTGTTTAACCAATCCGCTCCCTCAACCCTTCGTGTCTTGTCCAGGTGTATCTCCATTTCTCGTCACTTTGCTTGTATTTAGTTTCCTGAGTTCTGTCAGTCTTTGTTGGGTCATTGTGAGTGTGAGTATATGTGTGCTCCTGTCATGTTTTGTTTCCTGTCATAGTTGTTTGTTACTTTGGTTCCTTGTGATTTCCAGGAATTTGTTTGAGTACTTCGAGTTAGTGTTCGTGGTTTCATCGAATAAGAAGGCAAGATGAACCTCAAAGAGCTACCCATCACCATGTTTTTGTCCAATTTAAATACCTCACAGCTACATCGTTCACCTCCAGCCTGTATGAGTCAAGTGAGCTGACTTTTACGCCACTAACACAAGCCTCTTCACCTCTCCCAGGAGGAGACGTTGTTGAATGTTAATGACTGAGGTTTTCAAAGATTGAAGTAAATATGTGTACTGCTGTATTCTTTGTCTCAAATATGTAAAGTATATATAAATACTGTTTAGATATTTTAAACATGCTGGCACCGGTGATGTTTCTTGCTTGCAATAACATCAATGATCAGACAGACAACGGCATGTCACTGGTCTGTTGTCAACTGACTGTAGTCTCACGCCTTCACCAACAGAGGATGCTAACATACTGTGGAACAGCCGTGAAATTCAGGTTCACATGTAACTGTATGCAAATATTACTGTGCATCCACATACAAACACGAAAATTGCTACAGGGGACAAATTCTACTTGGCGATTTCTCACTTTTTGCGGGTCCGATACCAATTAACAGCGAAAACAGGGATTACTGTATATTTTCACCCAGTTGTTTTCAGAGTGTGTTTTTGTACACGCACACACACATACTCATGTCTCTTCATTTATGTCTATCCCAGTTCTATTGTTTTTTTCCTTTTTTATATAATTACGTTGATCCACCGTTTTTTGTTTTGTTTGCGTTTTAGCAAACCAAAACAAAACATTTCCTTCATTAAGAAAATGGATGTACATATAGTCACTGTTTAAATAATAATCTGTGATCTAATTTGGAGTCCAGTATATTTCAGCAATAACTGCATACAAACAATGGTAGGTTTTAAGTGTGTATTTGCATACATACAGTATTGAGATATACTATATACAGGTGGACAAATAGTTAGCATATCCGCCTCACAGTTCTGTCGTCAACCTACAAATCTGGCCTCCCTGTGTGGAGTTTGCACGTTCCCTTGTTTGAGTGTATTTTCTCCATCTTCCTCCCACATTTCAAAGCATGTCAGACTCCTAAATTGTCCATAGGTGTGTAACTGGTTTGTTTTTGTTTTGTTTTTTTAATTGGCTTAAGGAATAACGCCTTGGGCTTTTGGCTCATCACATAATTTGCTGACTCTAACTCTACAATCTCAATTGTGGCTGAAACAAGTTTGAGACAGCTAGTGGCACTATGTGTCAGGAAAACAAACTTCCCCTTTGCTGACTGTCAAAATGGTTTGCAGCACTGTGAAGGTGAGTGAGCGCTGTTGTCAGAGTGAAAAAACGAAAGTGAACACAGTGAAAAGCCCACATCCCTTAAGGTGGTGTGCAGCAGAGGTAAGCCCTAACTCCCCCTCCCCCCTTAAGTTTAGTGACGTTCATCTGTATGTCCTATCCTTAACTTTATACCCTGTCATGCTGAACTGTGAGGAAAACACAAAAAAAATGTATAATTTTTTTTCCCACAAAGGTTACGGCAGCCTAAAGTTACTCATCGCCAGGAATGACTTGCACGACTTTAACTGTCTGGCTTTCATACGTCATGAGTGTGACATGGTGACTTCCACATCTCTCCCTGTCCCTCCCTCATATCAAAGATCCTCCCATTTTCCCTTGTATAATCTCGAGTGTCGTTTTTCATGATACTCAAATTACCCGAGCGCTGACTTCAAAGTCCGCATGTTTTGCGTGATTACATCACCTGGAGAGATAATGTCATTTCCACTTTTTCAGTGCAAAATGTTTCAGTGGACTCCACAAATCTGAAAAACAAAAGGGAGCCCAACCACACTGGGAAATAAAAAAACAAAAACAGTTTTATCGTTTCATTGTGATGAATTAATTTATTTTGACATATTCTTTTATTTTTTTGGTTTTAAAGTTTTCCAAGACAAGAACAAATGCAAAAAAAAAATGCTTAAAAAATTGTAATTGTATCTTCCCTTCTTTTTTGAGCATGCTGCAAATGCCTTTTTGACTGTGACAAATTATACTTAAAACACAAAATACTCCAACAATGATGCCAAATAACCTGGGTATCTTTATTTCAATTTCTTTTCTTCTATTTTATCTTGACTCTGTTTCTCATGCATGCTATATTTTACAATTAAACGTCACATTGCAATGTTCTTCGTATATTTGCCTCGCTGTGAAAGGTTCAGAGCTCATCTCAGGGCTTTCTGTGTGGTGTTTCTCTGGGGACATCAGTGTTAAAAATGTCCACAGCTTGTGTGTTTGAATTGTATTGGTTTTACACTTGCGGCCCGGTGGGCCAGTGGTTAGCGCATTGACCTCACAGTGCAGAGGTTCAATTCCACCGCCGGTCTCCCTGTGTGGAGTTTGCATGTTCTCCTCGGGCCTGCATGGGTTTTCTCCGGGTACTACGATTTCCTCCCACATTCCAAAAACATGCATGACAGGCTGATTGAACAATCTAAATTGTCCGGAGGTGTGAGTGTGAGCGTGGATCGTTGTTCGTCTGTGTGTGCCCTACAATTGGCTGACCAGTTCAGGGTGCTCCGCCTACTGCCTCCAAAGACGGCTGGGATAGGCCCCAGCACCCACGACCCTTTGGAGGATAAAGCGGATCAGAAATTGGATGGATGGATGGATGGATGGTTCTCCAATTGTCCTTGATAGAAAGGGGTGGAGCTACATGGTGGCCAACTGTGGTCGCAGCCACCACTGGATAATTGCCAGACTCTCCAACTTCTGGACATGATTCTGTGTGCAGATAACTGGTTCTGCCTTACTGCCGTAACCACACGATCTCAAGTGTGTCTTAGCTATCCTCAACGCCTTCCATTCGATTGTGAAGAGACAATGCGTTTTGTTCCAGGGAAGCCAACATATTGTTGTGGTGATTGACAGTTTGTTGGAGCTCAGTTCTCCCTCTCAGTTCAGCAAACGAAGACTTCAGAGTCCACCGGTGGTCTAGTAATATGGGCACTAGCATGGACTTGCTAACGGCAGTAGTATCAGCGTCTGGCTTTTTCAGCATCTTTATCCCAAAAAATTGTCAGAAAAAGCACACAGGCAAAATATTATAGTTAACCAATATGTCAGGCACTTCTTATACAAATGGGAGTCAAATTTGGAAGTTATATAGAGCGAGAGGAAAACACGTCTCTAGTCAATAAGTGCCAAATCGGAAGTCGAGTATGTGAGTTTTTGGGAGTTTCCCATTATTCATCATTCGTCAGCAAAACAGGTCCCCATCAATGATGGATTAACGGATGTCTGTCAATACTAACAGAATGCCATCCAAGAATAACTTAATGCAATTGAAAGCAATGGTTTGATATTAATCCAATTAGTTCCGGCTTGATCATATATCTCCAATGGCTGCACAGGTGAATGAGACATCACCACAGCTAGCTTCACTTTGCCACACCATATGCAGCTGAGGCATAGACACAATCAAGAAGGCATCAATGTGTATATATATATTGTAAATGTTGACTGTAATAATACTTGCCAGCGGTTGTCGCGAAGGGGGCCATTCAAGACAAGGGACTGTAGGAGCGGCAGTGCCACTAGTCTGGGCTCTTTATCATGTCGTTTGATGACCCAGTAAAGGGGTGAGAGTCAAACGTTTATTAAAATATTGGGGGAAAAAACAACTTTACGAACTTTTCAGATTATTTTACAATACCGTGTTTCCTTGTAAATGTACTGCCGAGCCTAGCCAATCAAAGTTGCCGTTAAGACTGCAATTTCTGGCTTGACCAATGAGAAGCGTAGTACTGTCGGCGAGTAGCACAATACAAAAACAAGCAAACAAACAAAGAAAGAAAAAAAACACAAAACATGCAAGATAGTGGACTCATAGACACACAAAATGTTATCAAGCAAAAACATTTTTGCGAGAAACAGGGACGGCTCCAGGTTGTTTTCTCCAGGGGCAAGACAGCATGTAAGTCAGTACAGTATAAAAAAATATATTTTATTGTAGCAAATAAAATGCTGTAAGGGCTTAAGTGGACCTACCCTTATTTCTGACATTTTGACTCTTACTAAGAGTGGAGTAGAGGTTTATCACGAACAATAAATATTAAAGAATTGACACCCCCACGCCACACCACCATGCATACCATGTGCCCCATTTACGAACGGGTCTGCTTGATTGTGATGCACACGCGTGCTGACGTCAGTGCGAGTTTGTGAGCTTGTTCGTTGCGCGCGCCCCCGCAACGCGGGTCAAAGTCCGGGGTCCATTTTCTTGCACCAGTGCAGCCTTGTTCACACCCAAGAGCAATGTAAGTGCTTCAGTTCACTTAGAAGCGTGTTTTTGGGAATCTAGGAGAAAACGGAACAGGAGCATGTACTGGTAGAGAAAACCCATGGAATGCTGGGGAAAACGTACAAATTCCACACAGAAAGCATGAGCCAAGATTCACAGCATGTGTGGGTTTGGCTAAGAGGCAGACGTGCTGAACACACTCTGCCACCAGATCTTAATCCACTGGAGGGGGAAAAAATAATTTGCCAAAGGATTTCACAGTATGCAGCAGCAATTTTAAAATATCAAAAGTTTTTAACAATGGCTATTTTCATAAACAGTTTGACAGAAAAGTATCCTCTTCTTGTTTGCTAACTGTTTAGATTTGAACAGACAGTCATCAAATAAGTTCTGGATAGGCAATACAATACAAATGCAATCGAAAAGACGTGCGGAAAGCGATTGTGCCTCCTTTCGCTCTCTGAGTTGCGTCAACCACTCACCCACATGACGGGGAATTCCTGACGTCACATGAATGCATTAATATGATTGGCTGGCATGGGAGGCGAAACCGTTTGGTGTGGATGTGCCAAAATTGCGCCAGAAAACGTTTTTCCTCTCTTATTCCAATGATGTAACTCAAGCGCTACACTCCATCCATACCTGCACAGCGTCCCCCGCACCCCGACCACCCTCTCCCCCCAATACCGGTGTTTTTGTTGTTGTTGTTGTTGTTCTGTTCATTCGTTTATTTTTAGATTTAGCAGGTGCTTTTTTTTACTGGCGTTGTTTACCGATTTTATCGGGTCTGTTGCTTTTATTTTTTATTTTTTCGTATATTCGCTTTTTGTTTTGTTGCTCTTTTTTTCTTTCTTTCTTTTTGGCATTTTGACAGTATGGCGGAGAGTGGAACCGGTATCACTTCCTCCGTCTCAAAATAAATTATGCGGCGCAAGCGGTTGCGAAACATCGAGGAGTCTCGGAAAGTTTTCACGCCCCCGGGCAATGCATGGTGGAGGAGGAGGCGGCGGCGTGAGAATAAGGTAAGGAGGGAAACCCATGACTTCCGTGATTTTTCCTTTTGTGTGAAACCGAACTCTCGCCTTTTGGCTATAAAAGGGCCGGCTCGGCGACACTCTGTTCAATCCCGTGGGCCGGACCGGACTGTGGTGCAGAAAGAGCCGCCATCCTGTGGAAGTTACCCGCTACAATTAGACGTCTTGTCACCTCAACCGAGCTCATGTGCGCATTGTTGGGACATAGACCAAAAGACATGGACATTGAGTGTCCGGAGAAGAGAAGCCGCGATCGTGGTCGTTGTCTGGACGTGTGCATGCTCGTGTCAATCCTCGTCCTGTTTGCAGCGCTCACTGCCCTGGCTGTAGCTTGCATCCCGGTGCTGATGGAGCTGCGCTCCACTGTGGACTCACGGCTGCCGCCGTTTCAATCTGCTCCGGAAGAACTCAGAGGACTCGCATCGAGCCCGGCATACAAGGTTCATTTTGGATTTTAAATAAGACATATCACTCAAATGCTTTTTCCTCTTTTGCACAATATATGACGTACTATGCCATTGTTGTTTGTCTGTTGACAGATGCAAAACTTTGCGTTCTTGGAGGCAGTCTCAAGTAAGTCCATTTATTATTTTGGGTGAAATGTGTTTGAAAATCATCCATCCCTTTTCTCCAGCGCGAATCCTAATTAGGGTCTAGCTGTAGCAGCTGATTCTGGGCGAAAGGCGGCGCAGGGACTGTGCACCCTATACGGATACAACCATTAACACCTCCTGATAATTTCGAGTTTTCAATTAATCTAACATGCATGGTTTTGGAATGTGGGACGAAGGCGGATATCCGGATGTCAACTCTGCAGTGGAAGCAATAAGATATTCTAGCCTCATTATTTTACAATATGATTTTTTGCTCACTTTAGAATCTAGGAAAGTTATTTAATATCCGTTTCCATTGTCATGAGCAATCTTCTAGCGTACTGCCTTATTGTGCAAATTTCAAATCAGTTAGCAGCGTGGCTCCTTGCTCTATCAACGACACTCTTACTGATGACTACATACCATTCATGTGTATTATTAGTTGTGGCATTGCATGTTCAGAATAGAGATTATTTATGTAAAAATAGAAATGAACAAAATCTTAAAATGTCAAATATCAGTCATCTCATCACATTTGAAGTGAATTTGAGGTCCAACAGTCATCAATATAAAACATGAACAGACGCCATGTCCTCCCTCATTGACCGAAGGGGAAATGAACATTCACTGAGATCAATGAAAGCTGATTGAGAATCACCTCGTTGAGGTTGTCGGTTTGAATCCGGCTCCGGCCTTCCTGTGTGGAGTTTACATGTTCTCCCCGTGCTTGCGCCGGTTTTCTCCTGGTACTCCAGTTTCCTCCCATATTCCAACAAAACACACAGGGTAGGTTGATTGAACACTCAAGTCTAGATCGTCCCGAGCTGTGATTGTGAGCATGAAGGGCTGTTTGTCTTTGTGTTCCCTGCAATTGGCTGGCAACCAGCCTACTGCCCAAAGGCAGCTGGGATAGGCTCCAGCATGCCCGTGACCCTCATGAGGATAAGCGGATCAGATAATGGATGGATGAAACAATTATTTCCGAAAGCAAACCTCACATACATTGCAACAACAAAAGACCATTTAACGTGCAATTTATGAATGGATATTGAAAGCGAACCTAAGCTATGCAGGACAATTGTCTTGTCCTTGATATGGATTAATGTCAGCTGCCTCTCAGCTGCCCCTTCAGCTTGGGGCCTTTGGCAGTTGTCTAAATTGCCTGCCTTGTTCTGACGTCTCCGGTTCTGTAAATGAAGGAAGGGAATGTCCCTAATTGGATGCGTTTGTCTCTTTTTGCAGGCAAGTTGATCAACTCAACCGTTCAGTGGGATCCAGTCCACTACGGCACTGAGAAGTCGATTGGAAGCAAATTTCATTTTGACTCAAAGCAACACTCGCTGTGGCCTCGACACGCGGGGATTTACTTCATCTACTTGAACCTCAACCTGACCTGTACGTACAATTGCAATGCCGGCCTCCTCAGCGTGCGTGTGGGAGACACACTGAGCTGCCAAGTGGAGCTTCGCGCAGAGCCGCTACCACAGAGCAAGAATTGTTGGACAGTGGGCTGGTTGGACGGCAACACGCGGCTGCTCACCCACATGAGTATACCGAAAGAGGGACTGCAGGACTGGAAGCTGGAGCTCACTGGTTCCAATTTGGGCATGTTCCTCGTGGACTAATATCTGACATCAGAACCGCCTCCCTGTGACCTGTAAGTAATCCAAGGAAAGAACAAAACAAGAGTATCGTGTGAAAGACTTTGCAGAGCTCACGTGGGGAAAAAAAAGAAGAAGAGATGTTGCAATCAGGAAGCAGATATGGACTCGACACTGACTGCCTCTTTGTAATAATTTGCATATTTATTTGGCAAGATGGGACTATTTATGTTGCAGGTTGCTCTATGTCAAATGCGATGCTATTATATGTTAAGAACACTACATTAGTGTTAATGTGCAATCCACTTTTTTTTTTTGAGTTGCTGTTCTGTTTTTGTTTTATAAATGGCTTTGAGATTGTCTTCTGGTTTCACTTCATGACATGTTGGATAAACACCAGTCAAGATCAGTTGGCAGCACTGCAACACTGACTGTAAATCATTGCTTGGGTAATAACACAATAGAAAGTCGAAGGCGTGATTAGTTTTGCAAACAAAGATTGAGGGGGGAAAAAAGAGCCCCAAAATATTTACGGAGCAGTTCAGTTTTGCTCAATAAACACAAACTAACATGTAAATACAAGCTTGTGTAAGATCAACTTGAATTTTCACTCAAAAAGAATTGATTGAATTGATGAAGCTTTTCTTGTCATCCACATATTCATCCATTCGCTGCACTGCTGATCCTGTTTAGGGTTCATGCGTGATGGAGTCGATCCCAACTTTCTTGGGATGAAGCACTCCCACAAACCGGTCGCCAATCAGGCACATATAGACGACTGTCAACAATTCAGTCTCCCATTCGCGCCGTTTCTGACTGAACTAAATCCTTCCATGCATGCTCGGGAGTCAGTGACTGCCGTCAACCAATTCCATGCACTTGTAGTTAATTTCCAAATCTGAAGAATCAAACAGAAGTAAGCGAAACAGGTTGACAGGAACGTACATGTTTCATTTAAGGTGTAAAATACAGAGATTTAGCTCTAGATTTGGGCATTGTTCAAATAAAGTGTAACCAAAGGATGTCAGGTGTATTGTTGAATGCACAAATTGTGGACTTGCAAAATGTGATGAACCGATGTAAGTCCAATGGACAAACTGCACCGCGCTGATTGTATCCATATTAACATGGAAATAAATATATGAGCTCATATTTCTGTTTGTGTTTGCATGTGTGTCTGTGCGTGTGTGTGTAAAAAGGAGAAAATGACGTCTGTGAAAACAATTGCGAGAAAGTTATCAGTGGAATATTTGAAAAGTGTCTCGCGAAGGGGAAAGTTCCCTCTAGTTGCAAGTAGCGGGAAATAACAGTGCATCACTTCCTGTTTATTTATTTTAAAGTGTGGTTTGGTTTAAAAAAAAATAAGCCCATAGCCACCCGAGGTGGCAATGTTAACAAAAAAATTAATAGAAATTGTTCCTCGGCATTGTGACTCGTAAGCTTGATTTCATCAAAAGCAAATTCCAGAAGTGTTTGTCTTTGGTTACTTGCATGTCGTGCACAGACGGTTAGAATAACCTTTCAAGATTCAGCATGCTCAGCGCAAATTTTGTTGGAAATGCCACATCAGTTTAGCATTTATTATTGTGATTATAGTTTGCATTATAGTTGCACATTGAATATGTAATTACGTTCATATATTTTGTTGTTGTTGCGGTAGAGTTCTACACCACAGAAAACTACAACTACAATAATAAATGTATTGTCTGTGATGTCATTCTTGCGCTGGATCTCATTCAGACAAGATCTTTCGAGAAATCAAAGACATAACAAGCAGCGCAGGATGTAAAATTGAGATTTTTTTTTTTTTGATAAATGTATAAAAGCCAGACAGGTACTGTATGATTAAATACATACTGTAGAAAGTTATATTTTTCACCGAAGATTTATTATTTTCAATGAACAGATGTAAATTCCGAGTAAATCAGTTTTTGAATTGTTTTGAGATTACCACCAACCACATACTGGCCAACATTCATGTTGTAAGGTGTACACAGGAGATGCGGATGTGTTGATTCGGGGCTTACGACAGGAAATAACCCAATTATTTCAAGAGTCTGTCTAAACATGGTCTCTCCATTTACCGCGTGGTTTCCATATCTTGTAGACTCTTTTTGTCAATTTCCATGCTGTGCAGCCTTGCATGCACTTTTATCTGAAGAATGATACTTTTAGCAAAGGTCCTAGACCGACATTTACACAGTCCGATGGAAACATATTTGGACAATGAGTTTTATTCCTTCTGCCTCCATACTTCATCACAATCCCTTTTTAAATAAAAGTCAAGATGTCATCAAAGTGTAAGATTTCAACTTCAATTAAAGACGCTAAAAAGATGTGCTGATGCCTATTCCGGCCATCTTCGGGCAGTAGGCGGAGGACACCCAAAACTGGTCAGCCAATCACAGGGCACACAGAGACGAACAACCACTCATGCTCACATTCACATCTTTTGGACAATTCAGAGCGGTCCATTAACCTGCCATGCATGTTTCTGGAATGCGGGAGGAAACCGGAGTACCCGGAGAAAACCCACACAGGCACAGGGAGAAAATGCAAACTCCACACAGGAAGGCCAGAGTCGGAATATTGAATGTTTCTTACACATTGCAAAAAGCTGAGTCAACCACACCAACCTGGGTGTTGTTTTTCTGATTGCCTTTATATCCTCTCCTTTTTGCATCTATCCCTCACCACATCCTGCTCTTAACACACACACCCGCACGCACACGCACACACACGCACACACACACACACTCACTCACACATTGCTTTGCATGGCGCGTGTTTTAAAACACATCAGCAAATTTGCAACTGTGTAATGTGACCTGTAAGTTTGTGGTTAGCCTGTATGTGCCTGGAGCACTAAATATAATTGCAAAGAAATTTAGGAGTGTTTTAACAATCCGGAATATATATAATCATATACTGTGGTAATACAGAGAATTTTTATTCATGCAACAAATAATCTAGTCTGAATATCAGATATAGTTTGAGGTTACAATCATTTGGGTTTTTTTTTTTTTTTGGAGTGCTTCTAGTACATTCAGAGAAAAAGGAAGGAAGAAATTAATCACAATGAAACACATGTGTGATGAGTTATATATATATTTTTAAACATGTTTCTGTGGAGATATCATAAAGGCGCCCATAAAATTTTCAGTCGGTCCTGGACGCAACTTGCGTATGCTATCCACTGTGACAAAAATTTGATCTCCGGACTGCAGGTGGAAAATTCCCGCCAGGTAACTGTCCCACAAATCCTCCCCACCTGATGACTTGACACTTGAAGGTTCGCGAGTCCAGCAGCGGGACCTGGAGGAAAGAGTCGACATAGCGCCAGCAATTGAATGGCCCCACTCAGACTGAGAACAGTTTGAAATGGTTGTGTAGCAAGTTAGCAACTGAAAAAGAAAACAAGGTGCTCACTCACCTCTTTGATTGCATAAGTTCTATAGATTGGTCGTATGCTCCTGTGTCTTTCATCACTTTGTGCTGGATGAGCGAACACACTTCTGCAGCATTTATCTGCACTTTGGAGTAGAGGTAGTAATAACCGTCCTTCTCCACCAACAGGCGGCCATTTTTGTAGCCCATCTGGTGGGTGATGGAGTCGCCATCTTTGTCCAACCACTGCACCACATTTTTCTCCCCAAACTGATCGCTGCTGCCTGTCATCAAGTAAACAGAGGGGTCCACCAATGCATTCAAGCAGTAGCTATAAATGTCGATCTAATCAGATGCACTTATCTCTATTTTGATCTTCATTTTGTGTTACACTGAAGGTGTTGTATTAAGAGGACTCTTACATATCAGGTGAGCAAAGGGCTTCGGCCCCAGCAGAGTTGGTACTGGGTGAACCTCATTGGAGCCTCCTGTTTCCAGAGGGGAGCAAATCAATCGGTATGACTATATGATTAATGACAGTCATCTACAATATTTTGAATCTTATCTGTTACCCATCAAATAAGGATGTGGATCATCATAGATTTATCCGTTGTTCAGAGTTGTGTCAGCTGTGTAAAATGGATTGTTGAGTGATTATATCCCTTCCCTCTCCCTACCCAGCATTTTCCTTTCTGAATTCTGACTGTAATTTCCCCATTGCGGGACAAATAAAGGGATATCTTATCTTATTGTGTCATGAAGCAACTGAGGCATGTTTTTACTATTTGCATGCCTGGACCAGAGGCCTACTCGACTTCGTCTCCAGTAGTTTTTGGTCTAAAGAAGACTCAGCTATCATCCACACTGAC
The DNA here is from genome assembly GCF_054856545.1 of Hippocampus guttulatus. Lineage (NCBI taxonomy): Eukaryota > Metazoa > Chordata > Actinopteri > Syngnathiformes > Syngnathidae > Hippocampus > Hippocampus guttulatus. The sequence goes on from NC_141269.1 coordinate 13,969,894, forward strand.
TTAAGCATGACAGATTTTTCTATTTACGGACACACTTGTGTTCATAAAAAGAGCCTGTTTAAATTATGGCAATTATACATTTTTTCCCCATCAGATTGTAATTTTGGCTTTTGGGTTTTTTTGTGTGCAAGTTTCAACATAATAATCAAACCTTCCGATGGCACTCGACCTTTTAAGGGGCCAACCTGCAAGAGACAAAAATAACTCTAGCAATTCAAAAGCACAATGTGACGTATTAATCACTGACAAACTCACCATTTAATCTTACCTGCTGGGCGGATGTTCTAGTGTTGGACATGTTTCGACAGAGAGGATCTGACACACAGATGGAAAATGCCTGCAAGGGGGAAAGTGAAAAGACAAGTTAGACAAAGCACAGTTAAAGTTAGACAAGCACAGTTAGATGTCACAAGTTCAAGAGCAGGAAGTGTTGTTGTTGTCTACAAACCAAAAGAGGCCCTTTGTCAGGAGATTTAAAAGGTGTCATCACAAGCACATGCAGAACAGTTTTTGGTTGATGTGCTGACGTACAATATAAATGGGAGTGAAAAGGGGGATGTCAAACTTTTGTGCGGATGACCGTTGAATTTCCTGCCGTGGTAAATTAATGTCAAAATATTTATATAAATCCACTTTTTTTTTAATTTACTGAAAATAACTAGTAGTATGTCCAAACTATTTTGATTGACATCCCCTAACACTTAAACCATTATTGGAAGGAGTTGTTCTGAAATGTTAACGTCATCGGGGGCGGGGATGGAGCGGGGGAATTTCTAAGTATTGTTATTTTTTTAATGCTATTACGATCATATTATTCAACAATTTACTGCTGTGCTGTTTTCGCACAGTTACAGTATTGTTAAATACAGTTTTAAATAAATAAAGTGCAAACTATGATGTAAGACAGGGGTGCCCAAACGTTTTGGACCAAAGATATACTTTTCGATCAACTAACCTGCCGGGATCTACCCTTATCGGCGCGCGCGCACGCATTTTAAAGTGCTTCCCTGGGCCCTCCTAGATTCCTATTCTTTGCTCGTGCCCTCGGTGAATTGTACACGAAGCAAACTCTGAATGAGAATAATGACGATACAACAGCTCTGATCACAAGCTGCAATTGCAGACTGCTGAGCGCAAACAACTTCCGTTGACGTAATCACGCGCCACCGTAAATTCAAGATTTACCTGCTTTATTTTATTTTTTAAATATTTATTTTGTGAAAATGAGACTGATAGGATGATTAGGGTGCAGCGTACATTAAAAAATATATTACTAACATGTACAAAGACACACAAATGGTTGTTTGGTTTTTTTTCTCCTCGACACTCTTCGGATCTACTTGGGACCGGTCTTAGATCTACCGGTAGATCAGGATTGACCTAATGGGCACCCCTGATGTAAGACATTTATTTTTGGAACGTGGGAGACCGTATCTTCCACTTGACACATTTGACACAATGTGACTTAAAGAGAGATTGCCAAAACAAACAAAATGGGGATGTTGAGTTGTTTCAGCTTGTGAGTGTGTCTGTGTGTGTGTGCGTGCGTGTGTGTGTGTGTGTGTTTCTGAAAGATAGAGTGAGAGAGTTCATGACGTAAGGAAAGGGAAATTTTGGATGCAGAAACGTAGTCTACACAAGAGCAAGATTTGAAGACATCAACCTCACCTCAGTTATCAGGTAAAGTTTATAGACAAAACATCCCTCCACAACAAGTCCCAGCATGGCCAGCGCCACCACCAGCAGAAAAAACTTGTTTGCTGTCGGAGTCCATCGTGTTTTTTTCACAGGTCTGGGAGCGGGGAAGAAGCCAGCTTGGCTGTCCACCACAAAGACTTGAGGGTGCCGAGCCACGCCGCCCTCTGCCATCTCCTGTCTCCCGCTCCACCTGTGACGCAAGGAGGCACAAGGTCACAAGGCCCATCTGGGCAAGGAGGCAGCGGGCATACTCGAAGGCAAGTCTAGACACAAAATGAAAGATAATGAAAGGAAGACAGAAAGATGGACAGACATAAAAGGCCTGCAAAACAAATAGCGGTTCCTCCCTGTGGGAACATGTGATGCAACCTCACTTCTCGGAAGTGAATACTCTATAGTCTTTTGCAAGAATACGAGTATAGCGTTTGAGAACAGACATTACTACATTTAGCAATTTTTATTTTTAATGTATTTTTTTTTACAGACAATACCTTGGATTTATTGATGCTCCAGATGTTTCTTCTGAACTCAGCCACACATCCAGCAGATAATTTACCCAGGTTGGGATGCTATAAAGACAGCTAAAGACAACAAAACAAAATCAATAAAATAAACAAAACACGCAAAATGATTAAAACAACCACATCGATGGGAGACATTAAATGAATGAATAATATTGTGAGCTTGGAAAAATGTCTCACCTTACAGCCACCACTATAGGTGAACACTGAGCTGACTGTCTTGCCACACACATATCCTGCTGTCACCAATATTGGGTTTGTTTTTTTGTTTTTTTGAAACAAGCTCGTGTAAGGAGGAAATGAAGACGACACAGGGAAGAAACAACCCGAGAGCAAGAGAAGATTGTGTGTCTGGGACACTCCCCACAATGAGTACTGAATATATATTTATAGTAGTTTCTCATCAATGAGGCATACTAATCTTAGCAATGTAAATACTGGAGAAGAGGAATTGATTCAATGTTGGGTGGCTACGCGTGTTACTGCTTGAAGGTGACAAATGGATTGCACAGCCATGAACATGTAGTCCACGTTCTATTAATTGTCCTCATGCGCTTTGTCACCACTTAGATGACAGCGAGTATTCCCTCGTAGTGAGTATGACAAATACTGGAAGTTGTGATTGTGATTTATAGTTATTCTCCATGAGCTCATGTTTCCTTCTCGTGTGTGAACACGCTTTTCAGCAGCAGATTTTTCTTGCTCATGGGCTCCTCCTGCAGTTGTGAAGTGGCAAATTGTGGAAAATACAAATGACGCTGCACCAGAAGTCAACACGTCTTTACTTGCAAATAATCTACACGACTTTTAAGATAAGCACTAATCTGTATTGTATGGGACTTGTGTGTGGCAAGAGGGCTGCATGCAGCACTGAATAGTTGCATTCATAATAATGGGAACACAAACGCACCATGAGCATGTCATGGATTTTTAAGCAACGTTTTTTGTTTTCATTGAAGGTTTGTTCCAGTAAATAAAAAGAAGAAGAAGAAGACAAAGTCGAAGAGCAGAAAGAATAGGCAGCAGATGCACCCGTAGCACCACAGAGGTCACTACTGTCAATCATTAAAAACACCCCAATAATAATCAAATAGTTAGGGGTAGGTGTACTGTAGTCTAACATTAGTTTATAAGACATGGAAAACAATTATTCCTTTTATCTCTACGGTGGCCTGGTGGGCCAGTGGTTAGTGCATCAAGCTGACATTGCAGAGGTCATGGGTTCAATCCCGGCTCCGGCCTTCCTGTGTGGAGTTTGCATGTTCTCGCCGGGCCTGCGTGGGTTTTCTCTTGGTACTCCGGTTTCCTCCCACATTCCAAAAACATGCATGGCAGGCTGATTGAACACTCGAAATTGTCCCAAAGGGTGAGCGTCGATGGTTGTTCGTCTGTGTGTGCCCTCTGATGGGCTGGCAACCGGGCCAGGTAAATAAATCAGCATTTCCATGGATATGAATGCACACTAAATTAGCTGTGAGGTGAAAAACAATACTGGATTATAACGAGTGGGCTGTGTTAAATCACTGATCAAATTTCACCCGCTAACACTAAAGATGCGGGCAGCTTTCGAACATATAACAACAAAATTGTCATGTTTGTGTGTAAACAACTGTTAAAAAAACTCCAGTGGTCAACTCACATAATTACTGTAGTAATAAGAGGAAGACAGCACTTCATCACTCGGCCACCATTACAGTTGTCAAGTTGCAAATACCTCTCAATATTTGTATCCATAGATTAAAAAGTATTTTCCCCCACAATATATCCCCTTAATGTAATTTAATTTGGCCATCTAGTTTTAGTTGTGTTTTCCAAATTACTTCCTCACATCAATGATTGTAGAAAGGGCACGAATGTATATATTCAACGCAAGTGTGATCGTGATGAACTTTGCACCCAATATGTTGTCTTTCTTGCAAAAGGGAATTGAACGTGATTTTCTCCATATGGTGAAGTCATATGCATACATTATTGTGTTTAGTGGAAAGATGTTGGGTGGACAGATGGAAGTCTGCAGTTGCGGTGGGCTTGAATGAGTGCCGTTCAATTTACAGCTATTGCGAAAGCACACAGTGGAAGTGTTTGTATGGTGTCCCGGAGGTAACGGTTATAGTGCAAGAATTTCCTCGCAATATAAAAATAAAACAGCCTCTTGGAAAATACGAACTAAACCAAACAAAATCGCAGGTCAGATCCCCCATTTGTGACCCCTTTTGGGAGCCTGTCATAATAGTTTTCTACTAAAATCCCATCATATTTCACAACATGGCGTTCCCCCCTCCACCCGCTTGTAAATTAGATATGTTTAGCCCCAAACTTAGTTGGCTGTAACTCAGTAAGTGCAGATTTGGGCCGTTCGTGCTTGGTTTCGGGATCTGACGATGGTGGGCTCGAGACTCACAATGGAGCAAAGAAGCAGAACAACTTCCATCCTTGGGGAACAAAGGAATGTTACATTTCTTAAGGGTGGAAATTAAAGTTCCCTTCACAGGGTCTATGGGTGTGTGTTTTCTGTTTCTCCGCAGCCTTGCACACTTGCATAAGTTACTAATAGCTGTAGCAAAATGATTCCGTATTATATAGAATGTAAGTTTTAATAAACCTGCAAAGTAATTTTTACCCGAGGAAATATTGGAAAGTTTTGGTTGAGTTTTCTCCCACGCAAATCCAACAACTTGTCTTTTAGATCCAATTCCCATATCACTCCCAAAGAACTTCTTCTGGATTCTTCAAGGAACATATATTCAAACATAGTCAATTGCTCTCTTCGGTCAAGTCTGTTCCCCATGGCCTTTTAAAACGGTGGTGGTGAAGCCCCCCTGAAGAAGAGCAGTTTGTACCCCAGCATTTTTAATATTTCCAGGCCTGTATCCATCTTACCATTTTTAGGTAAGATTTGAGAAAACGATGGTTTTCCTCCAATTGTGTTATTCTTTTAAATGCAAATAATATGTGAGAGAAATATCAATCTGCTTTTAGGATGAATCATAGTACAGAGACGGCTCTTTTAAAGATTTTAAATGATATCAGGTGCGAGGCTTGAAAAAACTCATAGCCTTGGTGCTGCTTTCGTTGCATAGATCATCACATTTTATGGAAAAAAAGACTTAAAATCTAATGGACATTTCTGGTATGTCTTTTAACTGGTGTTATTCCCATCTCACAGACATGTTTCTTTGTAAGTATGGATACATGTTCCTTCAAAACAGCAATAAATTACATGTGGGGTTCACCCTTAGGGAGGCACGTGGGGGAATGGTTAGCATGTCAGCCTCACAGTGGGGAGGTGCTGGGTTTGATTCCACCTTCGGCCTTCCTGTGTGAAGTGTGCGTGTTCAGCCCGTGCCTATGTGGGTTTTCCCCGGGTAGTCCGGTTTCTTCCCACATTCCAAAAACATGCATGGCAGGTTTATAGAATGCTCAAAATCGTCCCTTGGTGTGATTGTGAGTGTGAATGGTTGTTTGTCTACGTGGGGTGAGAACCAGTTCAGTGTGTCCTCCGCCTACTGCCCGAAGACTGCTGGGATAGGCTCCAGCACGCCCACGTGAGGAAAAGCAAATTAGAACATGCATGAATGGAAGTTTGGCCCAATACTTTTGAATCTTTATATTCTACCCACACCTATGCTGAGGACACACAGCTGTACATCACTGTGTCTACAAATGACACAGAGCCAATTGATACGCTTTTAAATGGTATTTTAGATAATAAGTCATCGATGGCAGAGAATTTCCTACAGCTCAACCAGGACAAAACATAGGGTTAGTTATCAGGCCTGAAGGTCAGAGAGAGAAACTTTTACTAAAACTAGAAGATTTTAAACCTTAACAGTGTGTGAAGAACCTGAGCATCATTTTTTACTCTGATCTTAGTTTTATTCCTCATAAATTTAACTAAGATCTGTTTTGTTTAATAAGAATATAGCCAGAGTCTGCCCATTTCTCGGTCTAGGTAAAAAGGAGGTGCTGATGCATGCTTTCAATTCTTGTCGTTGAGATTACTGTAATGCCCGAAAATGGTATTTAAATTTTTCAATTATCCTAGCCAAATTATCGAAAAGGCTTGGTGAATATTTCTCTATCGTGATTGGTTGATAAGTGTAACGCTGCCTCCTCTAATTGGTCATCTGTGTCACATGACATGACGTTTCTTATCTACCCAATCAAAGCACGAAAAAGTTCTCCTGCGGAAGAACGATGTCAAGGAACGTCTGAGTGTAACCTGGAATCGTAATATAATATTCTCGATATGGATTTTCTGCTTGTGAGCAAAACGCGACTGCTTCTCCTCGCCGTGTTTGGATTGGGTTTGGCGCAGGTGTTCGTTTTCGGGGAGGAGAGCAGCGAGTTCACTTTCCTTTTACAAGCCGGAAAATCCGATTGTTTCTTCCAGCGGGCAATACAGAATGGTACGATGGAGGTCGAGTATCAGGTAATTGTATCCGTGCCCCATAAACTTAATGCTCCCTATTTAATCATTGCATATTGAGTTCTTTACCCTTCAGTGTTCGCTTTCTGAGCTTGACGCTATTGCTGCTTTAGCTATGCAATCAACAGTTAGGTGCGTGGAGCAAAAATGTCATTCACTTTCATTTCAGTGCAATATTGAGGTTTCTCTTTATACTTTTTCTCACGACCTTCTGATTCAGGCGTTTTTTTTTAATGACTAGAATATGCGGCGGGCCAAAAATGGCTCTTGGACGGGTTTTGGCCCCCGCACTCGTGCATTGTCAATACTGTTTGCTTGAGGGTCTATCTGTTAGGGAAATAAAAAGTGCGGATGTGTGTTTTTTTATTTTTTGCGGGGGCGGCACGGTGGTTGACCACCTAGCATGTCCACTTCACAGTGTGGAGCTCATAGGCCTTCCTATAAGGAATTTTGCATCTCCTCTCCGTGCCATTGTGGGTTTTCTCCAGGTACTCCATTTTCCTCCCATATTCCAAAAAACATACACGGTCGGTTAATAGAAGACTAAATTGTCCTTTGGTGTGATTGTGAGTGTTTGAATGTTGTTTGTGTGTGTGTGTGTGTGTGTGTGTGTGCACCCTGCGATTGGCTGGCAACCAGTTCAGGGTATACCCGGTTTACTGCACAAAGACAGATAGGATCTGCTCCAGCACGCCTGTGACCCTCGTGAGGATAAAACGGTTTAGGATGGATGTGTTTTTTTATCTCCAGGTGATTGGAGGAGCCGGAATGGATGTGGATTTCACCATCCTCAATCCAGAGGGCGCACCATTGGTCGCAGAGACTCGTCGCTCCGATGGAGTTCATGTGTTAGTTATGCAACCTCAAATAACACCCAGATCCTGGATCGTGTTCCTGGATCCATCCATTTACAACTGTCTTTACTTCCTGTTTTTGCTCTTTACCCAGGGTGGAGCCCACAGTGGAGGGAGACTATCAAGTCTGCTTTGATAACAGCTTCAGCCACTTCTCGGAAAAGATGGTGTTCTTCGAGCTTTATGTCGAGGGGCAAGGAGGAGATGTGGGCGGTGATGAAGAATGGGCTGGTTTAGAGGAGATGGATGAAAACATGTTGCAGTACAAGTTGCAAGATATGAGAGTGAGCTGCAGTGTTTCTAAAGAGCACAGACCAGCTGCAAAATTATGACCACTTGCACAATATCACAATCTAAAATATTTTGCATTCAGCTGAATGGCTATTTCCTCTTTACTCCCTCAGGAGTACATGGACTCTGTACAAAAACGTCTTGAACGTAGTCGGCAGATGCAAACGGTATTACGAGCTTTTGAGGCGCGGGACCGAAATCTTCTAGAAGACAACCTGTGGAGAGTCTCGTTTTGGTCATGTGCCAGTGTACTGGTGATGCTGTGCGTGGCCCTCACCCAGGTAAACTGCTGTTCATTCCTACCTTTGGTCACTCATATGGTTGGTGTTGACAAGATTGTCACCTCTTCCCCTTCAGGTCTACACTGTGCGTAAACTGTTTGACGATAAGCGGAGGATCTGCACGTAGAACGAACTCTGCGATGTGACAAGACAAGCTGGGTGGGGCTCACAAGCCACGGCAAATGGGTGGAGACATTGTACATAGCACCAGCTGTCGGCACCAAGTGATGTGGTTCACTTCCGCAAGCTTGTCGCGCACCAGTCTGTGCAATAACAGTTCACAGTGAAGAACAGTTTCTACGTTGGTGGCCGTTTTTGTTTCCATTAGTGCCTTTTTAATGTGAAATCTTACCACAAGCTGATACCAAAAATACATTTTAAAAGGCACTGCAGTATATTTTGCAGTTAAACAATGGTGAGTGTTGCTGTATGTTTTTTTTTTTCTAAAGGTAAAACGTCCATGACTTGTAAAACCTGTCAGCTTTTCCAGTTTATATGCATTAATAATGTGCAATACAGTAGTATTGAATTTGTTCTACAATTTTTTTTTCTAAAATGTACTGGTTAAAAAAAATATATATATATATATATATATATATATCCTGTATATATCCCGTATTGGTCCGAATATAAGACAGCCCTGATTATAAGACAACCCCCTCTTTTTCAAGACTCAAGTTTGAAAAAAGACTTTTTGAACACCAATTTTATACAGAAAATAATTACAGTACATCTGAAACAAATGATGATAATATATTTGAGAGAAAAAGCATGTTATTTTGCCTCATTCAAATCTTAATATCTGAACATTTAAATATGTAAACTAAAGTGCAATCACATTCATAAATGAATGGCTTTTGGTTTTTGAAATGTAAATTACATCATAACTTCTCCTCAGCTGCCGGTTAACCTGGCCGATCTTCGACCCACTTTTTTCCAGATTGTCGCTACGTTTCTCCATTTTCTGTTATCCTATTATTTTCTTCTCTTTTCTTTCTTACCGCTCTTTTTATTTTTCTTCGTGCTACCACTATTTTTATTTTTATTCTTCGTGACGGGTTCATTTTGGCCTGGGAAGTCAAGTTCAGCATTCACTTCAATGATATCTGGCGCCATCTAGTGTCGTGAATGGGTATAATGTCGATCCCGAATATTAGCCGACCCCCACTTTTTCAGCCTTATTTCAATGCAAAAAAACACCGTCTTATATTCGGACCAATACGGTATATAAATCTATGTTTGGCTTCCAAAGATGAATTAGGAACATAATGGTAATGTGCCTTTGTGCTGAAGGTCTCTGCCCTGTTTTTCTTTTTGTTTTGCCCATTGCATCCAGTGGGTGGTACTGCCACAGTAAATGCTCAAAGCAAGATTTTCATGGGAGCCTTTGCATTGATTTTAATGTTTGTTGAATTTTTGTGTTGATGAGATAGACGTCTTCAAAATTGAGTTGAACAATAAAACCATAAAAAATTACAACAAAAAAAAATCTATGATTACAGCAATTTGCTGTTCACAAATAAACATTTGTTTTATATTGCAATGATATGCGTTCATCTTTTTCAAATGAGGTGAGAAGTGATTCAAGTTGTTTTGACAACCCCAAATGGTGCATGGTCACGGTGCTGGAGCCTCTCCCAGGTGTCTTGGGGCAAAAGGCGGACGACACACTGAACTGGGTGTGTCAGTCACAGGACATGTAGAGATTAAAATCAGAGAGTGACAGAGGGCATGTGCAGATTAAAATGGAGAGAGAGAGACAGCTTTTCAGGCGTACATTCACATTGTCGCTGAGTGTGAACCAAACCCACACTACCTGAACTCGTCAATGACAATATGTCAAGAAACATTTTAATGCCATCTGCATTCATGAATGAATGAATGTCTTGAGTTTTCAATGACAATCGTATATTTCTGCATGTATACAGTACAATCAATTAATATATTGTGGAAGATTTCAGTTGGTTCGAAAAGTAAAAAATATAGATTCACCATATATGGTAAAATATTTCATTTGTTTTTCAGATTTTTCTGACCCAAAGTCCACCATCTCAAACTATTACATAAAAAAGGATGATTGTTTTTCCGATAGAAATGTGAAATTAGTCTTCTGAAAATTATTTTTCTGTGTTAAATGAATCTGTAAAATATGAGTTAAGTTTTAAAAATGACCAATAACTACCGGTACTGAATTATATGAACCTTTCTACAATATTTAATTTGAGGTGCACCTGTGCATACTTTGCCGCACAGGACGTGGACTGAGATCCACATCCTGCGGCAAATGACACTTTACTGAACTTGAAATAGTGCATCATGCACTTAATTTAGCGGTCATCCTCTCCTTTGGGAAACAAATTCCTGATGTGCCACAAACCGAGTGGGTATCCATCCTTGCTTGCCGAGCCAGTTTGCGCTGCGTTCAGGCGTCCATCACCTTTGGTTGCCACGAGTGTGTGGAAGCGGGCGCCTATCGGAAGAGGCAGATTTTATTTTTTCTTTCTTTTAATTTCAAGGTCCAAATAGCAGACACAATGGAGAAGCACATACAATGCAGAATAACCAGTACACTTCCAGTTGCATACCTTATAGTCATTGCAGCTCTGCGAAAAGCCTCATGCTGCACTGTCTTTATTCTGTTGCTCCTAGAAACTGTACAATAGCGTGCATGCTACCTATCACTGCGTACAAGACTAATTAGCATGCAAACCCAAGAAAGGTATGGTTGAAAAGGGAAGCAATGGCACATACTCATTAAAAAAATAAAATTACGGCATCATTGAATAAACACTCTGAGAAGCACTTTTACTCATAATGATATTTATGGCTTTGGATGTGATAATCATGATACACAAAAAGTCAAGGCAGGATTAAAATTCAACATAGGTTGAGCACGGGGGAGAGAAAGGATTTAATAAAACTTAACGAACGCATGTCTTACGATGTTGAATTAGGTTATGTAAGTAATTTAGCAAAAAATATTAAGGGACAATGACTGTAATGGTTCATTAAAATATACGAATAGTAGATCTGCCACACGTGCAGATAAACGACTCATCAAAAAGTGCTGCTTACATCATGAGTTGCTAAGTGGGTAAGATTTTGGACTCAACATTAGCATGTACAAATCTCTTTCTTTGTGATTACCTTGAAAATAAATTTTCAACCATAACAAAACCAATTTAACATTAAACAATATAGATAAAATGTTCTTAAACCAGAAGACTCATAAAAATGATCCCTTTGCATCATGTCAAAAGTCATTGTGCACGTTGTCAAAATGTCATAACAGTATGCCTCCAAACTGCAAGTAAAAAGTACTTAACTGGAAATTTAAAAGTGTAAACTAAATGCATGTTGAATGTGTGCTTCTAATCAAGCAAGGAGGGTTCTGAAGGACGTATGATGGTGGGTCTGTTGGGAGCAGCCGGGGGTCTTCTGCTGCAGGAAGTCAGAAGTGGGATAGAATGGGAGGGAGAGAGAAACATGCAAGGAAAACACGTCATCAGCGAGTCATGCGCCATGATCCCCAAAGCACCACAAGCACCGCCACCATGGACATTCCCTTAACTTGCACTACACCAAAAAAATGCACCGGAAGCTCCATTTCCACCAAGAAATATGGTTTAGCACAATTATGAGAGCTTCCACTGTCTTATGTTCGGAAACGTACCAAAATAAATGACTTACAGTGGAGGTAGACACACTGACTTGTCTGTTAATTGTCAAAGAGCAGCCACTTTCCATGCTCAAATGGGAAGAACATGCAGTAAAAGGTGCCTCTTCTTAAACTTATGTTGGTGTCCCCCCCGAACCCCTTTTTTGTTGTTGTTTGTTTGTTTAGTCTGCCATGATTAGTTTTTTTCTTCTCAATTTAGTACTGTTACTGTGTAACACTGACCACTGTCGCGTTAAGGATAGCTGCTTTCTTGCAAGCTCAATGTTTCCTTACTTTGCCGTAGATTCTTTTTTTTAGATGGGCCTTTTAGTTTGGACTCATCCCACAATCATGATTTAGAGAAGTCCACAGAGCACTGTCTGCAGAACAACATAAAGTGGTCTCTCTACTTCGTTGAGTTGTTGTTTTGGTCTTTTGGGGAGGAAAGGGGGGCGGGTTGTTAGATTCGGCCTCTTTGGCGTAAATAATCAGATCAGTAAAAGATCTTTGTATCTGCAAGTAATAAAAAAACTTGCCTGATTGTCTTCTCATAATAAAGAGCCTTTTACGAAGCCATTTGTGTTGTATGTTGTATGATGTCACACTCTTCATGGAACTGTCTCAGCAATCTCTATCTTTGTAGCTCTATTATTGTTAGAAATGCAGCTGATGTTGTTGCTTACCTTGGGATGCCCGGCGGCAGCGCAGGAGGCACACGTGCCGGTCTGGAGGGAATCAGCGGAACGTTTGGATCAAAACCGGACTGGGCAGGCGGTGGGCCAGGTCGAGTGGGGACTGGTGGAGCCCCGAATGCCGGCGAGGGATTCAACGGTGGGGCAGGACCAGGTGTGGGTCCCCTGACTGCCGGGGGTCGGTTTGGGGGGGGCGCTGTTGCAGAAGCAGGGCGAATTCCTGCAGGAGGACTAAGATAGACAAAAATGTCAGTACAGTTGGGAAACATACAAGAATAAACAGCATTTTTGCAGAGGTGATGGGCATAGAGGAAACCGTTGTGGTCTTTCAAATAAATTTTGAGGCAGCAGTCAGGTATTTACAGCTCCAACATGGTTCACTTCTGAGGGAATGACATCATCGTTTTTAGTGCGTTGGCTATACTCGCCTGTCCATAAACACTAATGGAGGAATAAGTAAGAGAGATTTGTGTTTTCAAAGCCAGAAGTGCAGTTACTATTTTGAGATTGTGCCGGCTAAAAGCAAAAATATTAAGGTTTATTGCACACAGTGCTGTCTCCAGAGGTTCTCTCGCTTCAATAACCGTACGTCAAAAAAAAAAACAACAACAACAAAAAACATGGACCACAGCGCAGTAGTCCTTGAACGAAACCTGGGGAGAACCTAGCATTTGCTAACTTCATAAATACTCGTAAATGTTCGCCGCTCAGTGGGATAGGGGCTTTACGCATTTAGCATCTAACATTTTTCATCTCATGTTAACATTCAAGCTAGTCATGCCACACATTCTATCCACACTCGTTACCTAGACTCTTTGATCCAGGTGTCATCTACCGGTGGAGGCACAGGGGTTGAAACAGTGGTGGTACTGATGTCACCAATAATGACTAGAGATTCCTTCAGAGCATGGTACATCCTGAGCAGCTCATCTCTCCTCTGAGCCTGCTCAGCAGACTCTTCCATTAGGCTGCTTTGGTCCCCAGCTGAGTACAGGTAGGCCAGCAGCTCAGAGTGGATGAAGTCCTTTGCCTGGTGGTCAAAGAGCACAACAATCCATCCGTTCGTCTATCCATCCATTCACAGTGTGTGTGTGTGTGCGTATGTGTGTGTGTGTGTGAGAGTGTGTGTGTGTCTGTGTGAGACATTATCATCAACATCATGCGGCCCGTCCAGAGTCCCTGAACAACGCTCGCAGCCTTTCTGAAGTCAACATAAAACAAAAGTATGAGTGTCGCTTCTATTTGAATGTGTCGGGAGCGCGAGCGATTATTCAAAATATTTCCTGCTTCATAAAAAGGCAGCAAAGTCGTGTTTGACATGATTGAGGTTAGCATGTTGGTGGAGCCCTCGACAACCGTTTCAGTTTCTCACATTGCCCCTTTGAAAAATGAAATGCCCACCCCTGACTCATGGGATGTTGCAATCAGCTTATTTAGCAATGTTCTCTGTCCTCAATCTTTTTAGCACCATGGACCAGTTTCATGTCAAGACATATTTCGATAGAATAATTTCTTGTGGCACATATAATGAGATGCTGAAAGTCTCTGCAGGTGTCAAAATAAAAGGGAAACCTACATTGTTAATCATGAGGTGCATAATGGTCTTGGGCATGAGGTCTCTGATGGACTTGTTGACAATGCTGATATACGAGTCCACCAGGTTGCGGATGGTCTCCACCTGCCGTTCCAACTGCGGGTCCATAGATACGGTGTCGCTCGGAATCATCGCATCTTCATTTTCAGTCTACAGGGAGAAAGACAAGCCAAGTGAAGAGATACATATATAGATACACACATATAATACAGCTATTCCGAACATTTCGAGTTACAAATAGGATCACGGAACCGATTAAGTTTGTAGGTAGAGGTACCACTGTGCTTATTTGTGTACGACACAGAAGAATTATCCCATTTTTTTTAGATTTTAAAAACATTTTCATTGATTATTTTTCAAACTTTTAAAATCAGTCACTTTGACCAACAACACAAAAGCAGGTTCCACACAACATAGTTGTGGCCCTCTATGTTCTGTATCCAAAAAAAAGGGGCTAGTGACTACTTATCTGGAAAAGTTACCGTTAAGTGTCAACCCAAGTGTGCTTTAACCATCATCGCAATCTGGTACAACAAGTCCAAAGTGCCTAAAACCGTAACTGTCACACGACTACGAGTATCTTCAAATATCACCTGTTTAAAATGTAAATACCTGGTCTTTCTCAGGGTAAACACCAGCTCGGAGGAACGAGGCTTTCCAGCTGTCAACGTCCTCCTGAGTGTCACACGCCAGCTCGATCTGCCGCAGGTCTTTGTACACGTTTCTGTGTGATAAACACACACACACACACACACACACACATACACACGCAGACACACACACACACACACGCACGCACACACGCGCACACACACACACACACACACACACAAATACAATGACAGGACAGGTTACGATGTTCAAAAGGTGTAAAGGCGCAGTCGTTGGCAGCGGTGCACTTACCTCTGCTCAGTGTTGAATATGGCAAAGACGTGTTTGCTGGACATGAAACCCTTCTCCACATCTCTTAGCTTCAAGTTGTCAAGTGGCAACATGTACTTCTTCTCCTTCTCCTGATTACACAACATGCGATTTGCCACTTTACTATGTAAAATCACTTGTGGGAACATGATAAAAAGGGGTGGGCATTTTCCCAAATTTTGCTGGTCCGTCATTCTTCAGCGGCCTAGGCACCGGTCCGACACCTCACTTTTACCAGACATCCACCGATTAAGCAAATGTACGTAACAATGTGCATATAATGAGTGTGTATTTATTTGCAGTACTAAAATTTAACCTTTTCTGACAATTATAAAATTTACCCTAGTTACATTTGAGCATTGACCATCTCAAAGATGTGCACGAGCTGGAGCTAATAGGCTGTTAGTTACACTACCAACCGTTGGTCAGACACGTGTAGTATACTACATTCAATATTTCTTTAAAAAAAAAAAAAGGTGTTAGTAGCAATACAAATGTCATGCAAATGCAACAGCTGGAGCGAACAATTTTTTAAACATGAGGCACTGGACCGTCCTTACTTCTTCATCTTTGTACCAGGAAAGGGACTCTGCAGTGAGGACGAACCAGTAGTCCTTAGAGCCTCCCTTCATGATGCTAATGTTGATTGTCAACCAGCCTCGACGGATAACCTGTGCAAGACACAAACACTTTACGACTACTGTATACACAAACCACAAGACCCCCCCCCCAAGAAAACACCCATTAAAAAACAAAAAACAAACCAAAACAAAAAAATAAATAAATAACCAACAATCCTGAGAAATTCCAAAAAACAAACATGCAAGTTAAGCCCCTACAAACAAAGAAAGAAAAAAAAAACGAGACACGCACAAATTCAACACACTTGAAAGAGAGTCACCTTCCCTGCATCCCTTTCTCTGCCAGACTTAGGCACAAGCAGACAGACACAAGGGAACATGCGCGTGAGGAAAAACGGACACTGGGGTGTGTAAAAGTATGATACAACTGGAAAGTAACAGTTGCAACCAATTTGTCTAGATGTTTATATTTGTGCACTTGTGCGAGTCGGTTAACGTTGGGAATAAAATTTCACTTTTGAGCAGACCTATCTCAGAGTATTACTTTACCCCTAAACTGATGCGAGGGATTGAATGAAAAAAGCCCATTACTCAAGAGTCATCCATGATGATGATCTCTTTCACCCTCCCCTGCCCCCACTGTCACAAAGTTCCACAAAATGCTCAAAAGGATGGTTGAAGGACACCCACGCAGGAGAAAGGGACAAGAGATGGAAGAGGATGCTAAGATACTTACAAGAATCTCTCCCTGGACCGTGAAATGTAGGAACAATACGGGAGAGTTAAAAATTAACAAACAAACAAACAAACAAAAAAGTACACAAGGGCAGACGTGTGTTAATGGGAATCAACAAAAGACAGATATGGCATGACATGCAACCACAACTGACCAAGACATAAAAAGAATCACAAGGCAACCAATTACCTGGTTCGGCATGACTCTTTTCTTGGTGGCATTCGCAGCCGTCCTCTGCTGCGCACTGCAAGATCAGATGTTTTGCTTCATAAGCAATGGTCTACTAAAGATTTAGTAAGATGTATTTTTATTAAGTAGGTAATGAAATGATTTTTTTCCCTGGGAGGCCCAAATTGACTTTCTTCTGACTTTAGTACACTATCATGCATGTGTACAATGGGTGTACTGTAATTGTTTTAAGCACTGCGGCTGGCCATCTCTCTTTCTGATGGGATTTTTATTACAATCATCTTAAGAAGTTCCTTTAATTCATCGTAGTCATTGTACATGCTATTTATTTATTCATCACTATTGTACTGTATATATAAGGCAAGCTAAAAAACACACACACACAGAACTAGAGTGAGGCAGAACAAAAATAAACAACTGTTCATCCCCTTGCACCGGAAATCATATCTCACTTGGCAAACCCGATGAAGTCCTCATGATTAGTGTTGATGTAGGAGAGTTCAATGTCAATTAACAGGAGCACCTGATGGGCCAAACATGACAAATATTTGCACAAGACCTTTCAAAGATTCAACGTGCACACATATGCGCACTGACCTGATCTTTAGTCTTGCTGTCCCTCTCTCTGATGTAAGTGGTGACAATTCGCTCAGTCTCTTCTCTAAGGCGAGGATAGGATCCAAGCTACAGACAGCAAAAAGAACACACACTGCTGCAGGCACCGCAACGACAGTAACTACACAACACTGTGCGCGCGAGTCAGCATAAAAACGCTGTTCCACACTAGCACAGACAGTTGAAGTGTGCATTATTAACAAATGCATGAAGCAAGAGTAAGACATGCAAAATTAGTATGGTGGGACCTCAGAGTTCGACCATTTCACATCAAAGAGGAATTATTTTTCATTTTTTCCTAAATGAACATGTAATGGATTGTGTTTGACCTTTGAGGTTCCACTGTGTTAGAGTAGCGTAACCTCAAACTCTGCCAGAACATCAGTGAGATACTTGAAACGATGAGTGCAAAGAGCTGTCGTGAGGAAGGAAAATGGGTTGAAGGACAGAGGATAATATAGTTTTGATCAAAATACAAGGCAGGTTCTCTTTTCGAATTTGTGATATTCCTTAGCGTGTCATGGGAAATGGGTTTAATCAGTGAGAGGGGTGGTTAAATCACTGCTCTTAGTGCGGATGGGGTGAAGAGGGCTGGTCAAGGTCCAGGATCGGGGGGGTCTTAAATTTAAAAAGGGAATCACAGGATGAGGTGGGTGCTGAGTGAAGCCTGTAATCATTAACAGCAATTAG
This sequence comes from Hippocampus guttulatus, assembly GCF_054856545.1. Classification (NCBI taxonomy): domain Eukaryota; kingdom Metazoa; phylum Chordata; class Actinopteri; order Syngnathiformes; family Syngnathidae; genus Hippocampus; species Hippocampus guttulatus. The sequence goes on from NC_141269.1 coordinate 13,987,644, forward strand.
ACAGCAACACGTTAGTGCTTTTTCTTCTGTGCATTGATCTATCTTGGATTGCGTTTTATCATTCTGTCGCACCACCTGTCCGCAACTCCCGTTTACCTTTTCGGTGCATTTCCTTATCAGGGTGACAAGCTCGGTGACGACGAGGTCAACGCATTTCAGACAGGGGTCTTTCAGCTTAATGATCTGCTTTTTCACTATAGCTTCAAACGCCAAGTCAGGAGTGAACAGGCCTGTCCTGTGGTGATGCATTATGGGAGTTGGACAATTAATGGAAGATGAGCTAGTGTAGCATTGCATAGAAAGGTGGTGGAGAAGGGTGGCAGAGAAAGGAAAGCCCATGTTTGAGGAGTAAATAGTGATGCCAATGAGGAAGACTATGACAAAAAGGGAAAAAAGGGAACATTTGAGTTAGTTCTGCTTCATGTTCTGGCTAATTAAACAAGCTGTAGGTTTGCATATGAAAAAATAAAGCGGGGGCATACCTTGATTCATTATTTAATGAATCGAGGTAACCCATGTAGTTGCCACTGGATCGTAATTCTTCATTTGACCAGGAAGTTTTATCCAAATAGCTATTTGTAACAATAAAGTGAAAGGCGCAACAACTTTCCTTTCACCTTACAGAGCATGACTGTTACTGTGCATAGTTTATAGCAGGAAATGCTGAAAAAGCACTGCCACAAAACCACAAACAAAACTGACTCTCAGAAAGAAACAATAAACAAAGACAGGTGATGATATTCACCAAGAAGGCAGAAATAAAAACTAGTAAGGCACGCGTTGACAGCTGAAAATGCTGTATCCCACATATCCCTCCTGTTTAAGATACTGTATATGTGGAGTTGGTATATGTACCATAGTATTTTTATCTGGTCAATGTTAGGAAACATCTTATGTGAGCATGTTCCAGACAAAAAGACTCAGTGGTGGCAACAAACGACTCTACGACCAATACATTTAGGTGAGATACAATAAAGTTATTACATGTCTCAACTTTACTGGACTCTTTCTTGATATGTCAGACCAAGTCTGAACTAAGAATAGTGGTAGAGCTTCGGTTTACGAGTAGAGCACAAAGTACATCATTACACCGACCAAATAAAGCCGCAAAAAGAGAGAGCGAGAGAGAGAGAGAGATAGCTGCAACTTGAATTGTTACGAACCGGCACAGGAACACATGTAGAACCGTTTCTGACCACACAGCTTCTCAGAGACACCACTGCGGTGAACCCAGTGCAGCTCAGACTTTAAAGTGCAAAACTAAATCAACTTTTAAGGGAGACATATTATGATTACCCCATCCGCAATTTAGAAAATGTGGCAGGTTCACCCCCACTACTGCCAAACCAATGATAAGTATGCCTTTTGTTAACATGATGACTGGCGTGAAAGTGAAAAGTGGAGAATGCAGAGCCCAGAATGTGGACGAAAAAAAAGTGAGTATTTTTTCCTGATGCAGGAAGCACTTCAGAACACGTCACTGAAAATCCCCTTTTGAAACACATGTAAGACAAACAAACAAAAAATATTTGGCTGTTTAATTTCATACTTGATGAGTCGGCCTGCCCTCCAGAGGCCCAATTATTTGTAAGCAATGACTAGGCCACATTTCCATAATATGTCCCCTTTAATGCTAATGTGAATATGAAGTGCAAAAACATGTAGTTGCATTATGGCCACAAAAATGCTCCTGGCAGCACTGCAGTTGACTAAGCTCTCTGGTGTACGAGCATGGCAGAGACCATGCGGTGATACCTTATTAGTGCACTGCCTGACTGTGTTGATGAGCTCCTGGATGACCATGTCGATGCATTTCAGACACGGCTCTTTCAGCTTAATGACCTGCTTTTTCACTATGGCCTCAAACGCCAAGTCTGGGGTGAACAGGCCTGTCCTGAAGGACATACAGATGAAACAGACATGGAGCAGGAAGACAGGAGGAGCACATGGAGGGACCACTTAACCAGAAAATAAGCCAGGGTATCAAAACAGATCCAATTTTAAAAACACCACAGCATAATGAGTCGTAACATGAAGAACATGGATGTTATCAGACTAACAAACAAGGGAGAGCGCTGAGACACAAGCTAACAGAAGGAGGCAAAGTGTTTATATGCAGTATGTTGACTGGCTGTTCCAACTTGCCTGACTCCATGGATGTTTTTGATTGCGTAACTGATCTCTTTCCTCAGCTCCTTCTCATCAAACTCCATCTAAGACACAAAAGAAGCAAAGTCTTAAATATTTCATAGAACGAAGGAATGTTTTAGACAGTACATCCTTCCAGGCTGCATGCTTGTTGCTATATGCCTGTGAAAAATGATCAGACTTTATCCGTCAACATCAGTCATGATCAGTTACCTTAATGAAAGTGAACACCGTAACTATAGTTACCTTCACCAGCTCAAAAGGAAAACGCTCGTGAAAAATGCGGTTGATCTTTGCTCCTCCAGATAAATTGGAGGTATCCACCTGATCCCCCGAGCCTTCGATGCACTTCTCAAAGTCCACACCAAACTGCTGCACCATCCTGCATGTGAAGCGGTGTCATCGTTTTCAAATATATTAATGTGTGTGTGCGCGTGTGTGTGTGTGTGTGTGTACTGACTGAAGCAACGCCTTGGTTTTGCGTGTAGGATCATCAGGACGAAAGTTTTTGTATTCCTCAACCTCTTTCTCAAGGGAGAGCAGCTGGCTTTGCAGCTTGCTGCGCAACCCTGGCAGAGTGTCACGGATGTGGTTGGTAAGTTGCTGAAGGAAAAAAAAAACATTTAAATTGAACTTCAATATTGTATAAACAATAATCCAACACAGTAGGTGAAAAACATCTCGAAGAGACATTTCTGAATATGTTTCTTGAATAGTTGAGTGTAAATGCAACAAGATGGCCTTCGCAAGTCAAGCAGATATGACACTTCTCGTCTTTCTAGAAACTGCCTCCATCTGCATCAATTTTGCTCTTCTGGACATTTTGGCATCATTTTTTTCTATTGCTCAATTTGTTGTGTTGGGAAAATTGTACCGACGTGGTTATGTACACTGCTATCTAGTGGCAGGATGCTGTCACTTCATCGGTAATGATCGCCATGCATTGTGGGAAATGTAGTTAGACCTCAGTTTGGCCTTTCAATTTCTCACCACATTAAATGATGTGGCAGGCCACATTTGGCCCATGTGTTTATACAATACAATACATCCTGATTTATATGTTTGACAAGTATGTGTTAGGAGAGGAACATGAGAAGATTACACTGTACACAGAACGTTGTCTGCAGGGCAACATCATGCGTGCCGTGTCAAAGTTATTGTTTTATTACTCTTACATGTTAATATAAACATTGCGTAGCTTTTTTTAGGCTAGGTGTGCAGCTGACCTGATTCAGTGACTTCTGCAGGTGTGGCGTGCCCATGCGCTCTGCAAAATGTCTGTATGCAGGATGGGACAAAAAGAACTTGCGCTCAGCAGCCAAAGCAGCACGGATGTCTTTCTTCCCATCAATGTCCTTCTGACTGCGATTCACCACCCCAATGTAACCTGCAGAGGATAAAGACAGAACATTTTACGAATGACAGTAAAGGAGGCCCTGAGTTGGTGGTTCTTAACCTTGTTGAAGGAACTGAGTGTGTGTGTGTGTGTGTGTGTGTGTGTGTGTGTGTGTGTGTGTGTGTGTGTGTGTGTGTGTGTGTGTGTGTGTGTGTGTGTGTGTGTGTGTGTGTGCTTGCGCATCTTGTCCGACACCAAACCCCTGAGACTAGCACCCCGATTCCCTGGGTGTTGTTCAAAACCAACTTAAGAACCTGTGCTCTATAAGCATCAAACTGGCCAAAAATGAACATCTTTTTTGGCTCTCTCTGCTTCAAAAATGGGTGCACCATAAACAGCGGGCAGGAATAGCGTGTATATAAGTTTGTTGAGTGTGTGTGTGTGTTTTCACCCCTGCGAAGAGGAAGCAGTTTGTTTTCCAGAATGTCTCGAGCATCAGTCCCCTCATCCATCAAGTCCAGCTTGGTAATCACGCCAATAGTCCGCAAACCTGAAGACAAATATGTCACAACCAAAAATGGCACCCCAATATTTATTTCACACATTCAATAGAATTTTACACACTATTCATTCATTGACTCAATTACTCAGCAGTGGTCCCCAACCTTTATTGTGCCACGGAGCAGTTGAGACAATTACATGCTGTTCGCGGCCCAGCAACCATTTTTTAAATTGCCAATTTTAAAGTGCTGGTAAAGACGACAAAGATAATTATAGACTAATTAACCCTTTTCTTAACATATACATTTTTTCATTCATTTCAAAGTGCTATTCTAGACACAAAGACAGAGAGACAAAAGTCACAATGTAGAGAAAAGGTTGTAAAGAGAATAAGCTAACGAGGCTGAAAAATTCAAACGGCCACAACCATCCTACCCTGAGGATCGACCTCCTTGGCAATCTTGAGGGCATCTGAGTTGGCCAGGTCAGTATTTGCGGGAGTGACGGCCAGAATGAGGCAGCTCTCCTTGGTGATGAACTGAAGCAGCATGTCTCTAATCTGGTGTTCAATGTCTACAGGCTGGTCTCCAACAGCCACTTTTGTCATTCCCGGCAGGTCAATCAGGGTCAGGTTTAACACTGAGAGGTATCGACAGAGGAGAAAAGAAACCTGAAGCAAGAACACAGAAAACGTTTGTGTGTTTTATCTCTTAGTGGGTGTTTTCCTCACCATGGGGGGAGTAGACTCGAAGGTTGATTGGGATGGTTGAAATGCCCTTGTTGGATCCGGTGAGCCGGTCAGTTTCTGCTTCAATCTCCTGACGGACTTCGTCAAAGTCCACAAATTTACGGCCCTTACAATGAAGGAACTCTGCATATTCTGCATGAAAACAGAGAACATGAAAATAAGATGATGCAGAGAACGGAAAAGGCCGATTGCGTGCTATAAGACAAATTTTAAGTAGCCATGACAGCCATATTAACAGCCATATTAACTCATAGGGCCGTATTTTTGTTCTCTACTAGTAGCACAACTGCACGGTCACTACTCACTTACGAGGGGTGAACAATTACCGTATTTTCCGCACTGTAAGGCGCTTCAGAGTACCAGGCGCACCTTCAATGATTTTTAAACTGTTTTCATGTACTGTATAGGACACATTACTATCCCATCTGTTTTACTCCTGAGGGGAAAAGTTGAGATGTTTGTTTTGAGTGAGGCGCTAATTCAGACATCCTCCATTTGGGGGAGGAAGAGAAGAAAAGTCAACATGTATTCAACACACAATGGGGACATTTGCAGGAACACATATATGTGTTTATGCCTCGAAGTACCGGTACCTATTCCACTTGCCTGCTTTGTTGTTAACGAGTTGCAGGATGAGTGGACGACGGGTGACGATACCAGACCCTCTGGGCAAGAAATCTCTGCAGGGGAGAGAAAAGTGATGTTTAACAAACACAATAATAACAACCTAAATATAATATATCAGGATCAGTATCTCTTATGGCTGCAGCACTATAACACAACTGCATTGGGCAGTTCAGAAGAAAAATCATTGGTACCGCCCTACCCACTCTCGAGGACTTGCACACCACTAGAACCAAGGCAAGGAAAATCCTACTGGACCCCCCAAACCCTGCACACCACCTTTTCCAGCTACTCCCTTCTGGTAAGCGCTCCTGAACCATGCGCACCAACCAGCATTCATTCAAACAGCTTCTTCCCTCTCGCCATTGACTCCTTAAACAGTGACTCAAATCTATAGTGGCGCTTTGTATTTTTGCACACCCCAGTGGAACAGTTTTACCACAATGATCATTGTAGCTCCAGCTCTGTACATAGTTTGACGATTGTCGCTGATTAATATTCCACAGCACCAGACACCTTCAAGTGCTCAAGGACTTTCTGTATAATTGCACACCCAAAGTTGAAGTACAACTTCTACTAGTCACTTAGAAAATGGTGCAACGATTATCCGCACCAACTGCACAACCGTCATAGTATTGTATCACACCACTGATCACTTATCTCTGCTCGATGACTCTACACATTGGCACACAGCTGTCATTGGGTGGTACTACTGCACAATGGTACCCTTACATATTGGAAAGTATTTCGATACTTATATGTCATGTCTTTGTTTATCGTAGTTGCTTGTTATTGCAATACTGGTGTAGCCTATACTACAGGAGACAAATTCCTTGTGTGTTCTCGTTCCCTTTGTGCACATACAATATGAGCTCATCAGAATGGAAACTCCTGTTCAATAGAATTGTGATTATTTCCAGGTCAATGATGACACATCACTCTCGGCAATGGCAACGTGGCTGTCCTTATTAAAGCCACACTGATTTGACAGTCTCAACAAAATACACACATAGTATCAAACGTAATAATACGCAACATGAAAGAAGCAATAACGCCCAAAGCAATGTTGACACAAATGTTAATGTTATGTAATATTTTCTGACTGACATCATTTTGTTTTGGAGTTGTTGAAGTTTTTATGGTTATGTTATGTGATTTCCAGAGCGACTGACCCCTATGTACAGTAACTATCACTTCTTATTTCAGTGGGAGTAAAAGTATATCAACTTTACATACTAAACTTTACTTGTTCAATACAACTTTTTTGGGATCCATGAACAATTATGTGCAAATTGCTATTTTCAGACGCTTTATTGCCGTAAAATGTGACATGACATACCACATTTGTGTACTCGTCAGGGTTAAGTGTTTCAAAATTGATTCTTATTTGCAGTGTTACAACAATTAATTGGTTAATCAATAAGTAATCGGTTATCAAATAGATAATTATTTGTTATGGACTCAATCAGTAACTGAATCATAATTATTTTCTGCACTGCGAACTTAACATAATGTCCTTTTTTTAATGACATGGTGAAAATTAAAACTTGTTTTAATTCGATTTTTGGACAAAATTATGTACAGAATAATAGATTATTATGTAATTTTTCTCACACTTGTGTAATCATTATAATGCTGACATTCAACATGTTTTTTTCTTTTAAGAGAATCAGTGATTCAATGGTTAGCCCCTCCATGTTTCCATGCTGATGAGCTATTGCTTCCCCAATATAAAATATTCAACAGCAATTCAATATATCGGTCAAGCCTGCTACACAGCATCTTTTTAGCAGGTTAGCAGGTCTGACACACACACACACACACACACACACACACACACACGCACGCACACACACACACACACACACACACACACACTAACAACCACTCACACCTACTACGCCTGTTCTCCAATGCTGACGGAGCATTCAGGAAGTTACACAACAATCCCATCCTCTTTCCTTCGTATTTCCTATGACTTGCGAAAGCACCAAACCAAATTCTGTGACTGGATATTAATGTTGAAAACATGTCTTTACATTAAATGACTGAAAGATCTGCTAAAAAGAAAACACAAATGGAATGAAAATAGAAATACTGAATGGGAAAATTAATGGATAAGTCAAAGTACATTGAACTCTGACAGAAAGTCAAATGTAAAAAAAAAAGGCCTCAAAGATCTACTTAGTATCACATTTTAACAGTTGATAGACCTCAAGTCACAAGAGGAACAATCACACAGAAAATGATGTAATATGAAATATTCTCCAAGTTATATTTTAGTTCACATCCATGGAATGTTACCCCTAGCCCAAAATACAAATAATCTTAATCAGTTGGCTTCATCTAACCACCCTTATTTCTGATTGGTCTCACCAATTGCCACTGTGGGGCCAGTGGCCTTAAATACTTGAACTTGGAGCAAACAGATTTGTTAATTGCAAACGTTGGAAAAAGTCACTCCAACCGTCAAACGAAACAAAGAATATCAACAGCTTCATTAGTGGGCTCATAAACAGACATGAAATAGCTCAGGCACCCTTTGTGAAAATCTGCTTGAAAGTGTGTCATGTACTCATGACAGTGCAGCTGGTGATATCACTGATGACCCCACACATCAGCGCATCAATGGCCCTACTGTCTCCCCCAGAAACCGCTTGGGACCCAGACAAAAGGCAAAAGGGTAAAGGAAGGCATGGCCGCGCAAGCCACATTCCCCAACTCAACACTGACAACATCATGAAATGTAGACCCGTCAGATGTTCCTTTTCTGAGCTCGTATGAACAATAATTTCTTGAAGGAAGTTTTTATGCGCCTGTATTACCAATGAAGTTCTAACAGTTGGTTTCTTGTTATTTGTCTGGAGGGGGACCTCATTAAGATTCTGTCAGTCTCATGCGAATAGCTCACAAATTCAGCAGTGCTGGCATCCTAAAAGACTCCAACCGGTTCCACTCATTTCTGCTCATTAAATCTATTTATCCAGAAAACACAACACTCCGGGACACAGGTGTCGAATTCAAGCCCGCGGCTAGAACAAGCCCACAAAATCGTGTTATGTAGTGGAGCTCCAGTATCAAAAACAGGTATCCATTCAATTTGCTGTCTATATGTAATAATGTGATTTGGTGATCATGTATTTGTTGGAGTCATAAACGTCTGAGGGAAACCGTAACTACAATGAGGCACGTGACAAAAATGAGTTGTACTGTACTAAGCCTGCTGTAAATATAGATCTTAAAGTGAGACATTGACCTGAGCTATGCAGTGCATGGCCAATAAAATACGTGTTTACAGCCTTAGGGGAGTGTTCTTAAGGAGCTCTGACTTGGTTAATGTTTGACAGAAATGCTGGAGCTGAGCGATCAGACAAAAAAATTTCAAAAAATGTCTGTGCAATTACGCGCGTTTATGTGTGTGTTTTAGCTAATTAAACCGTTAGTGTTTTGCTTCAATAAAAACACGAATTAACTTGCGTCAAAAGCGTAATCGTTGATGGTGAATCGCTCATCTTCTAAAAAGCAAATAAACCACAGAGAAAGCGCCTTGTTGGCGACTTTTACACGAGACACAAGTAGCGGAACGAGGAGCAAGGAACTGAAAATATTTCACTTCATAAGTATCACACATTCACAATGAAAATTTCACATCAAGAGTACAACCTGCCAACGAAATTCTCCAGAACGGAGCTCTTCCCCGCGCTCTGGCCGCCGACGACCGCTATTTGGGGCAGTTCCAAGTTGCAACTCTGGCCGATGGAGCTGAAAGCGTCCTGAAGCTTGTTGATGAGGGGAATAAGGTCTTCCATCCCCCGGTTTCCCATGGTGGCACCCCGATCCGCTCAGCGGGCTCCAAGTGCTTGTCTCCACTGTCAAAAAGAAGGCCGATGGGTCGCTTATCAAAAGTTCCAGATGTCACTGCGCGGTCAGTCAAATATGTAGGATTTTTCCCCTCTAGTAAAAGGAGGTGATAATAAACCTTGACACGTCTTGGATGCAATAAAATAACAGGCAGGCTTAATGACGATGTACTGAAGCCACATTGAAAACTTTTGTCATTATCCGGTCAGGCGACACCCGCGCACACACCTCACACGCACACACACTCAATGTCAGACGAGAAGCTCAAACCCGCCCCCGTAAGCACTCACCTCTCTCATTGGCCCTTTCAAACGTCCGTCAAAACCCACATACATATTTCAAGATGCGTTATAATAGCAATACGGACGGTAAGTTGGAAAACTCGTCAAGCCACACGACCTTAAAGCTTGTCTCAAAAGAGACAGAGCTGTGCAAAAAACAAATACAGCACTAGGTGGCCGTTACTCTGTAGAAGATGACGTTGACTGAGTAAAAGGAAAGACGTCACACAAGGTCACGTTTAGCATTCGATCAAATTTCTCAGCGATGTTCACAGTTCAGCCGTCAGAGGGCGGAAAAAGACCTAACAACGAATATGATGAAACGAGAGTAATAAGAGAATTCTCTACCACATAAAGGGGTGTCAAACACAGTTTTGTGGAGGGCCTCATCATAGTTATGGCCGTTATAAACACAAATAAATGATCGCATCATATTAAATTCACACAACAAATATATGAATAAATGGTCGTGGAATCAAACGACTGGAAAAACTGTTAAAAATCGTATTACATTTATTTTAAAATGAGAATTGGAAACAAATGCTTGCAATATCTCAACATTTTTAAAAGTGAAGATAATGAGCAATGTTGGTATTTCAGCAAGAAACATGAACCGTTTTTCGCGGGCCACATAGAATGATGTGAATTTTCACCGAACCTAACATGGACCTGCATGTTTTCAGAAAGTGTGTGGGAGCCAGAGGTACCACACAAGTACAGGGAAATGTGTAAACTGCACGACTGGAAGAAGTGACATTCAAACCCAGAGCAGAACAACTGTCAGGTAGATCTGCTAACCGCAAGGCCATGTGCTCTCTGCAAAACAAAAACTTATTAGGTGTTTTTAAGACCAACACAAGTTAAAGGTACTGTATGACAAATTGCAAGGCTGGTGATGTCATGGCCCTCTGGGTTTTGTTACAGTGGAGTAGATAGTATTTGCCACTGGAGTGTTGCTCAGGTGAATGTCACGGACAGAGGAGTAGGAGCTATTTTCTTGAGGCTCAAGGTTGGAGTTATGCACCATTGAGATGCTGCTTGAGTCATGCTGGAAACTAACACTGGAATAGTGCACAAGGTCTGTTGGAGAGCTGATCATGGCATGTCCTGGGAGGGACTGCATCTGTATCTCCTCATACAGGTGATCGGCAGGATCTCTCTGTCGTGGATAAGAAAAGTGGGTGATGATGAGAGCTGTAGAATCGAGATAAAGACAGTAACAAACACACCCAACAAACCTCAATGTTGGGTCCACAGTGTGTCGCCTGCGCTGAAGATCCTCCTGCAGCACATCACATCAAAATAATTTGGAATGTTTGATGTCTGATAGTACATATGGCTCGGGTTGGGCACCACGAAGCTCCAGCGGCTAATTGTTGTGGACTAATTTGTTTCTGCTTTTGTTAATTTGTTTTCTGAACTGGTAATTTATTTAATACAATGTAAGTGTATTTCACAGTTTTTGGTTGTGCACTTATCAGCCACCATAATAAATGGATGAATGTTGCTGTACTTAACTGGGGAGCAGACTAACTGCTTACTTGGAATTGCAAAATACTAAATAAAGGAAAAAGTACAGTACTTTTAATAGATGATGACTTTATAAAAAGTACAGTACATACAAAAATACAAAACACTTATTTAAATGCATAAAAGTTAGATCGTTTTGATAAAGACTTAACAATCACAACCATTATGATTACTGACTGTAGAGTAATGACTGTAAAATGTGCTTGTGTGAGCCCAATGCTGTCCTCACCTTGTTTCCTGATGAGTTTGTATCTAAACACTGCAAGTATGAGCACAGGTACCGCCAACAATATTGAACACAGCAGAACAAGTACAGCCAGATTGATATCTGAAGTAAGACAGGAATGGGAGAGGACCATATCAATATGCGTGTGTACGCGCGCGCGCGCGTGTGTGTGTGCGTGTGCGTGTGCGTGTGCGTGTGTGTGTGTGTGTGTGTGTGTGTGTGTGTGTGTGTGTGTGTGCACGCGTAGCCAAAAACATAATATACTCACCTCTGACCATACTGTGTGTTGATGGTGTTGTCGATGAAGAAGACATAGATGGTTTTGGTCTCATCACTGGTGTTACTGTTACATGTACAACTGGACGTATTGGTTTTTTACTTTTGTTTCGTTCACCTGAATTAGAAGCACAGTACTCATCAGAACAGCACCGCTTTGTAACAACATCACTGATTGTAATCCACATTATTGAAAATGTAAACATACTCATGTTTTGCAGTTGCATAAATGTCCAGTCAACCATAACTATATTTTTGTTACAAAATGCATATTTTTAAACTGTATTCCATTACAGTTACAGGAAAAAACAATCCGATTATAGGTACAGTTATTAAAAACGAGTATCATTTAACACAGGGGTGCCCATTAGGTCGATCCTGATCTACCGGTAGATCTAAGACAGGTCCCAAGTAGATCCGAGGAGAAAAAGAAAAACAACCATTTGTGTGTCTTTGTACATGTTAGTAATATATTTTTTGTGTTAGTCGTCACCTTACCGTGGTGGAGGGGTTTGTGTGTCCCAATGATCCTAGGAGCTAAGTTGTCTGGGGCTTTATGCCCCTGGCAGGGTCACCCATGGCAAACAGGTTCTAGGTGAGGGGCCAGACAAAGCACGGCTCGAAGACCCCTTATGAAGAGGAAAATATATGGACCAAGGTTTCCCTTGCCCGGACGCGGGTCACCGGGGCCCCCCTCTGGAGCCAGGCCTGGAGGTGGGGCTCGTTGGCAAGCGCCTGGTGGCCGGGCCTACACCCATGGGGCCCGGCCGGGCACAGCCCGAAGAGGCAACGTGGGTCCCCCTTCCCATGGGCTCACCACCCATGAGAGGGGCCAAAGGGGTCGGGTGCAATGTGAGCTGGGCGGCAGCCAAAGGCGGGGACCCTGGCGGTCCGATCCTCGGCTGCAGAAGCTAGCTCTTGGGACATGGAATGTCACCTCTCTGGCAGGGAAGGAGCCCGAGCTGGTGTGTGAGGCAGAAAATTTCCGACTGGATATAGTCGGACTTGCCTCCACACACAGCCTGGGTTCTGATACCAGTTCTCTCGAGAGGGGTTGGACTCTCTTCCACTCTGGAGTTGCCCAAGGTGAGAGGCGCAGAGCAGGTGTGGGCATACTCATTGCCCCCCGGCTCAGTGCCTGTACATTGGGGTTCACACCGGTAGACGAGAGGGTTGCCTCCCTCCGCCTTCGGGTGGGTGGACGGGTCCTGACTGTTGTTTGTGCATATGCACCAAACAGCAGCTCAGCATACCCACCCTTCTTGGAGTCCTTGGAGGGTGTGCTGGAGAGTACTCCTGCTGGGGACTCCCTTGTTCTGCTGGGGGACTTCAATGCTCACGTGGGCAATGACAGTGAGACCTGGAGGGGCGTGATTGGGAGGAACGGCCCCCCCGATCAGAACTCGAGTGGTGTTTTGTTATTGGACTTCTGTGCTCGCCACGGATTGTCCATAACGAACACCTTGTTCAAACATAAGGGTGTCCATATGTGCACTTGGCACCAGGACACCCTAGGCCGCAGTTCGATGATCGACTTTGTAGTTGTATCATCGGATTTGCGGCCGCATGTTCTGGACACTCGGGTGAAGAGAGGGGCGGAGCTGTCAACTGATCACCACCTGGTGGTGAGTAGGCTCCGCTGGTGGGGGAAGATGCCGGTCCGTCCTGGCAGACCCAAACGTATTGTGAGGGTTTGTTGGGAGCGTCTGGCGGAATCCCCTGTCAGAAGGAGTTTCAACTCCCACCTCCGACAGAGCTTTTCCCATGTTCCGGGGGAGGCGGGGGACATTGAGCCCGAGTGGACCATGTTCCGTGCCTCTATTGTTGAGGCGGCCAATCTGAGTTGTGGCCGTAAGGTGGTTGGTGCCTGTCGTGGCGGCAACCCCCGTACTCGCTGGTGGACACCAGCAGTAAGGGATGCCGTCAAGCTGAAGAAGGAGTCCTATCGAGCCTTTATGGCCTGTGGGACCCCAGAGGCAGCTGACGGGTATCGACTGGCCAAGCGGAACGCAGCTTCGGTGGTCGCCGAGGCAAAAACCAGAGCGTGGGAAGAGTTCGGTGAGGCCATGGAAGCCGACTTCCGGACGGCTTCGAGGAAATTCTGGTCCACCATCCGACGTCTCAGGAGGGGGAAGCAGTGCACCACTAACACTGTGTACAGTGGGGATGGGGCGCTGCTGACTTCGACTCGGGACGTTGTGAATCGGTGGGCAGAGTACTTCGAAGACCTCCTCAACTCCACCAACACGCCTTCCTTGGAGGAAGCAGAGCCTGGGGACTCTGAGGTGGGCTCTCCTATCTCTGTGGTTGAAGTCACCGATGTGGTTAAAAAGCTCCTCGGTGGCAAGGCCCCGGGGGTGGATGAGATCCGCCCGGAGTTCCTCAAGGCTCTGGATGCTGTGGGGCTGTCCTGGTTGACACGCCTCTGCAACATCGCGTGGTCAACAGGGAGAGTGCCTCTGGATTGGCAGACCGGGGTGGTAGTCCCTCTTTTTAAAAAGGGGGACCGGAGGGTGTGTTCCAACTACAGAGGGATCACACTCCTCAGCCTCCCTGGTAAGGTCTATTCAGGGGTGCTGGAGAGGAGGGTCCGTCAGGAAGTCGAGCCTCAGATTGAGGAGGAGCAGTGTGGTTTTCGTCCCGGCCGTGGAACAGTGGACCAGCTCTACACCCTTAGCAGGGTCCTCGAGGGTATGTGGGAATTCGCCCAACCAGTCTACATGTGTTTTGTGGACTTGGAGAAGGCGTTTGACCGTGTCCCTCGGGGAGTTCTGTGGGGGGTGCTTCGTAGGTATGGGGTACCGAACCCCCTGATACGGGCTGTTCGGTCACTATACCACCGATGTCAGAGCTTGGTTCGCATTGCCGGCAGTAAGTCGGAATCGTTTCCAGTGGGGGTAGGACTCCGCCAAGGCTGCCCTTTGTCGCCGATTCTGTTCATAACCTTTATGGACAGAATTTCTAGGCGCAGCCGAAGCGTTGAGGGGATCCGTTTTGGGGGCCTCAGTATTGCATCCCTGCTTTTTGCAGATGATGTGGTGCTGTTGGCTCCTTCAAACGGGGCTCTCCAACTCTCACTGGAGCATTTCGCAGCCGAGTGTGAAGCGGTTGGGATGAAGATCAGCACCTCCAAATCTGAAACCATGGTCCTCAGTCGGAAAAGGGTGGAGTGTCCCCTCCGGGTTGGGGAGGAGATCTTGCCCCAAGTGGAGGAGTTCAAGTACCTTGGGGTCTTGTTCACGAGTGGGGGCAGGAGGGAGCGGGAGATCGACAGGCGGATCGGTGCAGCGTCTGCTGTGATGCGGACGTTGTATCGGTCTGTCGTGGTGAAGAAGGAGCTGAGCCAAAGGGCGAAGCTCTCAATTTACCGGTCGATCTACGTTCCAACCCTCATCTATGGTCACGAGCTATGGGTCGTGACCGAAAGAACGAGATCCCGGCTACAAGCGGCCGAAATGAGTTTTCTCCGCAGGGTGTCCGGGCTCTCCCTTAGAGATAAGGTGAGAAGCTCGGTCATCCGGGAGGGGCTCAGAGTCGAGCCGCTTCTCCTCCACATCGAGAGGAGCCAGATGAGGTGGCTTGGGCATCTGATTCGGATGCCCCCTGAGCGCCTCCCTGGTGAGGTGTTCCGGGCATGTCCCACCGGGAGGAGACCCCGAGGAAGACCCAGGACACGCTGGAGAGACTATGTCACCCAGCTGGCCTGGGAACGTCTCGGGATCCCCCGGGGAGAGCTGGAAGAAGTAGCTAGGGAGAGGGAAGTCTGGGCTTCCCTGCTAAAGCTGTTGCCCCCGCGACCCGGCCCCGGATAAGCGGTAGATGATGGATGGATGGATGGATACACTGCACCCTAATAATCTTATCAGTCTCATTTTCACTAAAAAAATATTTAAAAAATAAAATAAAGCAGGTAAATCTTTTTTTTAATTACGTCACCGGAAGTTATTAGCGCTCAGCAGTTTGCAATTGCAGCTTGTGATCAGAGCTGTTGCGCTCTATCTTTTATCGTCATGATTCTCATTCAGAGTTTGCTTTGTGTACAATTCACCGAGGGCACGAGCAAAGAATAGGAATCTAGGAGGGCCCAGGGAAGCACTTTAAAACGGTACGTGTGAGCTACAATAGTTAACAGGCTGCAAAAGTGCATCGCATGCCTCCGTTTCAGGCTGTTTCTCATCATGTCGTGCGCACGTGTGTGTGTGTGTGTGTGTGTGTGTGTGTGTGTGTGTGTGTGTGTGTGTGTGTGTGTGTGTGTGCGCGTGCGCCTGCGCGCGCCGGTAAGGGTATATCCCGGGAGGTTAGTTGATCGAAAAGTAGATCTTCGATCCAAAAAGTTTGGGCACCCCTGATTTAACAGGATTACATATTCCACGAAGACAGAATGACATCGTGGTTTATTTGAGCCCTCATAGGAACAAGAAGATAAATTGTTACAATTGTCTGTAGCTCAATTGGCCGCCGTGACTCCAGTCACTCGGCACGTTGTTGCTACACGGCTGTAATGCACAGATGAGGAGGTGGGAGAACTGACCATGTCGTGTGCTCCTCACAGGAGGAAGTGGTGATGCCGTTTGTAACGTACACACTGAAGGACTGATTTATCTTACCATTTCCAAGGGAAGGTTTGGGCTGTCAGAGTCTGTCTGGAATGTTTTTCTTTTCTTGTCCCAAGGGAATTTGGAACATGTTCCAAAACAGAACATGTTTGGAACATGTTCCAAATTCCCTTGCCACAAGAAAAGTACACGCTAGATGTTCTCCAAACGCTTTCGTGTTTTTTCATGTTACAAGAAAAGTACAGGCAAATGTCTGCCGACCATTTGGCAAACAATACGATCTTGAACGAGAATGCAACATTCGCCACCTTCGAAAACACTCGCAGTTGTTCTCAGGTCAATGCGATCGGGGTTTAAGCCCCGATCCCACTGAGGGCAAAAGATTGCGACTGTTGGCGAAGGTAGAAACATGTGTAAAGAAAGAGGTCCAAACGGCTTGTCGTCCTATTGCTTTGTGAGGACAACAATAAACACTATGACTGACAATGTGTCACTTCTACTCACCAACATGAAGTTGCACTTTGGTGTATTCACTTTGGTTCCTGTTTGTCTTAAAGATACACCAATATGTTCCAGAGTCTTCTTTGCCCAGGTCACTGATGTACACCGAAAAATGTTTTTTTCTTTCATTTACTCTCAACGCTTTGGTTTTCTTCGTCTTTCTCTTGCAACTGAGAGGGTTATCTCCTTTGCACAAGAATTGATCATCCTTGTCATGGTTGCTTGAGTAGGGGCACTGGATTTGGACAGATTCTCCAACCTGTTTGGATATTACTGTTGCTTCCAAGTCTTCCCAGTCTGAAAAGAAATCAACATCAATGTCGCCCCTTTGCTGCAAAGACACATCTTGGGAATCAAGAATTTAGACCCTTGGCCTCTTTGGATGTAATTTTGGATTGTCTCTGCAATTTTGTTTTTTAACCCAGAAGAACATTTCATAGGTCAATTATGTTTGAGAGAGGGCCTGCTTCACCCACTCTGCTGTTGTTTATTACAAAGGTTTTGTAATCAGGCCGAAGTCTGGGGTCCATAGAATTGTTAAAAGTATGTTAACACAGTGATTGATTAATTTGATTGACTTGTGGTCCAAGACATATATGTGCATTTAGTAAATAAGGGTGTCATTCAAATGGGATATCTCTATCAATACACGATTCACATATGTGCCATGTGCAATATATACAGTTGTCAGTCCTTTTCATCAGACACAAGTATCACTGTGTTAACATCATTGGTCCATTCGTAGATCAAAGACTTGTGAATTTTGCTGTTCGGCTCCTGGTTAGGGAGTATGCATGGTGTGCAAACAGGTTCTGAAACATTGAACAGGTGAATGTGCATTTAGAGGTGTGGACAACAATTATTGACAGAAGAAAATTTCGAAAGGAATTTAGTTTAAAACGTATTCATACTTGCACATGATCAAAGGCAGGGGTTAAGTAGGAGTAATTCATAAATACCGATCCATCCATCCATTTGCTTTTCCCGGGAGCTTATCCCAGTTTACGATTGGGTGAAGCTCCCTGAAGATGTAGCACTAAGCACAACACGAGGTTTATCAAAATGCAGGTTTTATTCCTTGGCAGCCACTGAGAATTGGTCACAAACAAAGATATACAACAAATAAATAAATACAAATGGCAGTTACAATCGTGTAAGCTTTTGTTAAATTGTTAATTGTTATCATTTTATATTTGAGCATTACTGTATATTCTTTTATGTTACAGTTACCTAAATTATATTCTGTTTAATCATTGCTGAAATATTCTTATGTTGCTTGCATCTGATTGGCGAAAAAAGCAGGAAGTGTTTTGGTTACCTGAAAGAGGCGTACTCGTTCGAGAGTTACGGAGCAGACGTTGGAAAATAAAAAGCTCTGTTCAAACGAAGTCCATCTCTCCTTTTTGCCCATTCCGAACGTAGAGCCATCCATCCAAAACCTACGAACCCCTCAACTTACAATAGTTTACTATTTAAAGACAATAGTTCTAAAGACAATCGATTCGACAAACGGCGCACAAACCTCTGGGCTCACACCCACAAGCCGGGTCACCCTCTTCCTTCGTTTAGTCAGTACAGCAGTTAGCTATTCTTTGGCATTATCGTTTCATAATGTTTGTGCAGAGTTCACAAAGTAGTCGTAATCGTCCGTCTGAATGCGCTTTGGGAAATGTACTGCGGAACGCTTCTAAGTTACAATTGGTTCCTGTTCCTGCTAAGAATTACCACGAGATGGCGTAGGAACACTAACAAGGCAAACAACTCAACGGGGAATACCAGTGGTTAGCACGTCGGCTTCACAGTGCAGAGGTACCGGGTTCGATTCCAGCTCCGGCCTCCCTGTGTGGAGTTTGCATGTTCTCCCCGGGCCTGCGTGGGTTTTCTCCGGGTGCTCCGGTTTCCTCCCACATTCCAAAAAACATGCATGGCAGGCTGATTGGATGCTCTAAATTGTCCCTAGGTGTGAGTGTGGGCGTGGATGGTTGTTCGTCTCTGTGTGCCCTGCGATTGGCTGGCAACCGATTCAGGGTGTCCCCCGCCTACTGCCCGAAGACAGCTGGGATAGGCTCCAGCACCCCCCGCGACCCTAGTGAGGATCAAGCGGTTCGGAAAATGGATGGATGGATGGATGGATGTTAACGATGGGGGCGGCCAGCACGCCGACTTCACAGTGCAGGGGTAACGGGTTCGATTCCAACTCCGGCCTCCCTGTGTGGAGTTTGCATTGCAGTTCTTCCTGGGCCTGCCTGGGCATTATCCGGGTGCTCCGGTTTCCTCCCACATTCCAAAAACATGCATGGAAGGCTGATTGAACACTCCAAATTGTCCAAAGTGTGTGTGTGTGGGCGTGGATGGTTGTGCGTCTCTTTGTGCTCTGTGACTGGCTGGCAACCGTTTCAGGGTGTCCCCCGCCTACTGCCCGAAGACAGCTGGGATAGGCTCCAGCACACCCCGCGACCCTAGTGAGGATCAAGCGGTTCGGAAAATGAATGAATGTTAACGATGGGCAAGAGGCGAACAGCACCCTGCACGAGTTGCCAGTTAGTCACAGGGCGTGTATGTAGAGATACAGTAAGTACACAATCATTCAAACACACTTTCACACCATCAGCGAGTGGGAACTAAACCCACCTGCACGAAAAGCAGGCTTCAGAATCACTTCACTACATCATCAATGACTGTTCTTAAATAAAGCATTTTTGGGTGTGATTTTATGTTTAAAATCATCACAAGTCATACTGTCTTTAATCAAATCATGCCAAATTTTTCATGTGTTGCTTCAAGATAAGATAGGAAAACCTTCATTTGTCTCACCACGGAGAAATTCCCAATTTATATTGTTTAATTGTACTCACGTGTATCACCGATTGCTTGAGAACCACTTTTGCCTCCTGTCACTGTCAATAGAAGCGCCGTGGCTGAGAAAACATAATTTTTGCATATGTTAATGATGGCACTGCAGGAATAGACATTTGAATACGTCGAAAACCAGAACCAAAACCATATTCATTTACCAACAATAAAATCAAAACAAAATTACCTGTCATGATGTCAATGGAAACTTTTAATGTTCTTGCCATTCCTTTTATGATTTGTTTGATCCAATTCTTGTTTTTGAATCAATAAATAGCTATGCACTCTGTCATATGTGGCACTACATAAAAGGTGTTACGATCTGTTATATTCTCTCTCATCACAAATCCGTATGAAAACATGTACAGCTTGTCTTTTCTGCACCCAACTTAAAATATTTGCATGGTGTTTTTAAAATAAGGATGTGACTCCTGTTGTGAATCAGAAATTGAAACAGAAGTAACCGAGGTGGTAAGAATAACAGCAAAAGGACAACAGGCAAATACTTTGTTTATTTCATGATATATTAAAGTATGTGGGGCTAAGTTATTTGATCAAACATAGAATACACAATCGTAACTTTGTCATGAGACTGCAGCAGACTGGTGATGTGTACTTTGTTCAAACATTGCAGTACACTGCTGATTCATCTGTGAAGACAATGGTGGAGTATGTCACGTTTTTAGGCTGATTAGAGACCTGGCTTCTGTCCATGTGGTTTGTGTGGCTGACAGTGGAATAGAGGAGGGTGTCTGGAGAAATCGGGGAGTCATGAGATTTGATGATATCCTGGTTTTGAGCAGCAGATGACTGAGGTGTGCCAGATGATTTTAACTTTTCTTCGGAAACCGTTGCATAGTTTAGGGCTGTGTCCTTTTCTTTTCCTGTGGGGGAAAACAATGCACCACATTGACATGATTTCAAGCTGTACTTATTGTGATTTGCAAATATTGTTATAATTGAAGATTAGAGATATGTGTAATAAACTACAGAGTGAAATTATGAATATGTTTAATTTGTATGTACAGTATATTTATATTTATTTAGTGTGGTTGTAGTATGTAGGACTGTAAAACTGCACTGCATCAAGTGCTGCACAATTGCTAAAACACTAAAGCCTTCTCTGAACCAAATTCATAGTTGTCTCAATCCATTTTCAAATCAAACACTATTTTGACCAAACCCTAAACGCTGTTCAGGTACAGTACTTAGCTTCTCATTCTCATTCACCTAACATATTTGCGACACTGTGACATACTTGCGTTGCAATATTCTAAATTCAAAATGAGAGCACAACTCCAGCACAGCTGTCAAGTTTTAGACACAGCAACTCAAAATTGATGATACAAGTTTCCAATAGGACGGCCCGGTGGGCCAGTGGTTAGTGCGTCGACCTCACAGTGCAGAGGTCGTGGGTTCGATCTCAGCTCCGGCCTTTCTGTATGGAGTTTGCATGTTCAGCCCGTACCTTAGGTGTGAGTGTGAGAGCGAATGGTTGTTTGTCTTTGTGTGCCATGCCACATTGGCTGGTAACCGGTTTAGGGTGTCCCCTGCCTACTGCCCAAAGTCAGCTGGGATAGGCTCCAGCACGCCCCACAACCCTTGTGAGGATAAAGCAGTTCAGAAAATGGATGGATGGATGGAAGTTTTCAATAATGTGATCAAACAAACCAATCGTCTAGAATAAAATCTATTTCAGGTGACAAAAAACAGAACCACACAGAGAGGCAAAGGTATTTGTATGAGTGGTGGAGGAAGGGGACAAGCAAGACCAAGACCAATCATCAATGATGACACTATTGTACACCATGTCCTGTTCATGGGATGACAATGGCAGATGCTGGGCAAAGAGTCCAATCACGTTAGAGCAGATTCCATGGCCAACAACATCAGGACATCAGAGAGGACAACAACTAATTGTCTCTTGTTTGCACAACATTTGGCATACTATACTGTAAGTACTGTAATGCTCATTAGAACAGTAGTTTTTCTCGTGTACTGTATATTTGGAAGTGCCCTGTTCTCTTAATAAAATTAAATAACAAAATGACAGTGGAAGGACGGCACACGGCAGTGTTGCAAGGCTCTCCCCAAACTGAGAGTGTCATCTTCGGACCCCTTCAAGTCTGTTTCTGTTCCTACAATATCAAGCCCGGTGTGCTTTCCAACCACCCCGATTTTAAGCCAAGACTCTGTTCGGTTCCACCCCACAAAGCCTAGTAAATTACTAAAAGAAAGAAAATTCAACCCATGCATACAGCTAGACTGTACTTTGCACTAGAATTGCGCTGGGAATGAAAATAGGGTCCTCTGTGTCATTCATACCAGGATGTGTGCTAATCTTCCCTTTTTGCTGTGTGAAGTAGATGAGAAGAATGAGTGCCGTGGCTAGTGTGATTACTCCGAGACTTGCTCCGATGTACAATGGCGTCACTGCAAAAAAAGACAAAATTAGTTCTCAGAAGTATGTGTTTTACACATACAGGTTTGGTGGCCAAGTAATAATAACTTACTCGAGGATGAAGTACTTGGAGGAACTTGCTCAGGAGACTCTGTTGTTGACTCGTCTTCCTTGGGCTCCTCTGTTGTTGGCTTGTCTTCCTTGGGCTCCTCTGTTGATCCTTAAAAAAATACAAAATGGAAATAGGGAAACAAGCAAAAAGATGACCCATAAAAGAATTAATGCATTCAGCATGTCTTTCATTTGATCAATTCCTTTGTCTGATCCTTACTTTATTGACTTTGACCGATGAAATGGCAATTTGTGACAATGAGAGGGAAATAGATTGATGATATTCGTTTACTTTCTGAGCTCCATTTTAATGCCCAGTGCAAGTTCGGTGCAAGGTGCGGACTAAGTCTGTGCAGAGTTGGGTGTACTTCAAAAAGTGCACCCAAACATTGTGGGGATGAACACAGATACCTTAACTTGTTTCGTCCATCCATCCATTTTCTGATCCGCTTTATCCTCACAAGGGTCGCAGGGGTTGCTGGAGCCTATCCCACCAGTCTTTGGGCAGTAGGCGGGGTCACCCTCAGCCGGTTGCCAGCCAATCGCAGGGCACACAGGGACAATTTAGAGTGTTCAATCAGCCTGTCATGCATGTTTTTGGAATGTGGGAGGAAACCGGAGTACCCGGAGAAAACCCACGCAGGCTCGGGGAGAACATGCAAACTCCACACAGGAAGGCCAGACCCAGGATCGAACCCACGACCTCTGCACTGTGAGGTCGACGCACTAATCACTGGGTTACTGGGCCGCCTGACTTGTTTCAATGGTTCAAAATGTACCAAAGCGACTGAGAAGAAGTGTAAACTTGTCAGGCTCACTGATAGTGTTCATCATGGCGGAAGAATGAAATGATTTGCTCGTGTCTCGGAGCACGTCGAGCACAGATCTGTGAAGTGGTCACTTGGATATCAAATGTGTCTGTGATCTTAAGAATAACTATTGTTAAATGAATAGCTTTCTCACAATGTCATTAAAAACTGTACAAAACCCCATTATGGTAGTTACAACAGGGGGTCACCGAAGGGGGTCTTTGAGCTTTGGCGTCAGCAAAACAGTTTCAGATAAATTTGTGTTGTGTCATGTATTTTTTATTTTTATTTGTTATTTTTAAATAAAATGCATAGCTGCATAGAGCACACCAATAAAACAAACCATGATAAACCATTACTTCCCCCTCCTTTTGCTTTGGGCCAATAAAAAGCTCTGACAAGACTGTGTCTCGTCGCATAATTTGTGTCATCCTTGCATCAGTCATTTTAATCATGACTCACTTGGCACAAACCATTTCTCGAGCTAAGGGGTGGGCAACTCCGCTTTCCTTCATGTTTTAGATGTTTCACATTATTTTTTTTTATTTTTTATGGGGGGGTCAAAAATCAGCCAATCAAGTCTCACTGGCAGCCATGACAGCCATCGACATTCTGTTCATATGTCTACACACTCAGCACCGTGCTCAGACACGTTTGACATTTGGATTTCTTAATTTATCACTGTTTTGGTACACATTTTAATCTTGAAAACTGTCATGTTGCCTTTATAACTGCGTGTGTTGGACAGGGGAGTGCAGGAATCATAACAAAAATCAATAAACACTCAAACGCCTCCTGATGGGAAGACAATGTGAGCCCCTATTAATAATATTAATAGCCTCTATTGCATATTTCTCAAATTGTATTAATTTTGGTTTAGATCTGACATGTTTTGATATTTTTCTTTGAGACCCAGGCGGGAACTCAACAGAAGCAATTTACTGTACATCAGTTTTATATTTCGTGAGACTCCTTCTGACTCCGAATAGAATACACTGTTGTTGTCTCCTGCTATATTTTAGAGAGATGGATGCTATCGCTATGCGTTCGACTAGCAACCGGAAGTTAGCGCGTCTCCATAGCCCAAATGTGTAAATGGTGCGTGCATGTAGTCCATTCCAGTAATAATACATTTTGGTTGCATTTTTATAAATAAAAACTTAATATGGCATTTAGGAGTCCACATGGTAGTTACTGTTTCTTTAGTTGGTGTGAAAGAGTATGAAGGGGTCCTTTAAAAATGTTTTCCCATGTCGGAGGTCCCCGAACCAAAAAAGATTCGATAGTGCAGAGCTACCTGTACCTAATAAAGAGATTTTAAGTGTAGACTTGTTTATCCACTCACCTTCTCTGACCGTGAGGACAACCTTTTGGTATGTATCCAGACCAACTCTTTCCCATCCACACCAGTAGGTCCCAGCATCCTGCTTTGTCAGATGAAAGATTGTAACATAAAAGATGTTTCTCGCATCTACTATGCTGTATTTCTCTTGAGAATACCATTCCCTGCTTTTTATTAAGACATCTTTATCATGTCTACAGACTGCATTGCAGAAGTATTTGACATTATCAAATGCACTGTCGTGAGAGCATGTTATTGTTATGTCCTTCCCAGATACTCCTGTCACTTCAACCACCGTGTTTGCTCTCCCTGCACCAAACACAGAAAAGACACCACTTATATAACTTACTTTGTAACTTGCAATTCAATGGGTGACAGTACAGAAAATCGACAACAACAACAAAAGAAAAAAAAACACGTAAAATGAGTTCTTTGTTACCTTGCATGAGAAATGCCATGACAAGGAAAAGTATCTCCATGCTTTCTTGCATCGGTTCGTTTTTACTTTTGGTCTCGTCCAGCTCTTGGTTGCCCTTGGTTGGTTCCTCTTTGCTGCACTTCCTCTGTCAACATCTGCCTCTGAAAAACGTGAGAAGAGCATGCGAAAATTCTTCCGTATCCTGATGTAAATGCAGGCACCAGGCTCCTTGCACCTGATTGCCAATCTGTCAAACTGCTCTTCACCACACGAGACTTTCCCATTTTTTAACATTTTTTATATATATATATATATATGAGAAATGCCATGACAAGGCTTGTCCTCCCATATATATATATATACAGTATATACATATATATATATATATATATATATATATATATATATATATACTGTGTGTGTGTGTGTGACTCTCTCTATGCTCCTTGAATACAACTTTCTTGGGATGCAAAATTTTTTTAAACACAACGCTTTGCGACTCCCTACAGAAGATTTGGTTTCACTTTCAGGTGGTGAGCATTAGATGTGGACAAGTTGGCTCCTGAAAGAGGAAGCGGGGTAGCGCATGGACATATAAGGAGATGCTTCCTCATTCCTGCATGAGACTACCTTAGCACACACAGTAGACTTGGAGAAGCTTGAAAGTGATGGGAGTATCTTCAATAATCATAATGCTACATATTCAAGGTAGGCTACGTGCTCTGCTTATTTTTAAAGTACAGTACATTGGTTTAAACTGTTAATCAAAACACAATAACGCAACATTAACAATTTCTTTTGATGGACCGCTGTGGTCAGTTTGAAAACCAATTCTCTAATTCAGGGGTGGATAACTCCGGTCCTCAAGGGCCCCTGTCCAGCATGATTTGGATGGCTTACATCTCCAACACACCTGATTCAAATGATGAGCTCATCAGCAAGCTCTTAGGAGCCTGATAACCATCCGGGAAGGTCAACGCATTGTACTTAGATGTAACTATCCTCATGGTGAGCAAAGTAAAGCACAGTTCTTCAGCCCAATTGAAGACAACATGCTTTCCAAATACCTGATATCAACGGAACCATACAATACCTTGGTGGAAGGAGGAAGGTTTTTCTCTTTTGGCTCACACCAGTGGAGGCTTTTTCATTGTCAGGATGGATCAATTCCTCCCAAACGACAGTGGCATATACGTGTGTGGTGTCCATGGTTACCTTAACTCAAGTCATTACAATTTCATACAATTAAATGTTTCCACATTTAAAGTATACAGTAGTGCTGCCCAATTGTCCAGTGGTTAGCGCGTCGACCTCACAGTGCAGAGGTACAGGATTCAATTCCAGCTCCGGCTTCCCTGTGTGAAGTTTGCATGTTCTCCCCGGGCCTGAGTGGATTTTCTCTGGGTACTCCGGTTTCCTCCCACATTCCAAAAACATGCATAGCAGGCTGATTGAACACTCGAAATTGTCCCAAAGGGTGAGCGTCAGCACGGATGGTTGTTCGTCTGTGTGTGCCCTGCGATTGGCTGGCAACCGGTTCAGGGTGTCTGCCCGAAGACAGCTGGGATAGGCTCCAGCACCCCCGCAACCTTTGTGAGGATAAGCGGATCGGAAAATAGATAAATGAATGAATGAAGTATACAATGTGTTATATCCCATTTACTGGTGAGGAAAAGTGTGAAAAGCAGGTACAGTAATGGAAAACAGATCTCCAAAAATCTTGCACCTAGGTGGATATGTTTGTCCGACCACATTGTGGCAAATGTCAGTTTCAGCAGCAAGCAGTGTCAGTTTTTACAAGAACAAGGCAGTAGATACCATAGAAGCCACACACTATGACAATTATCTCTCTCACATGACACTTAACTCTTAGCCCAAGCACCTCTGTATGTAGTTGTTCTTTAATTTTAACATTTGATGTTTGGTGTATTTTTCTTTTCTAGTAAACGGAACATTGGCCACTCCAAAAAACATCATTGTGGAGAGTAAGTAAGAGACGTAACACAGCTAGTGCTATCATTGGAGTAAAATACTACTCAGCCTCAATGTACACTGTATGTAAATGTCTTCAATTTTCACTGACAGGAGAATCATTTGATTATTTTTTTGCTATTGTTACGTACGCATCAAGTTATTATTTATTTTGTTTGGAAGCCAGAATCAAGAAATTGAAATTCACCACACTACATTGAGGTTTGATTTGGGCAGACAAGAAATCAATTAGCACAACTAAAATTACTGTTATGCATGAATGCAAGGCTAGAAATAAAAATGCGTATTTTGTGACTAATATGAACACATAGACTTGTAGAGTGGCCACTCACCTCGTCCAAGAAGCCGCAGACATTTTTTATGACACCATGTCTGGTAATATAGCACAGTGAATGACAAGAATAACTCTCACATTATATTGTCATTTTTTTATTGTTTAATTATGTCCCTGGAATTAACCCGCAACCCCCCCCCCCCCCCCCCAAAAAACCCCATAAAATATGATCCTCTATGTTACGAAGTTGCTCCTCAAATGATGTCACTGGTGATCAAAAATGCTTATTTCGAGCCTTGGAATGAGTCCTGCTGAAAGATGAGTTGTCGTTTTTCTTTCTTGCAGAGGCTAACCCAATGCTATTTGTGGCTGCGGTGGTGTGTACAGTTGCCATATGTGTGTGTCTATATACACTCATTTTGCTGGTGACTATGAAACCCCAGCGGATCATCCCACAACAGAATAGAGAGGTTTGTTCACAGTGAAACACGCATTGCTTGGAATTATCTTGAATCGAATTCAATGAAAATAGAGCTCTCCAAAATCTGAACTGGGAATCCTGCAAATTTCTGATTGGCCTCTCGCATATTCCAACAAAAATATACATGATATGATGCATTGTTATTTTTTTCAGTAAAACAATCATCGAAATTTTCTGGATTTTCTTTTTCCATTTAAATTGTCAGTGTGTTTAATGCTGCAAGATGTCGCACAAATTTTATGTGAAAAAATGTCACAAGAAAGCAGGCAATTTTCTTTGAGTATATCACACGCATAGTAAGAATTTGCTTTGCTTTGTCACAACACGATAACAACAGCATAAATAAGATTAGCCTTTTTTTTCTTTAAGTATCTGTAACCGCCTGGCATGTCCTATGTTGACCTGAGGTATAACAAATTGGTTTTAACATGTTTGTTAAATATCAGCTCAAGCGGGCCATATGTTGCCCTCATTAAAAAAAAAAAAGGTTTGACGTCCCTGCTCTAAGATTTGTGCCCATCAAACAGATGTCATCCGACTATGTGACCATGATGCCTGCTGTTATAAGTGAGGGTCACTTTGGGGACTCAAGTCCGGAGTGTATCGCTCATTCGGATGCACCAAAAGACCTCACGGAGGAGAATCAAGAGTCCGGAGGCCGTCTCAGCACCAGTGAATACCTCGACTTAGATCTCAGCCAAGTGGAGGAGCATGTCTATTATAATCTCCATGAAAAGAAAATGCCAAAACAGAAACACCTGGGCACTGAAGACTGCTAATCTCTGGTTAGGAATTTGAGAAGAAAATGCAAATCCAAAATCATCTCTTAAATTAAATCCTCCACCACAGAGTTTTCATTGTGGACTTTGTGGATGGTTTCAACGATGACATTGTGATTGCTGTATTGTTTTGTTTGCCGATTTTTGCTAATTTGATGGTTGGTACACCCTACACAGCCCATTTGACTGCTGTGGTGGAAAATTGTACACAATCCTAAATTGATTTCTCTACATTCTTTACTATGTAACGTTTGTGACTCGCTTCATACCGACCAATGACTGATTAGAAAGTTGAGAATGTTTGTGGTTTGGGGGTGAGTTCCCAAATGATCTAGTCCGAGGATGACATTTGTGGGCGAAAAGAAAACACTGGTATTCAGATAGCATAGTTCCATTTTTAGTGAAGGTAATGGGGCGTGACTTACTAAAAAGTCTTGTTTTAAAGTTACTGGTAATCCAAAGCAATTCACCTGCAATGTAGATTTGCAGAAGTGAAAGTTCTCTGTTCTCTTTCCCATATGACGTGTTGAGTATAGTCAAAAGGTTGGCTTGTGAAAACAGGTGTAGTCATTGACACACACACACACACACACACACATTTACTCAATATGTCCCAAATTTTTAGATTTAGGGACATATTCTCACGTTCGCGCTGAAGCCATTTTTTGCACACTTGCAAGCTTCGGCAATTCTCCTGTCCAGACTTCTGACACACCCACAACGTGTAAACTGGAAATTTGTGCATAACCATCAAAGAGGCGTGTTTTGGTGAAGTCATAGCCCTACTTTCTGGATACAATCAATGGCTCATTCGTTCAAATCATATCAAAAAAGCAAAAAGACAATAAAAAGTTAATTCTTCACAATTTTAAGTTACTTTAGGTTTGTTCCTGCTTGTATTTTGCGTGTGTGTGCGTGCGTGCGTGCGTGCGTGCGTGCGTGTGTGTGTGTGTGTGTGTGTTTTTGTGTGTGTGTGTGTGTGTGTGTGTGTGTGTGTGTGTGTGTGTGTGTGTGTGTGTGTGTGTGATTGGATCGCCTCGGTGGGATCACCACCTTACCTGACCATCTCATGGTCAGATCCAAACTCCTCATGAGCATTCAACCCCGTCATCCAAGGGCAGCTCCCAACAAAAGGCTCAACTGTGCAGCATTGAACAACCCCACCTCCAGAGCCAACCTCCGGCGACTCCTTGCTGAAAACCTTGACAAGATCCCGGAGGAATCAGGTGACTGGCCAGCTCTGCACCAGGCTATCCAGAGCACAGCTTCGGAGGTGCTTGGCCAGTCAAGGAGACGCCACCAGGATTGGTTTGACTGCAACTCAACCGAGATACATACACTTCTGAAAGCAAAGCATGAGGCCCATAAAGCTCTCCTGTCCTGCCCTACATCTCTCACCCGTAAAGCCACCTTTTCTGCAGTTAGAACAGTGACCCAGCGAGCACTCCGTATCATGGAGGACACCTGGTGGGTGCAGAAGGCAAATGAGATCCAAAATCTGGCAGACTGTAACAACACCCAGGGCTTCTACAATGCCATCAAAGCACTGTATGGTCCCAAGAAGCGGGCAATTGCTCCAGTCCGATCAGCTGATGGCTCTGCACTCCTCAAGGACCACCATGAGATCCTTGCCCGTTGGGCAAACCACTTTGAACATCTTCTCAACCATACCAACCCTGTCAACCCACACATTCTGGACAATCTTCCAGACCTGCCAACAATCATGAGCCTCGACGCCCCACCATCCTATTCTGAAACCCAGCAAGCCATTGCGGGCCTAAAGAACAACAAAAGCGCTGGACCCGATGGCATCCCTGCAGAGGTTATCAAACACGGAGGTTATCTCCTCACGCGCCGACTGCACCTCCTGATTCAAAATATCTGGGAACATGGGACCGTCCCGCAGGATTGGAAGGATGCTAACATCGTTGTTATCTATAAGCAGAAAGGGGACAGAGCAGCCTGTGGGAATAGCCGAGGAATCTCTCTCCTCTCCACCGCAGGAAAGATCTTGGCCAAAATCATGCTCAGCAGGCTGGTCGAGCACATCTCAGAAGGTGTGCTTCCAGAAACCCAGTGTGGCTACCGGAGGACTAGATCCATTATTGACATGATCTTTGTTTTAAGACAGCTAATGGAGAAAAGCAGAGAACATCACAAGGATCTGTACATAGCCTTCATCGATCTCAGCAAAGCCTTTGACACCATCAACCGTGAGTTGCTCTGGAAACACCTCTCCAAACTTGGGGTGCCACCCAAGTTTCTCTGCATCCTCCAGCAGCTGCATGATGGGATGCAAGCCAGAGTGCTCATCGGAGGACTCCAGTCAGAGCTCTTCAAGGTGAAAGTCGGGGTGAAGCAGGGCTGTGTCTTGGCTCCAGTGCTTTTTAACATCCTCCTCTCTGCCACCACGTGCCTCTTCCACCGTGGCATGGGACATGAAGACGGTGTCCATATGGAATACCGCCTAGACGGAAGCCTCTTCAACATCAGACGGCTCCAGGCTCACACAAAGACAAAAATCTGTCAGATCTGTGAGCTTCAGTATGCTGATGACTGCACTATACTAGCTCACAGTTCAAACTCTATGCAGCACGCCCTGGACACCATTTCCAATCTGTACCAATCCTTTGGTCTTCAGATCAACATTAAAAAAACTGAGGTCATGTTCCAACTCGCTACCCCAACTTCCACATCCCCTAGCTTTCACATTAATGGCACTCCACTAAACGTAGTGGACCATTTCACCTACCTTGGCTCCACTTTATCTTCAAACTGTTCCCTTGACAC
Organism: Hippocampus guttulatus; assembly: GCF_054856545.1. Classification (NCBI taxonomy): domain Eukaryota; kingdom Metazoa; phylum Chordata; class Actinopteri; order Syngnathiformes; family Syngnathidae; genus Hippocampus; species Hippocampus guttulatus. The sequence continues at coordinate 14,018,482 of NC_141269.1, forward strand.
TGAAGTCCACACCCGTATTAATAAAGCATCATCATCCTTTGGTCGCCTACGCAGCAGGGTCTTTGAAAACCGAAACCTGAAGACCTGTACCAAGATTGCTGTGTACAACGCAGTGTGTCTCTCCACTCTGCTCTACGGGTCAGAGTCATGGACTCCATATCGCCGGCACATTACTACCTTGGAAGCCTTCCACATCCGCTGCCTGCAAAAGATCCTTGGCCTGTCCTGGGAAGATCGAATTCCCCATACAGACATCCTCAAAAGCACCAATTCCATCTGCATGGAAGCGGCCGTGGCGAAGAAACATCTTCGGTGGATTGGACACACCATTCGCATGCCAGACAACCGCCTGCCCCGCCAGGTCCTCTATGGCCAACTGAGAGGTGCAAAGCGTTCTTCTGGGGGGCAAAAGCGGCGCCTCAAGGACTACAGCAGGGACCTCCTAAAGCGAGCCAACGTCAACCCCACGCAGCTTGAAACACTTGCACTCAACAGACCAACCTGGCAGATCACTTGTGCCACTGCAATCTCTGAAATACACAAAATTAACCAAGCCAGACGAACCGAGAAACGCATTCAACGACACCAGCGGGCAGCTGGTACCCCCCTGGTATCCGGTTTCCCTTGCTCCATCTGTGGTCGAGTCTGCGGCTCAAGAATCGGTCTCTATGCCCACGAGAAGTGGCACCAGCGACAGAGTCGCTGACACCCCCCCCCCCCCCACCCTACCCATCCTCCCCTCCCTTGGAGCAAGTGTCATCATCAGACATGATGGACAGCTAGAAAGAAGTGATTGGTATAAGGGTGCATCTGATTTCATGAAACCATGACTGTGGATGCTTTGATGCAATTTCAACAATTACTTCTACGCCATGTTGTTTGCTTGCCATGCTGTGAAAGTAACGATTTTATTGACAAATAACAGTAACAATTGAATGTTCCTTATTTAAAACACATTATATGCATTCAGATTAATTTTACATGTATTTTTAAAATATCTGTAACACAAATGTGACAGACTGTCAAGATCTCTATGGAATATTGCGTTCATGTGATAATGGCAGCAAAATCATAGCGATGAAAATGTTTCCCAAGGCATAGGAGTGGCCGGAGTGGCTAGTTCATGTCTTAACAAGAAGTCTTGATAACAAACAAGTCACTTGATAATCATTGCCAGCACTCAGGAAGGACAAACATACAAAATCCCAATCCATTCAAGATTTTCCGGATCTGGCTGGTTGAGTGGAAAATGCGGCAAATAAAAAAGGATTCTGCTCATGGGCCACCGCCTGATTGAATGTAGTGCAGCCTTACTGATTAATTTCCCTCAATCTGTGTACAAACAAATCAGAGAAATCTTTGAGTAAACATTGTGTAAAGTGTTTTGCTTTTTGAGTCACACTTACGTTGCTTTGTTTGTGCCTGGTCTGTTCTGAGCTTCTGAAAGAATGAAGTGGCAAGGCTGAGCATATGTGTGATGCTGTTTTGCCGTGTGTTAAACTTGTTTCGGGGCCTCACCTGCGCTTCTTCTCCAGTTTCCATAGAATATCAGCGGGATGACCGCACAAACCAGAAGAGCCAAGCTCACGGATACAATGATGACCACAGTGGTGTCTGTGAACATTACAGAGGTCGGCAAGAATGCAGTTTCAGACAAACCAAAAAAAAAATGTAGTTGGAAGTTATGCAAAACATTCGAAAAGTATCATTACTGTGGCTGGACAAAGTCTGCTTACATGAAGAACCCCCGAAAAAAGATCCATCCATCTAATGTCTGTCCCACGTTTGTGTGTGTGTGTGTGTGTGTGTGTGTGTGTGTGTGTGTGTGTGTGTGTGTGTGTGTGTGTGTGTGTGTGTGTGTGTGTGTGTGTGTGTGTGTGCGTGTGTCTGTGTGTGCGTGCGTGCATGTGCATACAGTATATACACCGTATATAAAATACATATACAGCCCACCATGCTGCCTTTCCTTCGAACAAAATTTGACCAAAAAATAAGTCAAAATAATTTACTATGTGATTTTAAATGGATAAAAATGGATTATTTTATATTTCTATCCTTTACAACAACATTGTTTTCTCTGTGAATATGCCTCTATAGGATGGTACACTCATGGAAAGACGTATCAGTAACCAGCTAAAATTAATTCACCAAAGTTTTATTGCCGCACCCGATCTTATTTTAGTGAACATTTTGACCTTCTTCAGTTACTAGTCAGAGACATGATGCCGTTGAATGACTTGCTCGGGAACTGAAAATAATCTCTCCATTTTTGACCGCTTATTCGATTTAGGTTCATGAGTGAGCTGGAGTCTTTTCCAGTTGAATTAGGGTGAGAGGCAGGGAACACGGTTCCTACATAAACTGACAATTTGCCCTTGCACTCGCACACATGGGCAATTCACATATTTAGGTCACTTATCGTCAGAATCAGAATCATCTTTATTGGCCAAGTATGTAGAACACACAAGGAATTTGTCTCCGGTATAACACGCTGCATTAGTATCATCATAAACAGGGACATGACAAATAGGTATTGTAGAACATTTTGTAATGTAAGTGAACCGTAGTGCGGTGGTACCACCCCATGACAACTGTGAGACAATGTGCAAAGTATCAAGCAGAGCTAAAGTGATCAGTGGTAGAATACAATACTATGACAGTTGTACAGTTGGTGAAGAAAATCATTGTGTAGTCATGCACGTTTGTGGAATGTTTGGTACACCCATGAAAGCAAGGGGGTAATGTCAGTTTGTAATTTTCGTTCATCTTAGTTTTATTTACTCGTTATATTTGATCTCAACATATATTCATAGTTGTACTCTGTTGAGCTGTGGGTTTGAGATCATGTTTTGTTTCATCTCGTTCTACTTTGTACTGTAGTTTATGGCATTCACTGGAGTTATCTGAACCCTGTTTAAAATTGGGAATATTTTTTTATTCAGAAAAGTGAGTTTTCCACTTCAACGCTTCCATCATGTTTGCTGAAATTAACTCTTAAGATTATGTTACTGATGAATATTAAAAACTTAACAGATATTGTGTTATTTCCAAGGTAAGTTACATACTTCAAGTGTGTGAACTTGCACAAAAAAAAAAAAAAACATTATTCCTGACCCATCTGTCCATGATGAGATGTACCGTGTGCTGTTGTTAGAGGAACTTATGATTCGAACCTGATAGTTTGGTTGTCGTTCTCTGGTTGGTCTCCTCCTTGGTGATGGACGTTGTTGATGCTGCTGGCAATCTCACAGTGCTGGATGGAATGTTTTCTGTAAGTGTCTGCAGACTCCCAGAGGGGGGAGATCCAGGAGGGAGTGCTAACACTTTAAGACAACAAATACATGTTTTTATTATGTGGGTTTATTGTCTCACAGGTTTTAAGAAAAAAGCCAATGGGCTTTATTTGACACTCCCATAGAACAAAAGACAAGTCATATCCTCTGGTTAGTATAATTTGAAAGGATCTTGTACTAAGTCATTTGACGACATTCAACTATAGTAACAATGTACAGTAATTTTGATTCACGGATTCTTGGGAAATCAAATCAACAAGTATCTCCATCTGGTTTGAGAAGTTCTCAAAAATGACAAGTAATAGGTGAATAAAGTCTCCCCGCCAGCCACCCGTCATCTTTTTCAAAAAACATTCAGCATGTGCATTAAGTCTCTTGATATTTTTCAAACCACTGAATGCCTCATTTTATGACTACTTACAATAATTTGAGTCAACCCATCAAATGTTTTTATTGTTTTGTTTGGTGCTATGCTTTCGTCTGTTTATTAAATTACACGTAAATGTTACCATTGTGTAAATAAAGCACCCGTTGCCTGCGGATGCTTTCATTTTTGTCAGGTTAGCTCTCATTGATTAAATGGTGGGAGAATCACAACATAGATATAATTTAAGAACATGTCTGTGCATGGTTGTTATAAATGAAAGCTACAACCGCTGCTTTGACCAGCTCTGTGAAACAAGACCAGGGCTGGGCAACTCCAGGCCAAGAGAGCCGCATTCCTGCTTATTATAGAAGTTTCCCTCTTCCAACATACCTGATTCTAATGACCAGGATTGGGTTGTTGGGAGAGTGAAACTTCTAATACAAATAGAACTGCGGCTCTCAAGAATCTGAGTTGCCTGCTACCCCTCACATACATAGCAGCAATTTTTAGTCGTTTTCACTTTTGATCTCACTATGTATGAGCACTCCTCAATGCTGAAGTCAATCTCACTGATGGATCTCATAATTATAATACATTGTTACAATTTATCCCTCCAGAATAGATGCAAATAAATCTGACGGGAAATGACTTAGAAAATCTCTATACATTGAACGATCACACAATATTTGGAATAAAATAACAATAACATAAACAAAACCAATTTATGCCATTTATTGTGACCAAAATGTTCATATGAGACTACGGTAAATTCAGAACTCACCAGAGAGGCAGCAAAACAGGACAACATGAAGAACGTCCATCCTTGAGACGAAGAGGTCTAATGCTTCTCATTTGTCGCCTGCTTAAGTAATACAGTACCATGTAACATGAGTGCCCTACAGAAAAGCTACAAAGAATTCATTGTGTTTTGTATTCGGTGGAGTTGAAGACAAAGAATATCCAGTCGGATCAGTCAGATTGCCGATTCCTCTTCCTCTTCCCTTATCTGATGCTCAGTCTGCCCACGACGACCTTCCAGCCTCAACATGAATGTCTGCAAGTGTTGTTTCTGCAGAGGGATGTTTATCTTGGTGCCTGACCAACACAAAATGCTGGGAGGCCTGAAACGGAAATCTGCTGACTGTGTCACGGGTATCAGTAGTTATTCTTGGTAAATAAAGTTAAATACATGTTCCTTGTGACTATCCAAACAAAGTTACTCTCAGATTTATTGTATCATGCTTATACAACAAGCAACAGCTTGTATTGGTTCAGTTCCCACCTGTCATCGGCTGCCAGCAGTTCAAATTGTTGACTATAGTTTGAATTTAGAGCACAGTGACAGTCGAGAACAGGACCTGGGACTGGAAACCCCTTAAATGTTCTGTCTGTGAACCAGGGGCGATTCTAGGTTTGTGGGGTATGTGAGGGTTGGGATCGGTGATGGCACTTAGCAGGAAACGTGTGCGACAAGTCTATGGGTAAGCTTGTGAGTACAGTAAACCAAATCCACTGGGTTTTGATGAGTCACAACAAAGGAGTATATACAGTGCTGTGAAATAGTATTTGCCCCCTTGCTGATTTCTGTGTTCTTTGCCTATTTATCACATAGAAAGGTTTCATCTAAATGCCAATTTAATTTATTAAGGCACAAGAAGAAAAAAAAAAATCCAAAACTACCTGTCCCTGACAAGCGAGCGACAACACAAGATTTGGCCTTGAGTGATTGAGCAGTGTTTTTGTATTTTGAAAATGACTGGCGGGGACTTATTCACATTACCTAATGCTCAGTTCAGTAACCTCAACAATTATTAAATGTACAAATTGTAAATTGTAATGTACAAAATGTGTTCAAATGATGTATTTAGGATAAATTACTTGCCTCACGTTTTAGTGCACATCAACCATGCACCCATTCATTTCCCGATCCGTTTTATCCTCACAAGGTTCGCGGGGTGTGCTGGAGCCTATCCCAGCTGTCTTCGGGCAGTAGCCGGGGGCCACCCTGAAGTGGTTGCCAGTCAATTGCAGGGCACACATAGACACAACCATCCACTCACACCAAGGGACAATGTAGAGTGTTCCATTAACCTGCCATGTATGTTTTTGTAATGTGGGAGGAAACCGCAGTACCCGGAGAAAACCCATGCAGGCACGGGAAGAACATGCACACTTCAAACAGGAAGGCCGGAGCCGGAATTGAACCCTGCACCTCTGCACTGTGAGGCAGACGTGCGAACCAGTCGATCACCAGGCCGTCCATTTTAGTGCATACCGAAACAGAAAAAGCACAACTCTGGTTGGAGTTCACAGTCAGTGAGTCAATGTCATTCAGTCACTATTACTCAACATAAGAGGGAAATACGTTACCGGTACATAAAAATTCAAATTCCTTTTAAAAAACATGTGCAAAATATTTATGGAATTGTCATATTATAAGTAATATATACTGATTTTAAGAACAACTTCTTAATGTAGCCATCTTGAATAAGAAAGCCATCTGATGAATCGAGTGTTTTTAGTTTAAGTAGAAGTTGCAGTTGTTGTCATTTTCCTAGATGCTCGTTTTAACCAACTGACTGACTTCAGTTTGTCCTGTGGGTTCGGTCATTCATGATTATGAGACAAACGTGTAGATATTTGCTTACCTTTTAAAGTATCCTGTTTGAGGCGGCGCATGTGTATTCCTGACTGCACTGCAATGGCTGAAAGGTCTCACATCTGAGTCCAAGATATCATCATACAGCTCACTTGCCAAGTCGACAGATCAGTAAACACAGTATAAGCAATCAAATCCTCTCACTTTTTATTGCTGTTAACACAATGCCGTAGCTCCAGTCCCCTTATACACAAATATTTCAGCAAAATAGAATCTCATTCATAAAATGTAACATTCAAAAGATAGGCTTTTTTTTTTTTTTTTTTTTTACAATCTAGCCTATAATATCTTACATTTTCCAATGAGGCATTTACAATATGGGTCACTAGGTATTATGTCCCATATCTATGGTGTGACAACAGTACACAACATTATCTGCCATGTGGTGCTATACAAAAAATAAAACTGAATTGGCAGCTTAAGGAGGGGGCAGGGTGGGTCGGTGTGTGGGGGTGTGGGGCTTGAGTCCACTTTAGCGTGTTTATGACCGAGGTAAAACCTGGGCGATGGTGTCCCTGGCGCTTTGACTGAGCCTCTCAGGGAACTTGACCTCATATTCCACAATGAGGTCGCCTCGACGATCAGGGCGCTTGGGATACGGTAGCCCCTCACCGCTGATGCGTCTCTTCATCCCGGGCTGCACCACATCCGTTGATGTCACTGTGACGACTCGGCCTTCCAGTGTCGGTGCGTTGACCGTGCAGCCACATAAGGCCTGAAGGCAGAAGGAACATCCAAGTGAGTTCCACATCAAGAAAAAAACATTCCTCATTTGGGTATTTCCAGCACATTGAAAATGTATACAATATTGATTCTGAACTTACATCTCTGAGTGAAATCCTGGCTGTGTAAACAATGTCAGAGTTGTCACGCTTGAACAAAGCATGCGGTTTGTCCTTTAACACAAAGACCACATCAGCTGGAATGTTTGTTGGGGTTTCATCCCCCTCCTTGGGAAATGTGATTTTCGTGCCTTCCTTCCAACCCTTCTTTATCTGCACCTCCAGGATTTTCTCCTCTCTTCTCAGCGTTCGCCCGTCAGGATTCACCCTTTTGCGAGAAATCTTCATTTTCTTTGTGCAACCAGACAGCACTTCTTCCAAGGTCACCCGCAGCTCATGCACCAAAGGGGGGTCTTGTTGTTTCTTCACAACACTACTGTGACCGCCAAACCCTCCCAAACCAGAGCTGAAGGAGCGGGGGAAGCCGCCGCCACCCATTCCAAAGCGGGCAAACGCATCATCAGTGTCCATATCCTCATCCATGCCGCCATTGCGGCCGCCAAAGAATTGCTCAAAAGGATTTCGTCCTCCGAAAAACTCTGAAAAGATGACGTGTGGGTCACCCTGAAAGGTGTAGCTGAAGTTGCCTGGACCACCGCCACCACCACCTGAGGGACCGCCTCCTTTCAGACCTGATTGAGAGGGGGGGAGAACACAGATATGAATGGTAAAATTAATGTACCGATGAAAAAGTCTGTTGTTTTTTGTGCTACCCAATGATGCATGTTTTTTCTCAAATATATTATTGTCTGGTGTAATTCTCACGTCATCATCATCAATCTGGTGCCTGCAAACATACTGATCCAGACATCTAGGTCACAAGTACAGGTAAATAAAAATAATTTAATACTGGAAAAATATCTAATTTTCCATACTAAAAATAGCAATGAATGGCCTGTTGTATTCCAGAATTGCACTACATGGTGACAATAAACTATAATCTGAAGAAAGCATGAGTCTGATGACACATATTTGTGTGATGTCCCTCAGCATGAAAATCGTAAGGTTTTTGCAAAAGAACAACTGGAAGGTATATCCTGGAGGTCTGAATGTCCTCTCAAACTTAACAGTGGCATTCTTAACAGTGTCATGCTTCAAAAATAAATGGTGGCACCAAAAGCATTAGCCAGATCAAAGTATAAGAAATGGAAAAACAAGTAGTAGTATTACATTATTGCCGGTAGCAACATTCTTTAGCATGCATAAGTTAATGCACCAAGAGTATTTACTGTTCCAGGTCTCTTTGGGGGGGGGGGGGGGGGGGATAAATAAATAAATACCGGCCACACAAAAAAAAGACTACTTCGGAGTTGACTGAAAAACGCAATGCTTTGTCAACTTCTGCTACAAGTACAAAAATTAAGGACTTGGTATTTGCCATTTTCTGATTCACTTGTCCTCAATTGTAAGATACTTTTCATCCTCTTGTTGTCTGTTTATGAGCGAGGAAATTACATCACATTTTATTGTCACATGTGCTGCATGTGACAATAAAGTTGTACTATACTTGATACTTGACTTGACTTGATCTTCTAGGCCACTCCTCTCGGCTGACGTACAAGGAGCCGGACCAGTCATTTCCAGTTTGGCTGTGTGTAGAATTATTTTGTATAATGTCCTATGTGTTGTGTTGTGTTGTGTTATTTTGACTTCAAAATGGCGCCGCGAGAGTGGCTGCCTTTCCAGCAGCTCCTATATTTTGTTGTTCTACTTCTTCCTTTGCTAACTTTGCTGCTGTGAATTGGGAATTTCTCCATTGCGAGACTAATAAAGGTTTTCTTATCTTTTTTTTTTCTTATAATTTTCTCTTCGGACACTTATTAATCTTCCTGTTGTGTTGCTGTCAAAAGGTAGATATGCTCCACTTGAATGAGAGCCCAGCTAAACCTCTGTAAAGTATACTCACTCATCCAAACCCTTAATTGCGGCCTTTCACGATAACGTGGTTAGCTTTGCAAATAGCAGCTTGCTGCTGCAGCGTCTCGATGCAGGTGACATAAGCAGCCCAGCAAAGCTTTATGGGACGGTCTCCGTAGGGAAAAAAACTTGTTCTCAGTTGTTGTTGTTTTATTACATTCTATGCTGATGAGGCTCAAAATGCAAACTGCTAAGGTTGTGTAGTTTAAGGAGTACCCGGCATGCCTTGGGGGACTTTTTGTTGTTGTTGTAAATAGTTAATAATAATTATGGGTTTGTTGTTGTTAATGTATTCTTTCCCAAAGTACTGTAGTAGTAGTCATTATTGCATTCACTCACCTGGTTATTTATTAATTTTCATTAGCCATTAGATTTAATTATGCCCCGTACGTTTGTAATGTAGGATGACTGTACAGTAGAGTAGTGTACTGCATATGATTCACTTCCCTACAACCATACTGTAGTTGTTTAGTCTGCCACCTGGTGGCAGCTGTACGGCATAAGATTCAAAGTTTACGCCTAACGTTCTTGTAACAGGCACTTTCCTCCATATGACAAATGACGATAGATGCAATAGTAGACAAGTGAAAGGACGGAATGATTTCTATCGTGTTCACGATAGAAATTGTCATATTGCCCAGCTGTAAGGAAAGCTGTGACTCAATTTATGTTGAGTGTTTATGAAAGTTGCTTGTTGCTTTGATGAAAAATAGTCACTAGAAGGGTCGGGATAGTTGCTAAGTGATTTGGCAAAATTGATATTTTAGTAAATTACCTCTCTATTGGCAGGCATGTTGTTCGTGCTTTGAACTGTGCAAATTGATGATTACAAAAACATCAAAAAAGCTGTCTTGATAAATTAACACAATTAAGTTGAACCCCCCCCCCCCCCCCCCCTGAACCCTGTAATAGAGATTTGCCTCTGATTGAGTCAGTTAAAACTCAAAGAGCAGATTAAAAGAGCGAAGGTTAAAATTCAGGTGGGACATTGGATGTTTTGTATGCTTCCTGCCTGACCACAGGACACCATTAAGCAAGGCAACAAGACTTACTTCAAATAAAATAACAACATAAATAAAATCACGCGTTAAAAGTGTATATGATGGATAAGATAAATTATGTAATATTTAAAATTGGAAGAAAGTTTGACTCATTCCACAGGGACCTTGCTGTGTATGTCATTACCATGGTAACAATACGTGGGCCAGCGAACACGTTTCTCCAGTCATACAAAACAAAAGGAACGGGTACAGTAAAAATCTATTATAATTACTGTGCTGACGTATTCTACTATGTATATTTATGGCCCACATTCACGTCTAATCTAGAGGACTCGACTTGCCATCCCAAGTATTAAACAGTGTGACGCTTGATTTAAATTTGGAAGACACGTCACTTCCATGTTATTTGTATCCATCTTTTAATTCGTACAAGTCTGACAACACAACTAAGGACTAGCAGCGGAGTCGCTGCTTTAAGAGGTTTGCTTTTATATCCCGGCCCAGACAACAAAGTTCGACGACTAAACTTAAATCGAGTGAGCTCTATTAGGAACGCGTTCCATTAGGCACACTACCAAACGACGTCTGTGTGTTGCTACCATCAAAAGTGGCCCACCAAAAAAAATTACTGGGTCGCTATTTCAAATAAACAAAATGAAAAGCTTACCCTCTTCCCCAAAGCGGTCGTAAATATCCTTTTTCTTTGGGTCGCTCAGAACATCGTAAGCTTCGGCGATTTCCTTAAATTTCTCCTCGGCTCCCGGCGACTTGTTCTTGTCTGGGTGGTAACGCAGAGCTTGCTTACGATAAGCTTTCTTGATGTCGTCCTCAGAGGCGTCTTTTTTAATTCCCAAAATGTCGTAGTAGTCTTTCCCCATTCTGCCCGCCCAACCGGCAGCCAGTCAGTCGTTTGAATGCAAAACTGTCGGAAGAGCCTTGAGTCCTCGTTCAATGCCGGGTTTCAAATCTGCGACACACCCGAGACAGTGTGACTATAAACCGTATGGAAACTTCCAGAGATTTCCAAAACAAGCCAGTACAATCTCCGCTGTGCAGAATCCAGCAACTGAAATAAACCACGCCCCACACACGTCAACAGTGATGCCTTCATGTACAGTAAAGCTCCATCCCTTTTTAGTCTGTCCATAAAACAAACTATTTTTAAAGTAGCATGTGGTAGTTCTTATTGCACAGCCAACATAAAACATTATGAGTTGAAAATGCGACATAAAGACAAATGCGCAACACTCTAGAGCGGTTGTTCTTTCTCAACCAAACGTCAGTAAGTGCTGACTTGAACATTTGTTTGAGTAAGGTGTGGCCCAGATTTTTGCACACTAGTGAGGTATGTAAATAGTTGTTACTCAAGTAATGAAGCAAGACAGTCCGGTCACTTCTCGATCTTTTTTTTTTTTTGCGAGGGATAAAACAAACAAACGTTAAATGAAGAAAAACAAATTATTTTTTTCCTTCAGGATCTGTGTCCCGGGCTTCAGGTTGAGCGCTCTACGCTCTTTTCACGGTTGATGAAAAAATGGACAGTGTAACGCAAGATGCCTTTGATGATGATGGCAATTTAATGGTAGCTGTCGTTTAATACATAAAGCAACATATTGTAAATCATCTTTTACGGGCATCATTTTTGTTCCTGTATTGTTATCACATTGGATTATCGAGGGTACCTGATGTTGTGACCAGAGCTAGCTCAGGGTATATAAAAAACTAAGCACCTGTGAAAGGCCCCACAACCACTCAGGGGACCCCTGTGAAGTTAACAGTGAAGAGAGCCTTGAGTACTGTATTTAGCAAGACGATAGTAACAAATACAAGATACATGTTTAGAATACGGTATAGGTTTAGATATTTTCCCTCATCATTACATCAGTATTAGCTTGACATTGTATTTTTTTTTTGTATCTGTATTTTAAAGTTGTACCTGTTTTTCTTTTAATAATCACACTAAGTGATTTTATTTGTTGTTACACTTCCATCCATCCATCCATTTTCCGAACCGCTTGATCCTCACGAGGGTCGCGGGGGGTGCTGGAGCCTATCCCAGCTGTCTTCGGGCAGTAGGCGGGGGACACCCTGAATCGGCTGCCAGCCAATTGCAGGGCACACAGAGACGAACAACCATCCACGCTCACATTCACACCTAGGGACAATTTTAGAGTGTTCAATCAGCCTGCCATGCATGTTTTTGGAATGTGGGAGGAAATACCCGGAGAAAACCCACGCAGGCCGGGGGAGAACATGCAAACTCCACACAGGGATGCCGGAGCTGGAATTGAACCCGGTACCTCTGCACTGTGAAGTCGACGTGCTAACCACTGGACTACCAGGCCGCCGTTGTTACACTTTAATGTTGTTATTGAACTACAAATGACTTCTTCACATTTATTTTGCAGTGGTACATCAGAAATAAAGTAAGGCCAGTAATAATATTCACTACGCCACTTAGTTCTTTATCACTTGAAGATGTACTGTATAATTCAACTGTCTCGCTGTTCTTATCTCTGAATGTGTTACCTTCACAGATTAATAAACATATCAGCAGTCATTCCTTCAGGAATTAATTTATAATGTGGGTATTAATAGTGGTATTAATAGTCAATTATCATCTATATTAGAAGAAATAGAGGGCTTCAAAATTAAATTTTGCTTCATGCCAGAAAGAGGCATAGGCGGGCCCTGATTGTGACCAGTGAGCATTGGCATTAACACGTGACATACTGCTGGTCTTATAAATTTATATACGTCGGCAGGGTTTGAAAGATGTGTACCACTATGTAAAACACAAACAAGAACATGAATGATCAGGCACAACAAACTGATTTAATTTTACATAATTTTTCACATTCACATTTTTATTTGGATACATAGCAATACAGAAAATTATTAGATGCTTTTATTGTTATTTTCCCTAAAAAAATGCCAACATTTCTCAAATTCTGCCGGGGTATGGTCTTCATTTCTGAGTACAAATGTAACAGTTCGTATGGACAACGACCTTCCAATTCACCAGAGTCGTATTTGCTGAAAGCGGAAATTCTTCCGACTAACACTAAATCTGATTCGCTAATAGGGATCGTTTAGCCCGCCCAATATCCGCTCAGCGTTTTGGACATTAGTTCTCTGATTGGAGGTTGCTGCGTCAATCATTTGTGATACCAAGGAAAGGACTGACAAGATGAAGCACTACGAGGTGAGTAGCGACTATGAGTAATTCAACTCAGTGTGGCGTTTACGTAGATTTGAGCAATTTAATGAGTTGCGAATGTTTTGTGTGACTACATCGCAGTGAACACCCTGTCATTAGCCAATCTTTGGTTATGCAGGAGTTAGCATGGTACAGCACGGCAGTTTACATCGACTGCCTGCTGTGACCGAAGCTTTGTGTTTGAGCGTATTCTGACCTCAGCGTTTTTTATTGGTGAGGGTACGCTCTCATCGCTGAATTAGTCGTAGTCAGAAGACTAGTGTGTCGCGTTTCTTTAATCTGCAATTGAACTAAACATATCTGCTATCCGAAGACATCGCGTAACACGCTGCATCACCGCCATCTCTGGCTGGAATGACTCATGGCCTTCTTTGTCATGTTATTACTCAATAATCCACTTGATAAGACAGTCTTGTTGCAACGGTCCCTCTTGGCCTAGCGAAGATTTTTCACGTCTCTGCAAATCAAGATGAAATTCACGTGTTTGATCGTGTGGAAAACACAACCAAAACAATGCAAGTACCGAAAGAGGGAAATAAAATGTCTCCTTGAGTTCCAAGAGCCCCCACAACCCATCAGACAGGATTGAAGCAGAATGACAGAAACCAACTCGACAAGTGTTTCTTGGCACTAATGGGTTTGTGAACCTGAGTGGGAATTTAACAACAACACATGAATGATACAAATCCAGGGACCATGTGGACACATCATAAATAACGATGCTCGGGATAAAATAAATCCTGTAAGAAGCAGCACATTTAATAAAGTTTGATGATTAGAGTGTATTTTATTTTTTACCCTTAAGGTAAATGAACATGTACATTAATCTGTCACATATATGAATGAGATCCAATGTAGTAGTGATGTCATAAGGCTAATAATGTTTAATGCTGTGATTGGCATTGTATTCATTGGACAATATATTTGTTATTGTGGTCATCGTTAGCAGTAGTGTAGAAGGGCACTGAATTTTACTGAAAAATTTGGTGCTTAATCGTAGCCAAAATATTAGCACATTGATGCAAAGCTCTATCTGGACATGACTAACAATGCAATCTTGTTCCAAAACATTTGCCATGGATTGTATTAAATAATATATTAACATTATTTGTCTTTATTATCGTTATTGTTAAACCATTTGTACCATCAAATTTGAAGTACCTCAAACTAGTGTAAATACAACAATTTGGATTTGATTTATATTTAAATGTATGCTCTTGCTAATGGTATTTGTTATTATTAGGCTATGTTCACACTGAAGAGTGTGATGCTCAATTCAGATGATTGATTTGTTTTTTGTAAAATCCGACCTTTTTATGTACCCCGGTACTTGTTCACATTCCAAAAATAGAAGTGACTTAGAATGTGAACACAATGTGTCCGTGATGTGACATGTATACTTCAGTTGATGGGTAAAAGTTTTAATAAATTGCCAAATTGGTACAGTTTGGATTAGTTTGTTAACCGTCAAAATTCAAAATATTGAATACAGGACTGTACTTGGTGGACATGGGGATACACATTAGTTTTTTATTTTTTTAATCATGGAGTTACTTCCTTGCAGGGATGGGTGTACTGATTCAGTGGTAATGATATTTTGATAATCTCACGAGAATCAAGTGTTCGGAAATTTCTCCAAGCACGCTTTGCTCATCTCCGACCATTTGGAAACTCACAGCATTGTTGGAATGTGCCATTTGGTTTTATAGACTAGAGTGCCACACTTTGGGGGTGCCTGGAGTGCGCTCTGGCTGCTCTGACTGTGGACACAGAGCGTCAGAGCCTGAGGCTTGACAAGATGGAAGTTATTCATGAAAGATGCAAGGGTTCTGGGCTGTTGTGGGATTTGAATGGATTTGACAAAATGTTGGTAAATTCAAGTAAAGTGATGATGCTCTGCTTCTTGGAACGCTTTTCTCACAGCAAAGTTAGAGCGTCAGATTAAATTTGTGAATGCACTCTAATTAATAAATTTAATAAAAAGGCAATGTGTCCCACAATTGTTAGGAGAATTTACTACATACAAGATGTATGACAAATGTGATTACAGTTTGCTACTGTTCCTGAAAACGTGTTCAAATATATGTAATTTTTTTATTGTATTAAAAAAAAGACAACTTAATTCATAATTATTTGAAGAAATTACAAGTACTTCTAAATTGCATTCCTGTAAGGACATTTGTTTGATGAATAATCCTGCTCACCAAAGTTATTGTTCATTTGACAAATTAAAATGTCAAGTTAAATGGGAAATCAACTCAAAGATTTTCTTTACTATAATATTTTCAATGTGCATCCACTCGTCTCAACACGGCATCCTGAGTCATCTTTTTTATTTATTTATTTTTTGTGTAGTATGAATTAATCCAAAAAATCCACCTCGTATGTATCTCGCGGGTGGCCATTTTACCACTTGCTTTCGACTGAAAATGACTTCACAGTTGCTCAGGACTCAAGTGACGACTGATCACAGCTCACCTTTTTCATGAGTTTGGTCATGTGACGTTTGCTAGCATTTGCTGTAATTGGTCGTAACCTGAGACCTAAACAACTGTGATGTCATTTTCAGTCGACAGCAAGTGGCAAAATGCCCACCCCCAGAGAGGGATAAAAACAACTGGATTTCACATTCCACAAATGTAATATTAATCGTAATGCCGCTTTGAGACTAATGGGGGCGCATATAATATATTATTGCAAAGATATTTTTTAGATGACTTCCCCTTTAAGTAATATAGTTTTTTTTTTTAAATCAACATGTTATGAACAAAACATATAACAATTGTTAAATGGGCGGTGATTGTCAAGTGCTTAATTAGGACAAAAACCCCCCCACACAAAGTATCGGTTTTGGTATTTAGAAAAAAAATTATCGGTTTTGGTATTTACAAAAAAATTGGTATTTACAACTATTCGATATGAAATTGGTTCAAAATTGTCTGGTATTGCCCATCACTACTTCCTTGAAACAAAAGCTGGATGAACATTTGCTTGAATGTCTCTGGACGAAAGCAGTCATAGCATTCATTACTTGTTTTTTTCTTTTTCAAATATTTTATTGTGAATTTTTCTCTTCACTAGCATTTTTGTCCCGTTGTCGTACTGAACACAACTTTATTACCTCTGCTGGTGGAAGCCAATTAGTGCACTCCATTTGGACCTAGTTGATTAAACAAACAACAATCAATTCCACACATTCTACGCAATACTTGACGATTATCATGACAATCACTAATTTTAAAAACAAAAAAATCCATGTGTTAGTTTTGTAAAATATAACCCAGACTGCACCAGAGGGCCATAAAATCCCTACTTCTTTCTCTCTCTTACACTGTAGACCAACTGTGTCTAGTAGTTGCTAAACCCTGCAAATCGACTCCCAACATTCAAATAATAATGATTTGACAATCACAATCTTACCTTGCAGAGGGATCTGGCAAATTAGCCCATCTTTGCTTGTGTTTACCGTACCAAGAGCTGTTGAAGTTAAATTCTCCTCGCTTCACCCTCAGCTCATTGTGCCTTAGACTGACAGGCTGTTACTATTAGCTTGAGCCTTTATATAGACAAGGATGAGAGGGCGTGAGGGGTATAAAGTGGCCATGGGTATGCTTGGATGCTTGGCCTCAAGAACAGTATCATGGGGCCATATGCCCCCCCCCCCCAATATTGTCCCTTTTTTTCAATATACAGTGGATCCTATCGACCTGTAATTAGTCAAATGAGCAGTTTAAGTAATCATCAAAAAGTGTGTGTACTATATATATATATATATTAATATTATATTAGTCATCAAAAATGACAACCCCTGATGTAAACGATTCTCCATTAGACAGTAAGTACCCTGCCAACAAACAAACAAAACAATGTGGCGCTCTACGATGCACAACCATGCCAAATAGCAACGCTCTAATAAGTACCGTTCAACTTTAACGTTGGCCTCTGGGCTTGCGAGTGATGTGAAAATACGTTGGCGCATTAAAATTCGATGTTCATCGACAAGTCCGACAGTAAACACGTCTGAGTTGAAGCGCCACGTTGCAAGGTTTAACTGTATGTCTTTCATTGAGAAATGACAACGGTATGAGCAACTGTTGATCATCAGAGGGTGGAGAGGCATGGGTGGGCTTCAGCAAGGGGAATGCCCTAACTTAGTGAGAAGAATCTGTGGTATTATCACCTTTGGGTGGCAAAAAAGGCAACTCCTGCTGTGTGTGACTGAAAGATGGGAAAAGAGGGTTTGAAACTACCAGTTAACCAACAGAACCTGTTGAAGAAGTCAGGTGTTTTTAAGAAACAAATGGCAATGTCAGTCTAATGACATCACCCCATAGACATATGGGGGGGGGGGGGTCAGTGGCAAAAGGGTTATGCAGCGTTAGCAGTTGATTTTATATTTAGCTACAGGGAGAGGAGGAGATGGGGTCGAACGGTGTTGGTTGTCATAACACCTCTGTCCCTTCTGACAACTTAGCTGTAGACTAGACTGAGCGGTGTCAGACTGTTTTTATGGTAAGATTGGGAGAGGGGAGTGGCCGGGTGGGGGGGGGGGTATTGCATAATCGAATCAACTCCATAATCACGTGCCTATTTCCCTTCATGAGATGTTTGCAGATGGCCAATCCGAATCTGCAACTGTTTGCACACTTGTCCACTCTCCAGGGTTTGTTTGGCAATTGAAATAAGCAATTGGCCAGAAGCGAAGGAATGAGACAGAGGCAGCCAGTCGGGGTGGGATGGGGTTGTTGGATGAGGTAGCGGAGGAAGAGGGAGGGGCTGTCAAAGCACCAAGCATGGGGGAGACAGATTTATTTCCACAGCTGAGTGCAGCAACTCTCCTCTGGCTTGCAGTGTTTCTAGGCTTGACACTTTGGTGGTGGAGAGAAGTGAATAAAGTGAGTTCAGAAGGTGGACCGTTGACATGGATGCCCTCGCGCTTGAGGCTGCCATTGGGAAAAGGCCAGCTAACGGGATAGCGGCTGCACCTCTACTGGCCCCCGCACCGGTCAAACGTAAACCTGCTAAAAAAGCTAAAAAGGCTGTTGTTTTCTTTGAGGTGGAGATACTTGATGCCAAGACCAAGGACAAGCTCTGCTTCCTGGACAAGGTGAGCAATGACATCTGAACTCTTTTCACGAACACTCATATTACAATTTGCATGATTCTTTGCATAGCTTGGGCGTGCGAATGCTTATTGCACACAACTGGTACAACTAAGTTGGGTTCTCTGTAATGTAAAAATATCCAACTGTGTCAGTGAGAGTCATACCTTTTCGAGAACATACTGAAGCTGCCTCAGTTGTCGTCAAAGAGCGTGCAACTGTAAACGCACACTTTCACACATGACCAAACTCTGCCTGCTTGGTGTTCTGGCCACTTAGTTGAAAGGTACAGAGTCGATATGCAGTGGATGCTCAGTTTATGGTACATCACCCATATCAACCCAAATTTGAATGCTTTAGTTAGTCGATCACGAGTTGATCACTAGCCGATGCAAACGCAGTCGTGCAGTCACCATCCCAGTTAATATTTGTTTGAAAATCACTTCTTGGCTGGAAGTATTAAACAATCAAATGGAAAAACAATACGCTGATTTGCTCCCAGTAGGGCCTTGGCAGCACCTTGCAGGGCAGGAGCTGCTCATTGGTGTCTGAATGAGTGAAGGTTAGCCTCTGTAAAGCGCAAAATAAATGCACCCCATTTACCATTTAAATTTTAATTTCCTTCATTTTACCAAAACAATTCTATACCCAAACTTTGAAGGAACAAGTCGGGGAAGGCCAATTTCTTTTCAAGCATGAGTGTACCATAATATACAGGGTAATGTCCACAAGGCAAGAACTTCAGCATCCTGACTTCAAGTCAATCAAACACCTTTAAGGTGAACTAGAACAAAGATGGTGTGTGTGTGTCATTAGACCCTCTTTTAGGCTGACTTCACAAATGTTCTTCTGGATGAATAAGCAAATATTCACCAACATAATTATTAAATGTATTTATGTTTTCAGATCACTGCAGATGTGTTTTGCTAGTCGAATTTGGGTTGCTCTGACCAACCAGAGAATGGAAAAATGCGGATGTCATTCAGAGTCAATGTGCTTGCTTTGGGTGGAGAAATGAAAGGCAGATTTGTTGGAGATTCTGTGAAATTTCTCATCTATTTTAAATTACATTGATTGGTACTACTGATTCTGAAGGCCTTGGGCAGATTAGAATGACATAGCAGCACATACAGGCCATTTTCACTCCTTGCAGTGTAATGGACAGGTGTCCCAATGCTTTTGTCAATCTCGTGTAAGGCAGATACAGTACAGAAAGGATGGGGTTGCTTTGGAAGGGGATTGTTTCTATAAACGGTTTATTATGTCTAGTCAGGGTTTATAGGACGAAGCCGCAATCTGAGCACTTAATGAAGTCCAGATACTTGTGGGGGGTTGTGTGCAGTTATTTTTTTTTTTTAATGATGTCATCCTGCTGAAAAGGTCGCAAGGTCTTCAGACTGACGTGGAAAGAATTGAAGCTTGTCAGTCTAGCAAAGCTTGGGCAAGCAGTCTATTAATGAAATGGCTCTGAAAGTTCAGCACGCATGGAAAAACAAACCCATCCTGTAATTGGCGAGAGAGCTGTAACACTCAAACAAGCTCTGCTTTCCAGAGATGAGCAATTTAAATCATACACAAACTAAGTTTGCATTGTACACAATCAATTCAGTTGAGTTAATTGATACAGGGTCATTTGGTCCCATTCCAAAGCATAATACCGTGTTAGAATAAGCATTACTGTAGGTTTTTTTAGTTCTTTTTTGTGATATGTGGGAAGAATGACAGTAAGGAAAGAGAGAAAGAATACTGATGAAACTTCACAGAGTGTCACCAGAAACATCTGTTGTGGCTGTAGGGCATGAAATCATGAAATGTGCTCGTTTGATGCGAACAGAGACGGACGGGTCTTCTTCCACAAAGTCAGATGCTTATGATGGTTCCAAATGTTTTGGTACGAATTCAAAATTTTAGGGCGACACAACTCCAAACCAAGGTTAAACCCGGTAATAGTTCGGATTTTTTCATTAAACAGGTACCGTAGTTAATTTTTATTTCATTTTGAATTTTGTATTTTTGAATTTAGTTAATTTGAAGTGTGTGTCTGGATATTGTACATGGAATATGTTGTGTAAATAGATTTATTGATTGCTTGTTTGATTGATTTTTGGGGGGAGGGGTGGGGGGGAGTATGCCAACATCAGTTCACTATATAGCCATTAGTACTGTATAGGCATCAATATTTTGAGTGTTTACTACAATTTTGGGTTCATATTTAGTAAAGTTGGTTGCTGTCAGCTTGGCACGATGCCGTGTGCCTTGGCTGTGGCTGTAGGATCCTTGAAATCTGAATACCAGCTGTTGGATTGCTCATGTGTGTGTGTGGGGGGGGGGGGCACTGCCAGAGCTAAATTTACTGCTAATCACTGTCATGAATGGAAAACTGGATTGGTGTCTGTTCATCTGTGTGTTTACATCAATTGATTTGTCACGTTGTTATTTGTAGGTGGAACCAAATGCCACCATTGGGGAGATCAAGTCTATGTTCCACAAGAGCCGTAAGTGTTTTCGCTATGGCCTCATACATCGTAATTAATAGCAAACAAATGTTCACACTTGTCTGTCTGTTTCAGATCCACAGTGGTACCCAGCCAGACAATCCATTCGCCTTGACCCCAGTAAGTCATTTGTGGCTTCATTAACGTCACCTCATAGTCAATGAAGTCTGTGGTTAAACGTCATTTATCTTCAAGATGTTTTCCAGCTCCACCCACAATTGGTGAAAATCCACAAAGTAGAGAGACCATATAAAACATGAATAAAATACTGCCATTTCACTCCTCCCGCCCACGTTGAGCACGCTCACATTTATTAAAACAGACTTTTAAAGTAGTCCTTAGCTTCTGTGCTCACTCTTGCTCGTGCAGCTCTCCAAATAAAATGCAAGGCACGCTTGCTGTAAGTTATTTCAAACTCCCTGTTGAAGTTTACTATAAAACGGACACATCAAATCAAACATTGTTTAATTAAGCGGTCGACTATTTATTTATTTATTTTTTGGTCTCAATTAAAGAGATGCTACAATACAATAAAACATCAAACATACTGTAGTGTGAAGTATTTTTTTACTGACAGAATTATTATTTTTTGATAGGTTACAAACTAAAACCTGAAAATAGGTGAATTTGCAACAATGCGAGATGTCACTGTACCTTAATTAGCCTAATGCTAACATACAGTGTAATATGAAAGGTGTACTCATTATAAATCTTCAAAAAAACGACTTTAACATACATGGCCATGTCAGACTTGCCTGTATTATGTAACAAACCATAAATGACCACTTATAAAACCATCCACCATGGCGCTGGAGCATGAACGATGAACCAAGATATAATGCGATACAACATTGCAATTTTCTCTCTGGACTACATTGGACCTCTCTGAGTGTGTGTTAAGTAAAAGTGTGTACCGGTATGTTTCAGAGGGGAAATCACTGAAGGATGAGGACGTTCTGCAGCAGCTTCCTGTGGGAACCACAGCAACTTTTTACTTCCGAGACCTGGGGGCTCAAATCAGCTGGGTCACGGTCAGTACAGGTTCTACCACATCCAGTAGAGTTGAGCGATGATATTAACAGTTCATGGTTTGCCTCGACTATGTTGGAGAAGAGTATGTTCTGACTTATTTGCACAGATACAAAGGTTGCTGAAATCAGGCAGTTAAAGAAGAAGTCATGACATATCATAACAGCACAGTGAAGGCAGGCGAATTTTCCACCCAACATTGAACAAGCCACATGGCGAAAGAGCAACTGGAGCTGGAGTCTTTCACAAGGCCGCACCCTCTAAGGGCACACATCAGCACATGAATGCTACAGTGTGTGTGGGTGTGTGACGGTCAGCCTAAATTAGACTTTATCAAACCAGTTTATTGCTTTATATTGTCTTTGGCCATACATTATAACTAATCCAATGAAGCAGCCAAAATATGTACAAATATGTTTTTTGTGGCTGAATTTAGCTGCTGCGGCTTTTAGTCACTGCACGGAGTCCAGATAAGAGCATTTCACGATGCATGATCTTTTCATGAGAGGCCCTCTAATACATTTGCTAAGCAGTGTACAGTATGTCCTCATTAAATCAATATTATGGCAAAATAGGACATTTTAGATCATTGCAGCCAGTGTACACATTTAGATGCACTTGCACAATTTAATGAGATCTAATGAACAATCTTAAACAAAATCAGTTTTTATACTACTGGCCATTTCTTGGTTTATCACTCTCATGTAATTAATTAAATAAGGTAAGCAAAGATTACGAACGGCTCTCAGTCCTACACCAGTGCAAACACAACAATGACAGAAACAGGCATGTTAAATGAGGACCTCTGACAGCATCAATCACCAGTAAATATTTACTTTGCGAAAGAAGGATTATGGATACCGCTCTTGGCTCTTTCTAGTTTACACGCTTAGTTGGTACTAAATGCTTGATTATGTGGCATCTTGTGACTTTCAGGTCTTCCTGACAGAGTACACCGGACCTCTTGTCATCTACCTGATGTTCTACTTCAGGGTCCCCTTTATCTACGCCCCCAAATATGATTTCACCACCAGTAAACATTGGGTCGTGCAGTAAGTGTCTCGGAAAATGTCACTCAAGTGACACGTTTACAAATGTGTTTGCATGTCAAAATTGAACTCCTAGCCTTCTGACAACAAGTTACAAATGAGCGAGGCTTTATATATCGTCGCTGTCCTGTGAAACACACGTACATTATGCTTGTTTTTGTCGTTAATTTATTATTTTTTTCATTAATGGCATGTCCGAAAGGCAGACACTCCCATGAAAAATGGACACCTGTTTTTCACAGAACCGCGACAACGTGCTTTTCATGACACAAAGGCCAATGAGTCAAGATTTGCTTTTTAATAAGCTGCTAATCCAGATCTTTTGCTTTTCCCAGTCTTGCTTGTATGTGCCACTCTTTCCACTACGTGAAAAGGCTGCTGGAGACGCTGTTTGTCCATCGCTTCTCTCATGGAACCATGCCACTCCGCAACATCTTCAAGGTGAGACTGTTAAACTATTTGAGCGCTGTCATCTGATCATGTGATGTCGCTGCCCCGTCAATGTTTGAGGCACCTGTTTTAGTGCTACTTTTAAAGAAGTGTCTATTTTCAGAATTGTACATACTACTGGGGCTTTGCAGCATGGATGGCTTATTACATCAATCACCCACTTTATACACCGCCAAGTGAGTGTGCACATAGCACATGCACATATTCTATACTCTCTTGTACATAAATGTCTCCTTGGAACTTCATTCCGCGTGTCTGTGTGAATTACTGTTCCAGTTTATGGCGAGAAACAGATCAGACTGGCCCTCATCTTATTCCTGGTAAGAACCCCTCCAATCAATGTATGGCATCCGCAGAGATCGTGTTTCTCATCAACGGCGTTCTCTTTCTCAGTTCTGTCAAGTTGGCAACTTTTCCATCCACATCGCCCTTCGCAACCTTCGTCCACCAGGTATACGCACTCTTGCCCTACTATCCAGTGGAAAATTTGTGATTTTAATGTTAAGTGTTGGCCAAATATTTTGTACATCGACTTGTTTTGTAAATTAAATGTTTGTGGATACAGTGCATGGAAAAAGTATCTGCACCCTTCCTGATTTCTGTGCAATTTGCAGTTTATCAAACCAGTTTTAATATCACACAGACACAACCCAAGGAAATATGAAATGCAATCTCGAAAAACCAATTTAACTTATTTAGACACACAAAAAAAATCCAAACCTACCTACCATGACATTAATTCATTTAAATTCACCTTTCCGAAATTTAACTTGGAAAATCACATTCATCATGTTGAGATACCATTCAACGGGTGTTAAATTACTGTATAATAAAATACTGTTGGAGCAAAATGTACAAACACTTATGGATCTACCAAAAAAAAAAATCTCTCTCTCTCTCCACTTGTTTATTCAGGCTCCAAGACCAGGAAGATACCCTACCCGACAAAGAACCCCTTTACCTGGATCTTCCTGCTGGTCTCCTGTCCCAATTACACTTATGAGGTTGTTTTATTTCTTTCTTTTTCCTGTTATGGTGTTAAAACTCAAATATGACTCCATTCTAAAATTCTTAATCATGTTAATATAAGTAGTGAAAGGTCAGCCATTGTATACATTTCCACATTCCTTTTTGTTGCAGTTGGGCTCCTGGCTCGGCTTCACGCTGATGACGCAGTGTCTGCCCGTGGCCTTCTTCACCTTGGTGGGTTTCATTCAGATGACTGTGTGGGCCAAGGGCAAGCATCGTAGCTACCTGAAGGAATTCCGGGATTACCCTCCTCTCCGGTCACCCATCCTGCCCTTTGTCCTGTAGATGAGGGCTCCTTCATCTAAATTTGCTTTCGTTGCTGGTAGACACCTCGCCAGTCTCTCTCCCAACCTGACGAGTATCATCTCTTTGTTTCGCCCCCGCTTCTATACTGGAAATAGTGACTGAAAACATGCTTGCGTGCTGCTTGCATGTTTGTTCGCTATAAATGCTAAATTTTTAACGCATCACTTGCTTTGCCTCATTTCGCACACTCAACAAACCAACCAGTTTTGCCTGGTTCCGTGAATTATTTTGTACACCCACATAAGTTCTGCCCCCCAAACGACTTTGTGCACTGACATACACTGTACAGCTCATGCAGGTCTGGTTTATGTTTTCATGTTCAGAAATGTCAATTGTTGTTTACATCCAATCCTCTGAAAAAGTAATTTATTAATAAAAAGGAATCAAATCTGTGACGGGTTTTGTTGATTCTTTATCTGTCTGGAATATGTAGCGCTAAAAAACATTTGACAGAATCTGAGCATGTACTTGTCAAGGCACAAGATGGAAAAGCTGCACAAAATTGTGCTTATAAAGAGTATTGGGGCCGCCCATGCTGGAGGAAAAAAAATACAAATTGAAAAAGTCACAATTTCACAGGTATAGACATTATAGCACAAGGGTGACACATGACAATAACATACATTGTTTTAAGAAGAGGATGTTAACTTTTTTTGTGTGTTTCGCAATGTTTTAGCACATCAGCACAGTCAAAAG
The DNA here is from genome assembly GCF_054856545.1 of Hippocampus guttulatus. Lineage (NCBI taxonomy): Eukaryota > Metazoa > Chordata > Actinopteri > Syngnathiformes > Syngnathidae > Hippocampus > Hippocampus guttulatus. The sequence continues at coordinate 14,043,877 of NC_141269.1, forward strand.
TAAAAGGTGTTTAACATTCATTTCCCGAACCGCTTAATCCTCACTAGGGTCGCAGGGGTGCTGGAGCCTATCCCGGCCGTCTTCGGGCAGTAGGCGGGGGACACCCTGAACCGGTTGCCAGCCAATCGCAGGGCACACACAGACGAGCAACCATGCGCACTCACACTCACACCTAGGGACAATTTAGCGTGTTCAATCAGCCTGCCATTCATGTTTTTGGAACGTGGGAGGAAATCGGAGTACCCGGAGAAAACCCACGCAGGCCCGGCCGGGGAGAACATGCAAACTCCACACAGGGAGGCCGGAGCTGAAATTGAACCTCTGCAAGGTCGACGTGCTAACCACTGGACTACCGGGCCGCCCAGCTGTTTAACATGACTGAACAAAACTATGTCTGTTCTTAAAAAAAAACACATGGAACAGAATCATCTATTTGATTGTGTGTGTGCAATGAAGACAGGCAAGACACATCCCTACCGTTAGCCTTGGATTTTTAGCGAGAGAATTAAGGTGCACCCTGGACTCGTCGCCAGCCAATCACAATTACACATTCAACATAGACAAAAAGAACATTAAAACCTCCCAATTCTTCAAGCAATTAAAAAAAAAAAAAGTAAGTATGATGTGATTTTAGAGCTTTCAAAACTGTCATTGTCACAAGATGGAACATATATCAGAAATCTTTAAAAGTGCATATGAATCATAAGGAGCTAGGTAGAGCTATGAGAAATGGGAAATCCCAGATGCTTGAAAAACAAAAAGCGATGACTGCGATCTGTAATTAAGCAGCACTGTTTAATGTGAACAGTGTAAGCTATATACAGAGATGAGGGGAAAAGATGTGTGTCATTATGCAGCTTCAGCCTGGGCCTCAATTCTCTTCTTCCTCAGCTGGAGCCTCCTCTCCCTCTCATACTCCTTCATCCGCATCACATAGCTACAGACAAAGAAACACATGAAATACACATTTTGCTTGAAGATGGAATGCTTGTGCCATGAGAACTGATCATGTTTTGAAACATTAGCGTCGGCAAATAAACTGCATCGTAGCAAACTTTTCCCTATGTGGTCAATCAAATATATTCTTTCAAGCAAGAGTGACCACTGACAAAACAGTAACTCGTGATGGAAAGACTTACTCCCGGTGTTCACAGTAGTCCCAGTCATGTCTCTCGTGCTTGCAGGCAAGGAAGTTTGGCCAGTTGTCCCTTTTGCACTTCATGAACTTCAGGAGGTAATGAGCACAATAGTCCCTCTGCTCCAACGGCAGCATGGCCAAATTCATCTGCTCCTGGGTCGCAACCATCTCTGGAAGGAGCACGCACACACAAACATACCATCAGTCTTTTTTTCTTTTTTTTTAATCCACTCGCAATATATATATTAACCTGCCATGCTGAGAAATGTTTTGGCTGTGAGAACGGTGAAAATGAATTAATTCAGGACTGTAATGGTGGTTAACACAGCACGCGGAGTAACTATTTATTATTATGCTATATTATTATGCTTAGTAACAATTTAGTTATCTGGGAATTGCTAGTAATTGGTTTTGCATTACAGAATCATTTCTGAGCAATGACACGCCTTTTAAAATACATCCATCCATCTTCTATGGCGCTGTCCTCATCAAGGTAGCGGGTGAGCTGGTGCCTTACCCGGGCTGATTTTGGGAGAGAGTCGGGTTGCACCATACACCACCGTAATCGCCATGCCAATCACAGAAAACATACAACCATTCACACGCACATTCAAACCTTAAGCCAATTAGTCAGTGAACCAACAAACATGCACGTCAGGACATGCAAACTCCATACAGGAAGGGCATTCGAACCCAGAACTTCAGAATTGTGAGATAAACGTGGGAACCACAATTACACCATGCTGATTTAAATATTGTAAATATTGCTGTGTTCGGATGGTAAACTGCACAAACCTAATTCACACATTATCATTTTTTAATTCAGTAAATATTTCCCTCTAGGAAAAATTGGAACGAGAAAGATGCATTTCCTGTTACATTGCGATAAATGCCAAAATATGGTTTGATGCAGCCCAAATACGCACAGGCCAATCTGACAAGTTATCGCGAGATTACGTCGATACGTGCTCAGATACGCTAATTTCAGACACCAACCGAAATATACAAACACAATCATCCAATGCACTAACGTCTCACAAGTACGTAGTACAAACCTCGCTCTTTCCTCTCAGGAAATCCAAAGTTGGGGTCGAACTCGAATTTCTTCGCCGGGTCTGGCTCGGTGTCGGTCTCGGTGATGTACCGTCTGACTAGGTGAGCCCCCATTGTATCCTTTATAGAGTATGTACTTTAATAATATTAAGTGGAACTGTCTTTCTTCCGTGCTGGGAAATTATTTTCAAAATGGTTCAGCGATCTGCCATTCGGTCACCTACACAAGCCCCTTGAATCCACTTCCGTTTCCACCGGAAATAAACAGCTGACAAATTCAGTCCTTCAGCAACATCTTCCCCTTTAAGCAAGCAACAACCTTTCCGCTAGTAAATTTCAGGGTGATCAAGCAATTTTGATGCTCCTCTAAATCAATTGTTAAAGCTTTTTGCACACAACTTTCTGGTGATGGTTTAAGAATGCCACATTGGGACATGCAGACAAAACTAGTTGGAATAATATTTAACGTGCCGAGCTATTTTTGTATATATATTTTTTATGTTTCATGCTTTGGTTCAATTTTACAAAACAATAATAATAAAACATTTAAACGTGGGTCACCAAGAACCTGTACCTATAGGGATGATAGACTTAATAGGATTGAAGGAGAGTAGCTTGCTGCTTCCTTTGTGACACAACTCGTCTTGATCTCCTCCTGTCATTTTTTTACAGCCTAGATGGTTTTTTCCCCAGATCAATTAGAATCTGTTTAGAATAGTCTGTATTTCAATATAATGTAATTTTAATTGCCCCCTTTTAATGACATTGTCTTACATGTTTGTATATCTTGAAGAGGTAGTTTCCACTGTACTAGATACATTTTAACATCTGATATGAACCTAAGTAGAAAATATAATATGCTCAAAATCCACATTAAAAATGTTCATCTTCAGGAACTCAAACATACAGAAATATTTAAAGTATTTTCACAACACAGTACATACAAATAACGAGAGTACAACAGACATGACTATTACGCAAAAACAAAATGCTGAAAATTGTGCTTATTTATTTTAATATTCTGAATAATGAATGACCCAATAAAAACTCATGCTAAGTTTATTTTGGGAAAGGCTGTCCCATATTGATGTCAGACTGGAAGATATCTACTGTACCTCCAAACTAGTGATGTAAAAAATTGTGCAATCTAAAGTTTTTTTGAAAATAAAGTCCAGGTATGACTGACTGTGTGCACCGGGAGTTATAAAACGTTAATCTGATGCAATGGGTGTGTATGAAACTATAACTATATATAATGTGACATATGTGAATTGTAATGTGACATATAAAACCATTAATTTTCCAACCCATTTACAGCATTGCATCCTGGTCCCTGGAATAAAGTAAACGTCTTCACCCTACAAAAAGAAACAAATGTAAAAACAACGTTTGAATAGATTACTATTAATATTTCTAACTACATTGCATGTGTTCCCACTCCAAAGGCTGAAAGTTATAAAACATACAGCCGCCCTGTAGGGAATTTTATGTTTTAATCTTCCACTGACTCAGTCTGTACCAGGCACACAAAGCCTGACTCTGTTTTGAGTGGTGGACTGGGCGGATTTTAGCTGAGAGCAGGTACCAATCACAACCTCAGAAGTTTAAACGTGCAACGATACCGAGCGTGACTGCAGAATCAACCCGACATTCTCACTCAATGGGATACCTGATCAGCACCTTGGGCCCACCACACACCAAGCGACATCACTGAATGCCACTGATCCATAGCCTGCCAGCAGACCTGTTCTCCTGGAGCAAGCGTCTGCGATGTGATACAGACAGGCATGTAGACAGACAGATCCACTTGTGTGATAGTAACTATGAGACAGTGAGATACAGAGAAGAAGTGAATAAAGTGTTCCATTGCAAAGATAGAATACAGAATATATGGCAGAGAACTCTCCACCTGTCGCCTGTCATGTCTGCAGTACTTTGGCCGATGACTCATTCAGCGTGCGTTTTGGCGTTGACCGTGCCAGCGCACAGGTCCCGAGGGTCGTCCCCTTATTGATTTTTTTAACCTGGCCTGTTCAGCTGAGAGGTCATGCAGAATGAAGGATACCAATCCTTTCATGTCGAAACAGTTTTCTGTACCACAGTGGAGTGAAGGGTACTTTTTTGTCGATGACAACTGAGGAACAAACACAAAGAGGTCTGTGTAACGCCTTGATTCCCCGAACCTAAAAAAAAATAAAAAGAGCAATGTTGTGTCTGAGAAGAAGCACCATTATCTCTCTCTATCTCAACATTTTACCCTTTGATAGTCAATGATCATGCAGACTTTCTTAATTTTACTGGATTCCCTAATTGCATTCAGTCACAGCAAAGACCTGTTGTACATTTAAATAAAATAAAAAAAAATCCAAATATCATGAAGACATCCTATTCTCTTGCTATCTTAAAATTTTGTGTTTCATTATAAAAAAATGCAATTGCCTCAGTCGGTGATTCTCGACTGGTGGATCGGGACCCAAAGGTTGGGTGGTGGACAGGTTATAAAAACATCACCGGGGGGGGGGGGGGGGGGGTTCTCAGTTTACAATGCTACCAACATATAACGTTTCACGGTTAGGAATGGTGCGCAACTGACTAGTTTGGGCAGCAGTGTGCAAACGCGTGGACATAAGAATGCAAGCTCAGTAACTGCCATGTTTTTCATTTGATTGTTTTACATTTATAGCCTGGAAATGTTCATCAACCTAACCCCCCGGTTTTAGGTTTTTGCTTTCCATGGCAGAGTTCAGTCCAACAATTTATTTTTGTACAAATGTGTCCATCCTCAGTTTCTTTATAAGGGGCTTCGAAAGACACGTTCATATTCACATGAAAGCATTTTTAGTTATATTTGAAAATAAATGCCTTCAAAGGTTATTTTTGACAAATACTTTTTCTTTATTGTTCTTCACTCCTAAATATAAATAAATCAGGTAAGAGTGGGTCGCAATGTGCTGAAAGTAGAAAAATGAAAACCCAGGGTCACAACAGTTGAAAACCACAGGTCTAAATTTACAAGCTTCATAAAGATTAACAGTTGATTGCTTGTCTCAGTCACTTTTTACATGACAAACCTGAGCAAAGATAAAGGCTCAATGTTGCAATACATCGGACAAGTGTATATGAAATAGAATGAAACACTGGAGTGCCATTGTGCAGGATAATTGTACATAATCATGTCTTTTGTGAACCTCTGTATTAAGTTATGCAAATGAGAATGAGAACTGCAAAATGACACATGGCATTTGAATCCAAATATAATCGACCAAATTCTGTGTCAACTCTGAAGTGTGGCAAAAAAACATTATTCAGTAAATGTGTAGTATGAGACAAATTCAGATGAAACTGTAGTTGCCGTTTCACTCACTCTTCTCCAACAGAAGCTCGTTCTGTTTGGTCTGCTCTCATTTTGTTCACTTGTCCTTCTGGGTCCAGTCGGACTATATTAGTCGGGTATGATCTGCCTTCTCCTCGAATCAGTGCCAACGGTATTAGGTTCTTGTTCCTGCATGCTTCTTTTCTGATTGGCTCCCGTGTGCATTTTTCCCCTCCCCCTCTCTTTATAATTGCCCATGACTTAACATGTTTCTATGGCACTCCATGTACCTATTTAGACGCCTTTAATACCTCAAATTAGGCACACAACTATGCAGAAACACACACCCTAAGTCTCAAACATGGGCACGTCGGTTATTATTTACTCTGCTTTCACAATGTCAGAACGGAGGATCAACATAGACACGAAGAGGAGACACATGAGTGCGTTCTTTTGTTCAGACTTTATTATGAAAGGTTACAAGCAAGTAGGACAAAACTCGACTGTACAACATGAGCAAACCAGAGAAATTTGGTTAACATCTGAACTGCATGGAAAAGGTTCATCAACACCTCAATGTGAAGTGAGAATTTGCTCTTGGACATTGAAGAGAGTGGAAAATGGGCAAATGAAAGAGGTAGTCATGCTTGTGGAGGACACCATTCATAAAACGGAACAACATTTACATATTTCAATAACAAAATAAGCATTTATGTGCTGTCAAACTAGATGCTTGAATGTTTGTTTGTCGTGAGAGTTTGTGTTAAATAGGCGGACTTTGTGTTACATGACAGCAGCTGATTGACTTGAACCTGTGATTCACTTGCAGAATCACTTGTATGTTATTTACAAATTCTTGTCAGAGGCCCGAATATATTTACATACAGTGTATGTACATATTAAGTTATTTGTTCTGTTGACTTAGCTGGTGTGTCTGTTGACAAGTGTATGCTATAAATTAACATCAATTGTTGAGGTAAGAAGTATGTTGTGTTTTGTTGAGGCTTGTACCAGATTCCTTGGAGATATAGCATCTAGTTCTCCATGGGCATTATCCACAATATTAGGTACACTTGGGCAATAGGATGACGTCACAGGAAACTAAAAAAAAATGTTTAGTTTTTATAAAAATAATATTCATTCATTCATCTTCCGAACCGCTTTATCCTCACTAGGGTCGCGGGGGGAGCTGGAGCCCATCCCAGCTGCCTTCGGGCAGTAGGCGGGGGACACCCCGAATTGGATGCCAGCCAATCGCAGGGCACACAGAGACAAACAACCATGCATGCTCACACTCACACCTAGGGACAATTTGGAGTGTTCAATCAGCCTGCCACGCATGTTTTTGGAATGTGGGAGGAAACCGGAGGACCCGGAGAAAACCCACGCAGGCCCGGGGAGAACATAGGGAGGCCGGAGCTGGAATTGAACCTGCTACCCCTGCACTGTGAAGTCGACGTGGTAACCACTGGACTACCGGGCCACCCCTACAAAAGTAATAATGCTCCATTTTGATCAGATACTGTCAGTTGTTTGTGTAGTTTCACTTTGAACAATATAGAAACTCAATCTGAGACATGACATAACACATCGCATCACATATCCTATTAAAGCTGCCCGAAGAGCACTTTCAAGATCTATGATCATTTTGTAAATATGTCCTGGTATGATGATAGTCTCTGCTTCTTATTAAAGTCACATTAGCACAAAAACACTTGATTTGGTTTCATGGCGGTTTACAAGTTGCACTTCCGCTACACTTTTGTTAGGACTGTCTCAGAACTCTTGATGCATATAATAGACATAGCTCAACAGCCACTCAACTGATTAACTTTTTTTAAACAATTGAACTTCTGGGAAGTACTAATATCAATATCCCTGACTAAACCAACCACAATCAATTGTACCTAATATTAGTCTCAATCATCCTATGTCATCCACGGCAACAAAATGCATATGAAAAACAGTCAGTGAGTTGAGAGGGCAAGAAAATCAATCCACTTGTTATCGAATACCCCGCCCCTTCAAAAGAAAATGATCGTTCTGATCATTGTGCACACAGAATGACCAGATAAGAATGACCTTTTACCTCATATGACATAAACACGTAAATGTATCCACAAGTGGTTAGCACATCGCTGATGAGGTTTGGGGTTTGATTCTTGACTTGGGACAAGTGGTATAGAAAATGGAGGGGTAGATAAACTGTACCCACTCAGAAGCAAAACATGGGGTAGCATGACAAAGAAACAGTCTTTGTCGTTGAAATTACCTCGAGAAACATTGTTCAATTGTTTGTGTACACTTATAAATATATTTAAAAAACACGATTTTTAAATATATATATTTTTTAATTCCAAGAAGTCCTGCGTGGGTTTTCTCCGGGTGCTCCGGTTTCCTCCCACATTCCAAAAACATGCATGGCAGGTTGATTGGACGCTCTAAATTGTCCCTAGGTGTGAGTGTGGGCGTGGATGGTTGTTCGTCTCTGTGTGCCCTGCGATTGGCTGGCAACTGATTCAGGGTGTCCCCCGCCTACTGCCCGAAGACGGCTGGGATAGGCTCCAGCACCCCCCGCGACCCTAGTGAGGATCAAGCGGTTCGGAAAATGGATGGATGGATGTATTGGAGAGCGTAATAGTTTCGTGCATGTTTTTTTCCCAGTTACATTCTGTATGTGTTTCATATACAGTCCTCATCCTCAAAGTGTGTTTTTTGCAAAACCTTCACGTGTCGCTCGTAGATCTTCAGGGCGGGGCCAAGTCTGATTGACAGGCCAGTCAAGACGTCATTACGCTGCATGAGGAGAAGGGACTTCCCATCGATTTCCTACAGAGAGCAACGGCCAGGTACAGGAGTTGGGCAGGCAGAAGTATCTTGTACATAAAATGTGCAACTGTTAAATCGGTCTTTGCCGCCCCCTAGTGTTAAAAAGGCATCATCACCTGTGTTCCAAAGGCGGTGGCCTGCTCAGGGAAACCTGCTATGGTAAAATAAGTGACCACATCCGACACAGTCCAGTCCGCTGGGCTACCCCTGGCCCCTTCCATCTTATGAAACCTACAAATTGAAAAAAATCAATCAATGAAATGAATGGCATCAATTAATTAGTGTTCCCCTGCTATATCGAGGTTCATTGTTCACGCCCCTGCTGTCTTGTGGCAGACCATTCACATGCATGTAAGTGTGACTGGTTGTGTGCCCTGTGATAAATGGTGACTACTCTACTCATGACCCTAAACAGGATAAGAGGTAGAAAAAGAATGGATGGGAAATGATTGTGCTCACCCTCCATGACTGACTTGTTCATCGTTCATCCCTTGTTCTTCAGACAGGCCAGGGTCTCTCGGGGAAGCGGTGGGTGTGAGCAAACATGACGACACGCCTGCTTCTGGCTTACATTCAACACCTACCCCCCCCACACACACACACAAAGTTTGATTCCCTGCTCTTGTTGTAACCATCAATGTATACACACACGCACGCGCGCACGCACGGATACGCACACACGCAGAGGAGAGACGAGCTCACCGTTAAAGCCTGACTGGGTGTGCTGGGTGTGGATCTGACTCTGCGTGTAAAGAAAATATTTAAATTATTGACTTAAACCAATTTCGTTCAGTTACCATTTGGACAAACGGTGAAACAGCTGAAATGCGAAACCACGCATATGTAACGTCCTTGATAAGTTAAACCAGGGTTAACCAACCTTTTTGAAAGTGACAGCAACTTCTTGGGTACTGATTAGTGCCAAAGGCCATCTAATTTATGCACACTTCCAAAATAGCAAATTTGCTCAAATTATGTTTTATATTGTTATTCTTAATAATTACTGAAGACAATCTTCACGTTCATGATTTCTCACAATAATTAGGAAACAGAAAAATATCAATACAATGTCTGCCAATGTTTACATATTCAAATAATCATTTTGACCACATTGCTAGGAAATCAACCACAATGTCACATCACAGCATGAACATGTTTCCTTTACTACAGTGGACCACCGAATACACCTCAACACCATTTGCGGATGTTTTCAATATTCTTATTTCATTATTAATACAAATGTTTTTGTTCATTTTTCTCTTTGTTTTGGATTTTTCTTCGAGGAGCAAACCATTTTTTTTTTTGCGGAAAACGTATATTGGAGGTTGTAAGCATTTTTGCAAAACGTCTCGGGTTTACAAAAAAATTGTTTTGTCCCCCAGTGCATCTCACTGAAAAGAAATTACACGATGTAGTTATTTTGTTGTTTGCTTCACACCCTGTGTTGGTAGGTTAGGAATTGGATCTTTTAAACATTCATTGAGAAATTTATTATGAAAAATAAAATATATTAAGAGCATGTATTTTATCCATCAATTCATGTTTTATTTTGAGAATGTGGGAGGAAACCAGAGTTCCCGGAAAAAAACCCACGCAGGCACGGGAAGTACATGCAAACTCCACATAGGAAGGGCGGAGCAGGAATCGAACCCTGCACCTCTGCACTATGAGGCAGACTAATAAAATCAATAAAAACATCCAAACGATTCATTGATCGGTATGTGACTGTAAATCTCTCTCCTGTCCATCCATCCGTGTTCCAGATTGCTAATACGGTTAGTGTTTTGGGGAGCTGCAGCCTATCTCACTTGACTTTGGGAAAAAGGCAGACTATACACCACGGCCAGAAAATCACAAGGCACCAACAAAAACTGACATTAATTCACACGGAGTTTCGCAAAGTCACCGAGTAGGGCGATTGTCTGAAGTAAGGACTGTATTTCTAGCGGTTTACCTGCACATCCATAAGTGGCTGATCAGGTGTGGCAGATCTTTCTTCCACATAGGCTGTGAAGCACAGCGATGGAGGAGGACCCAAACGACGTGAAGACTCGGTCCTACTGAGAGGATCCACGACTGAGAAGGCATCGGCGCCAATAGGGGAGGATGAGCAAATAAACATTTGCCGCACGGAGATGAGATCACCAAACAGTTTGAACTGTTATTTACCAGCCACAATATTAGATACACCTGCACGATCTAATGAGACCCAACGCGCATATAAAAGCTCATCCTTGACTGCCATTGTCAGAGAGGTATTCGCTGAAAATATCTGCATTAGAGTAAAGCGAAATCATACCGAGAGGTGGATCTGTTCGATTTCGAACTTGAGATATACACTAATAACTTGAATAGTATTACCTGTAACCTCTCCATGGGACGCTGTACAGTTCTACATCACTGTATGCGTACTGATGTACTGTACATGTTTTAAAATGAGTACTTGTCTGACGGTCAATCAAAACCAAGTCACATTTTTTTAGCGGCAGCAATTGTTATTAATCTTCTACATGGGATCTCGTTAGTTTGTGCAGGAGGGCAGGGACAGCCAACATACTAAAATTATGAGAAAATGCCTTTATTAAACGATGAACTTAATTATTCTTGAAATCTGTCAAAAAAAAAGCCACCTCTGTCATGATGTAGATGATGACCGAGGCTCTCCTCTTCCGACGTTTTCTCGCTATCTTCACTGGTTTTCCCAACCAGGGTTGCTGCGGTTGTCATGGTGACCAATGATTGTCCTCTTTCCTCATTAGAACTCCTGGGATCCTCCTCATCCTCACTGTCCTCCTGCACACCATCGTCTTCACTGGCTTCTTCTATCGGCTCAATGTCCTGAAGAGACGGCAAGTGCAGCATCGACAAGGGGTTAAAAAAAAAAAAGAAGACTTGCTTGGACTTCACCAATTGTGGCTCCAATTTGGACCAGAATGTGAAGATAAAAGATTGTACTGCTAAAACCAAGCATGTCTCATTCAATCTTTTTAAAATATTATATTTTTAAGGTGGGCGGCCCGGTAGTCCAGTGGTTAGCACGTCGGCTTCACAGTGCAGAGGTACCGGGTTCGATTCCAGCTCCGGCCTCCCTGTGTGGAGTTTGCATGTTCTCCCCGGGCCTGCGTGGGTTTTCTCCGGGTGCTCCGGTTTCCTCCCACATTCCGAAAACATGCATGGCAGGCTGATTGGATGCTCTAAATTGTCCCTAGGTGTGAGTGTGGGCGTGGATGGTTGTTCGTCTCTGTGTGCCCTGCGATTGGCTGGCAACTGATTCAGGGTGTCCCCCGCCTACTGCCCGGAGACGGCTGGGATAGGCTCCAGCACCCCCCGCGACCCTAGTGAGGATCAAGCGGTTCGGAAAATGGATGGATGGATGGATATTTTTAAGGTACGTACACCGTTGTCATTATTTTATTGTACATTTTATTTTTATTTTTTTTCCAAATGCCCCTGTAATTGATTTATTCTCTGTTCAGGGTTTAAATCCCAAATCAGGCATTCTTGGGTGGAGTTTGCACATTCTCTTGCACGTGTTTTCTTCGGGTGCGCTTGCTTCCCCTTAAAATTCCCAAAACATGCATGATAGGCTGAGCGAGTACTCTAAATTGTCCTCAGGTTTTCTATATGTGCTCTACAATCGACTGGTGACATGAATGAGGATAAGAGCTATGGATAACTTGATGTACGAACTTAGTTATTATTATTAATAGTAGATGGTAGTGTCATGGGAGCATAAATTAATTTTACGTACATGGAGAAAGGATGAGATGTCCTTGTCTTTTTGAAAATGGGACACTTGTGTTAAGTATTTCACTGTCTATTGTTGGTTGTTTTGTTTTTATTTTCATGCTTCAAATCAACGTCCAAATCGAATGACTGTAAAATAAAGAAATAAATACATAAACTTCTCTAACCAACGTGTGAAGACGTCACGCTGTGGGAGTGGAGAAAGGGAGGAGGAGAACAACGGTGATACAAAGGGCTGTATGATGATGACAGGAACTTGGGAGAGACGGGGATGGCGAGCAAAGTGACCGCTTGCTTGATGCAAATTAACAGACGGAGCGGGGTCGGCTGGTCACAACCACGACGACCAATCTTGAGAGGGAAAAGGACACGTGACTGATCTCACTTCCAAAGAAGAACTCGCTCGTGCACGCGCCATGCAGAAAGGCGCTCACAACATGCGCGCGCGTTTTTTCTTCGGGAGCCGCTCCTGAGCTGTCACCAGCAGCTTTTGTGCTTGAAGCACAAGCAAAACCGGCCAAATCCACGCCTGTCCAATAAACATGTCTCACTATAATTAACGAGAAACAAACATTTCCATTATGCAGCAGTATCTTTTGTTTTCTTTCTTTCTTTTTTTTTTTTTTTTTTGGATTGGTTTAAGTGGAACGCGTTATGTTGCAATGTGCACGATCTCGACCAGATTTTATTAATTTAACAGCAGACAGCGCTTCACCGCGCCGCGCGGGCCCGGACGTGTTGCAAATGTTAAGTTCGTGTCGCCCACCTTTATCGCGGGCTGCAGCGCGCTCTTTGCAAGACTCTCAGCGGACGCCTCCGTCGTCGTCGTCGCCCCCCTGGGAGGAAGAGTAATGTTCCCGCAGCGGGTCGTGCGCAGCCTGCCGCTGACCACCTCTCTCTCCATGCCCACTTTGACTTCGGCCCTGGTCAGCTTCTCCTCGAAGAGACGCTCCTCCTGGCTGCTCAGACAGCCCAAAATCTCCTTGAGCCCCGGCGGCTTCACGGGGCCTGTGCCATCGGCGGCGGCGGTCCCTCGGTGGCTCCTCTCCGACAGGCTGCGGACTGAAGCCACAAGCCGGTCGCCCAGGTCCGAGTTAGATTCGGTGCCCGCTCCCTCCACTGGAAGTTTGGGCTGCGGGGCCACTGTGTGTTTGCGTATGCTGGCGCATCCTGCGCAAGTTTGGTTGCGGGCGTCATCCCCGGACGGACTCGGCTGCATGTCTCCCCCAAGTGCATCGTCGCGGCCGGGACCGGGACGCACTTCGTGTGCTCCCGTGGCTGCACTTGTTTTCTCTCGCTCTATGAGGCGGGCCGCCGCCCCGTCGCCACCGATGCTCTCGTTTCCGCTCCTCGGGCTGGGGGGAGCGCCGCGCTTCTTGCTGGCCGCTGCATGCTGAGACGGGCTGGGCTCCGAGTCGTCCTCCTGGTCGGTGAAGCTGAGCGCGCTGTCGCCGTTGTTGTTCACAGGGTCTTCACTCTTCTTTCTGCTTTTCCTCTGCACCTTGGCCGCGTTCCTGTACGAGATGGAGCCCTTGTAGCTAACTTTAAGCACAGTCTGCTCTTGGATCAATTTTTCCAGTTCTGCCCTGGTTCGGTCCGGGTCTGACCCGTGTCGTCTCCGAACCATTCGACAAATCCTCTCCAGATCCGGACGCGCTTTTCGCGAGCGGAGAGAGTCAATTGTTTCCAGGATCCACTCTCGGTACTTGTTGGGTCCGGACATGTTCTCCTTGGGGTTCGGCCTGAGAATGTGTGAATTCGTTGTTCCTCAAGTGGCGCTGCTGTGTGAAAGCTGGAAGCGGAGTGCGACTCCCCGGCTGGAGGACCGCTACGGAAGCCCGCTCGGCACTTCGCCGATCGTCGGCCACAATGTGCGCTTAAGGTGGACCGAAGATGGCGCTCGCGACGGCATTTAAGGTGGAATTGTCTCGCTTTTGGCGCATCACAGCCACGTTCTTTGTTCACCGTGTCATCGTGTGGAGTCCACGGTGGATACACAAAGACTGACGCACGCTACGCGCGGTGGGCTGCGTGTGCGCCGCGTGGTGGTGGGGAAAGACGCTCAAGAGATGTGCGGGGTGGGGGCGCTCCCCCGCCCCGCCGCCCCCACTAGGTTCCGCAGGCGGCTGCACTGTTAGAGACGAAGAGGACGACTGACCTTTAAACTACAATACCATCATTGGAGGGGGCAAAAGTACTCCCAATCTGTACTTATAGGCACAAATAGGCTACAGATATACGTGGGTGAAGACTGACTAAAGGTCAAATTAGGAGTGCTAGGTTTAACTAGTTAAGAATAATAATTATTAATAACATTTATTACTATTATTATTAATGATTATTTTTACTGTTCATTTTACCCATGTTCGCTTTGATAATTTATCAATTACTATGGAAAATATATAAAAATATACAATAAAAATAATTATTTGTGAATAATTAGAATTACGGTATACATTATAAGTCATTTCCATCTTTTATATTATTCCCGTTCACATTTCAAAAATATAAAGGCCAGCCCACATTGGCTCAGGCTTTTAAACTAATGTGTTTCCGGAAGATTATTGGGATGTAACTAACAAAACAACATCCACGACGTTAGCTAATGACAACTCAAACAAATCACCTTAACTGTCATGTGTTTCCCATATAACACTGAGAATTTCTATAGGCTGGCACGAGCCAATTAACACTTGCGCAGAGAATCATTTGTCATGCTGACAACATCAAACAGTTTTCTGAAGCAAGACCACAGGTGGGGAATATTTTGCTTGTCCAAATCTGTTGCATCATTGTTGTTAATGTGTCTTAGTTCAAGCATGAGTGGTTTGCAAGTGTGCATGCGCACAGAAACAAGTATTGTGCACCAAATTCAACTGTGTCGCTGTGCATTTGCATAGCAAGCATAATGCAGCTCTTCGGCTAGCATCACTGCAGTCAGGCCAATCTCTTTTCACACACACACACATACACATGCACACACACAGTGCATAGGCTGATTTAAAATTGTACAGCATCATGCTGTTTATCACAAAAGACAGCTTTTTTTCAACTGATAACAATTTCGTACTATTGATGAGCTGATATGCTGATATGTTAGATCAGAAATGGGCAACTTAAATGATGAAAGTTGGAAAATAAATAAAACATTTTTTTTCTCAAAAGTTTTTACTTTTTTAGTTAATAAAGGGGCCACTCAGAATGTGAATGTGTGTGAGTTGCCCATCCCTGTGTTAGATGATCGTGGTCATACTTTCTCATACATTTAGATACCTGAAAAATCTACCTTCGTGCAGCAACCCTATTTATATGTAAACTTTGAAGAAGCAACAAATCCACAATGGGAAAGATAGCAAACTTCAGGATAATTTTACAAGTAAAACTTTATTGGAATGATATTTATGTTGCAAAATATGCCACTCACGTTTTTTTTGCCACTGCTGCTGTGACTTCCCTTTACTCAGTGTCTGTCTGCATGGGTGTCTGAGCGTGTGTGTTAAGCTGTATGTGTGGCGAGGGTTAACTGGGTTCACACCAGAGTCTCTCATTTCCCTAAAAATGCGACACCATATACCAGCATTGTGCCTGCTTTGAGGGGAAGTGTCACTGCAGAATCATCGATGGACACACAGTATTGTTGAATCACATGTAACTTCAAACTTTGTTTCGTCCATGGTGTTAGTCAACATTGAATTGGACGTGGATGGGATACAGCAAATGTCAAGTCTTAAGAAGTGGGTTACAACAACATATTAAAAAAAAAAGCAGGAATGATCATGATTGATCTCATGACTGTGAATTTGACATCATATTGATTAGTCAATTGTTACTCCTCCCAAAAGAAAAAGCACTGCTCAGTAAATGAGCAATTTTTGTTTTAGTGTATTGTTAGATAAGCATCAGTCATGGTACATTTCATTTGGATAAAACCCTTTTTGATGTATGAACTCCTTTTCAAGGTGGCTCCAAGTCAGTCTTTCGATGGCTAAAGCTCAACAATCTCTTTGATTTGTGTTTTGTTCTTATGGGTATGGAGTCTGCTCTTAAAAAAAATAGACAAATGAATTTTGAGTTGCATTTTGAAAAATGTTCTGGAGTTTGATAGATAAATAAAAACAGAAACACAGAAAACATTGCAGACTGCATGTAAGGCAGTGAAATGACTAAAAAAGTGGTGTATGAAATTAGAGCAGTTTAGTTTGAGCTTAGGCAGTTCTTAAATGTGGTGAATTAGAATATCCTGCACTAAACCTGCGGCCGCTGCATTTGTGTCACCATGCAAAGTCAATGAAAGGGGCCAAGACTTTGAATTAAGTCATCACAGGGCAATTTCAAAGAGGGCATTGAGCCCACACTCGCTGTACGAAAGTCAATGAACTACACTACCAACAGCCCCTTAATTTCCCTCCCCATTCATTGTTAAATTTACAACAACATGAAACTTGATGGAACTGCACCTGAAGTGTGTTTGCACTACTTACAGTGCGCGACTTTTTGTATGAAATTCTCTTCAAATATCGAGAACTAATGACTGGCGGTGCATTCAAATGTTGCTGTAAAATAATACTGAAAGACTTTGATGTTTGTTTTGTTTGAGCATTGTTGAAGTTTGTGGTCAAAACACATGCCATCCTTGCTGAAGGAGTTACTGACCACATGTATCATGTAAGTTAAAGAGTATACAGCGCACGAAGAACCATGTTTGCCTCTCCAATGACGAGCTGCAGATGCTCTCCCTTTTCCTGGGTTGTTCAATGATATGATTTTTTTTTTTTTAAAGATCATTACCACATATGGAAAAAAGCACATTTGAAAAAAAGAGTTGAGCATTGGAATATTCAAAAACATTTAAAAAAAGGACACCAATGAGACCAGCATCAATGACAGATCAAAGTGCTCTGGTAATCCAGAAGCAGTTTGAGGTAGTCTGCCTCAGATGGTCCCTTTCAGGGCAAGAACATGCAGAGCAGGTGAGATCCGAGCAACAGACAACACAGGCTTTTATCCAGTCACAAAACCAAATGGAAGGGCAAAAATGTGGAAGACACGAATCAAATATTGAAAAATTCCCTTTTGTTCCTTTGAATTCGGACTAGAAATTTCCATTTCCACGTCACCTACGTTGATCCAATGTCCCCACCGAGTGACCTATTCAAACCTGAGATACCATTTTGTAACATCATGGGTTCCCTCACAAAACTGAATTGTCCAATCGCTTCTCCACGTCTTTGTATTATTGCGACATGAGATCACCGAGACACATGTCAACATTTAAAAGTGGGTGCTGCGGAGATGGATAAAGTTGCCGAGTCGCAATGAGACTAAATATTGACGCACACAGAGTCATCAAGAGTGACTTGTGCCTGCAATGCATCATATGGTTAAAGATATGACATTGGTAAATTGTAAAGTTGTAAAACCAAAGCCTTTCAAGCCAAATGTGTATCTGTGTGTGTCTGATTTGAGCGCTTCCTTTGAAATGTCTGTTTTTCACCAAATCAAGCAATTACCGATGTGAATTTAAAAATTCAGCGCAGACTTCAGCTGATCTGGCTCCAGTGGTCCTCGCGGACAACCAACACAGTTGGTTGATTCTAACAAATGGACTTGCCTCTCTCGGGCTGCGCACGGGAAAGATGAAATCATACCGGCGGGGAGGAAACTGTAGAGGCGACCCCTCAACAAGTGGGGTTCCCCAACCCATGAATCTGAAGCTCACCTGCATTATAGACGAATCCAAACATGAGACAGAATCATAAAGAAAGTAGAAGAGAAAAAAAGGCAACACTGCTGGTTATCGTTCTCCTCGCTCGATTCCCTTTCCCTCTTGTTGCGGCTGGTGCTTGTGATTGTGACAGGAGACGGTAACGCTCCTCCTTACATCTCCCACTCGACCAGCCTAGCTCAGACTCCCCCAGCTCCCTGATCGACTCCCTCACTCATTCACTCACACACTCACTCTAGAACTCAGCAAACTCCTTGGCACATTTCTCATTGAAGGAAATGCGGATCTCTTCCTCCTCGTAGTCGTCAAAGTTGCTGGTGTCGCCTGGCCCCTTAAACTTGGGGACGAATGGAGCTTCCACCTGTTGATGGACAAAAAGAACAATTTGCCTTCATCTGCACATAAAACGAAAAACCGCACAAACACAGAAAACTAAAGATACTTTTTTCTGGTAAATGGCAATCCAGTCTGTCGTCGAAAACCACTTGTGTCCCTTAATGTCATTGACGCCGTTCTTGAGGTTTCCATAGCGTTTAGTGAGATCCACCTGAGAATCAGACCAAAGCATTTCCTCCATTACGATTCAGCGAGGACACTTGGCAAAGAAACCCAAATGGAAAATGCTCATTTAAATAGCTGCACTGTTTTACCTGTAGCAGGTTCCTCAGGAGATCCTTCAGGTCGGAGCTGAAGTGAGACGGGAAACGCACCTAAGGCAGAAAACAAAGCTGCTTGCTAGTCTTGATCCGTCACTGTTTTTAGAGTTGACCAATATTCATTTTCACCTTCGAAAATGGTCTGCCTCACTTGCAAAATGTTAACTACAATGGGACATAAGGAAGGGATCAAAAGCGACAGTATATTCAAGGAAACGTCACTGAAATTGTTTTTGTTGTCACAAATTAAAGTGGTGGGGTTGCCCCCCCCAAAAAAACCCATTAATTTAATATTTGTCAAAACAGTCATGATTTGACAGCAGTACATGATAAATACGATCTATACAAAGCCCACTGCACCCAAGGAACTTGCATTTTATGGCGTTTTGCGGCAGAAGAGGGACCACCCCGCTTAACCTGGTTAATATGAAAATGTTTACTTTGAAGTGAGTATCGTGTAAACACATCGACTCAAGCAAACTTGATGGAGTAATTGATAGAATAACATATAATTTTAATAAATAATAAATAAATATTTGTTAATGACAGTCGTAAAATACATGCATGACATGCCTTAATGCAGAAAGTCATCAACCGCCCAAATTGAGTGAGTAACTAAACATGCACATTTCGATAGCAACGGGCGGCAACTGGTTAGCATGTCTGCCTCAAAGTGCAGAAGTGGCAAGTTCGATTCTGGTTCCGGCCTTCCCGTGTGTAGTTTGCCTCTTCTTCCTGTGCCTGCGTGGGTTTTCTCCGGGTACTCTGGTTTCCTCCCACATTCCAAAAACTTGCATGGCAAGTTAATGGAGCACTCTAAACTGACCCTGGGTGTGATTGGGTGTGCGAATGGTTGTTCTATGTCTGTCCTGCAGTTGACTGGCAACCAGTTCAGGGTGTATCTCGCCTACTACCCAAAGACAGCTGGGATCAGCTCCAGTACGCCCCGTGACCCTTGTGAGGATAAGCAGATCAGAAAATGGATGGATGGATTTCGATATCAATATGCTAATGAAGCACTCTAAGCATCAAAATAGAATGTATAAACATGTGTAATTACAGACATATGTCTCAATGGGCATATGAGAGGATTGCAAAGGATACAATTCACACACACACGCACACACACACACACACACGCACACACACACACACACACACACACACACACACACACACACACACACACACACACACACACACACACACACATAAAACATAATGCCAGCTATACATGTAAGTATCAGTGGCTGGTATCGGCTGCCTTCACGCGATCATGATACACTGAAATAAGGCCGGTATCGATACTAATAGCTGTGTCAGTACTCGTCCATGCCTGGCTTCAAGACAATATGAGCAATTTGACCCAGGACGCAACATTTACCTCGATAGATAACGCACGGATACATCACCATTGCCAAACACTCCTTACGTCTGCTTACCTTTTGGTTTTGACATGTTAGTGGTCAACAGCCACCTCACTGATCATGTCATTGGCTGCGAAAGTCTTTGTGGGATGGTTTATGTTTATGTTTATGTTATGTATGCACCCCAATGTTTTGTAACAGTGGGACAAAAATGCAGAAGAG
Source organism: Hippocampus guttulatus (assembly GCF_054856545.1). Classification (NCBI taxonomy): domain Eukaryota; kingdom Metazoa; phylum Chordata; class Actinopteri; order Syngnathiformes; family Syngnathidae; genus Hippocampus; species Hippocampus guttulatus. Next base: position 14,063,927 of record NC_141269.1, read on the forward strand.
CATGCTCACATTGTTTGAAATCTGAGAACAAATGTACCTGCCTGTTGAATTTCACACGAGGGGTTGTCAGAGACTTTACACACAGATATTTGAATGATCAAAAGCAACATTTTCATTTTGTGTCCCTTCAAATTGTAATTATAAGCAATTACAATTCGATCCCCCAGCACTCAGCTGCTTCTGCATTTAAATTTGCTGACAGCTAAACGAATCCAATCATTTAAAAATCTGACTCGAAATTGAAGGTCAAACTAAATATTTCGGTATATTTACTCAAAAAGAATTATCAGCATACTGTAAATTGCAGGCAGGTGTGGAATTACATTTGTTGGTTATGATGAGATGATTAAACCAACAACTGCATTAAAATGTGCCCAGCAGCATGTAATTACTCTTTTCATGCACCACTGCAGCTGAAAATATACCGTAGCACCCTTCTCCAAGTATTTGCTTCTTTTTTGCCTTTTGTCCAGTAAAACCAAATAAGACACAGCTTTAAAGGTGTCATTGTCAATACATCCTGTAAATGTCTGTGCAAAGACATGTTTAGGTTCCTTGTGCTTAATCTGTCAGTTGTCTGTGGTGTATTTGAACGAATAACTGCTGTAAAACCGTTTCTTTTTTTTTCTCAAGAGATAAAACTGCAATTTTTAGTACACAGTTGTCAACGGACAGTGATGAATACATAACTGTCAGTCAGTGAGTGAATTGTACCTTCCCAGATACAATCTTCTCATAGATCTGAATGGGCTGGTCAGCAAAGAAAGGCGGGTACCCGGCTGCCATCTCGTAGACCAGTACGCCCAGCGCCCACCAGTCCACTGCCTTGTTATATCCCTAATTAGGAGGAGAGCATGGTCATGAGGCATCTCATAAACACGTTGAGTGCAGTCACGAAGCAGCTTGCATCAGTAAAAGGAACTGCACAATTTAAAAAAATTTTTTTTTATAGCTTTATATGCCACCATTTGAGTGACACAAGTACACCGTTTTGTGTCTTAATCTATTTAAACAGTTTATGACATTGATTGAGAATAAAAGGTTGAATGTAACCTAAAGTACCAGCATTAGTTGATATAAAAAAATGTAAAAAGAGGAAAACAGTGGTTCACCTTGCTAAGAATGATTTCAGGGGCCAGATATTCTGGAGTTCCACACAGTGTCCAGGTCCTGCCCTTTACACGTTTGGCAAAGCCAAAATCTGTCACCTATGAGGGGGAAAAGACCAATGACTGAATTCTGAGTAAGCGTATCTATCCATCTATTAATTTTCACTGATGAGCTTCAAGCCGCCAATAGATTTACCCATAGTCTCGTCCCACCTGACCAATGAAATTACAGAACACGTCACAATGGACCAATAAAACTGTCCGAGTCTACCCTCATACTGAATATTCCTCAGCCATTTGCGGGTGGAGTGCACATGTGTGAGGGAAGAGGGTGCCCGGGAGAGAAATGCAGATGTTTTTGTGCATAGCGGTGCACAACTGTGTACTGTAGGAAAAGAACAGAACAATCTTGACTTGTGTTCAATAAGTAGAGGGAATGAGTGCCATAAATACAGCCATCTCGGCAGTGCTACGCCCACCTCTCTGTTATATGGTTACCGACTCCCACCATCGCTGGCAACGGACCACAGGTGCTATCGGCGGAGGACAGCAATTCCAGCTCCCTGCGTCTCCCCAAGAGGTAACAAAGAGGCGACACTGCTGCATGACTGTATAAGATGGCCTGGGAATTTGCTTCGTGTAACAACAAGAGAGACTGAGAAAGGTTCTGGGACACCGTCGTGTAGCTAGCTGCATTCGGCATGGATGTGCCCTCTAGTGGTGCCAGTTTTACATTGTCTAACAGGGACCCAGAAAGTCTTGAAGGCAGGATTGGGCAGGCTTGAGGAGTGACTGAATACATGTAGCAGTGTTACATATTCAAAAAATGTACAGTAATCCCTCGTTTATCGCGGTTAATGGGGACGAAAACCACCCGCGATAAACGAAAGTCCGCGAAGTAGCGACTAATAAACATTTAAAAAAAAGTCTGCAAACGGTCCGCGAGAAGCTGCAAAACAACAGCGAGTCACATAGAGCAACATATACTGTACTGTACTCCATGTATATGAAAAAAAATATATATATATTTTAATGAATATGTTTGAAAAAATCCGCGATGCACTGAAGCCGCAATAAAAGAACCGCGAAATAGCGAGGGATCACTGTAACTGTAACACCACAGGAAGTAAATAAAACAGAGCTAACTGAATGACTTTTTAAAAAGCTTCAAACAACTGAATCTCCAAAGTTACTCTTGTATTCCTTCATTAAATGTACCTGTATGTATCCCTGTTGATCTATGAGAAGGTTTTCCGGTTTCAAATCTCTGTAGATCAGATCCAAAGCATGCAGGTACTCAAAGGTCAGAACAATTTGAGCAGCGTAGAACCGAGCATGAGGCTCACTGCAAACATAGGCAAACATGCGCATGAGTACAAATGTGTAGAACCACCATTGTCATGATGCCCCCCAAAAAATGATTCATGTCAACTACATACTAACCTAAATCTGCCAATTCTCCGTAGATGGGAGAACATCTCTCCACCTGGCACATACTCCATGACCATATAAAGGTTAGTGTTATCCTGTTGAGAAAGGAGAGTGAAAAATGTACTTTTTTTATGTCATGATGAAAAAGGGCCTAAAACTGCGGATAACCAACAACACAGTTGTTTTCATATATTTTCATACATAGAACAGACTGCATTAATGTTCTTTCTCTGTAGCCTGCTGCCGCCAACTTTCTTCTTATGATATGGTGGTTTGGAAAGTTGTTTTTAACCATACCTACAATGGAGGTCTTTTAAAGCTTTTTTAAAAAATCAACTTTCCAAAAGACTTTTCTTCTACTGTATGTTCTTTTAGTAATTTTAGAAATGTTTATTTTATTTCTGTACTTTATTTTTAGATTTAGTTTTTCATCTGTTTGTTTAGAAATGCTTTTAAATGTTTTACTTCATTATGTAAAGCTCATTGAGTTGCCTTGCCTTGCTTTTGGAAAAGCCCAACATTGTTCAAAAGCCCTGAACCACATGAAAATACACTCCAGCAATAATGTGCAACAGGAAGCCAATTAAGACCTTTAGGGCGAGTTGGGATGACAAGACAATTATATAATATTTTCAATAAATATTTATATTTAAAACAACACAAATATATCGACAGTATATGTTTTGAAAAATCTGTGTAATAAATGAGGGAAGATAAATTGATGAGATTGACTCTTCCGTCATCGGGTCGTTAGGTTCATTGGGCTTGGCAGTATTGAACTATGACATTAACAATGCTATAAATTAAAATTCAGAAAGTATCATTTTAATGCTACCAAAATACTGTCTGTCATCTTTGATTCAGCAGAGCTACTATCATCTACTTCTAAAAATTGCCAGTAGAGGCCGCTCTCCACAAAAAGCAGCTAAAATGAAATGGGATTGCAGTGTCCTGTCTCAAAGAAATATGGCCCGCGGGTCGGTGTTATCTTTGGAATATACAAACCGGTTCGTTCCATATACCAACCACTTAATTCTGTGAAATGTCAAGGAGGTAGAAAAACCAGACACTGGGCAAGCCTGCTGTTAACAGGTTTATCCGAGGCACCAAAGTATTCAGTCGCGGGGCATTTAAGGTTCATCCAAACAGCTTAAATGGATAAAGCCTTAAGTGGAGAACAGCCAGCTGGGGACCAGGTACAGTGTCAAACAAGTCTGCTGTCAAGGTGTTCCCACATGACATCAGCATTCAATCAGACACAATTTTGGAGAAACAATCAAAATCGTCTTACCTTGAACGAGTACTCTAACCGCACAAGAAAAGGAAAGTTGACGGCCTGAAGAATTCTCTTTTCGTTCAGAGTGTGCTCAATCTGCTTGAGCTTCACCACCTAAAATGAGGGGAAAGCGAGAATTGAAATGGCCTCATTGTGATTTTTCAATTAGTTAATGAAGATTATAATAACACATCTATCCCTAACATTTATCCCTGTCCTAATTGCCCCACGGGGATAAATAACGTTTTCTGAATCTGAATCTGAATCTGGAATACCACTGTGTTTCAAACAGAGACATAAAAATATAAATCGTCCGGTTAATTACTAATGTGAAGATGCAGCTTTCCAAATACAAACTTTGAACCTCCAAGGTCGAATGCAATCACCTCTGGAACAATTTATTTGGATTTACCCCAATAAATAAATCAATAAATAAATAAATAAATAAATGGGAAATACTGAAATTAAAAGAAAGAATCCATTCCGGATTTGATGAAGCTGAAATTGCACAGGAACTATTCTTAACTGTCACACTGATGTAAAACTGACTTAACTTGTGTTGTTAAGACATTCATCCATCCATTCCCTGTACCGCTTATCCTCACTATAGATGCATGTACTGTATATTAAACAAAAGTAATAAAACACAAAGTCCTGACTTTAGTGACAGATGACAGAGTTTCACCGTGAAGGTGGTGAACATTACAAGTGCTTTTCATACATAAACACATACAGCATTTAACAGACTAAGCGGTATTGAAAATGAGTGGATGAATATCATAATCAGACTCCGATACATATGATACATCCATTCATGTACTTCCGCGATTTATCTAGGAAGTCAGGGGAAGCAACTTCAGCAGAAAATTTAGATTTCCCTCTCCCCAGCCATCCGGCTCTTTTGAAGGAATTCAGAGACGTTCTCAGGGCAGCCATGTGACACGGCCTCTCCAGAATGTCATGGTTCTACCCCAGGGCCGTCTCCCGGTGCGGTGTGCCCGGAACACGCTCCAGGGAAGCGTCCAGGGGGCATCCTAAACAGCTGCCTGAGCCACCTGATGTAGTTACTCTTGATGCGAAGGAGCAGTTGCTCTAGTCTGAGCCACTCCCAACTGACCAAGCTTCTCACCCTATCTCTGTAAGACAGAACCAAGACATCCTGCAGAGGAAACACATATCAGCCGCACGTATCGGTGATCTTGTTATTTCGGTCTCAACCCTCAGCTTGCGACCATAGGTGAGGGTAGGAACGTAGATCAATCGGTAAATCCAGAGCTTTGACTTTCTGCTCAGCTCCTTTTCACCAGCACAGCAGAAGCCGCGCTGATCTCCTGCTCCATCTTCAACCTCACTTGCGAAGAAGAATGCAAGGTACTTGAACTCTTTCGTTTGGGGCTGGATCTCAATCCCGATTCCACCCTTTTTCTGTCTGAGGCTGTGAGTAGACCCAGCAAGAGTTGAAAATCGCAGTTTGATAAAGCCAACAGAACTACATCGTCTACAAAAAGCAGAGGCATATTAAAGTGGCCTCCAAACTGGACCACTTTAATGCCTCGGCAGCGCTTGCACTTTGTGTTTACAAAAGTCCTGAACAGAAACAGTGACAATGGCAGCCTTTGCGGAGTCCAACCCTAATTCGAAACGAATACGACTGCCAGCGATGCGGACCAAAGTCTCACACCGGTCGTTCAAGTGCCAAACAGCCCATATCAGAGGAGCCAGTCCCCCATACTCCTGGAGAACCCTCCACAGGACTCCGATTGGACACGGTCGAATGCCTTCTACAAGTTCACAAAAGTCATGTCGACTAGTTGCACGACATCCCATGTACCTCTAAGACCCTGCCGAGGGTGTAGAGCTGGTCCACTGTTCCACGGCCAGAATGAAAACCGACGCTCCTTCCGAATTTAAAATTCAACTTCATAATGGACCCTCCTCTCCAGCACCCCTGAATGGACCTTACAAGGGAAGCTGAGGAGTGTGAGCCCCTTTTAGTTGGAACACAGCCTCCGGCTCCTCTTCTTAAAAAGGGGGACCACTATTTCGGTCTGTCAATCCAGAGGCACTGTCCTTGATATCTACTCGATGTTGCAGATGTGAGTCAACCAGGACAGCCCCACAATATCTGTGGGACAAGAATTTCCTCAAAGCCATTCGGAAATTGTTCTTCATTGCCTCAGGAAAATCCTCCCACCTCTCAGGTTTTGCCACACCGGCAAACAGTAATAAGGAATAAGCATACCAACACCTGCTTGGCGTCTTTCAACGGGGGTCAACTCCAGAGTGAAATAGAGTCCAACACTTCTCAAGAGGACTGATACCAGAGCCCAAGCTGTGTGTCAAGGCGAACCCGACTATATCTTGTCAAAATGTCTGGACCTTTTACAATTACACTGCAATGTTTTCTGTGAGCATCCAAACACATCGCCTCTTTCAAAATTGGCATTGTGGCAGAGAGTGCACCCTGAGCTCTGGCCCGGACTGACCTTCTGCTTGTTGAGGATCTTCATAGCGTAATGCTGTCCCGTTTCTCTGTGCCTCACCAGCATAACGCGACCAAATGAGCCCGTGCCCAGAGTTTTCAACCTCTCAAACTGCTCCAGGCAAGCAGTGTTCTGAAATAACAAAAACACAAAGCGTCAGTTCGATTTGTTTTCTGTGACAAAGGCATTTTAAGTGTGAGGGTTTCTCAGGAAACTTTCATTATATTGTCTATCTGATAAGAACTACACTTAAAGCATAACTTTTAGAAAATATGGATTCCTGGCCTACCAAATGTAAACTATGTGTCATACCACAACTACGGCACATGGTATAGCTGTTCTTTTATTTTGTTCAACTTTTTTAATACACGAGAATGCTCTGAGAAAGTGGCCGTGTGTTTTGTCGGCAGGGGTGGGGCAGGAGTGGCTCCTCACTTTGTGACGCAGAAAAGTGAAGACTCTGTCGTTTTGTTGGATTGGGCGGGTGTCAGAGATGTTCACTTGGACAGTTGAACAAACAGACTCAGGAAGAGATTGTCTTTTCTGCCGGCAGGAGGCGCAGTTTTCTACGAAGCCACTCCGTGTGCGCTTACCAACTGACACCTGACCTCTGCAGCCTCTGCCGGCTTTTTATTGATCGTGTATGCAAATTACAAATGATACATCAGAAAAACACTCCCTTCTTCATTTACATGTCATGCCTCTCAGTCCAGCCCACCGATACACCCCTCAGAGGCCAAAACATCTCTCGGTACAAACAATGGATGGATACCTTGTTACTTCAATGGGTAGATTTTGCAAACTGAAGACATCTTATCATGCTGCCCTCCCGAAGTTGAACCTTCCTGTCGACATTATCAGTTAATGAGGACTTGGCTTTATTCAGCTCAAGTTGGCCCTTTTTTCTGTGTGCTCCATTGTGTACAAGTTGTGAGAACATACTGTTCGAGGTCAATCAAGCATACACTGAAATTAATCTTTGAAACATGATAATATTAAGTTTGTGTTTGTGTTAGACAGCAGGAATTAGCAGGAATGCTCCGAGATGGGGGAATGGGGTGTTTTTGGTGTGGAATTAGCATTTTACCATGGCAAAAAGCTGAGAAAAAAAAAGTTGATTGAGGATGATATGGCCCCTTTAATATTTAGGAAAATCAAATGTTATTTGTGTTCTTTAATTGCACATCGAGTAGAGCTGTGCATATTTTCATAACATGCTGAGATGTCCCTTTTAACCGTTTGTCCTAAACAATAAATGAAATATTTCAGCACAAACGCACTCTTCCCACATGTGGTTTCATGTATTGACCCTTATTCCTCACACGGTGGCCAAATTTTGTCTGAGCAGTTCAAGAATAGAATTTTCACTTGAGAAAGGGTTATTTTTTAAGATAGATGTGACAAAAAAGTCCTAAAAGGTCTATCTTAGATTTCTTCTGATTATTTTTAAATTATTCATTTTTAAGAGGAATTATTATTTACATGTTTACAAATTACAAATTGAATAAAACATATCCATATTCATGGCAGTTATTCAAGACTTTTCTCAATACACTCACTCACACTTGTTCTAAATATACAAGTTATTAGAAGTCAATGGATTTCACGAGAACAAGGATCACCATTGTGGTGCCCGCAGGCACCAGGTAGCCCCCAAGGACCACATGAGTAGCCCACAGGTCTGTTCTAAAAATAGCTCATGCTCATGGTAATCGGGTTTTTTTGTGTGTGTTGTAAATCCACAAAAAAATGGAAATTAGCTGTGAGTTGTGGTGACATTTTTTGGGGTGCTATTCTTTTTTTAAATCATACTTTCATCAGTGAAATTTTGGAAATGACAATATTAAAACAAAACAAAAAAACAGTATACTTCTCGTATTGTGTGTATGGCCAAACCAGTTCGTGGAGTTGAGGAGTTGATTTACCGCGGAAATAATTTGACATTTCAGAAGTGTGTATCAAAATGGTAGGCGTTTGTGTGCATCAGTACCCAATAAGTAGGTCTCCATTTCAAAAAGGTTGGTGACCCCGTTTATAATGGTGTCAAGATTTTTTTCTCCTCAAAAATTGTGCTATCACATCAAGAATCTGAATTGAAACACAAGCAACATCCTGATTATTTGTCATTAAGATCTCAAATTCAACTTCCTAGTAGATTGCCACTTTCTTGTCTTATTTCTAGCCTAAAGGCACCCATGAAACAATTACAAATTCACAGCTAGCATGGGAAATAATAATTTGGGACCTCATATAGCTCCTTGACTTCTTTTTTTGGTTCTTGATAGAGAAACGTAACATGTTTCGGCCTACCTCAAAAGTCCCTCCATAAAATCCAGCTGGTTCAAAATGCCTCTGTTCGCATCATTTCAAAAACACCCTCCTGGCAGCACATCACCCCCGTCCTTCAGCAGCTCCACTGGCTCCCTGTCCAATACCGCATCAACTACAAACTGCTCCTATATACATATATGGACATCCACAACCTGGCCCCTCCCAACCTGTCCGACCTTCTCCAGGTGCTTACCTCCACTCGCTCCCTCAGATCCTCGTCCTCCCTCCGCCTGTCAGTGCCCCCTGCCCGCCTCAGCACTATGGGAGCCAGAGCTTTCAATCGCGCTGTTCCTCAGCTCTGGAACAATCTACCTCCGGACCTCCAAAACTGTATACCTCTCTCCACTTTCAAGTCCCGTCTAAAAACACACCTGTTTAGGACTGCCTACAACACATAATTCTTCCATTTCCTCTGTTTTGTAATTTTATGTCCTGTTTTTATAAAATATTTCTCTTACTTATTTTTACATTTTATTTCCTTTATTCTACAGTGTCATTGGGTGGCATGAAAGGCGCTTTTAAATAAAATGTATTATTATTATTATTATGTTTTCCATTATTATTATTATTATGTTTTCCATTATTCTGAACAAAAGCAAAGGTTTAATAATATGACATTGAGCTACTTGATAAGATAGCATTGAACATGTTTGGATAGAATGAAATGGAAGCGAATAAATGAAGAGAACATCTTCCATCAGGACCTCTTGTACTTACTGTCTGGCGGTTTCACTCACCTGTTCAGGGCTCTCCCACTTCTTTAGGAAGTCCTCTTTGGCTTTAGCAAGGAACTCCTTAACTGTTGAAGACAACACCAGCAATGCTTGATTTATTTATTTCAAGAGGAAAAAAATTAAAGCCACTGTCTTTTCTTTATATTAATATTATTCAAAGCATTAAAAAAAATACTCAGATAAGGCAGTTTTAACCCATCAAAACAATTAACTGCTCAGTGATACGGTGAATGCTCTGGACAGCTCCCTACCCTAATATGAAAATCTTATTAATGGACGTTTAACCCACATAACAGTAGTGTTCGATTTCAACAATATTTACAATGAACTGGACATACAATTTATTTCATTCAACTGTAGAGTGGGGCCTTAGCCAAGCAAGCACCTAATAATGGAAAAAAGCCAGTCAGCACCACATAGCTTTAGTTATCATTCTCAAACAAGTTGATCAACAGAATAATTTGGAGATCAAGATCACACATTGATTGTATTTTAGTGCACTTAAGATGTCAATATGCTGAGATCTTGTGTTGATTTTGGGAACAAAGTTGAAAATTTTACGTATTAAATCATGCTTGACTGAACAACTGGCACATGCACTGTATGTGCATAGTCACTGGACACAAGATTAGGTACACCTACAAGATCAAATAAGTGTATTGTGGTAACACATCCGTTTTTACAAAGATGATAATCAGATTGACTTTTCTCGAGCGATACACAGTACATCTAGAACAATGGTGTAAAATTGATTTCTGTCATACTTTTGGTTTTCCTCTGAAGGCCATGATGACTGAAACCCTCTCTCCTGTAGTACATATCACTCATGTTTACTAGTGTTGAGAAGGTACACCCTGGTCACCAGCCAACCACAGGGCACATGGAGACAAACAACCACTGAACAATTTAGAGTCTTCGAGTAACCTAGGAAACATGTTTTTGGAATGTGGGAGGAAGCCGGAGCACCAGGAGAAAACTGGAGGGCAGAGCTAAGTTTCAAAACAATAAAAATGTATAAACACCTCAACGAGTAGCCTCATTGAGGGACAGCTAGTTTAAAATGGTCATTCATAACATTTGTTTAAATGTTACTCCATTTAATTTAAAAAATGATTTGATGACAAAAAAATGCTTTCAAAAACTCAGTAGTATTCAAAGTGATGACAAGAAACACATGAAGAAACACGTGGAGACACATGATTTGATTTTGCGGGCCACATAAAATGATTTGGCGGCCCACATCTGGCCCACGTGCATTGCGTTAGATACTATGGGGATGTTTACTCTTGTGGTTGCCACTTGAAGTGCTGTGCATCATACAGAGCCGTTTCGGCTGATAGTTTCATTGCTTAGTTTGGCTTCACGAGAGGTACAAAACAATAAAAAGGGCTGATGTAATACAGTTGTACACCACTGAAAACACAAACCACGTAATCAGCATGCTACTTACATAATAAACGGCTCGGATTGTAAAACTGGCAGTGTGCACTATATGGATTGCATGAACAGCCAAGTCCGACGTGGCTCTGAATAAATACATCGTAAGGCCTCTGACGCTCACATGAAGAGGATTGCGCCGGCCAGGTGATAGTCAGGTGTGGAAGTGTACTGCTTTGCTCTACTCACCGCTTTCCATCTCGCTGCCCTTCCGAGCCGTGGGAGCGTTGCCCATGATGACAACCTGTCAACGGGCGATCAGTCGCTCTCGGGCTCCGCCAAGCAGGTCGATTAGTTCTAGAGCGTATTTCCTAAATCCGAACAAGGTGTTGATCTTGAACAGGCTGTCCGCTGCTGATGCCGCGAGGGTGCAGGCAGCCGCTCGCTCACCCAGCCGATTCTAAGCGACAATCCCGGGTCGCCGAGGAGCCAGTCTTCTCCTCTGCCTCCTTGCAGCCCCCTCCGAGCAAAGCCCCCCCCCCCCCCCCTGGCTTCCCACCGTCAACACAGGCTCCCCAAAAACATAAATAAATTAATATTTGGAAATGACATTAAAAAAACAGCAATGGGATAACGGGGATGCGGTGTTGTCAGTCGAAAGCTTCAGCGCTAGCAACCTGAGGCTTTTTAAAATCGACTGTCCACCAATATCGACGTGAATTCGCCCAAATCAACATTGGCCCCCAGTAGCCCCGGAGATGAGCTAGATGACGGAACTACAGTCCAGTGAATGTCCCGCCCACTCAAGTGAATCCGACTTGATTGACAGATAAGTCTCGGATCTCATTGGCCAACAATCTACGGCGACGTCAGGCTCCGCGCTGTAATTGGTCTTCAGCATTCTAACGACGGCATCACACCGCCCTACTAAACGAAGGTGGGGTGGTGGGTGGGATGGGGGTAAAGTCACCGATATTTTCCTCTGCCGCTGATCTGGCGTGTCAGCACCGTGACAATGTTTGGGATAGTGATGCTGCCGTTTGACTGCTGATTGTATCGAGGTTTCAAATCACTCCAAATACAGACACGAGCTTCAGACTCCTCCATCACCCCCCCCTCCCCCCACCACCTCTCTTACGCCGCTAAGCGACTCATACACGTTTCACCAAGTGACGTCAACCAATAGCTATTTTTAGAAATGTTGGTCAGAATGGAACGCACGCGCGGCGCGGTCTGGCCAGCTTGGCAGGACGCGGCATGGTAGACGGACGCGGGAGGGAGATACAACTCGAGAGCGCAGCTTTTCTGCAGTAACAACCAAAGATCGAAATGGAAGCATATCATCATCGACTCCTCCCTATAGGCCTACTCGGGTTCTTCTCATTAGGCGAACGTGCACAAAATCTGAAACTCAAATTATATTTAACGAGAAAACAAGAAAAACACCGTACCCCAGTGCAAATATTTGTATTTGGAATTTTTGATCTCATTTTATCGAATCAAAAGAAAAGCTCATTTTACTCAATGATACACAAACGACCTGCAGGTATGAATCACTAAATCAGAGAAACTGATCATTTGGGATTGGTCTCTTTCAAAGTTGTGTCTTCACTTATGTACCACAAGGAAACATATATGAAAATTATGAGAAGATCTGCCAACTTCTTCAGGGGTGGTAAACATTTGCTTTGTGGGCTATATCGTTGACCTCAGAGGGCTGGAATGATTGACTTATCAGGTGTTAACAACCTTTTTACAACTAAGAGCAACTTCTTCGTACTAACAATGCAACGGGTTCACGGTTTGATACAATCTTTTGAGATAAAGCTGCAGCTGTTGTGAAAGTGCTCTACAAATATATATTGTACTGGATAACAAATTTGTTTAAATTACCTTGATATGTTATTACCAATGATTGCTGTTAATGTGTGAAGACACTAATCATGTTAATGATAGCTCATGAAAATGCTCACAGCCCCTCTACCTCACTGGTTTCCGATCCGCTTATCCTCACAAGGGTCGCTGGGGGTGCTGGAGCCTATCCCAGCTGTCTTCGGGCAATAGGTGGGAGACACCCTGAACCGGTTGCCAGCCAATCGCAGAGCACACACAGACGAACAACCATTCATGCTCACAATCACACCTAGGGGCAATTTAGAGTGTTCAATCAGCCTGCCATGCATGTTTTTGGAATGTTCGAGGAAACCGGAGTAACCCAGAGAAAACCCATGCAGGCCTGGGGAGCACATGCAAACCCCACACAGGTAGGCCGGAGCTGGAATTGAACCCGGTAGCTCTGCACTGTGAGGTTGATGCGTTAACCACTGGATCACCGGGCGCCCATATATACCGGTATATATATATATATATACTTTATATACATACATACATAAATACATACCTACTGTACATACATACATACATACATACATACATACATACATACATACATACATATGTATACACACACCCACACCCACACACACAATTACATTTAAAATAAGATTTATATCGTGGAAAATAGTGGTGATCTGAGTATTCAGTGACTTGGCACCAACTGTTAAGTTCTTTCAATTACGAGATTACATGGGTGAAAGTTTCCCTCTTCCCAATTCACCTTCCTTTTTTTTCCTGCTGTTGCCTAGCAACTTTTGGCTGGAGTGAAAATGGAGTGGCGAGTGATGCTGCATTTTATGAATGAAATATAGAACAGCAAGGGGGTCGGGGAGGGGAAAGAGTGAGCTGACTCTCATTGCCTGTGCCACTGTGCTTCCTCACTTGGCCTCACTAGTTAGGAATCTGGAGACCTACTTTGTCATCAACAAACCTATGATGTCCAGGGAGCACAGAACATTGATATTTTGTTCCTGATATTTAAAGTTTAAATGGGAATTATTCAAAGGAGCTCCATTTTTTGTGGGAAATTTTGTAAGACATAAAACAAAGGCATCTTTCCATCCATCCATGAACCGGATGCCAGCCAAGAGCAGGGCACACAGAGACAAACAGCCATCCACGCTCACACTCATACCTAGGGACAATTTAGAGTCTTCAATCAGCCTGCCAAGCATGTTTTTGGAATGTGGGAGGAAACCAGAGTACCCGGAGAAAGCCCATGAAGGTACGGGATAACATGCAAATTCCACACAGAAAGATCGGAGCCAGGGTCGAATCCACAACCTCTGCACTGTGAGGTCAACGCGCTAACCAGTCGACCACTGGGCCACCCATGTTTTTTTTTTTATTGATTTATTTATTTTCAAAGTATTTTTTTCTGTTTCATTTGAGTTTTAAAAAAAGTCTATGCCAAATAATTAAATGTTCAATTTAGAGGAATGAAATAAAATGATTTCCATTTAAAAATCAGTTATGTTCTACTTTGGGGAAATGTATGATTGAGGTAGTACTCATGGTTTAACCAGTTCTCTAATAGTGGGGTGGATCCCTTGAAGGGGTGCGGTGAGATGTCGGGGTGGGGAGCAGGGGCGGTTCTGGATCAATTTCACTGAGGGGGCCGGGCTGGGGCCAGGGGTTTTGATGGGGGGGCACATTCAACCCAGGGCTAAAAAGACAGATTCGAAATCTTATTTGACTTTTTATTTCTTCAGACTTTGAAATTGTAGTCATAACATTACAGTGATGAGAAAAAAACAGTATTAGGAGGGCTAAAATGTCTGCAAGCGTAACAATACGCCGTGTCCATCTGTTGAGAATATTCAAGCCAGGGGATGATATGGTACCAGCCTGCCGGGGACAAAAATTGCAAATAAGATAAGATAAGATAAGAAAACCTTTATTAGTCTCGCAATGGAGAAATTCCCGATTCACAGCAGCAAAGTTATGAAAGGAAGAAGTAGAACAACAAAATATAGGAGCTGCTGGAAAGGCAGCCACTCTCGCGGCGCCATTTTGAAGTCAAAATAACAAAAATAACACAACACAACACATAGGACACAGACAGTCGTGCAATCTTCACCACTTTTCTGCATTCACTTTGTTCTCTGAAGCAGTTCTAGATGAAAGAGGAGAGGATCAAAGTGTCCTTTCACCAGTGGATCAGACGTCATGCTGAAAATGTGCACACGTCTGCTACAAGCTAAGTTAAATACACTGAAGCTAGATGTTTTACATGCATATAATTGTCCAAATTTTAAAAGGCAATGTCTTATATATTGATCCTGTTAAATAAAAATTAAAATAAAAAGGGAGACTAAAAAACTTACACACACACACACACACACGCACGCACGCACACACACACACACACACACACGCACACACACACACGCACACACGCGCGCACACGCACACACACGCAAATAGCACTCGTGTTGTGGTAATTTCCTTCTCTGCGGACTGCTTCTCATTTTCCCGCTCATTTTTAAGTGGCGCAGCGCACTAAAGAGTCCGACTAGAATGTTAAATCACGCACTTTGGTTCCACCTTCGCGTCGGTGACTCGGCACGACTGCGTAATCTGCGCTCGGAGGGGGGGCCACAGGGGGGGGGCCAGAATCGGTGCTACAGGGGCACTGGCCACCGTCCCCCCCCCCCCCCCCCCCCCAGAACCGCCACTGGTGGGGAGGGGCGGCGTGTGACCCAGGCAACTCTTTTTTTTGCCATTCAAGAATGTGTAATTGCAAGTCAACTACAATAGGTGGAAGCATCTAAAAACATGTTAATTTGTGACTTGTAAAGTGATCTGGATAGCTCTCTTTTTTTGTCGCTAATTATTGCCATATATTTAGTATTGTTTAAGAATAACAAAAGAAACAACAACAACAACCAAACAACAATTAATCAATGTCACAGGAAAGGGAGTGGTGTTCCTTTATGTTCCTTTTGGAAACTTACCTGTTTTACAAAGTAAAAGCAGATTTGCAAATGTCTAATTTGAATTAAACACAAATGATAATCAGTCTGCTTTCATGTAGGCAGGGAACGGAAAGTAATTGAGATGCGCTGTCTTCAACACAACAAAATATCCGTCAGAATTTCACACCTCAAAATCCAGTCTAAAATGCTCTCACCAATGGGTCAATGTCCTTTTTGTCCCTTTCATGATACAGTAACAGGGTCAGTTTTAAAACCATCTTCTGATTTTGTGGATCTTTCACAACTCATCAAACTGCTTTTCTAATTCTAATTAATGAATTCAAAGTGAAACAGAGGCAGTGAGATGAGCATCAATTTAATTGTAATTCGCAGTTTGACACATTCAATGACAAAAAGAGAAGATTCATGTGGTGAGGATGGTGAAAACATATTTTCATTGAATTGCTTGACTCGGACTATTGTTCGCACGCAAAACCTTCATATTTCTTGATGAGGAGCTCCATCCCTAAGCAAGTAGGTCTGTGTTCTTGGGTTTGACACTCCGCAGGTGTCGGCCAGTATTCGAGCCAGGTGTTCTCTCCAAAAACATAGTGGAAGCTGAAGAGAAGACGGTAAAAATAAGGTCATCTTTCACGTGCAGTGTTCCCTTGCTACTTCGCGGTTTCGGTTATTGCGGATTCACTCGATTTTGCGAGTGAAATTCACTGCGGATTTTTCATTTGTGACCATCATGTACTGCTATTTTACCTTGCTATTTAGCCATATTTCTTTGCTCCTTTTCTCCCTTCTAAGTTGGACCAGTCAAACAAAATGTTGATTTTTTGTTGGGGTATTTGTTTTACAAAAATCGAGACCATGGAAATTAGACAGTTTGCCGCCCATAACCAGCAGTTCGGTATTTCATTCTATATTTTGCATTTCAAAAGTTATATTTATTTTGTGTAACAAGTGTTGAGAAGGGTGGAACTGTGTGTGTGGCGGGGGGGGGGGCGGTCATAATGGCTGAAAAGTCGCCCGCTGCTTCGCGGAAATTCACTTGGAGTGTATCACCCCCAATAAGTGAGTGAACATCGAACAACAAACAAAACCAGCCTTGATGTAAAAATAAATAAATAAATAAAATAAAAAGGTTCAACTCTCGCACACATTTTACACATCCAGAGACTTACGTTTGTGCCTCGTCATCTCTGTGAATATCTTTCGATGAGCCCATGACTAAATAGGATTTGCCAATTTCCAACTGTAAAGCATCCCTGCAGTGTGGATAACTGAGGAATGTGCGCAGTTTCCCTTGGGCACCCATATCTTTATTTCCTGTAACGGCAACATGGGAGAAGAAAGAAAATATGTTGATGGAAAAAGTATCATCAGTATGAGAGCATCAATATTCTTTGAAAAATATCTTGGGTGTCAGGGCTAAACCTCCCAGGTCCAAATTTGGTCAATTTCATATTTTTTCTCACATCTCTGCAATTGGTCAGTTCCCATTTGGGTCTGTTATTTTTAGAATTGATCCAGTAATTTCAAGTGTTGAAACTGGCTTGCTCTCTTAAATAATGCAACATTTGTGGTGCAACAAACATGCCGTTTGTTTCCTGAAAAGTCGGCATTTTGTCATACGCAGTGACACCAGTCATACATAAGGCAGCTAATGTGAATATTTCCAAGGTCAATAAAAATCCAATCCCACCTTCTTTGATGACTTGCTTCACCCGTGCTGTATAGATGTCAGTTGACAGACCGTCTTTAAATTGTTCCAATTGTATGTGGTACACTGAGGAAAGCCAAGTTACACATTATCCTCTTGCTTACTCATTCGCGCAATCACCTAATATGACAAATAAAATCAATATACAGTACTGTACTGTCCGTTCTCTTACCAAAGTCTATCTTGCTGGTTGGGGTACTCTCACAAGACTTTTCTGCACGCAAATCATTACTGATTTGACCCTTCTTTTGTAGACTGCAGTTCTCTGGGTGGGAGGGAAAAAGATTATTGAAGTGGATGCAGTGATGTGTTAGTGATCCGTTATGCAGCTGCGTTTTTTTTTTTTTCCAGAAAATTCACATGATACAGTCTGAGGAAACTGGAAGTTGTCGTCCATCTTACCTTCAGCACAGGTACATTCGTTCTTTGTGCAGAGTTTCAGCAGCTGACCTGCTCTCCTCTCAGGATGGTAGAATTTCACACAATGCCTCTCTACAAATAGACAAGCAGTTTTTGTTGAGCTCACAGTAATGGACAATATTGACTGTCATGTTGAGTTGTCAAGTGTGGTTTGAGAAAGTAGCCAAGGACTGAGACTCATTTCTGATTTTACTGCTAAACCGGATTTTCATTCATTCATTTTCCGATCCGCTTTATCCTCACAAGGGTCGGGGAGGGGGGGGGGGGTGCTGGAGCCTATCCCAGCCGTCTTCGGGCAGTAGGCGGTGGACACCCTGAACCGGTTGCCAGCCAATCGTAGGGCACACACAGACGAACAACCATCAGCGCTCACACTCACACCTAGGGACAATTTTGAGAGTTCAAATCAGCCTGCCATGCATGTTTTTGGAATGTGGGAGGAAACCGGAGTACCCGGAAAAAACCCACGCAGGCCCGGGGAGAACATGCAAACTCCACACAGGGAGGACGGAGCTGGAATTGAATTGGTATCTCTGCACTGTGAGGTCGACGCGCTAACCACTGGAGCACTGGGCCGCCCTACTAAACCGTATTTGACACGATCAATTAGTTCCCCTTGACTCTTCTTCATCTTGTCAAGACATTTAGGACAAGTCTCAGCTTCCAACTTTATAAAAACAGCTTGGGGTAGGCTCATCTTCTGTTCCCAACGGACAATCCAAAGTCCACAAACACATACTCCTACTGGTCACTCTAAAATGGTTCAATGATTTTCTGCACCAACTGTACAAACTGTCATCATATTGTATTATACCACTGATCACTTTAGCTCTGCTTGATGCTTTGCACATTGTCTCACAGTTGTCACTGGGTGGTACCACCGCACTACAGTTCACTTACATTACGAAATGTCCTTCCATACTTATTTGTCATGTCCTTATTTACGATGATGCTAATGCAGCGTGTTATACCGGAGACAAATTCCTTGTGTGTTCTACATACTTGGCCAATAAAGATGATTCTGATCTGATTCTGATTCTTGAATTTGGAGCAGAGAAACTTGAGACCCGTGGCCACATTCTGATCAAACACGTGAGATGAACTCGAACAGCGATTATAACTTATAAGTGATCTTTGACCTCACCAATTCTCAAGTTCATCTGAATCTCTGGATGTCAATAGAAAAATACCGCACACGCCAAAAATTGTGTGCATATCCAACTCCACATTTTTCATAAAAATATCTATTGGGAGAAAATTAGATCTAATCTTTCTCTGCACCAGAAAGATTAGATTAGAAATGTCTTTGTGACTCACGATCATAGTATTCATAAACGGACACAGCAGCGGGTTGTAAGATGCCGACTTTCAGGGTCTGGATGATGCTAAAGCTGACTTCCTCACGACGCTTATGAGAGACCTGTGGAGGTGGTGTAAACAAATGTGAAGCAGCTCTAGATGATTGGAAAAGGGGCAAGATGAAGAGTTGTCCGTCTTACTTTGTCCAAGTAGATGATGAGAGAGCCCCTCTCTGATAAGACTGTGTTCATCTCATACTTAGAAATGGTGGGGGCGTGTCCTTTGGAAAGCTGCACGGAAACATACAATCTCAGAAACAGTTTCGACGCGATAATGACAATGCAAGGTTTGTCTGTGAGGGTTCATACCAAGTTCAGGTCGTTCTCGTTAACACGGAAGCCAGTCAACAAGCCGATGTCCAAGATTGACATGGATGCATCATGCTCTTTGTTTTTATAACTGCTCAGACACCAGCATAAAGTTGAAAATTAGAAATGAGTTGTTTTCCATTTTGTTTTTTTTGTCTGCAATATTGAGAAAAGTAAGTTTGCAGTCTTCTTTTTCTGATTGTACTTACATAACCTCTATTTTTAGCTTGTATACCTTCTCTTCCTCATCAAGTTTTTCTACAAAGACATAGCAGATGAGCTGATTCATGTTTTCATGCAAACAATGAAAACATCTGGGCAGATGAGCACATTGCCAAACTCATTTTTAAAAATGACCAAATATCAACATTACCTGGAATAAGTTGCACCGACAGGTCAAAATTCTGACAGTCACTTTCTTTTTCTGATGGCAGGGCATAATACAAGGACACCAACTGTCGGATTGACACAACAGCAAATTGTATGATGGAAATCATTTTCAAGGAATGAACATATGTTGGTTCTTTTTATTTTGTAACTAGTCTCAAATACAGCAGAAAGTACATGGCTAGGACTGCATCTGTTCAAGTCTGTTTAAAAACAATAAAATACTTTATAATACTACTTTTTTTGTGATGTCAATCTTTTGATCTGCCTCAATAATGTAATGAATTTAAAATAAAAGTTTTTTTTCAGCAATTTTTAGATGAGATGAAAATATAGATAATTAGATCAATTAATTACAGATCATAATTAATTAATCTCACATTTTTTTTAATCACTTGACAGCACTATTCTTTATATCGCTGAGCTTCTGGCATAATTTGAACCAGCCTTTTTGTGTCATTTCCAAGCCAGAGGACACACATTCCCCACCTAAACTCTCCCCCTAACCCTTTCAGAGACAGCGGTTACTACAGTGGACAGTTTATCATGTTATCAGGTTACAGGTTGTTATTATTGGTGCATGAAATGGTTAAACTCAACAATAAAATGTTTTTTGGACCTCTACAGCAGCTGTTAAAAACAGCGTGGAGAATTAGTTGACTTACCGTTAGTGTTGCTTCTCCACTACCTTCAGCTGTCACTTTGACATCTTGGTTAATACTTTGCATCTGTTGGTTAAAAATGCACACAAATGCTTATTTATAGATATTTAATTTGGACAGCAGTAAGAATGCTAGATTAATGAGATGTGGGGGCCCTCTCACTTCAGCTGTTCTTGTGGCATGGTGGTTTTGCTTGTTGAAGTTATATTTGAGAGGTCTCGATCTGCCCGGCACATCAATGTCCACTTTCAGATCGTAATCTGGCTCTTTGGCACTGGTCCAATATTCCGATATAGCTTGATATACCATGATTGTCGCCTATCCAGACAAAAAGAGGAAAAGCTCTGAGCTGAGCCCAGATGACACGAATTTGGCCATAAAATATACTCTCACCTGAGTCGATCCATAGCCTCCGCCCACCTTCCTCTGCTTGTTGAACCATCGCACCACAGGTCTGGCGTCCTCAAAGGCCTTTATGAACAGGTTAAAATAAACATTTTGCACTGGATGGACAGTACATGTAGCAACTATCAACTACTGTTGAAAGTGGTTCTCAGTCAATAATATTACAGGACAATGTGGTAAACCTTTGCTTAAATTAATGATGATGTTTTACATTGATTTTGATGTATCCTCGGTGACAAGGTCAGTCTTGAACACAGTTTCTTTCTAGAAAATCACCCTATTTTTTTGTGTCACCCATATGAATCAATGCACTTACCTGAGCCTTGACCAAAGCCAGAAGAGCATAGGCTGTAGCCTCCAGTGTATAAATATGTCCCTTTGGTACAGGCCAATGAGTAAACTCTGCAAGGAGACATGCAATTTGTAAAATGTTGCTTCAATTCATATTTTATAATAAGTAATTATCTGCAACGCAACAAAACACAATTTCATTAACGTCATTCATTTTTGTAACGGATCCCAAAAAATATATATTGATTCTGGAAATCACAATACTATGGCTACAGTGTGTCAATTTCGATTAGAATGTATTTTCTTTTCTTTTCTTTTTTTCCTTTGGTCACAGCACTATCATTTAGCTTTGATTGTAGAATACCAAGGAGTAAAATTAACACAGTTTTAGAATTTACCTGGGGAAGCAAACTTGAAGAGGATGTCCTTGTTCAGTTTATCCTTATTTGCTAAAGCATATGATGTTATGGCAACAGCATAAGGGTTGGTGAGGCTGGGGAGACGCTTTTCCAGGTAAGCAAGAGCTTTGGCCTCGCTATCTTCCAAACTCTGGAGAGATGGAGAAGAGGGTAAAATGGGGCATCATGATGGTACCAAGGGTCAGTCCTTGGACCCCTGTTGTTCAGAACGTCAATGGTGGCAACGCAGATTTGGTTATCAATTTCCCCTGATGACAGATGTGTGCCTATGCAATGGATTAAGCCTTCCTCAAAAATTGGAGAATATCAGTTTTATTTATAGGGACATATGGTCAGGGTAGACAAGAGAGGCAATGTTACATTACTCCCCGGTGTTCTTTCCCATACCCTTACCAAGAGGTAAACTGTGTTTGGCTCCAATAAATTCATCCTAACTCGTCCAATTCTTTACCGACTAACACACAGATGGGTTTGTTGGAAACATCAAGACACCTAGTCACAGTCATTTTATAATCAGGTCTTTCATATTAAGTATAAAGGGAAGATGAAATGCCTTTACTTATTTTTTTTAAGGGAGACCTGAAAAACAACAACAATAATAATGCAACAACAACAAACTTGACCTTATATTAAATATTCTTATGTTGTTCTTGCCATCACAATGGTGAACAGTTCTGAACTGAGAGACAAATAATTAAATGTTGAAACACATGTTTCAATGAAGGTCAACATTGAAATATAGGCTAATCTCGTACTTTGGGTTCATAGTTTTATATTTGAGACCCGAGGAATAGCGCCTCACCAGTGATGAACCTCATGTCACTGGTTCTATGTCATCCCGAATGACTGGTTAAAGCACTGAATGTTTACTCTGCACATGCGCAGTTTGAGTATAAACCCGGACAGGTATCGCCTAAATTCAGGTGTCACCAGAGGTTTGTTTCCAACAGTTTTCTCAGCCAAACACAAGGTTTCCGAGTGACTGAATGTTCTGACGGTCATCTGGGATTCCTAAACCCTAAGTCACATTCGTAACTTTTGTTTCAGTGAGATTGGCACAGGAATGTACTGTAAAGTTTTAACTAGTTATGTATCACACATGACAGGAACACTAGCAATGACATTGCTTAGGGATAGAGACTTGCATCTGAAGCTGCACTATCAAATATGTCATCAGTTTGCTGGCGCTGGGACCATTAAGGGTTATCCCTCAAAAAAAATAAAATAAAAATACCTGATCAGTCATACTAATGCAGAATTCTTCCATCCATCGCTTTCTCAGGCCAGTAATTAAAAGTTGTTGGCAAGTTCAGTATACAGCATGGGGTAAAACACTCACATTAACAGTGGCAGAGCAAAGTGCCCTGGACTCCTGCATTGCAATGAGATGGAAGGCTGTCATGGAGGCGTCTGAGTCTCCACCCCGCACGTCACCCTAAACACATGCATACGCACATACACGATACATAAATGAAGCTACATTATTATCAGAATCATTGGCAAAAAGATCAATTCACTGCAATGAAAAATGATTGTCCTTACAATCATCTCGCCGTGAGCCACCCTGCCTACTTCTCGAAACATGCCGTCAGGTTGCTGTGCATTGAGAATAAGAAACTTGACAGCATCACAGATCACATCTCTTTGCACTGCCACCAGCTGGTTGGACATGGAGAACACTTTGGCAACATAGGCTGTCAGCCTGAAAGACGAGATGGCACACAACTTCAGTTCTAGTCATTGGAACACGGGATCTTACTTTATTCTTGAAAGATTAAGAATGGCAAATACATTGTGGTTTTTTTTGTTTGTTTGAGTGACTTACCAGCTGCTACTCCTACCTCCATTGGCCCACACAGAAAAAGAGCCATCTTTCTTCCGGAAAGCAAGCTCATTTCTGTACCCTGTGCCCAAAACAGACTTTTTAACCACCTTGACATCACATTTCACTGTCTTTCATCACTGACAGTTTGTGGAATCCTCAGTATTTAATATTAAATATTTGTAATTAATGCCTGTTTCTTAAACAGTATAATGTGAACCTACCAGTATTTATGTGTTGCAGGGCTTCATTACGTTTCTGAAAGCCCACAGTTTCCCACTGGTTGGTTTTGTCCAAATAGGTCGTTGCAATTACAGGCAGGGTCATGTGGATCATGTTCTGCTCTCCACAGCCACCAGGCTGATAAATCAGGCTACCCATTGATGTCCCAGCAATGGCATTCTCCACCAGTACACTAACTTGTTCTCTACCTACATGAACATAGATACACAGAATTACAAAAAAAAACCCACAACCCCCCGAAAAAAAGATTGTTGTCACACATATTTTCTTTGTGTCAGCATGTGGATTTGTCTAGTTATAGCAACGTGGATAGTTGGACACAACCAAAATATATCTCACCTATCACAGAGATTTGTGTGACAGAGTCAGTGCCTGGTACCACATCTTTCTTGGGAATTTGACTGTTGATAATGACTTCTTGTTTACCATCTACAGTGTATACACAAATGTTTGAGTATTAAGTGCCAAAAAATAAAATAAAATAACAACACAGTGTCGTGGAATGTGAAAACTTACTTATTCCTTCTTTAGCAGGGTCAAGGTTTACGATCTGAGGAGACTTAATCAGCACCCCTTCAGGCTAGAAAAGCAAAAATAGGGATTTAAGAAGAGACAATTAAGATTTACTGTATGTTGTACACAGTTGTGGAGATTTCTGGCTCTATTTTCATTTCCAGAGCAAGTCCAGCGCAAAGCACAGTCTGACTATGACGTTTTCATTCTTTTGGCATGTTGCTAGACTTTGCACAGCTAGAAATGGGCGTAATGGGACATTTGCGTTGTTGAGGAATGGACATAATCTTTGCCCAGCCAATTGTAGCTGCATCCCTCGTTTGCAATCAAATCAAAGCGGTTGGCGCGCAGTATGCCCAATTACATTGTGGAAACAGAAATAGACTTGCTGGAGTCCATGCTTGACAGGTAAACTGCAAGATCCCCCCCTTGCGGATGATTTAGTCAGCCGTGCATGTGACGTGGGCAATTGGAGCCCGCCTCGCACTCAGGATGAGCATTAAATCAGATGACATTCATAACACACATTCGGACTGCCGAATTTGTCTGCCTGCACCTCGATCTAACACACCAAAATCGCATCATACCACCTACACTACAATTTAGACACATTTTACCGAGTATAAAATCCAGTCTACTTTTGTAACTAAATTTGCAGATGCACTGGGGGGCGCAGCAGGAATGCCCAGTGAGTTGTAGCACATCTATCAAATTCACAAACACAACTTGAATATTGCAGTTATGCCCATACTTATCCTGAGCACATGGGTGCCAGTCTACTAAAGAGTCTTTGTGTTCAACTAATTTTCACCATTTCACTTTTCTAGAAATTCACCCCTTGTTTTGGGTATGCCTAAGGCAGCACTGTGATTCACTAAGGAGTCTGGCATGAGTCAACCCTCCCCCACTACCTAAGACATATAAGCAAGTGCATTTTCTCTATGGATCGTTCGTGGCCACTTTAGACAGTAAGTGTGCCCACGAAATGGGGTTGAAGGCAGAAGAGTATAGTTTGGAATAATATATATATATATCCATCCATCCATTTTCCGAACCGCTTGATCCTCACTAGGGTCGCGGGGGGTGCTGGAGCCTATCCCAGCCGTCTTCGGGCAGTAGGCGGGGGACACCCTGAATCGGTTGCCAGCCAATCGCAGGGCACACAGAGACGAACAACCATCCACGCTCACATTCACACCTAGGGACAATCAGCCTGCCATGCATGTTTTTTTTGGAATGTGGGAGGAAACCGGAGTACCCGGAGAAAACCCACGCAGGCCCGGGGAGAACATGCAAACTCCACACAGGGAGGCTGGAGCTGGAATTGAACCCGGTACCTCTGCACTGTGAAGTCGACGTGCTAACCACTGGACTACCGGGCCGCCCTATATATATATATATATATATATATATATATATATATATATATAAAAAAACTATATGTATATATATATATATATATATATATATATAAATATATAGATGGGGCTTGCATGGATGCTTTAGAGTGCTTCAAAGGAGAGTTCAAGTGCGCCCAGTCCCATGCTCCCCTTGAAAGTTCAACCCCCTGACTTTACAGGATGAGTATGAAAATTGTATTAAAACGCCTGTATCACGTACTCTGGGGAGGTACCTTAAGTATGAATGCTTCCGAATGTGAAGTGGGGAATTCATATCGTGTCGGAAGTGAAATGTGTATTTGGCGGGTTGTGTTGGACAGTGTCGTGTCAAATTTCGATATTTCTTTTGAGTGTACTGCGCTTTTAAAGTGCCTGATAAGAACACTCTTTTTTACAAGCATAAGCTGTACATAAAACTATTAACACTTGAGATTGAACATTTCAACAGCCACTCTTAAATATTCTTTTACCACCACTTTCAGCTCCTTCAGTATTCCATCAGCGAGATGTGAACCTCTCACAGCTGCTTGGACTTCGATACCAAACTTTCCTTTCTCCATGGGAATGATGATATAGGGTACAGCTAACGTAGTTTGGGCCCCCATTTCAACCTCCTGTCTAAACTTTAAGCGCTTGGAGGCTGCACTGCACACATGTGCCGTCTCGAACAGATCCACACGGACCTTGAACATAAAAGATGGAGAAGGGAACTGAGGGCCGGTCTACTTTTATGGTGTCCACACATTGCAGACAAGAACAGAATGTTGACAGTATTGTTTTAAATATGGGTTCACCTTCTAAAACATCACAGTCAACGCAAACAGACTTACCGTGATTTCATCAGGGCTGTAGTTGTGGAGGATTGCCTTGATTTCAATCTGCTCTCCACGCACAGCCGAATAAGGAAGCTTGAGGTCAATGAAGAAATCCTTCCGTACTATAACTTCTAAAGGTTCACTGACACAGATTCCTAAAAGATAGCGACAATTGAAAAAAGGTTACATGGGAAAAATAATCCAGAGCTAGCCAGACATGATCTAGTTTGAAGTAGAATTTGAAATGAGGGGATCCTCACCATGAGTTTTGGAGAGACTAATACCCATGAACTGCCATGTTGTGATGGAGTCTTGCATTGGGACATAATTCACATGTGACGTGGTATCACTGAAACAAAAAAAAAAACAGTTTGGAATTTTGCACAGGGTGTCTATATCTATGTGCTGTATGAAGTATATGTTTTGTTTTGTTTTTTTTGCACACAGCTTTGAATTGAATATTTTTTAATGAATCGGTGTACCTACAGTCCCTACCGAGTGCGTGTTTAGTGTACACACACACACACACACACATTATTAGACCAGTTTCCTTACCAATTCGGAGTTTGTCGAGGGCAAGCAGGCAATTTAATATCAGACCAAAGCCAGCTTTCAGGGAAATTTGTCCGGGTAACAATTTGAATATTGTCCATGTAACTGTGATCATTCTTCTCACCTTAAGAAGAGATTTGAAAAGAGTCATGAGAAAGTAGTGATTTCAGTGGACTATGGATAGTGTCCCATGTGTGGATTTCTTACTCCGAGCTATTTGAAGGGTGTCGTGCTTCATCTCGGCTCTCTGGCCTTCCAGCTCCTTGCAGCAATACAAGAAGGCGTTGACACATGGCTTTCCATCACTAATGTACTCACTGCGTGTTTCACAAGTGTATGAGAGAGGAATTATCCTCATGCCATCCAAACAACAATCCTTCTCTTGCCCTTCATATTTACTTGCTGAAAACAAAGGAAACGCGAAAGACGCACAGGCCACAGTCACCAACTTGATGATATGATGTTTTTCTCAATTGTTTAGCATACAATGACTAGAGATAGAGAGAAATTGTTACCTAAGGTTGTGGTAACCTGTAACAGAGTTGAAGCTCGTTTGCTCCTGCTGGGCGAGGGACATTTCAGCTCTGGAAATGTAGCACAATTTAATCATGATGATTGATTAAATTGATCCAGATAGAGATGACAGAATGAAAAACTGTTGAGCAGCTGCATTGTGTGATGCAACAAGCCTGACAATCAATTGGGACAACAGTATTCAACATTTATCAAAAAATAAAATAAAGCAAAATAACTACAAATATCAATGAGACAGGTTTGACATGGGAAAGCCCACTCGAAAATCCATTTTTTGTTTGTTTGTTTGTTTTTAACCAGGTTCTGCCTACCCCCCCCCCCCCCCCATTTCTTGATTTTGCAAGACTTAAGTTTGCTGTTTTTAATGACAGCTGATAAAAAACTTGCATTTTCAGGTCTTTGTTCTATTCTATGGACAGATTGGCTCATAGTAGTGTAAGCACCTGCCCTTCCCTGGATGAAAATAATGGCCTTTCTGCTAGAGACCTTTTTTCTTCCATTTGACAATATTTTTAAAAAAAATAATGACATCTCTGTCATCAAAAATTGTTTAATATCGCAAAGGCATTTATTTGCGATATTGTGACAATTTTGTACCCAGCTGCATGACATACAAGTACTCATCTGGCTAATTTGGGTTTGAAAGAGTTTGCAGCCCCGCTTTAAGTTGCTACTGGTAAATCGAAAATCAATCAAAGTGAATCGCTAAGTTGCATGAATTTGTGGTTTTATGAATCAATATCGTAGCACATATTTAGGGCTATAGAGAGGAAAATTGATTCAAATCAATTGTTTTGTTTTTGTTTTTTTAAGTGCAGCTTTTGCAGCTATTGCTTTATAAAGAACAGTCTCGCTGGGGCGTTCACGACCTACACCGGATTTTGACAACATAGACTATGCACTTGTCTATTTGTCTGTCATGTAAAGTAAGAGACAGAAAAACAAGCAAATCTGT
The DNA here is from genome assembly GCF_054856545.1 of Hippocampus guttulatus. Lineage (NCBI taxonomy): Eukaryota > Metazoa > Chordata > Actinopteri > Syngnathiformes > Syngnathidae > Hippocampus > Hippocampus guttulatus. The sequence continues at coordinate 14,092,296 of NC_141269.1, forward strand.
CACCTTGTCGGTAGGGGGTTCCTTGTGCAATGTTGGTCTCAAACAACAGCCCTGCATCATAGAACACACTCATTCCATCTTTGCCTCCACCTGGTGTGCAGCCTGTGTCGTGCTTCTCCACAGTTTCCCACACCTGTGAAGCAATAACATGTAAAGTTGTATTTCGCCTCGAAGGTACCAAACAAATCACAACATTACATTTTTGCAGCCTGAGGATTATCATCTTTGCACAGTATTTGTAGGGTTGCTCAATGATGATTTCCTTAACATGATGCACATTTTCATTGACTTGTTTGAAAGTATTTCTCATCTGGCAGCACCGATTCTAATGAGCACCAAACAAAGAAGTCAAAAGTAGTTGCCTTTTTCTGGGTCAGACGATGCTTCTTGTTCAGAACATAAACGCCTTTGTCAACTGCCACCAGACCCACGGTGGCCTCTGGGTCTCCAGTGACCTTGAGTCCAAAAATCTTGCGAGGTTCAAAGGATGGTGCCGGTCTTGTTGATTCCAGTTTGAGCTAAATAAACGAGGGAAATGAACGAGACACAGAACAGTGTTTTCGAAAATCATTGAATCAATCATTTCTACTCGGAAGAAAACTTTACCACCACTTTCGCCACATGGGTGACCACTATGATAGTTAAACTCTCATTTTACCATGCCCATGCAGGAGTCCTTGACATCCACCCACACAGAGTCCGACACCACCTCCTTGTTATCTGGGCGGTAGTAAGCTACGATTCGGAATGATGGGAGCATGTCTTTGGTGATGGGAACGATGAGAGAGATCAGAACTTGGCCAATCGTCCTGTGACGCCCATATTTCACCAGTTGTCCTCTGCCAATGATCTGAAGAGACAAAGCTCAATGTTCATCTGTGAAAATGACGAACAAACACACACACACGGTCGGGTTTAAAACAACTCTCACCAAGTATGTGATGTCAGTATCTCGAGTCGGTGGCCTGTTTAGATTGAGGTTGATTTTCAGGTTATCTCCCAAATCTAGCTCAGCTGTGTCCACGCCTGCAAAAGTCAAATTTTTAAGATGACGTACTGAAATTGCTTCTGCGTTCTAGTACTTGCAGTGGCGGATGCTGGCCTGTCAAGGAGGGGAAGCTCAATTTCGGCCTACATCATAAAATGTGTCCGTTTATTTATACGTGAATTCTACTCTCCGTTCCTTTTGAAGAAAATGATCTGTGACCCTGTCATACCAACAAGGCGTCTTTTCCAGGGACTTAACTAGTGTTCCGCTGCTCGGTTAGGACAGAAACTGTGGTGATATAAGTCAGTCTGCGAACAAAAGCAACTACAATAAAACCCACCAGAAATAAAAGATTAATTTAGCGCTAGTTGTTTTCAACAAAGAGAGTGTCGCTAAGATGATTAGAAGAAGTCTCCAGTTCAACTCAGAACAGAATGAGAATTGAAAAATGCTCCCACAGATGCCTACACCTAAAGATCGGTGATTGGCTCATTTCGCTGTCAATCAAAAAGAGATTCAGCCTGAGACAATCATCATGCAGAAAAGCTGAGCGTCCAGGCCAGCCCATACACGCCACTGTCCATAGACTCCCAGAGACGCTGAGCGTCGGATGGGCGGGACAAAACCAGCATTTATCCAATGACTCATCTCGTTTCAATGCATTGGGACAACGGGCTCTGAACTCTCCAGACGCCCAGCGTCCGCGCTGTCGACTCTCAGCGTCCACACAGTTTAAAGCACTGTGAAGCTGCGCGACTGAATGAGAAGAGAGTCGCGTCGTAACCAGTCATAAGAAGCTGATTCGGAACAAAAATTGAGCGCGTTGTAGCACATATTTGGTCAATGACATGTACACACAATTGGATGTACACACATATATTTGATCACTTATTTTTTTGACATTTTAGGGGAAGCTGAGCTTCCCTTGCAGTCTTTGAGCAATCACCTCTGAGTACTTGTACATGGGATGAGAATAGCATCCTTTTACCTATGTGAATGTAATGTTTGCTTTTGGTAGTATGTGCGATGGCTTCCAATGTAGCAGTTGCTTGTCTCGCTCGGAGAATTTTAGGATCATTGGTCCATGCCTGTCGTAAAAAAACAGAGACAAGCAGACGGTGGTAAGTCTTTTTAAAGTTGACAGACTATATGAGAATAAATCACATGCTGTGAGGCCCCTAAGAAAGACCAAAATGCTGTGTTTGTTCATGTCCGTAGTTACTTTTGCTTGCACTTCAAAACAGGAAAGAGACTTACATTGATTGTCAATTTTGTGTCCGTTGCAATTGTATTGACAGTGAGCTTAGCCCTGCCGTTGTCTGAGGTGAAGCCTTGCACCTCACCCGGGTTCACCACCACAGGAAGACCTCGTGCTGGAGTATCGTCAGGATTCACAACTTTAAGCTGCCTCCCAAGACACACACACACAAAAACAAAAAACTTGCTTTGTTAGCAAACATTCAACAGTTTTTCACTCAATGTAGTTATTATAAGCCAAGTTGTATATGTTTGCCATTGGAAGGAAAAGGAGAAATATTTTCATAAAATTTGAACTTCTCAGATATTTTCTATATGGCTCTTGTACTGGATCTGTCAGTAAATAATTAAAATTGTATTTACAGTGCAGTATAGTACATTTTTAATAAGACTCCATTGGCACTGTCATTGCTGCACTGTTAAAAGTTGTGCGCTAAAGTGTATTTTTCGTTTTGTTATGTAGTTGATTTTCGAGCCTCGGTGAAATCCACAAATTCACACGGGAATAATGCCAGCTCTAAAATTAAAAACTTAACATTGCTTGAGCGTCAAAGTGGACAAACATTTGACACAATGCAAACAAGAAGCTCTCATGTTAGTGCAAACAACACGAGAGGCGTCCGGGCTGGTTTACGTTCAGCCATCAAAATGATTTGATGTCTTATTGATGTTTTATTATAAACATATATGCATTTTACCGTAACATCAAAGGACATTCCGGGTTTAAAATATTTGGGCGTCTTCGTGAATTCGATGCGGTATGGAGAAGTGACAATCTGGATGCCTCTCAACTCTGCTTCTACCATTTCACTACCTATGAAGACACACAACAATGCATGTTTACCTCTACATAACTAGAATTAAATGTTATCCGTTGCAGGCTGAATGGGTGTAACTCTTCCATGAAAAATCTTTCAGAACATTTTCTTACCACTCAAGGTCATTACGCTGACCGACACAAATATGTGACTTCCCACCAAATCATCAATATTTGGGACCGTTTGTGTCATCTGTGCTCTCTTCAGTGTGACAACTCCATTGCCTGTCTCGATCTAAAAGTCCAAAACACAGACAACATTTTAAAAAATAAAACAAAATAAAAAGAGAGAGATAGATGAACATTAGTGATCTTCAGTTGTCGAGCTCAGTCAAAGAATTAGATTTTGTTTACACAGTTTAGTTAGCACATCAGTACCACGGCATGACTTTACATTTGCTACACAAACTTCCTCCACTAAGTTCATGCGTTTGTATTGCTTAACCAGTTAGCTGTAGCTGCTCTATTGTCGTTTAGGTGTGAAGAACATATTCTTGTTGCTTGTTATTTGCCGTTTGGTAAAAAACATTTCACGTTTAATTGCTAAAACAAAAAAAAAAAAAAGGTTTTAATTAAGATGAATAAATCTGTGAAACGGCATATTCCTTAATATTTTCTGTCATAAAATGTATGGGGAGAATAATTATAAAAAGGCAATGGATTGATTGATCAATGATTGTTCCCATTGACCAAAATAAATCTGTTATGCAGTATATGTGCTTTGTGCTATGATCTAAAATACTGTATGTACATCATGGTATGCAGTCTTGCAGATGCCATATTTGGAAAATAGGATACAATATGAGTTACAGTTTAATACTTACAGGCACTCTCTGAAGAGATTGCGCAAAGCTCCTCTTTTCGCCATCCTTGAGAAACCCAAAGACCACAAAGGCCGTCCCATCTACCTCTCTACCAAATAGATACCTAAATCACATTGGGGAAAATTAGTGGCGTTCATGATTAACAAGGGATGTAAAACACAGAATGGCACTTTTTTGCACCAAAACGACTCCCACTCACGTGGCTTTGATGTAGACAGTGAATTCTTCGCTATCCTTATAGAAGAAGGGGACCAAAGGCGTTAATTTAACTTCAAAACTCGGGAGCACTGAAAGTTAGGAAAACATTGGAGTGTTACAAATTGGATCAAAAGTAACACACTTTTCTGTGAAACAGATCACAATCAAGTAGGCTCTCACCGTACTCTTTGACCTCAAACTGTGCATAGTAGCTCTGCTGTGGATGACTTTGGAACTTGGCCACTATTTTCCACAGTCCAGGACTACACACAGAAATTCAAATTCAAGTTTTTCAAAATGTCTGGAAAAGCATGCATTTGTGTATTCAATCTATCATACACTTTAATTACAGATTTACATTTGAGAAATGCCGTGGGTAGAGTTCACACTTATTTATATACTGTATATACCGGTACTTTTTATAGGATCAGTCGTGTGTGTGTGTGTGTGTGTGTGTATATGTGTATGTGTGTGTGTATATGTGTATCTCTCTCTCTCTCTCTCTTCATATACATACATACATATATATATATATATATATATACTGTATATATATACTGTACTGTATATATAGACCTTGCAATGAATTTCTGTAAATTTACAAACAATTCAAAATATTCTATTATATTATATATTCGATACTATTCTGTACAAATGAATTACGATAGGTGCTTTGTAAAATAACAGTAAATTAGCGGCGCCCCTGCTGTCAGTAATTTACAGTTATTTTTATTTCTTTGCATTGTCAATCTGCCATAAAAAAAAAATCTTCATTCTTGAGTCAAAGAAAATATACATATGTGGAATGTGGAAAAAGAGAATTAAAAAAAAAAACATCACCTGACAATCTCAGCAAGTTTGAAGTTTCCAGTGTAGATCCCTGACTTCAGAAAGACTGACTCAAGTGGTAAAACGACGTCTTCGGGGGTCTAGGGATAAAGAACATTGAACAAACTTTATCATCAGCCTCATAAGTTTCTTTTTGATCATGTATTTGAGCCACGCGACAATAGCTCTTTTATGAAGTGTGAGACCGATTGACTGAATGCAGTGATGCCACAAAAAGGGCAGCCAACCCATTATCATCCATCCGTTCTATTTCATGTAACGACCAACGTCCTCATTTCATTATCAGCTTTCTTAAAATGTGATTGTCCCTTCCGATGATATGTTACACCTCTGAAGGGAGGCTTTTCAGCTGCTGGGAACATTTTGGATAAAAAGTAGTAGCTTACCATCATCTCGATGATTATGGCAGCAGCCTCATCTTGATTTTGGTGATCTCTCTCAATAGGTTCCATGCTAGGCGTAATTCCAAACATCCTGTAGTTCACTGAAAGACAGTGGGACGGATTTCAATTGCTGTTCAGTTGTTTTGAGCCATATTGGTGATAATGATGCCACGCTTGGCGCACCCGTGCTGTCAGGGGTGTAGAGATTCTTGTCTGTCTGGATGAAGATGTATCCAGACTGAAAGGAGACCAATACCACTTTCTCCAACAGTCGGTCAGGGAATTGAGCTTGCAGGTACACGTACTGCTTCATGTTGGAGTCTGTACTAAAGTCTCTTGTCGGTATCTAATGCGTGAGAAGCACAAAGACAAAGATGTATTAAAATGCTCAGAGACAGCAAAAATATATGGGTAGCGTCTCTCTTTTACCGTGATTTGTCCGAATCCTTGGAAGTTGTTTGCGCTATTAAGGGTCACAGACGCACCCAACCCAAGTTTTTTGGTTTTGGTTGGATGGTTCATCACGTTGATGTCCACCTTGATGTCACCCCCAGTGCAGTCTTGACACTCCACAAAAATGTTTTCTGCTGCTCCTACCCGCAACAGGTTGGGGGAAGACATCACCTTCCTGCAGCACATTAGAGGGAGAATCATTACAGGCTAAGGATTAGCTAAGGATATACAGAACTACGCTCTTGGTCATAACATTAGGTACACCAGCACATTAGAATGACACTCCACAGCAGAGCTGTATCAAAAATTTGCCTTTTTTGAACTTTATTCGAAATCTCCACAAAATATTCCAAACATCATATTGCTACTATTATACAGTATATCATAAAGTACTTTCATACTTGGTGAAGTGTTTTTAAGGACGGATTTAATGAATTTGCTCATCTGCTTTATCTTTTTCATGTTGCAGCAGGATTCTTCAGTGAACATTAGCGAATGCAGTTTGCACTTGCATTGTTTGTTTCTTCCTTTTCCTCGCTTTCTTATCATTTTGATCATGTCACAACCCTAAACACCCCACCATGTCACGCCTAAGGAGAACGCCCCTCGCAGCCACCCCTACACGAACTCTGCAAATAATGAGTCAACTGTTGACTGCAAGGAGTAAAATCCAGCATTTGATAAGAACAAATTTCACCATTGCACTGTTTACCCTGTTTGATGTAATGAAACAAATATCCGACCAAATTACCTTGACTTGTGGAACTGCAAACGAGTGGTCTTGCTAATCATTATGCAAGTGGACTAAGCCAATGTTTACAATTCTCAAATGTTATTTATTCAAATACAGTGCATGATAGTCATCAAGGCTAGACAGACAGACAGTTCGACAACCCGATAGCTAGATAGATAGTTACATGAACAGCTATGGGATTGTAGTGCCAAAAACAGTGCCTTAAGGCTTTACATGTTTAACTTTCTATTAGTCACATGATGGACGGCCCGGTGGTCCAGTGGTTAGCACGTCGACCTCACAGTGCAGAGGTCGTGGGTTTGATCCTGGCTCCGGCCTTCCTGTGAGGAGTTTGCATGTTCTCCCCGGGCCTGCGTGGGTTTTTTCCGGGTCCTCCGGTTTCCTCCCACATTCCAAAAACATGCATGGCAGGCTAATTTGAACACTCAAAATTGTCCCTAGGTGTGAGTGTGAGCGCGGATGCTTATTCGTCTCCGTTTGCCCTGCGATTGGCTGCCAACCGGTTCAGGGTGTCCCCCGCCAACTGCCTGAAGACGGCTGGGATAGGCTCCAGCACCCCCGCAACCCTTGTGAGGATAAAGCGGATCGGAAAATGGATGGATGGGTGGATAGATAGTCACATGATACACCTAGTGGTTCCAGTCATTACAATGAACAAGAAATTGAAGAAAACAAAGCGGGCTAATAATTTTTTTTCTAAACAATAGATAGTACAAGCAGATCCCATTGAATGTGTTCGAAGTTGAGTGCCAAGTCTACTTACAATGGAACACCATCAGCCACAGAAGACAAACAGGCAAAGGCCAGTGAGGCCAGCAGCCAGAGAGGAGTTGTACCCATTCTCTCCCCAATCCGCAACTACTGTAAAAGTAGAGTTTAGTGCTACGCTCCCCTTTTATATCCCTCTCAACCAGTCTCCTCCCAATAGGTCCATATAGGTTGCGCAAAATCATTTCCCGGCAGCAGTTGCAAAATTGCGGAGATTAGCAAAGGCCCACGAAGGGTCCATTTAAAAATCAATGTCTTGATGAACTGACTTTCGTTTTGATGCAAAGGATTAATGAATCCACAAATGTCTTTCACGCACACGTAAGCGGCTGTAACTATGTTGGGATGATTTGATGAATCTAAAATGATTGTAAAAATTACATTGAGTTTCACATTATTCATATTTAATGAACAACATTTCAGTTTGACCAGACTGTATATGTGCAGAGTTTGTGTTACTTTTCCCCTGGTATTCTCACTTTCTCTCACCTCCCAAAAACGTGCTTCAAAGGTTAGTCTCAATTCCCCATCGTCTGAGCCACAGATCCAATTAACACTTTCTCATATACGTGCATTCATTATTTTATTGATACAGACATTTAAGTTGGTGTTCATTTTCTGACCCTGCTGGATCAATATATCTTTTGAACCTGGCCAAGCACACAAGGTTAAAGTTGTGTAATGCCTGACAAACATTTTGTGAGTTTCAGCAACATGGAATTTTCTCTGATGACAAACTTGTACTTGGCAAATGGACACGGCCATCAACTGATTTCCCAAACATGTCTTAAAACGGATTTATTTCAGAAGTCATAATTCAGGCTTTTTTTTTTTTTTTTTACTAAAGCAAGGTATAATACATGGTAATATGTTTGCAGACAAATTATACAATGTCATTTTTCACATGGATGTAATTCAACTTTTTATTTATTTAATGAACTATCTTTCAACTTGAAAGGAACAAAGAGAAACACCACACATTATGCCACTCTTAAAGAGTGCAAAAAAGTTTTTTTCCTTTTGCTTGTGGTTGATTTCTTTTAACTTTTGAATAAGCTTTATTTGCTTTACGGTAACAAAAACAACTGAATCATAAATTATATATTTAATCCACTTACATGTTCAATTAATAAATAAATCATTCATTCACATGAGCGGATCTTGAAATTGCAGTGATTTGTAACAAAACACTGAACATGATTCAAACTCCTAATCTGCAATAATGTTTCCAGATTTCCAGTGGTTTCGTCCATCCATCCATTTTCTGATCCGCTTTTATCCTCACTAAGGGTCGCGAGGCGTGCTGGAGCCTATCCCATTTGTCTTCGGGCAGTTGGCGGGGGACACCCTGAACTGGTTGCCAGCCAATCGCAGGGCACACTGAGACAAACAACCATCCGCGCTCATACTCACAGCTAGGGACAATTTTGAGTCTTCGATTAGCCTGCCATGCTTGTTTTTGGAACGTGGGAGGAAACTGCAGTACCCAGAGAAACCCCACATAGGCACGAGGAGAACATGCAAACTCCACACGGGAACGCCGGAGCTGGAATCAAACCCGGTACCTCTGCACTGTGAGGTCGACGCGCAACCAGGGGTGTCAAACTCAGGTCCTGGAGAGGGCCGCTGTCCTGCATGTTTTTCAAGGCTCTCTGTTTCAACACACCTGATTCAAATGATCAGATCATCAGCAAGCTCTGTGGAAGCCTGACATTGAACCCGTTCATTTGGAGTCAACATGGAGTCAGGATTTAATCATGTTAACACACCTATGACAGAATCATCAATGACACCACCCTCCACTTCCTTTGTCTGGCTAAAATATATTACCCTTTTGGTTTGCCCTGAAAACGACGTTTAAAAACTGGCATTTGTTTTTCTGTGGACGTGTGTATTTACAACACAGAGTAAAAACGTGCCTATTAAAAAATCATTTTCCACAGTCAGTAAAAACAATGTATAAGAAATTGTGAAAATTGGTAAAAGATGCTAACACATAAAAAACTGTATTTGGTCACAGTATGAATACTTGTCTTCGACCATCTAGATGCATACCTGTCAACTTTTTGGAGCGCCAACCTGTATAAACTACCAAAAAAATCCTTATAAAGAGCAAATAATCCTTATAACATACCAAAGCATTTTATATGTCAAAATAACGGCAGAAAAAACCCACGAAATTTTCAATGATATTTATTGTAGATCTCCATAATACAATGTCTGGTTAATGTCTAATCATCATTCTACTTAGTGGCATTACTGTGTTCAGAGTTGTATTCCTGCGTTACTTTTTTCACCAACTCCAAATGCTGACCCATCGGCTCGAAGTTACAGCATCCATTCATATTTACTTTCGAAATGAAAGCATTCGAGTAGACTATCACCATTCTGGGCAAAAGCAAACGGAACTACCTGTTGGGGGGGGGGGGGGCGGCGGACGGACGGAAATTTTCAGAATCCGTATGATTTGTGCGATACGGCCATATACGTAAGATTCACCACAAAATCCGTATGAACTATGGCTAAACCGTATGAGTTGACAGGTATGTAGATGACTGTTACAACATTCACTGCTGTTAACTTCCTGAATTACTCTCTAGTAATTTTCTGCATGCCTCCTTGAAAACAGAGGTTAATATAGAAAGACCCCCACTTATGTTTGACTGCACAATCGAGAGCCAGGTGTTTCTTTGATGCGTCATGTCTTAAAATACAGAATTTTCCTGTTGATTTAAACGTGTGCCCTCTAGTGGCACTCGTTTTACATTGTCCAACAGGGACCCGTAAAGTCTTTCAGGCAGGAATGGGCTGGCTTTGGGAGTAACCGAATACATGAAACGGTGTTCCATGTATTCACTCTGCAAGCTCATGGTGGCATCATGGAGCTCCGGTCGGGCCAGATATTGACAGCGTCCTTCTATCAACGGCAGTCCACAGAGGGAAATCTCTGAGGAAGCTGCTGTGTGCATGTGCATTATTTGTCCACGCACTCTTGAAAAGTGTCTGTAAAAACACAGCCGCATACTTCTTAATGACAAATGAGTCATAAAATGCAGCTGAAACTCATACATCCGTACAAAATACACACAAGCACGAAGAGGACATGCAAATTCCTCACAGAAAACAATTGAACAAATGTGTAAATAGGTAAATTAGTTGGTAGGTGCTTTGTAGAGAATAAACGTTGGTGGTAGTGTGAAAAGTTACGAAAATTAGCTAGTTTACCAATTAAATACTTGCAGTTATTTATTATCACTTTTTAAAGCAGTTGGCGCGGACGTACCTGTTTTTAAACACGAAATAATGAAAAACAAGAGCCCAAAACAAACATTTGTCGAACGTGGCACAAACCGAGAATGGCAGACGTTTCTGATTGGCCGATGTGATCACGTGACCTGCTTATTTCCATATGGACAGTCAGGTAGTGCGCTTCCAAATAGTTTCGGTTGGGCTGAGGACGCGTTGTTGTCCCGGTGGATACTTCTCTAGCGTCTTTAAAGTGGGACTTTAACAAACGACGAGCTTCATTTCACCTGGACACATTCCCGGCTCTTGGACAGGTAATTTTCTCTCAAGTAACGTCGTAGGTCTTAATGGTGACTGCAGCGAAGAAGGTGAGTTAGTGTTGGCGGGGATTCTTCGGTTCCTCCTCCAACTTTGTGGCGGCACACAGCAGTCAGCTGAGAGAACAGGTGGAGCAGGATGGGCTGCATTCCTTCCTGACCCGCAGAACCGCATCTCGATCGGCCAGTCCGCACGATTATTAGCTTGACTTGAGGATTTATTTTTCGGACAAGCTTTTTTTTTTAAATTATATATATTTTTAACTTTTCAATAAAACATAATTTTTGTCAGCAACTTATTTCACACCGAATGGAAAGGAAGCGAAAAGGTTTATTTTTAAGATAAATGATTTTTTTTAAAGTACAACATTTCAATATGTGGATATGATTTTCTGATCCATGAAAGAAAGCATATTTTCTTTTGTGTTTTAAACAAAACAAGACATTAATAGACATCAGCGGTGGCATCGGAAAACTGGTCAACATTTTTGTGTTTTTTGACATGCTTTGAATCGCCAGGCATTCCCAAACGTAAACTGTCTCATGGCCCACTGTGAAATCTGAAAATCCTCTGAAGCCCACCAAATCATCATTTGTGAGAATTGGATCATTCATTCATTTTCCGAACCGCTTTATCCTCACTGGGGGGGGGGTGCTGGAGCCCATCCCAGCTGTCTTCAGGCATTAGGCGGGGGACACCCTGAACAGGTTGCCAGCCAATCACAGGGCACACAGAAACGAACAACCATCCGCACTCACACTCAGACCTAGGGACAATTTGGAGTGTTCTGTCAGCCTGCCATGCATGTTTTCGGAATGTGGGAGGAAACCGGAGGACCCGGAGAAAACCCACGCAAGCACGGGGAGAACATGCAAAATCCACACAGGAAGGCCAGAGCCAGAATCAAACACGGTACCTCTGCACTGTGAGGTCGACGTGCTAACCACTTGACTACCGGGCCGCCCAGAAGTGGATCAGTCATACCCAAATTTATATTTTACAATTAGTGTGTAAAAACGGATTTAAAAATGCTAATTTATAATTAATATATATTTTCCTGTTGCGGCATTTCGTAATTTGAATATTTCATATGAAGAGACATTCGTAAGTAGAGGTACCAGTGTATTCCGATTAATAATGTGTTTGTGGAATAAGTGGGGAAAAAATGTATTATAATGTAAGGGGACCTTTAACACCAAGGTAAATACTAAATACCTACATAAGTGCAGAAAATAAGAAACCTGTAATTATTATCTGACTGGTTATGGCCTTTTTTCCCCCCCAGATGCTGCATGATTAAAATTTGGCTGATGCTTGTTTGTTCCAATGTAAGATTCAAGGCCACCCCAGACCTCAAAGCTTGTTTCCTTTCTTCTGAGAGGTAAAATATTGTCACATTGTCTAAATTGTGTGTGTTTCTTTTACCCTTATCATGCAGTTTCTCTTACTATCCAATGACATTTCTTGGAATAACACGCACAAGTGCGATGTGATACTATGAGCTTAATATGTAACAAGCCATGAATGCTAAACAAAAAAATTCACCCGTTAAAACATGTAGAATGATTTTGTTTTCTATATCCCGAGACATTACCCTCAAGTCAGAAATGAATATTAAAAACCATTGTTTTGATTTGTTCCAGCATTACACTGTCACCCCCACAAAATCTTTAATTATACACACTTTTTTTGGTCATATTTTAACATCCTTCATTTGTCATACCATTAAAAACAGAAAACGGTATTGTGTATGAAAAAAAATTAAAAAAAATCTCCATTCACCCATCTATTTTCTATTTCACTTGTTCTCATCAGGGTTGCAGGTGAGCTGGAGGCTCTCCCACCTGACTTCAGGCACGAGCCGGGGTACACCATAGACTGGTCACCTGTCATTCATTGGGACATATAGTCAAGCAACCTTTGTATGTATTTGGTATTTTAGTCATTGTACAGTTTGCACATATGTCTGGTGGAGCCAGAACCTTTCCTACATTGCAGTAATTTCCATTCAGTCATCATTACGCTTGTTCTTTGCCAGGTGCCGCCTCAAAAAGCCAATAAAAAAGTAAAATGCAAGTAGGGGTGTGCGAAAAAAAAATCGACACGGGAAGATGTCGTTGTGGGCTTCTATACGATACGGAGGCATCTCTGAAAGCTCATTTTTGCTTTCAAGCAGGCACGGCACTGACTCTAAACAGAAAGCGCTGCTAACAGTAGAAGAAGAAAATGTTTACCATTCAGCACAAAATATAATTTGTGTAAACATCACTATTTTCATCAAAAATAGATGGAAAGTAATCCAAAATACCAGGATATGTACCACCGTGAATGCCACGTATCGGGCTCCACATGTTCAGCATCATGACCCCTGAATCGTGATTACGCATTCTATCATGAGGTTGTTGGCAATACTTAGCCCCAAATGCAAGTGTAACAAGATGAGATTACACATTAATGGTTTGTTTGTCATTGGAGAAATACGTCATCTGGATAAATTAAGGTGAAATCAATAAATAAGTGCATATGAGTACACGGTGAGAATACGATATCTGTATGTAAGTTGAGGTTGAAAATATTTGCCATTTTCATCTCCTTTTTACAGCTGTACCTCACCATGACAATGCGCGCATTCTTCCCACTCACGGTGTCGGCACTGTTCTCCACCGTGGTTCTGTTCCTTGGCTTGACTCTGCTTCTTCTGCTGTGCGTCATAAAGAAGAGAAGAATGGAGGGAACCTACCGCCCCAGCGCAGAAGAAAGTAAACCGGCCGCAGCAGGTGGATCCGAAAAGAACGGCCTGCCTTTCCCTTTGCCCAAAGAAGAACGCCTCATATGATTTACTCCACATTATGTTGCAACTTCACCACTGACCCCTTTATCAACCGTGTGGATGAATACCCCCACGCACTTGTGGTGATTATCCATTCTTAAGTTTTGCACCACAAATCTTCCTGACACACCAGACACTTTTTTTCCCTTTTGATTCACTTATTGGATTAAATAGGTCATCAAATATGTCACCAGTTTGGCTCATGACAAAGAGAAATTTGAACTGAACTTGGCTTTGTATTTGAATTGAGGTTTGTTCGTTTTTACTGCACTCTGCATTGTTTAGTCTATATAAATATACAGATAAATTATGTATTATGCATGAAGGATAGTGATTGACACTGGCGATAACTATGATGCACTTTTATTATGTTGACTTTTGTACGTAAAAATAATGTGTACGTAAATAAAGAATATGTGAACACTATTGCTTTCTTTCTTAGTCATGATCCAAACTTTGTCAAAAGATATGTGGACAGTTTGGGGGCGGGGGGGGCAGAACCAAAGTGTCTCTCCCAATCAGCCAGTGTGGCTGCTCCATTGAGATTCAAACATCTTTTTGAGTTCTGATACCTTGAGAGGAGTTGGGCCTCCTTGCTCGTTCTTGATGGTGCTGTTAGCATCTGAATGGGTCCTTGATTTATACGACTGATATGTTTGAACAATGTCGCTGCTGTTACCTGCTCTGTCACTCTCGGCCAAGTCTTTATTCCTTGACTTCTCAAGGAAGCCTTCTCTGGACTCCTGAGAATGGAAGCCCACCTCTGCACTTTTCACCACGAGCATTCCACTTCTTTCTTCTGTTACATCGTCCTGTACTTCATCCGTTTTGTTTTCGCAACGTTGCTTCTCACTCTCCCCTGGATTTAGACCATCTTCTGTCTTTTTCAAGTCTTTGTCCTCGTGTCGCTCAGCTGTTTCCTCCACAGGATTCTGTTTTAAAGTCACTGTCCTTTCTGGCTCAGTCGTCACTTCCTTTGAACTATTTCTGCTATGGATTTCTACTTCGTGGTTCACATCTATTGCTTCCTTCCTTTTCAACTGTTGATCTCCGACGCCTCTCAGGATCTCTTCTTGCTCGGTTACAAATGCTGATGTATCCTTGACAGTCTCATTTGCATCAAAGCACAGCCCATCCGAGTTGCCAGTCAGCGTTTGCACGTTCTCTGACTGTTCCAGGTTCCAGCTGTTAAGGCTGCCACTGCCACTCGTGCACAGAGAGAGGCTCTCCTGGCTGGGATTAACTCGACCAAGCTAAACAAAACAGTCGTTGTTAATCAAATTTACACAGGTTAGCCCTGCACAACTGAATAAGATGGAGAGACGATCCTAGCTTTCTCAAAAATAAAATAAAATAATCCAATACACAAATAACCATAATGTCCGTGGATATCTCTTGAATTTTTCATGCATTTTGATAATGTTGAAAAAAAAATGG
This sequence comes from Hippocampus guttulatus, assembly GCF_054856545.1. Classification (NCBI taxonomy): domain Eukaryota; kingdom Metazoa; phylum Chordata; class Actinopteri; order Syngnathiformes; family Syngnathidae; genus Hippocampus; species Hippocampus guttulatus. The sequence goes on from NC_141269.1 coordinate 14,107,418, forward strand.
TATAATAGCTCTACTTAGTGGGGAAGTAAATTATAATTTCATCCACTTTTAAATGTTACAAATTTTACCTTGAAAAGGGAGATTTTTTGGGGAAAAAAACGCATCTAAAAATTGCGACAACTAGAAAGTATTGACTGACCGGAAATAATTTAATGTGTTCATAATTGCGCAGCAGTGGATGGACCACATAATGCTGAGAATGCGATAAATTTACCTCAAAGGGTATATTGGAAAAGTGACATTTAGCCCACCCAGTAAGACCTCTCTGACAGTCATTTAAAATGAAGCGTTCTGACATTATGTATGTGTCATTTTTATGTTCTTACCTTTGTAATATAGTCATGGCTGTCTGGTCCAAAAAGATCCAGGCTGCGTGTGCCATATAACAGGCCCCTGTCATGTGAGCTGCGAATGCTGAGGGTGTCAAAGATCTCGCTTAGAAGATCCATTTCCTCTAGATCACACAGTTCCTCTTCCTCCTTCTCTTCATCCGTTTTAAACTCAGAGTCAGGCTTGGCCCCTCGCCCAGGCATTGCCCTTGATACACAGGGCCACACAAGAATGGACACATCCAAATAATGTACAAAAAGTCCAAAAAAATGGGTTAAAGTTAAAGTCATTTGGGAAGACTTTTTTCACAATTTGGGAGTGTGTCTGTGGATTCTTTTTTTTTTTTTCATTTATCCAAAAGAACGTTTTGGAGATCAACATCAACTCATTTTGGACCAGTGAGAGGACCTGATGGCTTTGGCTCTACCTTCTTTGTTTTAGTTCATCCCAAAGGAGTTTGATAGAATTCAAGTCAGGACTCCCCCAAATTATTTCCACAAAGCAAAACTATGTCCAAAATGTAAACTACCATATTTTCCACACTATAAGGCACACTGCATTATAAGGCGCACAGGAATAGAAGCTCCAATCATGGCTGAAGTTACGTTATGCATCCACTAGATGAAGCTGCGCTGAAGGAAATACAAATAGAAAAAAATACAATGCATCTTTATTTATATCGCTGCAGCTATAACAAATCACTTTACAGAACGTTTAAAATACTACGTCGAATAAATCAGATTATTGATCCAATTATGAGGCGGATTAGAAGGCGCACTGTCGGCTTTTGACAAAGCTGAATGCTTTTAGGTGCGCCTTATAGTGCGGAAAATACGGTAAATGGTTAATGAATTGGCACTGTAAATGGCCAATAATACTTGTCCGCAGGTTTAGGTTTCTCACCCGCTCCATGCATCTCCAGCTGCCTTGGCTCCCTGGCCTTGTGTGACACCAAGTTTGTAACTGGGCCGACGAGGACGTGACTCGAAGAAAAATAATCACCAGCATCAAACAAAAAAGAAAAAAAAGGTTTGACAGACAAATAGAGGCAGAGGTGTGAAAACAGCACCAAAAAAAATGCAAGACACATACATTGAATGCATCGGATGTTGTGCTTTACTTTTCTCTCATGTATGGAAAGCCGTATGGCCATTTATTCATTGCTGACCCCTGATGTGACATCTGATCTCAGGTTTTGGACAGGAGTTATACTGTTTAGCAGTCGTGTGCATGTCTGATGTTGCTCACTGTGGTTCGATGAATGCTCAGATGCGTGGATCATTTGAGGGAACATGTTCAAGTATTCTTAATACTGCTGGCAAGCAGGCAACATAATGTTATATATATACAGTATCTCTCTCTCTCTCTCTCTCTATATATATATATATATATATATATATATGTATATATCCATCCATCCATTTTCCGAACCGCTTGATCCTCACTAGGGTCGCGGGGGGTGCTGGAGCCTATCCCAGCCATCTCTGGGCAGCAGGCGGGGGACACCCTGAATGAGTTGCCAGCCAATCGCAGGGCACACAGAGACGAACAACCATCCACGCCCACACTCACACCTAGGGACAATTTAGAGCGTCCAATCAGCCTGACATGCATGTTTTTGGAATGTGGGAGGAAACCGGAGCACCCGGAGAAAACCCACGCAGGCCCGGGGAGAACATGCAAACTCCACACAGGGAGGCCGGAGCTGGAATCGAACCCGGTACCTCTGCACTGTGAAGCCGACGTGCTAACCACTGGACTACCGGGCCGCCCTATATATATGTGTATATATATATATACACACATATATATATATATATATACACACATATATATACACATATATATATATGTGTGTGTGTGTGTGTGTGTGTGTATACACACACAAAGCGACTGGATAGCTCAGTTGGTAAGGCATCGGTTTGGCGTACGGCAGACGGTGGTTCGAATCCCGCTTGGGGCAAAAAATTAGCACATAACACCATCCAGTGTGGGTCCTTGGGCAAGATCCTTGACGCTAATGCCTACCTCATACAATGATGAGAGACAATAAAACGAATGACATGCCGGCTCAGACGTCGCCCGGCCAAACAAGGTCTGCGTCAGGTGCTGGGGAACCAGAGCACCTTGATGAAAAATGGGCTACTGGAACAAAGCGGAGATGGGCGAGATGCGATAACATGGCTCTGTTGGAATGCTACTACTCAAGCAACCCTAGTCAGAGGGGTTATATGCAGAGAATGTGGGCTAAATGGTTACTTCGAAACCCACAGGCACGGTTGACCACGAAACAACTAGTAGCTCAGTGTTCCAACATCCATAAACGGCAACTGCTGTCACAACTTGAGATTGATGAGGTATAACGCAGGTTCCATGGTGAAGGGCCCCAGGCTGCCAGATCAGAGGAGGAGGTCATACCAGAGATTGGGAGGCAAGCCCCAATGAATGCAGATGATGAGATTGGGAGGCCAGCCCCAATGAATGAAATGCTGAGCGAGGCAGCAACTGACCTGAAAGCTAAGATCATGGCGAGAATGAAAGCTGGGCAACCTAGAAACCGAGGCCCAGAGAGGTGTGATGAAAAGGCCGATACCCGGAAAGTACATCCAGATGACCATATTTGAAGCACTCGAAACTGCCAAACAAAGGCTCCAAGCCTTGTCCAGTCGCCTAAAGCAGTACACGAAAGAGAATGAGGCCAGACGAATAAACAGGCTGTTCGCAACACAACCTGCGAAAGTGTACGCTCAGTGGCAGGGTCCTAACAACAGAGCTGACCCACCAAGACTGGAAACTGAAAGGCACTGGAAAGGCATATGGGAGAAGGAGGTTGCACATAACAGCAGTGCACAATGGCTGGTGACCCTGAGAGAGGAGCACAGCAACCTCCCTGAACAGAACCCAGTTACCATAACAGTGGCAGACATACAGGAAAGAGTCTCAGATATGAAGAACTGGACAGCACCAGGCCCGGACATGGTCCACACCTACTGGCTAAAGAAACTCACAGCACTCTATGAGCGCCTAGCAGCACAAATGAACCAGCTGCTGAGGGATGGGACTCACCCAGGATGGCTAACCGAAGGGCGAACGATCCTGATCATGAAGGATCCCGCAAAGGGTGCAGTCCCATCCAACTATCAGCCAATAACCTGTCTCTCCACAACATGGAAGCTCATGTCAGGCATCATTGCGGCTAAGATAAGTGGACACATGGATCAATACATGAGCGAAGCATTGGTAGAGATACCAGAGGAGCCAAACATCAGCTTCTGGTTGACAGAACAGTCGCACAAGACTGCAGGTCCCGACATACCAACCTGTGCACAGCCTGGATTGATTACAAGAAAGCCTATGACTCGATGCCACACACATGGATCACTGAATGCTTGGAGTTGTATAAGGTGAACAGGACCCTAAGAGCCTTTGTTGCGAACTCGATGAGGATGTGGAAAACCACACTGGAAGCCAATGACAAGCCACTTACCCAAGTGTCCATCAAATGTGGCATATACCAAGGTGATGCACTCTCCCCACTGCTGTTCTGCATAGGACTGAACCCCCTAAGCCAAGTAATCACCAAGACAGGCTATGGATACCGCCTCAGAAATGGAGCTACGATCAGTCACCTCCTCTACATGGATGACATAAAGCTGTATGCTAAGAGCGAAAGGGACATAGACTCCCTGATCCACACAACCAGGATCTACAGCAGCGACATCGGGATGTCATTCGGGCTTGAGAAATGTAGTCGGATGGTGACTAAGAGAGGAAAGGTAGTCCGCACTGAAGGGGTCTCACTCCCTGAAGGAACAATAGCAGACATTGAGGACAGCTACAAGTACCTCGGTATACCACAAGTCAATGGCAACCTCGAACTGGCAACAAGGAAAGCGGCTACGGCCAAATACCTCCAGCGAGTGAGGCAAGTCCTAAGAAGCCAGCTCAATGGCAAGAATAAGACCCGGGCAATAAACAGCTATGCCCTGCCAGTGATCAGATACCCTGCAGGAATAATAAGGTGGCCAAAGGAAGAGATTCAGACCACGGACATTAAGACCAGAAAGCTCCTAACCATGCATGGAGGGTTCCATCCCAAATCCAGCACCCTGAGACTGTACGCAAGCCGAAAGTAAGGAGGCCGGGGACTAGTGAGTGTGAGAGCCACTGTCCAGGATGAAACATCCAAGCTCCATGAATACATCAAGGAGAAGGCTCCAACGGATGCCGTACTCAGAGAATGTCTCAGACAATGGGGAACAGAAGATGAGGTGCTGGAAGAGGGACCATCATGGGAGGACAAGCCCCTACACGGGATGTACCACCGGACCATAACTGAAGTGGCCGATCTCAAGAAGTCCTATCAGTGGCTAGAGAGGGCTGGCCTGAAGGACAGCACAGAGGCACTCATCCTGGCTGCTCAGGAGCAGGCCCTGAGCACCAGAGCCATTGAGGCCCAGATATACCACACCAGACAAGACCCAAGGTGTAGGTTGTGCAAAGAGGCACCTGAGACGATCCAACACATAACTGCAGGGTGTAAGATGCTGGCAGGGAAAGCCTACATGGAACGCCATAACCAGGTGGCTGGCATAGTCTACCGAAACATCTGTGCGGAGTATGGACTGGAAACCCCAAGGTCAAAATGGGAAACACCTCCGAAGGTGGTGGAGAATGACAGAGCGAAGATCCTGTGGGACTTCCAGATCCAGACTGACAAGATGGTAATGGCGAACCAACCAGATATCCTGATCATAGATAAAGGGCAGAGGGAAGCCCTTGTAGTGGATGTAGCGGTCCCAAGTGATGGAAACATCAGAAAGAAGGAACACGAGAAACTCGAGAAATACCAAGGGCTCGGAGAGGAGCTGGAGAGAGCCTGGAAGGTAAAGGTGACAGTCGTGCCTGTGGTGGTCGGAGCACTCGGGGCAGTGACCCCCAAACTAGATGAGTGGTTGCAACAGATCCCGGGAACAACATCGGACATCTCAGTCCATAAATGTGCAGTGCTGGGAACAGCAAGGATACTGCGCAGAACCCTCAAGCTTCCTGGCCTCTGGTAGAGGACCCGAGCTGAATGAGGGATGGACACCACCCGAGGGGGGGTGAGACGAGGAATTTTTTATATAAATATATGTATTTATATTATGTCACACTACAAGGAGTTGAACTGTTCCCGACAAATGATGTTCGTGATAGCAACTCGGGCCATTAAACTGTTATAGTCTGATGCAGGCATTACAAGCACAGGACAGTAGTTTGCTAATGAGGTTTAATCGTGTACTAGTAGTCAAATCCAGTCTTTCTATGCCGTGTGCCAGAGTCAATCTACTCGTGCGCGGGATTGTTTTAAAATTAAGGACCAAGAGCCGACTCCTACAAGATCGCCAAAAAAAGATTGTGAACAAATGGTCAAACGGCGGCTTTCCATTGACAGGCATAGATGTTGTATTACATTTTTGGGGGATTATTACCATTCCAAAGTGTTGTGTGATTGGCAGACGATTCTGCAGGCAGTCAGACTGAGCACGATGTGACAAAGATCCGCCTCTCTGAAGGGTCTGTGTTTGACTGAAGGCCTGCCTTACAAACGCACTTGTTGGTGAAGCCACAAATATATCACACCATAGTTAAGTATTACAGCAACCATTACATAACTCACCTTATGTTTCAACCTGCTTTTCAAACCAGAACTTGTGAGGCCTTTTGCCTGGTAAAGACAGAGCATTTTTGTATACAAACAATAGTTCAAGTATAGCAGACGCTAGTCTCACGAAACACCCAACAGTTCACCCGTACGTTATTTGTTTTGGACTTGATGTTGAGGATCAGCGCACCTCCCCCTCTCTGTCACAGATAGAACAGGATCCTGAATTGGCCAACAATACGAGTAGATACTTTTTTTTAAATGAGTACTCACTTACCTTTAAATTACCAACTATCTGTAGGTAAGATTTACTCTTTCCTGGAAACAAAGACGAACAAGGAAATAAGTGACAGATTCCTCCCTCCACAATCTGTCTACACTACAGCACACTGAATGTACCTACCTGTTGTTTCACATTGAAGAATTTCCTCTTCAAAGAGGTCCTGTGGCACTTTCCCTGTGTTCAGGATGTCCAGGCGTCCATCAATAAACTGAAAATACTTAGCAAATTAGCCTACTAATGAACACTAATATCACATAAATTATCTCAGGGATGACTCTGTCTTTGAATCAGATTCGTATGGAGCCACGTTGTTCAGCCTCAACAGAATAAGTCAGTAAACTGCACGGAGTACACGTGTAAGGAGCTGATCGGATGTCGTCCTACATCTATTCACTAGAATAAATGCAGACTATTATTTTTACTGACTATAATATTTACTGATACAGATGAGGTGCATGCATTCCTATCGTCCTGGCAAGTAAAGCACCCAAACGACCAGCTAGGGTCATAAATTCAACGTGTGCAGAGTAGTAATTGCTAACATTGGCTAGCAGTACTCAACTTTAAACTGTTTTACATATCCAATCATGCATCCATTTTCTAGAATGCCTATCCTCAGGGTCACTGGTGAGCTCAAGCCTATCCCAGCACCCTGGACTGGTCGCCAGGCAACCCCAGGGCAATAATCAAAACAACCATTCACATTCACATTCACACAATTTACAGCAGGGCTGTCAAACTCATTTTTGTCGCGGGCCACAATGTAGTTACGGTTTGATTTGGAGGGCCGTTACGAATTTTGGGGAACCATTATAAATGTTTCATCACATGCAAAATCCACACAGAAATCAAGCTGGAGCTCAGGACCCAGAACCTTTCATCTGTGAGGCAGGAGTGCAAACAACTAGTATCATGGATTTGTTTTTTCAGTGATACAACAATGATAACTAAATAAATGGAATCAACTAACACAAGTCACAAAAGTAAAATGGTGTCTCATTGTGCAATTATTTTGTACTTGAGAATCCCTCCCCGCAAACCTAGTTTTTCAATGAGTACACACCGTACAGTACATGGTTAAAGATTTTTGTCCAGTAGAGAGCAGCAGACACTTAGAGAAGCCATGTGCTGTACCTGTTTGAAAAACTGTAAATGAATGGCACTCTGAAGAAATCCCCTCATACTGGCTGATTTGTGGTCTAGAAACAAATCATTACTGAAGGATACCTCACCCCCCTGCAAAATTAAAGAAAAGATTACAATATTTCAATATTTACAATACTACTATTATGACTACTACTAAGACTACTACTAATAATAATCATAATATGTAATGTGTACAAAAGAAAATTCCAACAGAATATGAAAATTCAATTCACCTCCAGGATTAAAATTTATTTTTAAAAATGAAAAATAGAAATACAAACTGGATCATTGTACAAAAATGTAAGGAAATAAATAATAATTAAACACTTGCATCCACTCCAAGCCACATTTGAAGGAGAAACCGACCTTATGATTCTGCAGAGCATCCTTGTATCCTCCAAACAGGACAGACTGGGCCTTGAGAAAGGCCCGTGAGACCCCACAACCAGCAGAAACCACCTGACGCTTCAAACATACTTTCAGCCCAGACACCTGGGGACAGATATACTGTACATTTACAACTGGTGACGTGACGCAGATACGACATACAATGGAAAAAGTCCTCACGCTCCTGGTCAAATGCCAGGTGTTTATGATATAAAAAGAGACAGAGATAAATATTTGAAAAACCTTTCCCGCCACACTCAATATTGTCATTATTCCTGCACCGCCAACACATTGTGTTGCAGTGATACACTATTGGGTGTTGAACATTTAACACGTAAATAAATGTTACTTTAACACCACGTACCATGGATGCATATTGACACTTTGCCTGTGTTAAAATGAACACCCAGAGGTGTTGAATTAACACCAACAGATGTTCAGTGTGCAAATAAAAACTGAATTGTTGATCTCTTTTCTCAAATGATGTCAAGCCGAAGCGTTTTCACTTTTCAGCAAAAATACATGAATTGGCCTTGCTGTTACAATACTTTTGGGTCGTGCCAGTGGATGATGGGAAATGTGAAGGACAGCTCCGTGAACCACTGCAACACTACTAATGATTGATGCAGACACTGCTTAAATAAATACATTCACACGCACACACACACACGCACGCACGCATGCACACACACACACAGACACACACACACACGCACACACCACAGACACACACACACACACACACACACACACGAAGGAGCTATTACCACATCGGAAGGTATCTTCTTCAGGTCATTGAAAGGGGTTTCCAATGTGTTTGTATCCACATTCAAAATGACAACTTCTTCCAAGCCTCGACTCCTCACCTTCTGCCAAACCCACACTGTTATTTAATGGCCTTTGTTTATGCATTTCAAACAATTTCTTACCTCGGCTAGACTGCTATGAACCCCAATTAGGTACGGCATAGGTGCACTGCAACAGGTGATACCAGATGTGACGTATAGAAATAGAAATACAGACGACAGACTGACAGGCTTACCAGCAATAGTCAAGAAGGTGAGGTGGCAGAACTGGGATGAAGATGTGTTGCCAGTGCATTGGGTATAACAGAGCCCCGAGTGCATGTACACAAGATGTCAGCTACAAACGGCACAGTAGCACACGATATGTGTGAATGTGTGTCAAGCGTATTTAAATGGAATGCAAAACAATGAAAGAAATACACACAGTGTTGAGTTTGCGAGCAAATATAAGGATGCGTCTCTCAAACAACATGCTGGCGTAGAGCTGCAGAAGGTTCGTCACATCTACTGCCACGACCAGCTCTGTCAAATTCCTCTGGTGTACAGACACCAACACACATAAATGCAAACACAGCGGAGTTCTTAGCAAGTAAAACTTGAGGCGCCAGGTTTGATCGCAAATACTCACATTTTCAGGAATAGACGGCAGACCTCTCGGATCAGGAGCAATGAAGTGTGGAGCCTTGCCAGAAGATTTCAACATGATTATATTGGGAAATGATAACACTGGCCAGCAATAAATGTTAATCAGAGATGGTTTTCTGTGTCCCGAAAAGTATTTCAAAAACATCTTTATATTTTCTAACATTTCAGTTCTGAGTAAATATTTTCAGTTTTTGTTTTTAAGTTTGATCTAAAAAAGCGATGTTTTCCATGAGTTGTGATTTGTACCAATCACGTTTCAGGAAAAAAAAATCCTCCTGTTGCTGAACCTAACCCTTATACAGAAATTTAGAATGATGATGATGATGATGATGATGATTACCGGTAATCATAATCAGTGTAAAAATGCAACCAGAAATCTTTCATCTCTGATTTAAAAAAAAATTGTAACATTTCATGAAATGTTGTAAAAAAACAAACAAACAACAAAAAACAGAGCTGGACAGTTTGAGGTCACAGATAAAATGAAACCCCTCAATGGTCAACATAAATATGGGTTTGTTTTGCGAGAATGGCCAGTTTGCACGCCTGAGCTATATCGAAGTATTAATATGAGTAGTATAAATTCCCTCTGCTAAGTGACTGAACACTGTTGTGTAGCCCCCTCGAAGCCATGGAACCCTAAACAACCCATTGCTGCTCAATATAAAGTACAGTATCCACCATATACCTTTTTTTTTTAAATTTACCATCTGCAGTGTGATAGATCCAGCTGCCAGTGGAATGGGTTGCTTGTAGAGTGCAGCGAGCATCACCTTCATGTCATCGATCTGATAAGCAGATGAATGTGCTTGGTGTCATCATGTTTATTTGGAACAAATGAGACTTGACCTTATTTTAAACTCACCTGGCCCTTGGTGATGTAGTCAGCTAGGGTGTTGAGAAATTTATAAAAGACCTCAAACCAGGGAAGGTAACTGTGAAAACAATCATAGTGTCATACTCTATGGAGTGATGAAACTAAGCATTAGCATTCACACCAACATGTACATACCTGAGGATGCAAAGGCACATCTTAGCACTGTTGTTGACACGACAGAAGCCAAAGCGTTGGCATCCCTCAATATCAGTCAGAACAAAAGTAAAGTGCTGCACAGCCGTTTCCTCCCTTACCCTGAATAAAAGATGATATTGGAAATAGAGTGCAGTCCATGGCCGATGTTGCCCCACCACTCCAAAAAATGCAGACAGACATTTGTTTGCCCTATCAGATTGTGACGCAATGCAGCTTCTGATTTTTCTGTGTAGTCTGACAAAAAAAGGGTAGTAGATGACAATGGAGGTGGCTTTATTGTATGGGGGCTGCACAGCCCCCCCACACAACATAACAGTTGCTAATGTGCATAAAAAAAAGTCCACAAATAATAAATCTGACTGCAGCAAAAAAAAAACTTACATTAAACAAAAAACCTCACATACACACACCAAAAAAAAAAACCTAAAACTCTTCCTCACACTCCCCCCCAAAAATTCCTCTTACATACACTTCATCCCAGCCGTCCTCGGTCGGTAGGCAGGGTATACACTGAACTGGTGGCCATCCCCTCGCAAAGCACACATAGACAAATATCTGTGTGCACTCACAATCGGACAAGTTAGAGTATTCCCTTAACCTACCATCAATCCATCCATCCAACCATTTTTGAATCCGCTTATCCGCACACAACCATTCACGCTCAAAATCACACCTGGGGACAATTTAGAGCAGAGGGGTGTCCTGCATGTTTTCCCACTCTCCCTATTGCAACACACCTGATTCAAACGATCAGATCATCAGCAAGCTCTGAGGAAGCCTGATGTTGAAGCTCTTCATTTGAATCAGCGGCCCTCCAGGACCTGAGTTTGACGCTTAGGATTTTGAGTCTTCCATTGACCTTCCATCCATGTTTTTGAAATGTGGAAGGAAACCAGAGTACCTGGAGAAAACCCATACAGCCACGGGGGGAACATACAGATTCCACACAGGAAGGCCGGAGCCGGAATCAAACCCTGGACCTTACTTTGAAGGGTAGGTGCTGCTAATCTACTTGTTTAGCCCCCCCCCCCCCCCCGCCCCACCCCTACGACCACCGTAAAAAAAAAGTACTGATAAGAGAATCGATGAAGCATTTAATCATTAAACAAAGTCGACAATGGAATTGGAATCGAGCAAATCTTATCAATTCCCATCCCTAGTAACAATGCACACCTTTTGGTTGAAGTAATGATGCAAAACTCACCCTTGCATGTCGTATGGGAAACAGAACCTGGATAACGTTTGACAAGACTCCTGCAAAGCAGATCATGTATGTCATTCAAAATTGACGGTAGATGGATGCATGCAGGCAAGCAGATCCAAACGAGTGTACCTCATCTCTGAAGTCATCTGGAAACTGAAGACGTACGACTGGATCTGGAGCACAAAAATACATACCTTTATCCAACGGTAATGTTTCCTAGCCATGGAAGAGCATTTAATCGTTCTGCCTGTCATTATATGTCACAGGCATCGATAGATGAACATATAATGGAAAAATGATCATTTTCAGGAATATTTATTGAAATGGAGTGATTTCCCACAGCACGTGACGTTACACAGCACCCTACGGTGAAAAAATGGAGTGGTGAATTTACTCAATGTCATTTCGTCAAGTGGTTGTATGAAATAAGGTCATCTGTATCCAGATACATTTTATAAATAGACTACTACTCTACTTAAATAATGTATTTCGATTCACATGCTTTTATTTCACGCAGCCACTTGATGAAAAAAAATGAAATAATTCAAGAATATATTTTATCCACTGTAATTGGGAATCACTGCTGTATAGAAATTAAACTGCAGAGCATTCAGAGAGGGCAAATGTGTTCTGTATGTTTTTTTTTTCTAGCTGAGTGTATATTGTTGGACATTAAGTATTTTGTAACATATGTAGACACTTGTTGCAGGTCTTCCGATAAAATGTTGAACCCTGTCTGTGGATTTGTATTTTTTTGTGAAGTCAGTGGTAAATACAGGAAGATTACTTTGCAGAGTGGTTAGCATGTCTGTTTCACTGTCGAGAGGTTCGGGTTTCGACGATCAGCTCTGGCCTTCGTGTGTGAAGCATGTTCTCCTTGTGTTTACATGGGTTTTCCCCGGGTACTCTGGCTTTCTCCCACAATTCAAATACATGCAAGCTATTGTTAGGTTACTTGAACACTTCAACTGCTGTGTGTGAATAGTTGTTTTTCCATGTACGCCGTGCAAATCGCTGGTGACCAGTCTAGGGTATATCCTGCCTCTCACTCAAAGTCGACTGGAATAGGCGCAAGCACAGCTGCAAAAACGGGTGGATAGCGTTCATGAAAGGCAAACCTAGCAGAGATGGCAGCCTCATGACAATTGGCGATTGTCAGTGTGTTCACTGTCATCTTTTGTATTTTTAAGACCATGACAATTTCAATAAACTGGAGATCGAAGATTGCAAATACATGTCGCATGTTAATAAGCAAAAAGTCTTTGGGTCGTACTCGGAGACTGATCACATTCATGTTGCTTTCTGGTTCAAAGCAACAGGACAAGCGGTGTGGTTTTCAAACCACAGAACAGGAAATACCCATTGTTACAGATTGTGTTTGTATCATTGATTTCAGGCAGTTGTTCAGCTTAGCTGGCATTGCTATACTTTTCTTGGAGAAAGAGGAAATGAGTGCTGGAATCAAAGGAATGTTTCCGCGGCTCTACAATTCCACTGGTAAATTTGTGAGTGTATTGGATGAAGTTGTACAGATGAGCACATTAATAGAAACTGAAATGGTCGCAGGCCTTGTTGCAAGGTGGCAAAAAGCGACTGACCTTTTTCGCTGGCGATAGGACATATTGCCTCAAAGAACACGTTGAACGCTCGCTCAGGATTTTGTCTGTGGAAATCATGACAGATTAGAACCCATCACACAAAATATGGCCTCAATATCGGAAAGTCATTTCTCTCTGGCTGTGAGCAAATCTGTCAAATGGATGACTGGAAATATTTACATTCGGCTTGAATGGAATTGCAATGCAAACATTCAAATAATATATGGCTCTCTGGAAGAAACGCATTCTGTTTTCTGCTAACTTGAAAGTTCGGGTGCCTTGTTGAGTGAAATGCACTCGCTGCAGGAAACTTTCAGATGTGAGAGGAAGTGACAAAAAAAAAAAGCGAGGACATAAATTTTCACATCACCATTTTGGAGGGTGGAGGAATGACATGATTAACTTACCTCACTCTAGAGCCCATGTTGTCTGAATGCCACTGCGTCCATGTGTCGGTACAACGGGGTGTTGGGGGTGGGGTGAGATCTTCAGCAGGTGATCTCTGTTGGAGTTCAGGACGACAGAGAGAAGTAGCGGCCGGCTGCACAATCAGCACCGTCTGCGTGTGACTGAACACTTCCTGCTTCATGTCAGTCTTGTGTCATCGTTTGTGTGCAGAAGCATATGACACCATGCCACAAATTCAAAACTTTGATATTCACTTCACCACCACATGCAAAATCCCGAATATTTAGGTTTTTTTTTTTCATGACCTGCAGACTATTGACATGAAGCTGCCAAATCGCAGATGTAATGCAAGAGGTGTGTAATAAATTGTCTTTATTTGGAACTCTCCTGAAATATAAATGTGAGAAATGTCTGAACATCTGAAACTACAAACCTGTTATTCACAATTGTCTGACTTCTGCAGATAGCATGGTAGTATAGCGCTTTTTGAAATCTATCTATCTATCTACATATTGTAACGGTCAAAACACAAGTACACCCCAACCGAGGTGGCAGGTCTTTTGGTCAAGGTGGTGGTTGCCACCACTTGCCATGTACTTAATATGTATTTAACTGTCAGTAAGGCAGAAGGGATCGGTCTGGTAATGTCGGAGTCATGCGGTCTGGGAAGCATTGAGTGGAGTTTTTGTTGTTTTTATATTTTATTTACCTGGAATAATTTTTGTATGATCATTTTCATTTTTCTCAAGTAAAGAAAAGCAAGAGTAGTGCCTGGTGTTTTTGTTAGTGTGACATAGCTGTGGTTGATGACAAAATGGCTGGAGTGTCCTGCATGCTCAGGCTCAGATAAGAACAAAAACAAAAAACACCAATATTGCTGTTTACCAACACATTTATTGAAGCCAAATACCAGATTCAACAAATGAATTCAAATAGAATGTGTTGCATTTGACCCAGATATAGAATTGTGTAAAGGTTAGAAAAAAAACATTCAGAGAGGACTGATGACGGATTTCCATGTGTTCACTGGGGTAAGGAAGAGAATCCAGTGAAGCCATCTTTAAATGGAAGATGGCAAAGATCTGGAGGCACTAAAAAGAGGCAGGAGTGATAGTGCAGACAATACAGACCCAGGAAAAGGTTACAGTACCCGCATGGAGGCGGTGAATTAAACAAAAAGAGGTCTTAGGCCTCCTCCTCATACTCCTCCTCCTCTTCAAAGCCCCCCTCCTCAGCGCTGGCGTCCTGGTACTGCTGGTACTCGGACACCAAATCGTTCATGTTGCTCTCCGCCTCAGTGAACTCCATCTCATCCATGCCCTCGCCCGTGTACCAATGGAGGAAAGCCTTGCGGCGAAACATGGCGGTGAACTGCTCAGAGATGCGCTTGAACAGCTCCTGGATGGCGGTGCTGTTGCCGATGAACGTGGCGGACATCTTGAGGCCGCGCGGCGGGATGTCACACACGGCCGTTTTGACATTGTTGGGGATCCACTCGACGAAGTAGCTGCTGTTCTTGTTTTGCACATTCAGCATTTGCTCATCCACTTCCTTCATGGACATGCGGCCGCGGAATATGGCAGCCACGGTGAGGTAGCGCCCGTGGCGGGGGTCACAGGCAGCCATCATATTTTTGGCATCAAACATCTGCAGAGTGAGTTCAGGCACGGTGAGGGCTCTGTACTGGGTGCTCCCCCTGCTCGTGAGCGGGGCAAAGCCCGGCATGAAGAAGTGCAAACGAGGGAAGGGGACCATGTTGACAGCCAGTTTGCGGAGGTCCGCGTTCAGCTGCCCGGGAAAACGCAAGCAGGTTGTCACCCCACTCATGGTGGCGGAAACCAGGTGGTTGAGGTCTCCGTAAGTGGGCGTGGTCAGCTTGAGGGTACGGAAGCAGATGTCATACAAGGCTTCGTTATCAATGCAGTAGGTCTCGTCTGTGTTCTCGACAAGCTGGTGGACGGACAGAGTGGCGTTGTAGGGTTCCACTACTGTGTCGGACACCTGCAGGCAAAATGTTGCAATTAAAATAAAATAATCTCACTCAGCGGAGTGTAAAACTCCACCAAGGCTGAATTGTCAAGGGTCATTCCAGAAATAGAGGACATTTTCTGTGTCTCCCCCACCCCAATTATAATTGATGTACAAAATATAGAAACAAGCACTTGCTGTGTACTTCAGCCGTCGTATCGTATTCAAATATCTCTTGAGTTCCTAAAATACTTTCTTCTGTTGTCCCTCTGTTGCAGCTCCGAAGCAAACAGAGCTGTCCTGTTGGTTTATAGAATATGCACTTTATGAATTCGTTTCACACTGAAGCGAAAACAGACACATCGATGTAGGACTACGCGCCTTCTCAACTGCCGTTCAAGGGCCGCCTCCGAAAAAACGTAAATTAATGATCACTTCACTAACGCTCAGAAAAGTGAAAATAATGCAACAAAACACAAACAAACAGTCTCCTACACCTCCCCGAGTCTGTAATTCTCAACCAGTATGCCGTGCGAGATCATCAGGTGTGCAATGGGAAATGTTCCAAGGCCAATTATTTTGATGAAAAATAATTATTTTCCGGAGCAGCCCGTTTGCACGTCTGCCTCACAGTGCATGGTTCAATTCGGGCCCTTGACCTTCCTGTGTGGAGTTTGCATGTTGTCCCTGTGCCTGCGTGGGTTTTCTTCCGTTACTCCGGTTTCCTGCCACATTCCAAAAACATGCATGACAGGTTAATGGCAGACTCAAAATTGTCCTTAGGCGGGATTATGGGTGTGAATGGTTGCTTGTCTATGTGTGCCATGGAATTGGCTGGCAACCAGTTGAAGGTGAACCCCGCCTCCTGCCTGAAGACATCTGGGATAGGCTTCAGCACGCCCATGATACTTCATGAGAAAAAAAGTGGTTCAGATATGGATGAATGGATTCATGATTTTCCATAATTTTTTTTTAACCTATATCAACCACATATAGAACGCATGCCAAACAATCAAACTAGATGACAGAAGGTACATAAGTAACCTACAGTATATCAAATAAATGGTACAATCTTTTAAAATGTCAGCGCCTAAATTGTCCTCTAGTTCTGGAATGACACTTACCAAACGAGAGCGCGACATGAGTTTTACCTTCGGAGAGGGCACCACACTAAAGGTGTTCATGATGCGGTCCGGGTATTCCTCACGGATCTTGCTGATGAGCAAGGTTCCCATCCCAGAACCGGTCCCTCCACCCAAGGAATGTGTAAGCTGGAACCCCTGTAGGCAGTCACATCCCTCAGCTTCCTTCCTCACCACATCCAGAACTGAGTCTACCAACTCGGCTCCCTCCGTGTAATGACCCTTGGCCCAGTTATTTCCCGCTCCACTCTGGCCTGCAAAGGAAGACCTCATTTTCATCTTCTTGGCCACAATTGAATTTCATACCATCACGACTTTTCTTATAATATTTGCATTTATCAAGAAGGAACATGAAAAGGTGTAGCTTACCAAAGACAAAGTTGTCGGGTCTAAATATTCTTCCAAATGGGCCAGATCGGACTGAGTCCATGGTGCCTGGCTCCAAATCCACCAAGACCGCCCTTGGGACATACTTTCCTCCTGCGAGTCAAATAGTTCAACTAAAGGTTGGATTTGAATTCCCTAAAAACACATCAGTCATTGCAAATTGTGTTTAGGGATTCCTGACCTGTCGCCTCGTTGTAGTAGACATTGATTCTATCCAGTTGGAGTTCCTGGTCTCCATGGTAGGATCCAGTTGGGTCGATGCCATGCTCGTCACTGATCACCTCCCAAAACTGGTGCATGCAAAACAATTCACACACAGGAAATATTCTGCGTCAAAGTACTGCCAAACCCAGGATGATTTGAACAAGTTAGTTTTCATCTACACCTCCACGATAATTTGAAATAAAGTCATCAAAATATTACAAAGGAGTAGATCGTCACGAAATGAAGTTTCACATCTGTCATTTAGAAACTACAGCAATTTAAGACGGACTCCCTAAATATTCAAATGCTCGAACTATTTGAACAATTGATATTATCGAAAAAACTATTATTTCATTGGGATTTTGTCAGACCTTCACTGCGGGTACCTTCACTTGCTGCTTGTTTGTGGGTGTGAAAAGCATGCAGGATTCATTGTTTCCATATATTAGGTTATTGCTGTCAACAGTAAAATGCTTGAACTGATTTGACTTCTAGTCAGACGCACATATTTCTTGGCAAAATTGCTTTTGTAGCAAAAGTGGAACACAGGGCAGCTATACTGGTTTTATGCCACTCCCTGCACCAGTGGCACTCAGGTAGTTCCAAAACCTGGCTGCTTTTTGAAGTGAACAATTGGAATCAGCGCAATTTCCATTCATTCTCTTTTTCTCATACCAATTTACAAATGAATGAAAAACAGAATGATAAAACGTATGCTTTGCTGGTACGTCATTTGTCATTCGCTGGCGGCTGCGCTCACACTTAACACCTAGGGACAATTTAGAGTGTTCCATTAACCTGCCACGCATGTTTCTGGAGTGTAGGAGGAAACCGGAGTACCTGGAGAAAACCCACGCAGGCACGGGGAGAACATACAAACTCCACACAGGAAGGCCGGAGCCAGAATCGAAACCTGCACATCTGCACTGTGAGGCCGACGCACTAACCGGTCTACCACCGGGCCCGCCCAAAATCAAAACATCATGAAGGCAATTCAATGAATGTACACGACACACATTTAGTTGTCTGTGTTATGAAAATCATGCCTCAGTATAGTGTGACAAAGATTGCAGAAGCACTCTGCTCGGGCCAGCACACAAATAATATGGCTAAGTGCACAAAAAATACATTCCCAAAGTTCAATTTGTCATTGTACTGTAAAAAGACGCATTCTTCTTTGACATTGTATCATCCACATGATTCTGTGGGTACATCATAATGGTCGACTGCTTAGCACGTCCACCTAACAGTGTTGTGGTCATGAGCTTGATTCCAGGCCCTGGTCTTCCTGTGTGGAGTTTGCGTGTTCTCTCCATGCCTGTGTGGATTTTCTCCCGTTTTCCTCCCACATTCCAAAAACATGCTTCGCAGGTTGATAGGACACTCTAAATTGTCCCTAGGTGTGAGTGTGAGCACAAATGGTTGTTCATCTATGTCCGCCCTGCGATTGGCTGGCAACCAGTTCAAGGTGTACCCCACCTACTGCCTGAAGACAGCTGGGATAGGCTCCAGCACGCCCGCGGCCCTCGTGAGCATAAACGGTTCAGGTAATGGACGGATGGGTACATAATATGTTCAAAAGGGATCCAGTGTGACATTAACAAACCACATGGGTAACACTATTTCATGGTTTAAGGAAGGGTGACCAAGTGCATTTACCACAATTACGCCCTGCAAAGGAATCTGAACAGACCGGTGTAGCACACATGATGTGTGACGGCTTGCAAATTTAATCGAACATTATACAAACGTTACTGAATCTTTGAACAGGTCGGGTCCATTCACACAATTGGCAGCGAGACAGAACATCTTCAGATGAACCTGTTGCAGCGCCCCATGCTGTGACACCACACACACACGCACATACACGCGTGCAAACCTGTACCTCTTCTGTACAGAAGTACAGCAATACTAAAATAATTACATCTCGAATGAACTCTGAAAGAATATGTATATTAATTGACAAATATAAAGCAAAGGACATTTTCACTACAATTATATTTAGTTTTAGTTAGCACTAGCGTAAGGTTTTGTTTCAGTTAGTCTTCATTCTTTTCGAAGCATTTTTGTTATTTTGTTAACAAAAATGTTTTCGTTTTAGTAAACTGTAATAACCTTTCTACAATGATTTAGAGATTTAAACACATCTTTTCACATAGTTTTCAACGATACCAAGCATCATTCAGAAGACTTCTTAAGAAGACATTGAAATTCTTTTTTCACCACTTGCCGGTCATTTAGAAAGACAAATAAAATGCCACAAAGGAGCAGCACACTAACAGATAGCAAAACGTTTGCAATAAATCACATTTCGACAGGCAAGTCATAGAGTGTGTTATCACACCTACTTGGCACTTGTCAACCAATGTTGTACTGTTTAGTATTCGTGGTGAGTAGCAAACAACAGAAAACAGACAGCCAATTATTCGTGTCATCAGTGTACCTTTGCTCCAATCTGATTCCCACATTGCCCGGCTTGCAGGTGAACAATTTCACGCATCTTGCTGTGTCTACCAGGAGCTGCTCTTGTGTTGAATGTGTACAGAGTGTGCGCAGTGTGCAGAGTGTGATGGATGAAGGAAGGTGCACTGTGAAGTAGTTCTCAGCTTTAGCCCGCCCTTACCTCACTGTCCTACTTAACTGCTTCCTGGATCGTGACGTCATTTTTATCCTCTGAAACGACTAACCGGCATGACTGGATAAAGTATCTGGGCAGGCACAGGCCGAATAGAGGTAGAGTCATCATCAACTGTCTATGCCATTGCCAAATAGTTAGTGGCGGGACAATTAAACACCCTTCCACTCGATTGCAGAAGCTACATAATTAGTTGTATGTATTGGTACAGTAGGTACAGCACAGTATTATCATTTCTTTTGGTGTTTAGATTTTCAACAGTGGTTTCTTTCATTGATGAGGGGAGGTAATATTCGGTTTATAAATGCACGGCTATGTGTAGACAAGGCATCAAAATATATTCCCCCTCTGTCCCAGCAGGATGGCTATTCAACATGCGCATTAATCTGTTATTGATCGGCGATATACAGTATGTGTACCTAATTACACTGACGTCGGACGCAATTTACCATGTTGCACTAAAAGCACTAAAAACATTCTGTGTCACAGTTGTTTCACGTGGTGCCAAATAACACAGTTGCTTCGTCACAATTTTTGCTAAGCGAACACAAGCACAAAACCTCACTCTGGTTCAGTCTCTCTTTACTTTTTAATCCCAAGTACCTCAAAATAATGGCAGATGATTTATTTTCTGCCAATAAATCCATCAAATATGTTTGGCACATTCTTTAACATCCGCCTTCTCCATTCATGGTCACTTGCTATGTACAAATTTGCAGGCTATGTTTTCCAAAGGCCGAATTTGAAGGCCACGCAAAATATTTTTTAACGCGTTTTGACGGCACGCCAGTGTCCAAATTCAGTCTTCAAATAGAGTCTTTGTTTCCATAGAGATGGGCCGTGGGCAAAGTCTGTTTCAGAGCAGACTTTCATAGTTACATTGTTCCACTCCTCTTCTATGATGCTCTTCTTCCACACTTCAACATATTTTTTATAAAGCTTTTAAAAATGAAATTATACATTGTTTGTTCTTGTTGTTGTTGTTGTTTGTCTCAACCGCGTCAACCACACAAGGTGATGCAACGAAGGGCGCTTGTTTTCAAGCCAACAACATTTTAGTAACCCATGTGACCACACGGTGGCGACAAAAATCCATCTACACGTTGCAAAGCAAGTTGCACTTTTAAGTGTTTGTACTTTGTTCCCTCCCTCCACTCTTGTTTCTGTGCTGATTATCAGGAAGTAATAATGCTGTTAGCAAACACGAATTTTTTTTAATCAAAATTCTTGATGCTTAAGGATCACTGTTTGGATGACTGGCTGATTGGTTCGGTTGATTGGCTGTCACAAGAGGCTAGTTAGCAACTGTTTGTCATCAGTCTTTCTCCATTTATCTCCCTCTGCTCATTTGAATGTCAGCTCCCTGTGTTCTTTGTAATCCAAATTTTAAAAAAAACCCTCTAAATGACTTTTACTATGCAAATGCACGCATTAAATATCTCGAGTGCATGCAAAGTTATCCCTGTAGGACATTTTCACATTCAGTTTCTTTCTTTTAACTCGTTAAAAGTTGTTCAAATTAGTATCTAGGGATTGCATTAAACATCTTTAGTGCACATGTGTCAAGATCAAGGCCTTCCTTGTCATTTGATGAGGCCTGTGAAAACTTGCTACAATGTTAAGATAAGATAAGATAAGATATCCTTTATTAGTCCCACACTGGGGAAATTTACAGCCTCCAGCAGCAAGAATGTAGGCAGAAAGAAGAAGAAAAAACAAACAAACACCGTCCAATTAAGTGCAATATAAATACAAAATGGATAAATCGCAGTGCTATTTACAGTTGTTTTCCACATCATTCAATTATTAAATATTATTGTTGCTATTTTTTATTCAGCAGCCTGACAGCAGTTGGTAGGAACGAGCGTCTGTATCTCTCCTTCTTGCAGCGCGGGTGTAACAGTCTCTGGCTGAAGGAGCTACCTAGTGCTGTCAGGGCGGGCTGGAGAGGGTGGGAGGGACTGTCCATCATAGCTTTTAGCTTAGTTAGCATCCTTCTGTTGCCCACCTCCTCCAGAGTGTCAAGGGAGCAACCCAGGACAGAACTGGCCTTCCTGACCAGTCGCTCCAGTCTCTTTCTGTCCCGGGCTGAGATGCTACCTTGACTTCTGGGAATTTATGTAAAATGATTGAGTTTTATTTGGGTTTTGCACCAAACAATAAATAACTCCGGTCCTCGAGGGCCCCTGCCGTGCATGTTTTAGATGAGAAACATCAAAGCTATTGCTGTTCACCGCTTCGTCTGTGACAGCCAAATGATATTAAGAAACGGACTGACGAGGACTATGTCACATACTTAAGATATTATTTTAATAGGTAACAAAACACAGACAATGTGAATTATATACCTAGTGTACACAAAATAATTTGCCTTGCCAAGAGGATACGTTCTCTCATTGGTCATTTGCTCCTCATGGAGCCTGGACTGACCAGATTTAAGTTGATTGGATGGACAGAAGTCTGACGATGTGATTCAGAGCAAAATAACCCACTTGCTGAGTCAGTTCCAGATATCAAGGACTCATTGTGGGTAACGCATTTCAAAAGCCCGCACTTGGGTAGATAACCCCCCCCCCCCCCCCCAGCATTTTGTGTGTGTGTGTGTGTTTGGCTGTGTCAAGCTATGAAAAATGTACTCATCAAATTCAAATTTGATGTAAAAAAGTATACTCTAATTGTTTGGAGCTTGGGCGGCCCGGTGGGCACCCGGTTAGCGCGCAGGCCTCACAGTGCAGAGTTGCAAGGTTCGATCCCGGCCTTCCTGTGTGATGTTTCCTTGTTTCCCCGTGCCTGCGTGGTTTTTCTCTGTGTACTAACTGTTAAACCCTGAGCCACGCCTTGTGTATGCTCACTGTGTGGTTGGCAAAAAAAGTTAATAATTCACATTTTAAGTTATTCTGATGCATTTAAGAGATGACCATGCGTAAATGTTTCTGGAAAAATGTTTTCACTTTCTAGAAAATATAGAACATTTGATTGTGAAATGAATACTACTCCTGAATATGATTAATATTTGGTGCCTTGTGTTGTGCAGTGAAAGTCAAAGTGATAAAATTAATTAATATAATATTTCCTAATTTTAGCAATTACCTGCACACAAGAGAGTGTACCATGACACCATAAGTGACTCGCGAAATATCATCCAAATGAAACCTTTTTTCTTTTGAATGACCTGTTTGTCCAGGTGTCTGATTTCTGTGAATCAACTCCTTATTGATTTTTTGTAAATAATTTATGTCATGGGGGAAAAAAAAATAACATTGAAACCCTATTTTTACGCATGAGTAATGGACATACTGTATACCGACTGGCTGGATATGTACATCCTTTAATGCGTGCTTCCACGTGTCTCCTCAGCAAAGCCAGACACAGGTTTGTCTCACTTTTGAGCCCAAGAAGTTATACTGTATATCGTTTGTTTCATACTTTTCTGTATGAGCAGAAATGATGCCAAAGCGCAGGTGTAATTTTTATATGATCTACTCGCCAGACAAAACAATTTGTCAAGTCAAGTCAAGTCAAGTCAACAGTATTTATAGAGCACTTTCAAACAGCCATCGCTGCATACAAAGTGCTGTACATGGAGCAATTTAACATGCACAATAAACAGTAAGACAAATCGGTAATAAAGGCGGTAGAAAGCACCAAACAGTAAAACCAAGAACAAATCTAAGTCATGCTGAGTCGAATGCCAAAGAATACAAGTGAGTTTTGAGGAGGGTTTTGAAGATGGGCAGCGAGGAGGCTTGCCGAATGTTTAGTGGGAGGTCATTCCAGAGAGAGGGACCAGCAACAGAAAAGGCTCGATCCCCTCTGAGCCTCAGTTTAGTTCTTGGTACTTCTAATAAAGTCTGGTGTGTAACAACCGTTTAGTTTACAGCCATTTGAAATTCACCTCCCACCTACTCGAAAAAGTCTTTGCATTTTAGATTTGCTCATTGATGATGAGCAAGCTCCGCGGTATGAAGGGGGCACCCACATAAACACACGTCCATACACAAACGTGTTTATATTTCATCTTCCTGAACTGAACCACCATCTCACAATTTATCCCCAAACACATGCAAATGCATCATGATAAAAGGTGAAACCGTTCAAATCTTTAAACAAACTCTACACCGTATGTTGTGCAGTTGGTCTTTGAAACTACCAAAAAAAATAATAATAATAAAGCCCCCTGAATGATAATTCTTCATCTTACCGTGACAATTTGGACAAGTTTATGGAGCAGGCAGGGGCTAAGCTAGCTGTATGGTTCTTGTTTTGATACAGATCCAGTTTAGGTGGTGGAATGTGTGTTTCTAATGCAAATTCTTAACCACTGATTACAGCAAACTCATTTAAACTTGATTCAGATGAGCTGCTTGTGTGCTAACAAGATATATTAACTATAGAGGATTGGGGGTTGGGGATACATGACAATGCATTACACGATACACAACAAATGTTCACCCCTCAGTGGGATAAGAGCTTAAAAGTAGACATCTTGACATAAAAAAACAGAGAGACCGGTTCGAAATGTGATCAAATGAAAGGTTCCTCCTGGAAAAACCATTTTGTTTGACTTCTGAGGGTCCATTCTGCAACTAGGAAAGCACTCAGTGAAGGGTTATTAAAATTTACACACCATCTTTCCCTTCCTCTTAGACACACCCACAACCACCTCTTACTCTCTCTCTCTCTTTCTCTTTCTCTCACCCTCCACCCCCACACACACACTTAATAAAAACAAATGCCAAGTGTTTTTTCCTTTCTTTGTAAAAGTGTAAATCCACCACTGTGATGGATGTCTTCCCATGGTGGCTTCAGTGTTGTTATGTCATTGTTCTTTCTCCCAAAATAACTCATCCTGACTTGGTGCAGCAAATGTTCATGGTTCCTTTTTGACTTTGACTCAAAGGGCGTCCACCAGTGCACGCAACGTATATAGATGGAAATGGGCATTCGGATCAAATTAAAATTTCAGCTGTTTAAGATGAGAGACCCGTTGTGGGAAAACGGGATGGAACCATCATATAATTATTCATGAATCTTGAATATGTTTTCATGAATAATAGATAAGAGGCATTTTGTTGAAGATGAAGCCTCATCGTTTTGATCGACACTGCCTTCTCTCAATTTCACTGACCTCCAGTATGAAGTGAATTTCCTTTGTTCACCCGAATCATGAATGCCTGTCAGCGGGATTATCCGTATATTGATATTCAACGCAAGCTCTCTAGCTTGTGTTGAATTTAGACCACATACAGTGGGCTTCTCTGTCACATTTATGATCAACGTGAAAGCAATGGAAATCAGTTGTGTTTTTATACATGAGTCACTGGGCATACTAAAATACAAATATAAAAAGCCCCAACGGCAAATGGATCAATTTGCTGAGCTCAGCTCCTATTGGCTGCCACAAAATACGAATCGTCTTTGCAACACATATCGGAAAGAGAAGCGAATTCCCCAAATGGTGTTTGTTCAACCGCATTTTGATCTGAGTATGTATGTCAGTTCTGCTGGTATTGATAAGTATATTCCAAGTGGTCTGCTATACACATACACATGTTCACACCGAGCATGAACATTTATGTATTCAAGTCACCATTTGTAATTGGATCTGACTTCCTTTCTTGAGCGGTTAAAAAAACATGGTTTTAGGTAGCACTGCTTTCAAATTAAAAAGGCGCAATCTGAATGGAACCGGGTGGACAGTACTGTGTTTGATACATCATCGATGCGCCTTGTGGTTGTACCCTGGGGAACACAACTTTTGTCGAGTTAGGTCTGACATCGGTTTTGAATTAATTTTGGGGGGGCGGAATCCAAAACCGATGTCAGTTAAAACATTTCTTTTTAAATCACATCGTTTTTGAGGTGTAGGATGCCAATTTTCTTTTTTTTTTTTAAACAAGAAAGAAATATGTATGTATGCATGTAAAAAAAAACAAAGCTAGAATCGTTACAAGCTTTGAAACCTAACAGCATGAAATGAAATACAACTCAAAACGGTCAGAGTGCCCATGGTGAAAAAGGTCAAACGAAAAGGCATCACCTATCACCTATCCTCTTAATTCATACTATTCTAGCATTCTGTTTCCAGATGGCGATAATACTGAACTAGTGGGGGCTGCACACTGCACTGTCTCAATTGTGACTGTGCAAACACGTTGACACACAGCAGTTGATGAGTTCAATCACAATCAGCCCGTCTTATTATGGTCTTACTACAGCTAATCAGTGAAATTTTGTTTATCAGGAGGGTAAGCTGTAGAGAAAAACTTGGTGTGCTAGAAAAACAAACGCTGCAATTTTGGAATCAGCATTTAATTTGCATAAAAACTCAACAGATATATATATATATATATATATATATATATACTGTATATATATATTTTTAGTGTTCCCCGGTTTAATATGATGAATCTTAGAGGCCAGGTCGCATACATTAAAGTGGGGTGAATACACAAAAACAATGATAGGAACTTGCTATTTAGAAAAGAAATACACTTGTTATGGACCAAAACACATTTAATTGAATGCACAGAAACACAACTCAACACAAAAATTGGCTTCCATGTCATCTCCGCCTACTGTTTTCACATTCGTTTTCAGCCTCATCTCATCTTTAAAAATTAGGTTCGATTTGAGTTATTTGTCTTCATATCTTATTTCACATACGATATATTTAATTCCATTTTTTGTCATACTCCAGTGCAACAAATTAATCTTTGCCATACAATATGAAGACAATAAATAAAAATTAAAAATAAAAGATAAATGCACATTTTAATCTTATATATTTTAATAAGAAGAAGAGACAAATTGGCTTCGTGTGGCACATTCTCCTTTAGCGGAAAGAAAAATATATATACACACACACACATACATACATATGTACATATATATATATATATATATATATATATAAAAAGATCAAGTATGCTACGCTTTCAAAAGAGCTGCTAATGCAGCAGCAGAAAATGTGTCGCCTTCCCCTTCTAATGGAAAGTCATTCTGCAAAGACTTTTGAGGATACACTCTCTGCATGCAATTATGTGTGTACATGCATCCTTTCCATATGGAACCGAAAATGAGAATGATAACAGAATAGCATTATGACAGTGATCTAAGGCAGCGTCATGCATTGCAACACAAGAGAGCAATTTGTGTTGCATTGCTTTTCAGCTCTTAAAATGCCAGTATATTTAATCGAGAGAAAATTACATCAGCGCATAAAATTCACATGTGGTAGCCGGTAGACCCCTTCATAATAGTTTAAACATTACACAGATGTTTCATCATTATACATTCACCAAAATATAGATACGACATTGGAAAATGGATTTCCATCGAATGAAACGGGTTGAAATTCATACATAATTCTTCACTTTTTTTTTTTTTAAGGCATTGATACTGAGAGGGTGATGTTGTAGAGTACCACAAATGTGCATCCGGTGCACCAAAGACACACACAACAGAAGCATCAACATTAAAAGCACAGAGGCACTAACACAGTCACACTTTACAATACATGACTTGAGTTGGATTCAACCGTCATCAGTTCGAGCAGCATGTCTTCAGTCTCGAAAATTGTTTTTTTTTTTAAAATCTCAAAGCTCCGAAAACCATTAAATGTTCCTTTAAACTTGTTCATTGGTTAAAAGCAACAGTCTTGCTTCACAGTGGACAATTCACGAAAGATTCAGACATCAGTTTCTGCTCCTTCTGTCGGATAAGAGTGGCACTGTGCCCTCTCCTCCAGACACACATCCTCCGAGGCGGTGCTGGCGAGGCCTCGCTGGGATAGGAAGGAGAGGTGAAAGGCATTTTTGTTGACTTTCCCCATCTCGTCGCTGTAGGACATGACCAACTGGTGGTTTTCATCAGGTGCGGTATAGCTGGATGAGCCTCTGTCAGCTTTTTTGTGTTGCACTGTACCCATTGAGCCCCCACTGGGGTCACTGGTGTTGTTGTCAAGGAGATCACGCAGGTTTCCTGTTGCGATGCTCCCGCTTTTAAGATGTGGCGTCTGGCTATGGGTATGTCGGTACTCTTCGTCAATGTCCTTACCCAGCTTCCACCGCTTCCACTTTTTCAGCATTTCTGATTGCACCTGGGAGATAATGGGATTGTGGAGAGCCGCCGGCAGAGAGCCATATCAATAAGATGAGAGAGATTAATAAAGACTGTCATCTGGATGGATGTCTCACGAGCCAAAGGGTACAGTTTAAAGTTTAGTAATCAGTAGAATGCCAATATGCTTGTCCCATTCAGTAGAGAAAGCGGAAGTAGGACAAAGCTTTAAGAGATGGAAAAAAAAAACCCCACCAAAAAACAAAGACTGTGATAATGACACCCTTGTTATTCAGCTGCACCTCAGGCCCTCAAAATCGAATCATTCCCCTCACCTCTTTGTTGACAAAGCAGTACAAGATGGCAACGAGCAGCCCCTGCAGAGGAACGTAGAGATGGAGAGAGTCGGAAAACATGTTTTTGCCTTTGGATTGTTCTACAAATAAGTTAGATACAATATTTTTCTGAATACGTTTAACATAAGGATACACTTTCAGGAGACCTTCACTTCCCATCTTGATTGGCAAAACCATAGAATATCCTTGTTCAAATGTAATCTTATATATTGGAGCGACGTATTTACTTGGTGGCACAAGAAGCGGTACTACTTTGTACTTCGTACCTGGAAGGAGTTGAACAGGAGGTCACAGAAGAGCCGCATCAGCCGTAAAATTGAACCTTTTGGGACGGACTCGTCGATGACAAAGGTGAAGAGAATGGCGTGAATCCCCAGCAGAGGGATAAGAGTCAGAGTGGATTTTGCTAATCTGGACCAACATACAAACATAGACATCGGAGGATGACTAATCCTAATGGACTACAAGCAGAACAGTAAACCCCACTGCATTGTGGGTTCCGGGTTCGCAATCCCACTATTTCGCAGATTTGTTTGAGTACATTTGGAGCTATTTTATTGTGACCCGTATTCATTTTGGGTGTAATTCCACTGTTGCCCACAAGAAGTAACACTATTGTGTGTGTGGGGTGGGGTGGGGGGGAATCAGTCATAACAGCTGTCCAAAGGAAACTATGTAGTCGCCCGCGAGCGGCTAGCCAGGGGCAGAGACTGAGATTTGTGTGTATTTTTGAACGCATGAAACAAAAACAAAAATAAAAAGTTCTCACCTGATCTTGTAGTCTGTGTATCTCATCTGATGAGCTCTGAGCTTAGACATCAAGATTTTGATGATTCGTATAAATATGAAAAAATTTATCTGTAATGTGAGGAGACAGTAAATGTAACTGGGTTACTTTGATTTTATAACACTTACTCCCAGTGCTCCATGCCAGACTTTGTCCAGCCCCACACACATGCAAGAAAGCGAGTAAACAGATGAACCCCCACACACACACACAGTTTCTATAGAGAAAATTTAAAATAAGGGCAAAAACACATTCACTCAAATGCTTAACATCACTGAAATCTCAAGTGAACCCTTACATGCGTGACAACACCACATTTCGCTCAAATGTGCTAAACGAAACAACACATCGACTCAACATTATTTGTGTGCATACTGAGACTGACACAAACACCAACAGACGCTTGAGACAAGTGGAAAGCTAATAACGTGTTCTATCAATTGATGTGCCGTGTCATCAGAGGGGGTTCTGGACTAGATCTCAGATGTGTGCGTGTGTGTGTGTGTGTGGTTGTGTTTATGATGCTGTGTATAGACTTATTTTGTTATATTTCTTGATGTAAAGTGTATTGTTTTCATCTGTTCACAAAATACAATACAATACAATACAATACATGCTGATTTATATAGCGCTTATAATGACAGTATATGCATACCTATTTGTTATAAAAACATTACAGGGTGGCTTGATTTGCAAAACTTTTCAAATCTCTTATCTTTTAAATATTGCTACACAGCAGTAATCACTTTTTACACCTGTTCCTCGACTCGGAAATGAATGAGAACCCATATTATCAACGTTTGGAGACTATACTACACAATCCTGAATCAAAGTTAGCATTTGCAACCTGATTCTTAGCAGTGGATATGAAGCTGTACTGCCACATCTACTTGAACCACACAAAGAAAAATTCCCACTCAGAGAGAGACAGAGAGAATGGACTTACCAGGTAAGCAACCAATATCGGGGAGCGGATGATCCACCAGTATCCCATGTTAATATTTCTCTCCCAGCACCTACACACACGCGCGCACACTCACTGTACCGGGTGTCTCAATAAGAGGAGCCGTGCATATAAGAAATGAACGTTTCTCCTTAAAGATCATAGATAGAGATGGGGACAGTCACAGTGAAAACGATCACTCACTCTTCATTCTCATAGAGGTACTTCATTGTGATCCAGGGTGAAACAAACACAAGTGGGGCGCCTGAGAATGTAGGAGAAATGCAAGGGCTGAGGGTCACTCCCGATGGAGAAAAACATTCTTTTAGGTTGACGTATTGGCATAATAAGGGAGATGTCATCATTTTGCCCCATGTGACAACATGAAGAGCTTTGTCCTTACTGCTCCAACTTGTCATTTGCAACTATATAAAACGATTGTTAGTCCAGTTAACATGATGATGACTCGAAGGCCGAATTGCACCAACAAGGTTTCACTTTAAAACTACCCTGTAGATTGAATCGTGGTTTAAGTACACATTCTGTTGCACCATAACTTTAAACTCCAGTACAAACTCTGATAAAGAACTAATTTTAAACTAACGGTTGGGATGGTTTAACTATTACACTGGCTGCATTTTTAGGTGTATACTGTAGAGCAAAAAGAATGGAGTTTCTTGAAGAAAATTGATAGGCTCAATCTTCTAGAATTTAATGATGAAAAGGAATTTTGGGTGGGGTAGCGGTTTATTAAACAGTTTTGGAGCTGAACAGGGAGACTGCATCAACTGTAATAAATGGCACTGACAGAAATGCAGCTGTACCACCACAACTGCGCCTTTTGTTAGTTTTTTTTTGTTTGTTTTTCCAGCAAGCTTTAATTGATCTTTTCTCTTTTCTCTTTCACTCTGGTCAATCGGCTAGAACTGTCAAGCAGTTGCGGCCACAAAGTATCTTTCTTTTTCACCATGCTGTTGTCTGTTTTCTTGTCTTCTATTTGCTTCATTAATTCAGTCAGCAAGTTGTTGACAAACAGGGAAAAGTTTTTGCTTCTCTGCCGAACCATTTTGACATAGCTGACAAGTTAACAAGTAATGTTAGGCTAACAAATGTGCTAGCTAGCTACAATTTAAGTAAGTCCATATGTCACTGAGTGGCGAAGGTCCGTGCGCGCGTGCGTGCATGCGTGAGAGATAAGGGCTTTCATGTTACACTAAACAACAGTGCAGCCTCTAGATTTAATTGCACAATTGATGATTTATTTTAATTTCAATATCAACAACCATCCGCTTCAATCAAGTGGAACTCAGTTCAAGTGAATTTTACGAAACTGAGATTCATTTTAAATGGTGCAACAGAGCTCTGCTTAATTTTAAAACCAGATGAACTCATTTTAAACTTGGTTTTACTGCTCTCTGATGAGAGCTCGTTTTAGATCCAATGAAACCTTGTTGGTGCAACCCAAGTCTTTATTATTTGACAATACCAGAAACTCCTATTTACCCCAACCGATGGCCATGTAAATGTAAAAGTACTTCTTCTCACTGAACACAGTGATGACGAGCAGACTGTGGAGGTAGATGCCCTCCACCAGCAGCCAATAGTTGTTGGCCATCACGGTGTAATGCATCATCACCATAGCGCCCCGACACCACATCACAGCCTGCACAGCAGTGGGGGGGACAAATGAGATAAGACCCGCATAGGCTTACGGCACTTTCATTTTGGTCTGACTCATTTATTGGGACTATTTGGCTCACGTTCATGGTCATGTGACTGTGGTCTCAAGAGCATGTGTGTGCGCCGCCGTGTATCTGTGAGTGTGGGGGGGGGGGGGGGGGGGGTTATGCGGTGGTGTGTGTCCATCATTGTTATACTGCTCATTGAAGTCATGAAATCAGAGCAAATATATATACATTATAAATTCATATTAACATAAAATTGCAACGGAGAAAAACTGTGGTTCTATCGTTGCTATGGAAACCCCTGTTCAGCGACTTTTTTGGTCTAAACTAGGGTTGCTGTTAAAACTAATAATGTATGTAATATAAATGTGTGTGTCCTTACACGTGGCAAAATAGTTTATACCACTGGTCAAAGCTAATCTTTTTTTACCCGTTTCGAGGTCATTGTCTTTTCCATTGCAGGCTTCAATGAAGACGGTCATTGTTCAGGCAGCGGTTTATTGTTAAGAGTTTTTTTAAATTATTTTTTCTTAATGCTTATTGTTGTAAATTCAGGTATGTTGTGATCTTTGATATTCGTGAGCACAGAGACCGAAAGTGAATGTAATATCCTTGTCATTTAATTAAATTAGCTAATTGAGAGAACATGACACCAAATTCTTGTGCAGGCTGTTGCGATGCGTGTTCTCTAACCGGTATGTTGATCCAAGTTTGAACCTTTGTTTCACCACTGCTCCTGGGGTTCAGTGTAAGGGTCAGCAGGGCATCTTTAACCAGAATGGACACAGCTCTCAGGATGAAGGAGCCAAACAAGTTCATGTGGATGTTGTTCCGCATGCAGTGCAGCTTCCTGGTGAAGAGTTGACACTGGGTGATGGGGTCTGACACACAGACTGCCGAGCTCACTACCCCTGTCCTGTCCTTCTGTTCATTTTGCAACCCTTACTTATTGGGTGCAGCACCACTTTTACAGTCCTCATAAAAATACAGATAGAACCCGATTCCCATGTAATGTTTTTGTAGTGTTATACAGTTTCATACTGCCGTTGTGCTTCCTCTACTTAAGTATTTTTTGTCTGTTTATGTCTGTTCCCTTTCAAATCGTATTCTGGTCGACTGCATTTTCCCTAAAATATCAATCACAACAATAACCACAAATGGAGTACATGAAATTCTCCTGTTGCACAAAAAAAAATAAAATAAAACAAAGAAAAAAGAAACATTGACCTTTAATCTTGATTGACCAAGCAACCAAACTGGGCAGGTAAAAAAACAAAGCAAAACGAAACAGGAATTAACTATTAGATGGTCAGATTCATCAATAAGAGCTATTTATTTCAAGGTTTTTTTTCATTGACATGTCTACCATCCTTGGTTTTCATTCTGTCATGTAGTTTCGTTGTTTCCAAGCTTTCTGGAAGACTTACTTAGAACCTTCACCACCCAAAAAAAATCTAAATCCAGATGATTTTGTTGTGTGCAGCCACTTGACAAAATAAAACTGATTACATTCAACGCACCATTTTTTTTGTTTGTTTTTTATGGTTTACATTATTCCACCCTGTTCATTCCCTGACTATTACTTCCTTCTACTGTTTTTTTATTCCACTGGATGAGTTACCTGAAGCTGATGAGGATTCCCAAGGCCAGTAGCAAAGCTCCGAGAGACAGCGAGTATCCCACCGTATACATAATTCGAAACTGACTGAGGATGTGGCCATACAGCTGCTGCAAACATCGCAGAGGTAGTGTTTTACCATCAGGCAAAGCTTTTACATGGCATGCATAGACATGCGAGATGGAAAAGAGCTACATGAACAGATGAGAAGCATTAGACACAATGACTTAATATGATGTCAAACCAGTCCTCACATTAGCTGCGCATCTACACTGCAAAAAATGGGATGTTGAATTTTCACTTTTATTTCATCAAGTCATTGCACAAAATAAAATCATCTGTATACAGATACATTTTTAAGATACATCTTCTGATAAATGTATCAATGTCTCGATGATTCCATTTTGTGCAGCCACTTGGCAAAATAAAATTGAGTAAATTCACCACACCATTTTTCTCAGGGTACAGTTTAAAGCTGCCTTAAGCATGAAAAGAGATCAATAAGTCACACACTGGCATGAATCATTTGTAACATTGATGCACATACACACACACACACACACACACCTGGCCAGGGTCATCCTCACATTCACTGGTATTTTTCTGGGCCCATCTACCATCTTTGCCACAGGATCTGTAGACCAAACCCTGCTGGACTGTTCAAATAGGCACATACAAAGGAGGACATACAATTATCGACAAATCAAACCATTCAGCTCAAGACGGGCAAATCTTGGTGTGGTAGAGCAGAAACATAAATTTGCATGTAACAGTCCATCCATTCTCTTACTCGAGGTCAGGTTGCAGGGGCAGGAGCATAAGCATGGAGGCCCACACTTCCTTCTCACCTAAAACATCATCCAGCTCCTCCTGGGGAATCCCGAAGCATTCCCAAGCTAGTTGGGAAACATAGTCTCTCCGGCGTGTTCTTGGTCATTCTCGGGGCCCTCTCCCAGTGTGACATGCAGGGAACACCTCACCAGGGAGATGTCAAGATGGCATCCTGACAAGATGGCCGAGCCACCTCATCTAGCTCCTCTCAATCCAGAGGAGCAGCGGCTCAACTCTGAGCCCCTCCCAGATGACCAAGCTACTCACCTCATCTCTAAGGGAGAGCCCAGACACCCTGCGGAGGAAACTCCTTTTGGCCGCTTTTATCCAGGATCTTATTCTTTCGGTCATGATCCAAAGCTTGTGAACGTAGGTGAGAGAAGGAATGTTGCTTGACCAGTAAATCGAAAGCTTTACCTTCCGGCTCAACTCCCTCTTCACCACGCCGCACCAATACAGAGTCTGCATCATCGCAAACACTGCACCGGTGCGCCTGTCAATCTCCTGCTCCATCCTCCCCTCTTTCGTCAACACGACCCCAACATACAGTACTTTAAATCCTGCATTTGGACAGGATCTCATCCCTGACTAGAAGAGGTCACTCCACCCTTTTCTGACTGAAGACCATGGTCTCAGATTTGGAGGTGCTGATTTTCGTCCCAACTGCCTCACCCTCGGCTGCAAACCTCTCCAGTGAGGGTTGAAAACTGTGGCTTGAAGAAGCCAACAGTATCACATCATCTGCAAAAAGCAGAAATGTAATTCTGCGAACACCAAAGTCGAGGTGCCACGCACCTCGACTTTGTCTAGAAATTCTGTCCATAAAAGTTATGAACATAATTGGTGATAAAGGGCAGCCTCACAAGAAAAGAATCCGACTTACTGCAGACAGTGCAGACCAATCTCTGACACCGGTCATAGAGGGATCGAACTGCCCGCACTTGGGCATCTGATACATCATACTCCCAGTTAAACACCTTCTCCAAGTCCACAAAATCACATGTAGACTGGTTGAGCGAACTCCCACGCACCCTCGAGTGCCCTGCCAGGGGTGGAGAGCTGCTCCGCTGTTCCACGGCCAGGATGAAAACCACACTGCTCCTCCTGAATCTGAGATTCAAATTCCTGATGGGCCCTCCCCTCCAGCACCCTGAATAGACTTTACCAGGGAGGCTGAGAAGTGCGATCCCCCTATAGTTGGAACACACCCTCCGGTACCCCTTCTTTAAAAGGAGAACCACCACTGCCAATCCAGAGGCACTGTCCCTGTGGCAGAGGCGTGTCAACCAGGACACCCCCACAACCAGAAAATAGGGCCCCTTGCAGGCCTGTCAATGCCTTGGAATCCTCCCATGAGAGCCAGACAAAGTGGCTGAGGGGGGAGAAGTCTGGTCCTCTCTGCTAAAGCTGCTGCCCCACAACATGACCCCAGATAAATGAAGAACAATGGTTGGATGAATATTATTATCAACCCAAATGAATTATGCAAAAGTATCAAATGAAATGAAAAGTCTCAGGTGGGGGGGGGGGGGGGGGTGTTTGTGAGAGGATAAAACATCATTCCATTTCGAAAGTGGCCAGCTTTGACACAAAAGACTGACTGGAAGTATATTCGAAAGACTGTCCTAAATCCAGTCAGTTTGTTTAGTCTCTTGTGACTTTCTTGTTTCCATTGTGTGCTTTAAATTGCTTTTTAAACCAAGGCTAATTCTAAGTATGTGGTTCATGTTGATGCAAATCAACAGCAATTGTTTTGTTTCTTTTCGCTGTCTTCGTTATTGTCCAGCTTCACCTTTGAGCACAAACACGGCACACACACGCACATTTCTTTTGATGACATGCAGGAACACAAGCGTATAGGCTGACCTTTATAATGCCACGGTAAGAACCAAGGGCAAGATACATTCACTGTGGTTCCAGGGAGTCCATCAGGCCAGCAGGCATACTGGTCAAAGGTCCTGTTACACACCGCCCCTGCTGGGGCAATAGCATGTTGATTCACAAGAGCAGCTCTTGCATTTGTCTGCATACTTCTCAAAGCAGTGAGAGAGGTGGGCTCACCTGTTGTCGGGGGTAGAGAGTTCAAAAAGTCTAAACACTGATTCTTGTAGTTGCTCCACTGCTCCTTCACACGCTTTGGGGATGTGGTCGAAGACACCTGTGGCAGGAGCTCATGTCCTGGCGCTGGCTTGAGTGTGATTGTGGAGATCGGAGTCAAGATGGAGGACGTACCTTTGAGCAGTTGCAGAGCATGAGCAAGGCCAAGAGGAAAGCCACCTGGGACATCCCACTGAAGCTGGGAGGATGAGGGAAAGCGGCGACCAAGAACACAGAGGAGGGAGCCCAACACATGAGGCACTCCAGGCCCGATGTCACCGTCGGGCCTGCGCATATGACGGGAGGGTGTTGTGAGAAAGCAGAAACGGAAAATCATGATATCATAATAAATAATAACAAATAACAGTGGTCAACAGTACTTTTCAATCAGAGATGGCTTTAGTTGCCCCTAAACGTATTTTTGATGTGGATTAAAAAAATGTATCGACTATTTTTCAAGCACATCAGGTTATTGAGATGTTTTCATTTTTTGTTTTCAAGTTTGACCTATAAAAGCTCATGCGAGATATATCTTACCATGTGATGTAATTCATAGCCATTTAAAACAGCCAACTCAGGACAAGATGGATGCACGCAGTTTTGTGAATACTATGAGAAATCAACTCCAGACAAAAGAAGGAAAACATTTTTTTTCCTCCATTGTGCCCAGTTATCAAAATGGCTGTTGTATAAAATTGACGTGAGTGAACCTCTGAGTCTGTACGTTTTCACTTTTGCCTAAATAAAGGACTTTAATCAGTAATTCTACTTGAACCAACAGTATATGTACCGTTACTTAAGTGCAGAGATTGTGTGTACAGTACATGTGGACTAATGCTGCACACGATGGGAATAAGCTGCCAACAGAAGTGAATTCAGGCCCAAGTGTAAATGCCCATGGTTAAAAACTGTGTTCCTTTCCCAGAATTATGATTAAGGTCTTTCAAAGTATTTTGAAAATCGTGTTCTTCAAAACGGTAGTAGGCTGGTTAGCGTGTCGGCCTCACAGTGCAGAGGTACAGTGTTCGATTCCGGCCTTCCTGTGTGGAGTTTGCATGTTTTCCCTGTGCCTTCGTGGGTTTTCTCCGGGTACTCCGGTTTCCTCCCACATTCCAAAAACATGCATGGCAGGCTGTTTGAACACTCTAAATTGTCCCTAGGTGTGAGTGTGAGAGTGGATAGTTGTTTGTCTGTGTGTGCCCTGCGATTGGCTGGCAACCAGTTCAGGGTGTCCCCCGCCAACTGCCCAAAGACACACGCCTGAGAACCTCGTGAGGATGAGCAGATTAGAATATGGATGTTCTTCAAAATCATATTATTGCACTGTACATTCTGTTGGAAATTTTAGTGAACTACTTTTATTTCTTGACTTTCCTTTTCAATGAATTAAACTCTTTTGTTTTAAAATGGGTGGCCAGTAGACAAGTGGTTAGCGCATAGGTGTCAAACTCAGGTCCTGGAGGGCCGCTGTCCTGCATGTTTTCCAGGTCTCCCTGTTGCAACACACCTGATTCAAATGAACAGGTTCAATGTCAGGCTTCCGCAGAGCTTGCTGATGATCTGTTCATTTGAATCAGGTGTGTTGCAACAGGGAGACTTGGAAAACATGCAGGACAGCGGCCCTCCAGGACCTGAGTTTGACACCTATGGGTTAGCGCGTCGACCTCACAGTGCAGAGGTACTTTTGCTTTGAAGAGTTATACTTCTAATTATGTGAAGCGCATTGAGTTACTTGTGCCTTCTGTATGAAATATGCTACTTCAACAAAGCGTCCTTGCCTTGCCTAAGACACCTGATGTGACCCTCAAATTTTTGTGTACTTTTTCCTTTACTAACTCAAGCAATCACTTGAGAACTTTATTTGAAACTCATTCTATGCCGGTGTGAGTTTCCTTACTTTAAACACACAGCCAAGAGTTTCAAAAGGTTTCTT
Source organism: Hippocampus guttulatus (assembly GCF_054856545.1). Lineage (NCBI taxonomy): Eukaryota > Metazoa > Chordata > Actinopteri > Syngnathiformes > Syngnathidae > Hippocampus > Hippocampus guttulatus. The sequence continues at coordinate 14,145,552 of NC_141269.1, forward strand.
TTTTCCTCACGCTGGTATGCTACTGGCCAAGGTTCACATTTGGATATGCTGCTGCATCTCGTTCACTACTTTCTACTTTGCAAGACCCACTTGACTCATGTCTTTGTTCCTCTGAGTGCAATTAATCTTTCAGTGCTACCAAGGATGGCTACCAGGAGACACGGCTAAAAATAATAATAAAAGAACGCTAATATTAAGGTTTTACACGAAACAACACATCCTAGATCTCCTCGAATGACATACAGTATTCTTCATGTAAATTTCTTCATTGCTCCAGCTATCCTGTGTGGACTTGTTCATCTTGTGCGTCCATGGACTCTGGGTACACTGAAAAAAAAATAGTGTCCCGAATTTACTCATTTTTATTTTGTCAAGTGGTTGCACAAAATAAAAAAAATATTCTGGATCCAGATGCATTTTTTTTGCCTCGAAATCAGGGGTGTCCAAGTCCGGTCCTCAAAATCCAGCCAATTTTATACATCTCCCTCCTCCGATAGACTTGATTGAAATGATCAGACGGAGAACCATCCTGATCATTTGAATTGCGTGTGCTGGAGGAAGGAAACATCTAAAACAGGCTACATAGGGGCCCTCGAGGACCAGATTTGGGCCCCCCTGCTGTAAATTGTACATAGTCATGAATGTCAGTGTGAAAGATTATTTATCTTCTGCATCCTGTGATTGGCTGACAAGCACTCCAAGTTGGACCTCCCCCGTCGCTTGCATCAAGTTAGCTGGGATAGGCCCCAGCTCGCCAGTGATCAAAATGGGAATAGACGGGACAAAACACCAAACACTTGCCTCATACCTGAATCTCAATGAATTTAAGTCCAGGATGAGGCCATGGGGACGTCCCACACCACTTAAGTGCCTTACTACAGCTATGTCTCTTTAGACTTGAGACTTGGCATGATTTTTGAGGCTTCCGTTGAGCATCTCCACATATGAAGTTGGAGAACAAAACAGAATCTGAAACGTTTCTGCAAAAAACAATTTATGTGTGGACATTTTTGGCTAAAACCTTTCAAATTCCATTCTGTCCCAGTGTGTTTGTCTTCAGCTTTTTTTGCCCAAACCTGACAGTGAGTCACACACCGATATGTTAGCGTCACAACATATACAGTAGTTGTCACCTTAACTTGAAAACATCCTCAAGGCAACCATTGCTGTGGTATTATCTTGCTCTACTTCGAAACAACGTGCAGCTGTTATACAGGCAAATGACAATGACAGATTTTTACAATTTACATTTCCCAGAAGTAAAGGAACACAAAAGCATAAACTAGAAGATGGTACCGTCAGGAGGTTAGGAATTAAGGTAACAAAAATGTTATCTAGTCATGTTGCTATGGTGACAAATGACCATGGCTTTTCGATCACAATTTTAAAACCGAAATGAAACATTACCCAAATATCATCTTTCCAAACGGCAAACAATAATGTTACATTAGATGTTTCCTTTTCTCAAAAGTAATTTAAGAAAATCATCATATTCATTCGGGGTATTGTTTCTCTTTCAACCTGGGGCGTGCAACATCTTTTCAAATACAGTGCAAATTGCATATCTATCTATGTCATAAGAGTGTGTGTCCTGTCTGTCATGCATTGCTGAACGCAGTCACACGTGTGACAACTGCAAACATGAGGGATACTTGTTATTATACTGTGTATCTGTTCAGTGTGTGTGTGTGTGGGCGGCGGGGGGGGGGGGGGTGTTATTTCTTCTTACATGACAGTACATGTGTTGTTTAATAAGACAATTATGGTACCCAGGTGAAACACACGTAAGATGCTGGACAAAAACTCAAAACGTGCATATTGCACAATGACACTGGAAACGCCCTTTTTTTTTGCTCACGTTTTCAGATTCATTGTCTGAGTGCAGGTCTGGATGTAAAATAAGAAAGATTAGACATAGAGAAAAACAAACATTAAACAAATAAGTTCACCACAAGAAATATTCAGCCAGAAAGAAACTTATTTTGCTTATTTATGTCACAATTTTGATAAAATTGCATCTTTACGACCATGGTGGTTATTTTTTCCATTACTGGTTGTTTGCTCAGTTGAATGGCAGCCCAATTGCAGAAACATAAAATGAGACGAGCTACGTCACAAAGGTTCTCGGGCTGGTGTCACAAAAGAAATACTTCAAACTCAAATGACAAATTTCAAGGTTTTTTTTCCCCCTTCAATGTCATTGCCTTGGAGTATATACTGTAACTGTGACATTGGCTCTCTGCAGCCACTGTACTTTTTTTCCACATGCTCATATACATACACTCTGTGTCAGGCCATCACGCAATAAACAGAGAGGCTGATGATGATACCAAAAAGGCCAGACTTGTGAAGGACTAACATCACCGGAAATGAGTTACAGAACTTCAAGTAAACCCAGGAAACAAAACCCAACATGACCTTCTGACTATCAATGGACCTGCTGAGGAGACAGTAGGCAGCACCAACTTACTAGAACTGCACATCACCGGGAACTTCTCCTGGACCAACAACACCTCATCACTGGCTCAGAAATCTCTCCAGCACGAGTAAAATATGAACTGGGCGTCATGAAGGGGTAAGTGACAACTCAAAAGCTATAATGTCTAACCTGTCAAATCCTATCCATGTGCAATTGATGTACAATCTGTACTCACATACTTGCACACAGTAGATTATCCAGTCACAAATATGATAAATTCGTCAGATGGCAGAAAAGGGCAACGCTTTTGAGGAAAACATGACTCCATCCGTACAGACTGCATTTGACACCTGTCTCTCGTCATCCTCCCGCTTCGTCACTGACAACCTGTCAACCAAGCACAGTAAATAGCAGGGGTGTCCAACCTTTTTTTGACCGAAGATCTACTTTTCAAGCAGCCAACCTACGGCGATTGACCCGTTACTGTACATGCATGCATACACACACATGCACGCATCCCATTATGAGCAACAGCCATAACGGACCCTAACGTGAACGAAACATAAAAGTAAACTTGATACAAGACACGACTGAGTGTGTAAAAAGGACATCAGTTCCTAACGGGAGACCTGACACAGGGAGGCAGGGACGTGTAGCGTGTTAAGTGCCAAAACATTACAATCGAACTCGCGTTTATCGTTTTAAAATGCTGTTCCTGGGGCTCGAACTTCCCATTCTTTGACAATCAGTGAATCGCACATGAAACATCAACTTTGAATGAGAATTTAAAAAACAAACAAAAAACAATAGATATACTGTATCTCAACGGTTCTGATCACCAGCTGCAACTGTTGACCGCTAACAACTTCTTGTGATGCGGGTCATGAATGTGACCTAATGTACTTTTTAATTTTTTTTAACTTTTGAATCCGAAACGGATAGGATTCGTAGGGTGCAGTGTACAGGAAAACAAAAAAAGAAAAAAAGAAATAGAACTTCACTAAAATATACAGACAGACACAAAGAATCATCTTTGTGTTTTCCATTTTCCCCGACACCCCGCCGGCGACTTGGGACCAGTCTTCAGACTACTGGTTGACCACAATGAAACATGTCCAGAATTTTTTTTTTTTGCGACAATCAAAATGTGTCAAATCCTAAAGTGTCAAGAAATGTATAATTTTGTCCATCTTTTTCATGTGTCTTGATCTTTTTCTGCTGGGACATTGTGACGAATGAAAGGAGGTTTACAATGCTTTGTAATGATGTTTTTTTACACCAACATTCAAGCTTCTAAATTCCACTTGTTGTTTGGTAGCTTCTCTTTTTTTCACCTCGTTTCTCACATTTGTGCAGAGGAGAGCTGCAAAAGGCTTATACTCACATGCATATGTTCATTATCCTCTGCAAAGAACAATTAATATTCCTCCAGCTTCCTGAGTCACTAACAGTAGCTGTGCAAGTCTTCTTCATTTTTGTCTCCCTGACCGTACAATACTGCGGCCCTGGTGGTCAATTCCTGCGTAAACCAAGATGAATACATTCAACATGATTGTAAATTATCCAAATTCTGGTTAATTATGTTATTACTATCTACATTTATAAAGTAAAATATAGTGTTTTTTTTCATGATTAAAAAACAAATGACAAAAAACTTGGCCTTTCCATTAATTTCAATAGGGAAAGATGATTTCAGACCTTATGCCCCACCGGAGCTATACAGAATTGTTAAATGTATGCTTCAAGTGCGTGAGAGCCTGTTGAGGGTTCAAGAATGAGGTGATTTGAGAAGCAGCCCTTCGAAAAATGGCAAGAGCTGAGAGATCTAGTGGATGAGAGATAGAGAGAGAGAGAGAGAGATGGTTCATTGAGAGCAAGGCGACATGGTGAATAATGCCATTCCTCATCAGGCAGTGAGCATTATCACCATTATAGAGTGAGCAGCAGAGATGAGAGATTTGGATGCAAGAGAAGTGAAGTGAGAGATGACGCAGGTACGTCATGAATGTGACAGAGTTATTCCAGTTTTTCCAATTCATTGGCAGGCAAAGATGTTGGCGAGCAGCACGAAGATTAGATTGGTTTGGATTAGAGGCAAATAACAAACGTGTCACGCATGCACAAACATCATAAGACATTAGCAAGCACGGCCTTGACTACCGGTACATTATAAAAGAATATGTGTCTTTATGGGAGAGTGCTGCAGTATATGAAAGCAGCGTTTGCCAACCAGGGGTATGCGTACTCCTTGGGGTACCTGAGTACATTTCAGGGGGGTACGTGGAAACCTTTAATAATTAATTTCCCCGTTCAATTACCTGCGGCACAGCTCGGTCAAAACCGCAACAGTCATGTGTCAACTCAAGTGTATCATTAGAGCTCAGATGACTGATGAACAGAAAGTAAAATATGGTCCAAAATGCAAAATAAATAAGAGATGCTCCGGGCTTCCACTGCATTTACATTTGGAATTGTCTTAAGTGCAACAGTCCTGTCGCAACAGTCCTGTCACAAAATGAGAACGTGTGAAGAATTAACATTCTGCAAGCAAGAAACTGGTTTTCTCTTGCTTTTTGCTGCATGGCTACCGGCAAACATGACTTCCTTCCTCCTGTGGTCATTTACAGCTTTATTTAGCCACGTTGGCGACATCAGCGTTGGACATTTATTAATGTGATTTTACCATGAATGGACACTCATGAGTGGGTGTGTGTGTGTGGGTGCTCGTGTCTGTGCATACATGCATACACGTGCGTGCGAGAGCGGCGCAGCATGCGTCAGCGCCCAGTCTCAGTCTGTGTTGATTAAATAAACAATTGTGTTTGTAGCACAGACCTCTCACCATGCATGCATAGAACACACACACACAAAGCACGGCACGCCTCTTTACTGGGCTTTGCTTTCAGGTGTCACTTTTCATTTTCCCCCAAACGCTTTTTTTTTCTAAAGGAAAATAATGAGGAAAAGGAAGGAATTGAACCTACAGTACTGCATTTGCAACCAGTTTATTCATCCATCCATTCATTCATTCAATCTCTGCGCCTTTCATGAACCATGCCGAACTGGTTCCTAGTCAGTCAGGTGGCACATAAAGAGAGAGACCACCTTTCAGACTCACATTCAAACCATCACTGAGTGGGAACTGGATCCATGCTGCTTGCACCGAAATCAGGCAAATGTACCACGGCACTCTCATTGACGGCTATTACTTCATCAAGTTCATTATGGCTAAGCGTAAACATCAACCAAGGAACAGGCATGAACCTGCATTCACATTGTGTTCTTGGTCATGATATACGGACTTTGCAGAAGCGAGGCATGACAAGAGACCCCATGCCTGATCAGTCAACTGGAACCGGGACCCGCTAATGAATAAAGAACAGAGGCAGATCAAATGGAAGATCATACAAAGAAAAGAGATATGAAATATTCAGGACACGCTTTCACGTAAGTCGGTTTCGCATTCCAAACACGTGCAGCAAGACTTTGAATCCGCCCGAAAAAAAAAAAAAAAAACAGCGTTCACTCAGCAAGACCTAGTACAGCATTATCAGCCTGATGTGTGATTATGGGGGGGGGGGTTATTTCAAAATGACTGATTGAAGATGTACAGTCGTGGACTCGTTTCTGTAATGCTTGTCCATTAAAGTATACCAGAAGTGACCCGCATCTGCTCGGGCAGTAATCACTGGACTGCTTATTGAGATCTGTTGAGAGCAGATGTGGTTGCAGCTTTCATTCGCAGGTTATATCATATCGCATAGCATGTCAAGGAAGATAAAAACTACAGCAGGAGGAGTGATTACTGACTGTTCAACGGCGGGAGTTGACGTTATAATGTATGTGGAGCCTGTGGCGTTAGCATGAATAATCAAAAGTGAATTTGTGCACTAAACAAACTCAGAGGCCCTATGCTTGTGTAAATGCTGAATGCCAAGCCGAGCACTGCAGATGGACTTATGAGCCTTTCCATATATTCTATATATTCCAAAGTATTGGCTCTGCTTCATACGTCTGAATTAACTTTGATATCAGCAATGTATCAATACGAATGGGACATGGTTAAAACAACAAAGAATCATATTCACATATGGCAAATTACTGCTGGCCACAGGAATTGTATTCAAGAGGTAATGGAAAAGCAGCAAAAAATAAATCAATACATAAATCAGCCAGCCATGAAATGGATACTGCAGAGTACAATACTGCAACAGCTTGAGCTCCGACATGACCACAGTGTAGATTATACTTTGCGTGTTTTGACCTGCCAACAGACATGAGCAAATCAGTTTCTCCCTTCTGCCACGTCAAGGAATATTGCGCCTCTCGCGCACTGCATTTAAAGGGAATGACAGGAGCCGCTACGATTGGTGGCAAATCAAGTCATTTGTGTTCACACCCACAACGACGCAAAATGCCTGTTTTTGACTCCGTGCATCATCAAAAACACCAAAACTCCTTCTGGCCTGCAGTTTAACACCATGCCTCATACTGGACAATGCATTGGAAACAAAACCACTGCCCTCTTTAGTACTTTGAGATTTTATTTTACAGAAAATTTTGAGTATTCATATAATTAATCATCATCATCATAAATCTGTGGTAGATGTCCCACAGCTCTTATCAGATACTACAACTAAGATGATTATATATACACATATTAATAGGCTCAGAGTTCAGAGCAGCAATCACTCTCGTCTTTTGCCACCACTGTCTACTTATTGAGCAATAAAGTGCCCTAAAAAAAACGTGGCTTTTCACAACAGCAATAATAGCGACAAAGACGGTAATAGACATTAAACCATTAGCATACGTTGTGCCTATTTTAAAGACTCAAATAACTCAATGTGTTCCCACTGTTTATGTCTGTTACTGTGTCTGCCAAAGAAATTTGAGTGGAAAGCGGCAGTTTTTGCATAATCCTGCTGACTGGCAGAAAGGCCGGTTATTGTGATGTGGGTAGTAACAACCCCTCTTTGGACAAGGTTATTAGAGAATTCTTTTTTCATGTTATGAGAATTTACCCAGTGTTAATGTTTAATGTAGTCCCCACAACTAAAATAATTTGACAACCACTCTTCCCGAAAAGCAAATTCCCCAATTGCTGCATGAGGAAAAGTAAAGCAAAATGAGGGGAAGGAATTACATAATAGAATACTATAGATAATGATCACAGGATGATGGACAATGACCAAAGGGATCTTCATTTCACTGTTGTACAAGGCATACCTCAAACTCTTATAACAAAAAATAACACCAGTGAGGCAGTAAAGCTTCACCATTGTAGGCTATGGGCTTACAATAAAGACCAAGTTTTAGTTTGCTAGCCTCGAATTGGTTGCATAAAAATAAAACACAACATTTGCATGAAATTGCATGAAGAAGACTTTTTTGGTTGTTGTTGTTTTTTTGTTGTTGTTTTTTTTGTTTTGTTTTTACCTAGGCTTGCAGATGTCCTCTTGCTCCCCGGTGACACACACACACCTCCGGAGTTCCATCACAATACAGGCGCAGTCCAAGGCGCGCAAGCAGGACGCATCACTGCGGTACCGAGAGCAGCAAAAGAAAGAAAGAAAGAAAGAAAGAAAGAAAGAAAGAAAGAAAGAAAGAAAGAAAGAAAGAAAGAAACTGAACTGACTGAGATGTGTCGTTAATAAATTTACTTTTCCACGCCCTTTCTCGGTGTCAAGAGATAACTTCCCTGTGCATGGACCAGCTACTGCACATGCAAATGAAGAGTCTTGGCGCGTTGCACTCGAATACGATACCTGTCACAGACGACAAGATATTTAAGGTGATTCCTGGTTAGATCTTTCAAAATAAAAGCTTTAGTAGGGTGTCTGTCAAAACGGCTAGGATGTGTACAACAATTTCTGGTTAAAATTTTCTTTCGGAAGAACTTTGGGAATGAAACTACGACGCTGTTATAATCCGTTGTTTTTCAGTACTGCGGTTTTTGCTCTTTTGTTTCTTTCTGAGTTTAAATTCCCAATAAATTCCAGTTAGTTCAGCCAGTCCAAATTAGTCAAATACTTTAATTCAACCCTTTCAGGGACAGCGGTTAGGACAGTGGACAGCTTATCAGGTTATCACTTTACAGGTTATCATTATTTGTGCATGAAAGGTGCAACCCAGAGAGTTAAGAATACATCTTTCACATGGTTGGTTTCACAATGTGAGTCATGCAAATGCTGTATGTGGAATTGTGGAGTACAGAGAGGAGCAAGAAATGTTTTGGGTTCATGGAGTATGAGACCAAGATGAATTTTTACCAAAGTGATTGAAAGGCCAAGTGTAGAGAAAGAAAGGATCAAAGTGGGTGGCTTCAAATAAAAGGTGCTCTGTCCTGAGTTGCTTAACACATCTAGAGGTAAATATCATAACATTTAAAGCTGGAATTCAGAATCTTTGTCTGATATTCACCTTTTAATCTGAAACAAGAATGTCTTCAGTGCACACCAAAAACAAAAGAATTGGCCTTGCCGTTCCAGTATTTTTGGAGGAGGCTGTACATGGAAAACACAGTAAGTCACAGCAATTGTGTGGTATTCTTAACATAGCAGAACAGTAAATATATCCATCCATCCATCGATTTTCTGATCCACTTTATTCTCACAAGGGTCGCAGGGGTGCTGGAGCCTACCCCAGCCATCTTCGGGCAGTAGGCGGGGGACATCCCGAACAGGTTGCCAGCCAATCGCAGGGCACACAAAGACGAACAACTATCCGCGCTCACACTCACACCTAGGGACAATTTGGAGTGTTCAATCAGCCTGCCATGCATGCTTTTGGAATGTGGGAGGAAACCGGAGTACCCGGAGAAAACCCACGCAGGCACGGGAGAACATGCAAACTCCAAACAGGAAGGCCGGGGCCGGGATCAAACCCACGACCTCTGCACTGTGAGGTCTAAACGCCCACCGGGCCGCCACAGTAAACTGAACAGGAATTTATTGTCATTGTTTTACAAGCCCACTCCTCAGAATAATAATGGCCAACTGTTCATCATCCACTATTAATTAAGATGAAACCTGCTCACAAACAAACACACGGACAAACAAATATAACCACGGCACTCTGCTGGCTTCTTTTTTCCATTTCTGAGAACAGCTCAACCTTGGTGGAGTTTTGCTTTATTGAGCGATGTTCGAGGTCGACAGCTTGCGCATGCTCACTCTCACATTGTTAAGACAACAAGGCAGACATAGCCTTTTGTGCAGCTCCAATATCACTATATAACATAGGTGCACTGAATGTTGTGGCCAGAAAAAAATTGAGAATTGAGTCAGCCTCATCACATTTATAGTTGCTGCACTGACTTTTGTAACTGTTATCGTACCTTGTTGATTTCTTGCAACTGCTCTCCCATATGGTTGTTAGTGAAGTTTGCTGCCTGTCTTGACTTGTTGTTTTATAATATACTTTATTTTGAAGACTGTGCAGAGGTGCACAGTTCAATTACGGCTCCTACCTTCCGGTATGGAGATTGCATGTTCTCCCCGTGCGTGCGTGGGTTTTCTCCGGGTACTCCGGTTTCCTCCCACATTCTAAAAACATGCATGGCAATTTGATGGAACACGCTAAATTGTCCCTGGGTGTGAGAGTGAGCGCAGATGGTTGATTGTCAATGTGTGCCATAGGAACCAGTTCCGGGTGTGCCTCACATACTGTCCGAAGACGGCTGGGATAGACTCCAACAGGCCCGCAACCATTGCGAGGATAAGCGGATCAGAAAGTGAGTGGATGGATGGATGGATGGATGGATATTATTATTATTTTTATTATTAAACAAGCAGATCACCACACCCACACAGGAACCCTGACAAGAACAAATTCCAAACCAAGGCCGAGCCCCAATGCAACATACTTGCCTAGCGAAACGATAAAGATACATTTTATGACTGGTTGCAGTCCAAACCTTCACTTGCTTATTGTGTGTGGGACTTTCTGTGTTCCAGTGATTCATTTATTCATTCATTTTCTCCCACTCTTCCTCTTCTGGCTCATGGGTGACCTTGCGAGTCAATAGAAGTGTCTTCACTTTTGTGTTCAGTCAGTGAAAAGCATGCTTCTGGATTGAAATCAGGCAATCCATCGTCGCAAAGGATAACATGACTTTTTTTTCCATTAAAAAAGTGTTAAGTTGCTTGTAAAGTATGGCTACCTACACTGTGGAAATGCAGTATTATGAGTTTTGTAGCAATTGTCTGAATGTCAACATGGTATAGAGCACAGTCTTGTAACTTTAGAGAAATGTAACGTCATCAAGAAGCACCTGTTCGCCAATTCAAATGGTAGTACTCACTACCGCGGTGCACCTTTATAATTTTTGTATCAAATAGTAAATTAGAAGATTCATGTCTAGCAATATTAATTGTTCTAATTTTGCATTAAAAATTCCATGGTAACCGATTTTGAGTTGTCTTGACACGTTGTGGCCTGTGATGTGTGACATACTCAAAGATGATGAAAGGTTCTTCTACATTGACCAATAGGAAGAAGGAGAAAACAATTACAGGTGGCGCTTTGTTTTTGTTGCCACCCCCTCAGAAATGCTGTACGTTCCACATGCCAAAATCCATCACTGTCACCATTATTGGAAAAGCAAGGCTATTGCGATGAAATTCTGTGACCTGTGGCAACCCCATATCTCAAGTTAAAAATATAAAATACAGTACCGGTACCTAAAAAAAAGCCTTCCAAATCATCTTTCAGAAATGAAACCAAGGTAATTTGTCTGAATACGATTTATGCCTTGCAAATACGTAGATGTAACCTGCACAGAATGTCTATAAGGTACTCTCTAGTAGGCTGTATACAACATCTTTGAAATTCTACACCTCTTGATCACATCTTGAATTTTATAGTCCAGTGTGGTATATGAAGTACCATAAAGGCAAAACAAAAACTTCTGGATTTACAGTAACTGTATAATTGAGTCCTCATTACGAGGTGAAATAGTTTTTTCCAAGCCATTCATATTTTGTTTTTAAGCACTTCTTTTGAGCATTGCAATTGTTGCTCCCACATAATGTCCTTGCAAGTGTATGAGTGGCATAGGTGTCATTGGCTGATGACTTCAACACAGAGTATGGCAATTCAATTACAAAGTACAAACAAAAGAAACTCGGTATATGAACTTTCATTAAAATCTACTGCATAGCGTCTGTAAAACAAGATGAACTCAGTTGGAAACACAATGACACAAGGAGGACGGGTCCCGCCAAAGATTTTGAAATTCAGTTTAAAAAGAACAAAAAACCTAACCATCTTGTTGAGGGTAAAAGGATAAAACTAAATCTTATTTTCTTCCTTCCTTCTTTGAGGAACCATAATTTCTTGAGTATAATACATAACGTGTACCTGTATTATAACGATCGTGACGTGTATTATATGCACCCCTAAAATTGCACTTCAAAAGCTGATTTTCATTTGTATTCAAATATAATAAGTTCCCCCCGATTTGCTCAAAAATTGAACCTTTATCTGTGTTGTAATTTGACAGGTATTTCATGCGTTGAGACATTCTTTGGTATAAAGAGACGCTAACAGCGAATGAAAATGACTTGCTTTGGAAAATACTTATTACTATCTGGGGAACCCATTTTTAAACAAAACACTACAATGGGTAAGGCATGTTTCTGTATCCTTTGCCTTGACCAATTTAGGGGCAAATCCACTCACAGGGCAGTCATGATTCTTGGTGAGCAGAAAAAACGATGCTATATATCAAGTTGTAATATTAGACATTACATATATTGGAATTAAAGTACCAGAGGCAGGAATTCAGTCAGTATTGACATAAGATCTATTAGTCCATCACTGACGCATGCCCATTTTGGTGACAAATGACGAAGGTGCGCAGGCTGCTGGAAAAGTACTGTACACCTTTTTCCACAAGCTGTATCGCTAAATGTCTATACAGTACAATGTGACAAATGGTCTTAATTTCACTTGTGCTCATGTATTTTACTGTATGCATTCTCAATTTTGCGGGGGGTATAAAATTCATATTGTACAGTCAAACCTCATTTCGACGTACCCTGTTTACGTTTTCACCTCGATAACGTTCACGTTTCAATGTCCCGATTTCACGTAATTCATTTGCTGACTTTGTTTACAACAAACATCTTTACAATGTAAACTTCATTATAACGACGAGATTTTTCCCACAAAATAGTGAAAATGCTTTTGTCACACCGAACCGTGGGAAGCTAATTGCCACCACGACCATGCTTATGAACAAAATGTACAGCACGAGATTTCCCTCCGTTGCTTAGCAACACAACTGATCAACTCGTATATTGTTGTACTTCCGGAGGCACGGCACACATGATCTGAAAACATGTCTGGTAAATGGAAACAAATCTCGCTGCGTATGAAGAACTGATAATGTCGCTCGCTTTCAAAAGGGAGTTTCACAGACGACGCTCGGCCGAGACTACGAATTGACAAAATGGACAATTTCGACAATCATCCGTAATGGCAACAAAATTATGGCAGAGTTCGAGGCCAAAGATTGAAAGACAATCGTAAAGGGCCTGAGGGCGCAGCGCACCCTAAATTCATGACAGTTGGCCTCGTCGGCAGCACTGGTGGATGTCTATACATGTAGTGGGTAACATTTGCTGACTGAATGTTTTCAGAGATGACGTAGGAACGCTAGTTGTTTGTTTCATGTCTTTTTTTCCCTTCATACTTTTTACACGTAATTGACATGTTTATACTGCATTACATGATCATGTTTTTACATTTATGAAGTTTCATACTGTATTATACATTGTAGTTGGTGGCCCTTTTATTGGAAATGGTTACAATGAACTACCGTCACAACGTACAGATTCATTATGTCCCTCGAGGTCCGTTGTAACACTGTGATAAGGCTACCCTCCACTCGCTAAATTGTAGCGAAGTTCGACTGGTGCAGCGAGGCTTCATCACACACATAGACCAAGCTATAGTCTTAGCATTTATCCGTACTAGAATCATAATTTGTCATTCACACACTGAAAAAGCAAACAGACACACATATATTTTCATTAGTGTAGTTTAATTTAAAAAAGTTAGTCATTTATTTGAAATTAAAATGCATAAACGACACACGCATAGCAACAGGTGTGTGTTCATCCAGTTGAGTAAGTAAGGCTTATCTGGAGGTCACATTTTCGAGGACATACAGCACAAGTCAAGCTGGTGGTTCTACAAAAAAAAACCGCATCCTGGGATGAAGGCCGAATCACACGCTGCCATACTGCCCCCCGGAGGACACACAGAGTAAGGCATGACAGAGAATGACAAGGATTCTCATCTCGGTGAACAAATGGGCATACCTCGACGAAGTTTCATCACTGATGGCACATCTATCTACAGCTCTCTTTAAACCAGTAAAACTTAAAATTGTAAAACACAGTTAGGTGGAGAGCAATTCACTTAATGTTGCTTCAGGGTTCCAACAAAGTACCAATCTCAACAATTGTTGGCTGCTAAGTGATTAAATTAAAACGCACTCATCTCAGCAATAAACACCACAGTACTCCTGCTGTACAAGTTTTGTTTTAAAAGGTTCTTCAATTTTTCAATTTGAAAGTAATTTTTAAAACTCAAAGAAAAAGGTTTGTTTGTGTACGTGTGGTGTTGGGGGGTTTGAGGGTACCAAGTGTATCATTATGAGAATATCATGTACCAAGTGTACCATATAAGATTTTGTTAATGAAACAACTTGGTCCACTCCTCAACAATTGGACTGAATTATTAGCAGATTAGTTGAACGAGGCCACAAAGGTCAATAGACTTCTTGATTTCCAGTTCTAAAAAATTTAAGTACAATACCAACAATAGTGTCATGTAAAATAAAGGACTGTAGGACATTTGGTCAGTACCGATGGGAATGAATCACATGCGATCATATATCAGACTTGACATACTGTATTTGTTTACGATGCATATGCTATTTACGTGCCAATTCTGTGTTGGCCAAATATGGCACTTGTTTGTTTTCCTGGCATAAACTATTTTCGACAGCAGTCCATTATTGGCATATTTTTCTTGACCTGCCCCCGCCCCAAAAGAAGAATTTACAGCACACGAAGGATCAATATATCTAAATCTAAATGATGGCATTCGGAATTTAAGTCGCAATAAAGTCATTTTCATTCAAATGTTAGCAACTGAGGCTTGAAATAATCAAATTAAAACCACATGATATAAGATGAAATCATACAGGACATATTTGTTTTAGGATAGCAGGCTCTTCCAATAATCCAGACACCTCCCCTTAGAATTGTCATTTTTCAGAATTAGCTTGTTCCACAATTTTATCCCTCAAAATGTGCAAACACTCAGCTTCATGCCATGACAAGGTCGAGGTAGAGCAAGAGGAAGCAACATGAACAAGCCATTTGTGGCTTCCCCTCTTCCTTTCTTCTAATGCTCACAGCGGAGTGGTTCGATACCGACCAGTTGCACTTTGCCATCAGGAGACGATGCGAATCCCAAAATTCTTTTTCAGTTGCTCCAGGAAGATGAATGTGAGCACTGTATGAGGAATCAAGCGGATCCCTGCAGGAACAAGGCCCTGGCACGCAATGTATGGAAGCAGATCACTTTATAAGTATAGTGAAGCTTGGAGAAGAAAAAGTCAACTAACAATACATTGGAGTCCTGTTAGTTTTAAAAGAAATTGTCACTACCTTATAAAATGCCAGGGGGCCCAATTTGGCAGTTTCTTGTAAGCAATGTCGTACACCCTGAAAGTACATTGACACCGGTTACATCCATTCAAGATTAAGAGATGGCAATAAGGAGTGAAGTGGCACTCACAGTGTACTCCCCTTTTGAATTCATGAGTCGAGTCTTTAGAACGTCAAGAGGCTGACAAAGGAACGTTGCACAACCTCCCTGCATACAGTTCACATGAAAACAGCAGTTAATTTCAAACAAGATGCTCATTTAGTCAATGGCGGTCCAACCATTTGAATAACCTGACACTTACAGCAATGAAGCTGGAGAGGAAGTGCGTGAACACGTTATCTCCCAGCATCCCCGTTCCCAACACCAGCTGCTTGGCCTGGTCATAACATGCCAACTGGAGGGAGGAAAAAAGGTACTGTCTGTCGGGTACATCAGCTTCAATGCGGACTGACACTGCAGCCACATAGCTCCAATAAATCACGTCATTATTTCCCTCGCAATATGAATTGAGTTTTAATCATACTCCAACTTACCATCTATTTCATAATCATGTTAAAAACGGCATCGCCAATACGTCTGAATGCTGAGAGATTTGATTGTACGGCTAGGAAGTGCGAGGATCTTTGATGGCACACATGGCCTTGCCTCTGATATTCTGCAGCAAATGTCGACTTATTGGACATCACGAGTAACGTTCGGCTCTCATGCATCCTAAACAACACATTTGGATTTTTTTTTTTAGTTAATATTTGATTCCACTTCACAATGCTGATCCAATTTCTTATGGCTGCAACAGTTGGCATTTATGTGAATGTTTGACTCATTTTATTCAGTTATAAGTTACATATAAATCTTGCATCTCGTAGGACCTTGGTTGGCTTAATTGTTAAGCTAAGAATATCATGAAAGAAAAAAAACCTTCACTGTTTCATAAGAACGTACACTATAAGGCACACAAACGTGTGCAAGTACCGAAGTGAAGCTCTTGCTCATAACTCATTAATATTTCAATGGAACCATTTCACCCACTTCTCAATTCATTACAAATATTGATTTAGCAATAATGCATTAACGTGCCTTTAAGTAAGTCCAATTCAATTTAGCTAATGCGTTACAGATGAATACGGATTTGTAATAGCTTTCAATGTGACGGACAAAACATTTATTCACGTTTTGTTTGGCGTATGAATTCATTTAACAAAACCAAGAAAAAAATGTACTGTATGTAAAAATCAAACATACCAAAGGGATGCATACGTTTACCGATAAGTGCGTATACTTGCCTGTCCCACAGTGACCAAGGCGCCTCTGCTGGATGCCATGGTGGCTCCCGAGAACAGTTTCCTCAAACCCTCTGTGGGACAGCTCAGAAGTCAGAAATGACATTGTTTGACTTTGTAGTCACAGTACAGCTTGCTGGCGTTACCTTCTCGGAAGACTCTGAAGAGCCCGTCAATGGCATGTTTGTAGCTGGCAAGAGAAAACGGGTTTAGGTGGACATTTTGCAAAGAGGTTTCATGTTTGGTAATTTCATATGTTGGTGATATTCTGCATCACATACTTTCGCCGTAGTTCTGCTGGTAGTTTCATGTCATTTTGCATCCTGGAAACAAAAATGCATATAAATAAATGACTAAAGATGACTTTAAAGCTAAGTGCATTCTTGGCATGTTACCTGACATTGACCATGTCTGCTGGCGTGCCAACAAAGCCCCCCGTAAAACCTATTAAAGTAATAATATTTTTAGTTTATTTGCTGCATGTCTCTGTGCGGGTGTGCGTGCACGGACCTCCAAAAGCTCCCAACAATACTTTTTGGTAGAACGGCATGGGGCCCTGGCTTTTGTTTCCAATCACGTCCCTTACAGTCTCATAGATGGCAAATCTGGTTAGCGAATACGACATCTGGGGAGGAGAAGATAAACAAAACGAGACTTTTGAGCTATTTGGACCATTTTCAAATAAGATATCATATAAAAAGGGTGGGTGATTGTGTTTAATTAATTGCTTTTCGATTCATTTACATTCAAGTTGTACAAAGTTGTTTTACAATATGAACTCAATGGCTGGAGTTACAGTGAAAAGAAATACGTTTCTTCTGACTAGCAATGACACAAGCAAAAGTGTCAAAAGACGTAACACTGGAGATGGGATTTTTTTTTTGCCTTTTTTTTTTCTTATTTGCATTTTCAAAATTATTATTAGATTATTATTATGTTGCTGAAATTATCAGACATCCATCCATTTTCCGATCCGCTTTATCCTCACAAGGGTGTGCTGGAGCCAATCTCAGCTGTCTTCAGGCAGTAGGCACCCTGAACCGGTTGCCAGCCAATCGCAGGGCATCCAGGGACGAACAACCATCCGCGCTCACACTCATACCTATATAATAATAATAATAATAGATTTTATTTATAAGCGCCTTTCAAGACACCCAAGGACACTTTACAATAACAAAAAACACAAAACAATACGGGTTGAGCAGCGGCAGCCAAAACGCGCCAGCGTTCACTCAACCCAAAAGTCAGAAACAAGGGAGGGACAGGGTATATGCATGTTTTTGGAACCGGAGTACCCGGAGAAAAGCCACGCAGGCCCGGGGAGAACATACAAACTCCACACAAGGAGGCCAGAACCTGGAATTTAACGCGGTACCTCTGCATTGTGAGGTTGACGCGCTAACCATTGGACCAACAGGCTGCCCCCAATTTGGATGAAAACAAATCCTGGTAAATTCTAGCAAAATCTATTGAGCAGTGATTCCCAACCATTGTATAGTGACACATTAGTGTGCAATTGAAGACCATCCGGTATGCAGCAGGAAATACCCAAATTCACCTAATTTGTCCAAAATGTATTTATTACAATAGCGTCTCTTTGTTCATCGACTGCATCCATGCACTCTTCCACTAGATGGCATAAGGTATATAATTGCCCTGTGTATCCATTTTTTGTGAGGTTTCTGTTTTAGTGATGTGCCATTAGGCTTTATCTAATGTAAAATATGTGCCTTTGGTGCAATAAAGGTGAGGAAACGCTGATCTATGGCATCCAGGTTCACTATAAATTTTAAGCATTTGATTTTCATCCATTATGGATTTTTTTTTTTTTGCAAGCTTTTGCCACTTTTATTTTTCCGGAAGCAGGTAACATTTCAACCTCTACAAAATTACTTATAACTTAATATTTGGCCATGGTATGAATAAATGATCTGTAAAAGTGGAACGAGGATAGTTATAGCTTAGCAAGAGCTTCAATGTTGTCGTACCTTACATCAACGTAAAAGGTAACTAAAATCTATATTTGGAAAAGGAAAGTTGCCATTAAAATAGATTGTATTTAATTGATTAAAAGACAGAGGAATTCTCCCTTGAAACAAGTGAGATTTTTTTACATTTGAGATTGCCGATGCATTATCCTGAGTAGGTAAGCGGTTATATAGGGTAACAGAATTCATGGTTGAGTGGCTGCACTGCACCACTTCAGCTTACGCAAGAGGGGATAATGAAGTAGCTAGTAAATGGCTGGTCATTAATTAGATCCATTTAATTCAACATGACACCAAGGAAACACTTGCCAATAGCATGCACGTCCTTTACCTGTCTGCAAAGGGAAGCAGAAAGGCCATTGTAAAGAGCAAGCACCCCATTATTCTTCACCACATGAACGGCCATGCCAAACATCCTCTTCTTGACCTCCTGCTGTGTTTGGAGGTGCACCTGCGAACGACACATATAGTATGATTGGCATGATACTGGGAACCCTAGCACTTTCACTTATGTGAGGCGTGACACCACCGTGTCTTGTCTTCCCTCCCTGAAAAATGCACCTTCGGTTGTTTGATGACACTTTACCTAAATTACACTTTTCCTAATTGACAATGTGCTATCGTAAACCTTGTGTCTTATTCTTTTTGAAGGTGAATTTTGCTGAATCAAAGGGCATAATAATGTAATAATCCTGATCAAGAACTTTGTGTGTGATTTTTTTTAAATTTGATATGCACATATCAGTATGTAAAACACACATCACAGTGTCACTGTAATCTAAAATTCATGTAAACAATTTGATCCATTAATCATGATTTTGTTTCCCATCTAGTAATCATTTTCTAGTTTAAAAATGTCATTGTTGAAGTATCATTCAATCAATCGAACTTTGTTTATATATAGCACTTTTCATACGTAAAAATGCAACTCAAAGTGCTGTGCAATTAAGATTTTGAAATTACAACATAAAAAGAGAACGCCCCCCCCCCAGCATACACAGAGATATCCTCACAAGCATGCCCATATGCTCACGCACACGCACACACACAAAAGCACACATTCCCTGATGACCTAGAGCAGGGGTGCCCATTACGTCGATCCTGATCTACCAATAGATCTAAGACAGGTCCCAAGTAGATCCGAAGAGTGTCGAGGAGAAAAAAAAAAAACAACCATTTGCGTGTCTTTGTACATGTTAGTAACATATTTTTTTGTGTTCATGTACGCTGCACCCTAATCATCTTATCAGTCTCATTTTCACCCAAAAAATATTTTAAAATAAAATAAAGCAGGTAAATCTTGAATTTACGGTGGCTTGTGATTACGTCACCGGAAGTTGTTAGCGCTCAGCAGTCCGCAATTGCAGCTTGTGATCAGAGCTGTTGCGCTCTATCTTTTATCGTCATTATTCTCATTCAGAGTTTGCTTCGTGTGCAATTCATCGAGGGCACGGGCAAAGAATAGGAATCTAGGAGGGCCCAGGGAAGCACTTTAAAACGGTACGTGTGAGCTACGATAGTTAACAGGCTGCAAAAGTGTGTCGCATGCCTCAGTTTCAGGCTGTTTCTGATCATGGTGTGCGTGTGCGTGTGTGTGTGTGTGTGTGTTTGTGTTTGTGTGTGAGAGTGTGTGCGTGCCAGTAAGGGTAGATCCCGGGAGGTTAGTTGATCGAAAAGTAGATCTTCGATCCGAAAAGTTTGGGCACCCCTGACCTAGAGACTATTCCATAGCTGGGGACCAAATGTCTCAACTTAGGAATAATTAAAAGGCCAGTTCCACATTACCTCAGGATCCGCAATGGTTGATATGATAAAAGCAGGTCGGATAAATAAGATGGCCAAGTCCGTGAAGGAATTTAAAATCTAATACAGGTACTTTCAAATCAACCCCAAAACACACCAGGAGCCAATGCGGTGATTTTAAAACTGGTGTAAGTATGGCAGTTTTGGTTGTTTAAGAGGAAGCTGAGCAGTGACTTTTGCAAAATCCCAACACTGCAAGTTCCACAACGTTACCTAACATCTTTTTTTCAGCACTCCTGCCTTGTGAACTTTATAACAAGTTTATGAAAAGGTTTTCTCCACCCCCCCCCCCAAAATGTCAGTTTAATTTTCAAAGACAGAGGAGCTTTCAACGACCGCAATCCATTTGACACCATCAGATCATGAACAAACGAGCTTTCCTAATAAAAGAGTGTGTTGTCACAGTAACGTAACAGTTTTCTCAACAGAACGTCCAGAGGGGGGTCCGCAATTTCACAATGTGGCCTTTGTCCTTTGCTCCAATAGGGATTTCTGTTTGAGGGTCTCTCAGTCTTTAAAGCTTGTTTTTATCTGTGATCTACAAAAATTGTATTCACCTCACCCACCCACTTAACAATTATTTGGTAAGCTCGACTCCTACACACATATTTAATTTCAATAGTCAGATGGAAATGACAACCCACTAAATCACTGGAAGGTGCAGGTTTTGAATTTATGGAGATGACAAATCATGGGTAAAATTGACAGAAACACTCAAAAAAGGCCTAGTTTCTGATACAGAGGATGTATGCCATGTGCATGTACTGTATGTCAGTTATTCACGCATGGCAGAACACAGCATGTGGTGTGTATTCCATTCGAGATAATGAGCTTGATCAGGTTTCTCCCATGAAGTGTAGATTTACTTTGAACAGCCCAGACACGGAACTACCATGGGCTATAACTCAAACTGTCAACCCAAATATATACCACGTGAAACACAGTCCCTTAACTGCATTTCATTGTCACAAATGTAGTAACAGGAGGACTTGCAGAGCAGAGACACTGGGGTAAATTACCTTTGACGCTACAAGCACTTATTTTTCCAAAAAAAACTTTTTAACATTGTAGCGCTTATCTCTTTAAATGCCCCCCCCCCCCCCCGCCCCTCCTAGCTACAAGCCCACTGGCCTCTGATTGGTTTTCAGAAGTTGGCTAAGTGAAAAGAAGCCTCCCAGTACTTTGGAGGAATGGCACAATAAGAAGGCCAGAGGTGAAAAAAGTAATGACAAAGCAAATTTTGCTTAACTCTTGTTCTTCTGTCTCTCTCACTCATAACGTGCAATGTAACTGCCTCCATAAGATTGGGTCAATTTACAGTGGACAATAAGTGACCCAAAAACAAAAACATTTTGTGAGTGCGGACCTCCTGTTATTCATTACACACCACATGATTCACCAGAGGCCAGTTGGAGTTGTCAAGGTCATGTGATGCTGCCATTACCATGTTATAAAAGCGCATGTGAGCTGTCAGGTATAAACCTATGCAGTAGTTTGATCAGAAGCAATATATAGAAGCAGCACAGACATATATTAATTGGTAACACGGAGCAATCATTTTGGCAAGAATAATAAAACTGCTATCCATCTTGAATCCACTAGTTTACTATTTGATGGACACTGGAGAATACTTGCACATGACATCAATTATTTCGATAAATGAGACACTTTCATGAGTATATCTGAGAAAGTCCAGTTTCAGCCTTATTTTGGCATTCCCTAAAACACCTTAGACGTTGTATTATGAAAAGACCAAAATGCACACATATGCGCAAAATTTGGCCCAGTTAAAAACATAATTACTCAAATCCCCATACAGTCTGACAGAAACAAGGCTGTTATCAACAGGCTGTCACAAATTACATCAATAACAATTCTCAGTTTAGATGGACTGACAGAAGTATTGATTTTACGATATTTATTTTTGTGGTGGTACTTCGCAGCGATGAACAGGCACACCAATACTAAGCTGTTTCTTATATTGCTCATGTTATATAGCAAAAGGCAACTACAAAAAAATCTAATTTCTGTGTACAATTGTACAATATGTACAATTTGACCCGATTTGTATTTTTTATCATTTCACTGTTTAAAATAATAATATCAATCAATTAATCTTAATCAAACGCAAACTCACCGTGTAGTACATATTCAGACGCAGACTGCTTTATGCTGGTAAGCACACATTTGCCATACCACAGGTCCCATAACGACATTGGGACCCAAATTATTTATCACTTACCATGAGAAAAGAATGCATTGTATCTTTCGCTAATCCAGGCATTTTCCTGTGCCATTTTGAGAATGACAGCCTGACGTCACAATTAATATTAATATCATCATGATCACAACCACCTCCACTACACCTGAACGTTTGGCCTAAATCTTGCCACGTGCACGGTGACAGTAGCACAGCAACCTTTTCACACTGAGCACTAAATGAGCCAACTATATATTGATTCGAGAACGAATATTGTAAATCATAAGTGTTGTTGAAAACAGCTGCAGTCTGTGTTTAGGCCTGCACCCCTCGACGCCAACACCGGGGAGAGGGTCTCATCTAGCCTCACCACCCCATCACCTTGAGGAGATCCAGAGGATGCGTGCAGCAGGCGGCTCCACAGGACGCCAAGCCGCCGAAATACCACCGCGTCTTCCGTGTCTCGGTCATGGCTGCGTCCGGTGCCCTAGCACGGTGCAGCAACAGCTGTGGCCGCGTTCGTTGTTTCCCGGTCGGTCCGCCCGTAGGGGATCTACGCTACCAGTGGCAGTGGCAGTGGTAGTATTTGTTTCACGACCTCGTTAATCTTCAAACATTCCGGCAACAGGCGTGCACTTTGGCTCCAGATGTATCGCGCGCACTCCCGTCACATATTTATGGAGACGAAGCGCGTGTGTGCGTGCACGGTAAGTTAGCACAACGTGTAGCGATTCAGGAAGCAGCTGAAAACCAGAGAGGAGGAGCAGCCAATTGACGACGTGGACGCCGAAGCTGCCTACCCGCCCCCTTTGTCCGTACTCTCGTGCCAACGACCACTCTGAACACACACACACACGCACACGGACGCACGCACGCACACACGCGCCGACCACTCTGAATACACACGCACACACACACGCACACACACAACCGTTTCCCCCCATTCCACAGGCTCGTGTCTCTTTTTTAAAGCGACATGTCCACATCACATTTGTTAGAAATTTCTCTTTAAGCGGACTCCTCAAAATCCAGCAACATGTGTGGTGCTATGTGCCGCTCAGCTAAAGATCTCGTGCTCTGCATTGTTAGAGATGTTCCGCCAATACTCACATGCCAGGCATCCTTAAATAGAATGACTTTATGGGTTAGTGTAAAAATGGCCTGTGTAAAGTTAAAGGTTGTGCTTGTACATCATTCAAGAATAAGCCACAGGTGTCAAACTCCGGTCCTCGGGGCCGGGGGGGGTTCCCATCTCTCCATGCTGCAATCAGGCAGCAGACATAACATTTTTATGTGACAACACCGTTCCTCAGATATAAAAACATGAAAGAATAATAGACACAAGCATGTAAGTATGGCTGTATAACTGCATGTTTTCAGTGAAAACTTCATGACGATTGAGAACCACGAAGAACTCACACAACTTTGCGTTTATTTGTGGAATCCTTGATATATAAATACCAAATGAAAAAAAACACACTGAAATTGCAAAATACATAGCTGTGTACTTTTATGTGTACAGGTCACATTTTCAATTCAACATTTGCTTTGTTGAATTGAAAAACAATGCAACAGTTCCTTTAGTATAACATTATTTTGTGTTAGATTATTTATGTCAACCATAAATATTTTATTAAACTTAATAGCAACCCTGAAATAATCAAAAAATGTTTCTGTGAAACAAATATAGGTTTGTAAAAGTATAGTTGTAAATAACACTTTAATGATGTTCATAATGGTAATAAACAGACAAAAAAAGAATTTTGAGAATTTAAGAAAAAAAAATACAAATAGTAAATGAGTGTAAAATATCATTTGAAATAATCTTGACAACTCAACTACTCTACCAGAATATATATTTTTTAAATTACAAATAAAGAACACCAGTACTGTCTCGCTCACTCTCTTGTTCTCACTCTGACATGCATACGCATATACATATCGAAAGGCACACTTACACTGACAGTATACAACAACTCTCTGTGTGCTTACCACCCACTTACACGCGCACACGCACATATACAGAGGCTGAGTGAAATTTGACAAATGTATGATACAAACATTAGTAAACATCACAGCATTTAACAGCCCCAGCCAGTCACTCAAATAAAACCATCCATGAATGAATCTCATTTTCTTTTTCCCAATTTGAGTTATTAGCTGTTTATGTTAAACAAATGTTGTATTTCACTTAAACCCATGACTAAAACAATTCAATCAGTTGATCGGTCCAACAAAATCCGACACATCTTACACAAAAGCTTTTTCTTGTGGCTTTGCTTCTCCCGCTACCCCTGAATGTGGGTTGTCTTTTGCCGCTCTTCCAATAGGCAATATTCCTCCTCCTTTTGGAGATGAACCAATGTGCAGGAGAGCGCCCCCCAGCAGCAGTAGAACACTGGCCACCCAGCCCAGATAGAGCGCCGGTCCCAGCTCTCTCTTTAGAGGTGCTGCAACATTCAGATCGTAAAAGTCCCTGATTACTGCAAAGGCAGTCCAAGAGATGGGTATCAAAAAGGCCAAACCAGACACAATGAAGAGCGCCCCTGCCAGCCTGCTCAGCCGAGCCTTGGAGGCTTGGTTGGTGTCACCCAGGCAGTGGGTGCACTTGGCCCCCATCACCCCAAGTAGGAGGGCCAGAATACAGAGGAGCAAAGAGAGGACAATGAGGCTGCGGGCGGCTTGAGTGGACGTGGGCAGCGCCAGTGTGGAGTCGTACGTCTTACACTGGATCTGACCTGTGGTCTGAGACAGGCAGTTCATCCACAGTCCTTCCCACATCACCTGGGCGATCACCAGCTCCCCACCCACAAAGGCGGACACGCGCCACAGAGGGGCGGCGCACACCAATATCCCACACACCCAGCCTAGCACCGCTAAAACCAAGCCCAGCAGCTGAAGAGTCGTCGATGCCATGTTTGCTTGAAAAAAGCCAAAGGTCTCACTTTGAAAGAACGTTTATACAAAACTCCCCCGAAAGCCTTGGTATGAAGAAATCCTCGATCGATGTGTGATAGTCATAAACCACCCCAATGAGTCCAATTCTTCAACGCAGTAATCTGCAGAGATGACATGTTTTCCACATTTAAAACTTGCCAATTTCAAAATGCCATTTCAGAATTAGCATGTGAGAACTGAAGATATTATGTTGACTCAATTCTCAAGATCGCATTTACATTACATTATAAAATATATCATTGCAATCAATAAGACCACTTAAAAATACAATACAATACATCCTGATTCATAATATACCTTGTAATTGGTAAAAACAGGATTGGGATGACATCAGGACAATGAGATTGATCATGTCTCTATGTTTTTCTAGCCAAGACATTCAGAGGCTCCGCCATGCTTTTGAGTGCTATGAAATCTTTACTTTTATTTTCCTCTTAGAATTTTCATTGCTTGTTTCCCTCTAATGGAAGTTACAGTGTTGTCCTGTCGTTGTTTGCGATCGCCAATCTCTCCTCTGAGTCCAGTAGGTTAGGATCAGTAAGCGTTATGTCAAATGAAAACAAGAGCTCATCCAATCCAAATTCACAACTTTTTGTTTTGATTATGACTCTCTAGAGCTTAGGCTACTCGATAAAACGCAACAAAATAATATATCTATTTTTTTAGCTTATGAATGTTGTAAATGCAAGAACCAAGACTCTTACCAATTTTGATCTTGTGAAATGTCAGTGTCTTCACAGTCTTTCACTCTTCTCTTATGACTGGTCAGCTTGTTTGTACATCGCTCGTGTCGACGAGCGTAGGAGGGCTGCAGTGTGTCGTGCTGCATACTTAATACTCACACGCAGATAGTTATGCCACAAATGACAACACAAGGGGACATTGTTAGAGGCGCATGTTCCAGAAGAAAATTCCAATGATGACTGCTCATGATGTCATTCCTTTGAGTTTAAATGTTGAGTAATATTGACTTTCTCTCCCGAGTTTTCTTTAAGAGCATTTTAGAAACTAAGTAGAGCCATGACGATGGCACTTTATCCTAAATAAATAATGTGAAGAAGAAGATGGCAACAAGGTACTTTGCAGTCTTCATGAACAAAGTTAGACTTGTTGATGTTCATCTCCAAGAAATGAGTGTCAAAATGGAAGAACCTCTCAGGAAGGTACAGTGCAGCTACACCACTACAAATTGCACCCCAACCCAAAAAAAATGTGCATGCCTTTCAAATTGTACCTCCTGACAGTGTCAATAACATCAACAATATCATCTTTATTGGGGCAGAAATTTTCTTAGGGCTTCTGTTGGCTTTCATTAGTTAGACAGGTTTACCTCACATATTGTGGCCTATTAGTGTGAACGCAGTGAAGTCATCTACAACCCAAGATCGCAGTAGTCCCTCTCCCAGGAACGCACTTTCCCCCTTCATTACCCCATGTTTTGTGCTTGAGTGAGCTGTAATGTGAGGTTACTCCCGGATGTTTCCTCTCTTAAATACAAATGGCAGCCTACAGACATTACCCATTGTCTTTCATTTCCTTAAGGGAAGAGCTTGTCATGTTTCTAACTATACAGCCAGCACATGACTGCTTAAAACGATTATTTAGCACAGTTATGACACTTACGTAAATGACAATGCTGTAATTTGCTTCGTTTATTAAGATTCACACTGTTACTTAAAATGTTCTATTCAAGTAGAATGTGCTTTTTTAAATACATTTTAAAGGGGGAGAAAATACAAATAAAGAGGCAGCAAGTATCATACCGTTCACAGTTTAAATGAGAGTTATATATCCAGGGGTCGCTGCATAGTTTTTAATTCTGTAAACAGACGATGCCAAAATGACATAATTCACGGATTTATAGTCAAAACAAATACTGCGTGCTGAATAGAGTGCCTCACGTCCTTGGCACTGACGTCGTTCTATACTGGAAAATCAGATTTAGCTTTGCATCGAATTCCTTTCCAAAACCAAAGAGCAACTAAGCCACATAACACTCCCAGGAGGAGAGTGGGTGCTCCAAGCGCCAGCGCCACAGTGGTGTCGGCCCCCACCGCGATAACCATGCCAGCCAACACCAGCACCACCGCAGCCGCTGAGGCCACGCAGATGTTCTTTTTTTTCGACTTTTTCTTCTTCTCCTTCTCTTTCTCTTGCCTCTCCCTCTCCGCGTCCCACATTTTTCTCTCCTCCTCCTTCTTCTCTTCCTCCTCTTGTTTCTTCCGTTCCTCTTCCTCTCTTAGCTTGCTCTGGGCTTTCTCATACATTTCATTTGTGTAGTGTTTCCCGCCGTTGTCTTGGATCATTTCCTTGATCATCGTAACGAGCTCTTTGACTTGGACTCGATCATCTGCGTCGTTGTTGTTGAAGGCGTGATACCTGCGCCCGAACGTGATGGAGAGTCTACGCAGCTCTTTGCACTCTTTTAGGGCATTGTCAGCTTTGGCCTGGTCCTTGCATGTGAATAGCATGATGGTGTACATGGAGGCATCGTCACCAAAGTTATCCTGGATCCACTTTACAGCGTTTCGCTCCTCCTCGGTGAACCTCACCCCAAGCCTGATCACGAGTAGGAAGGCGTGAGGGCCGGGCACTGACATCTTGACACATTCCTCTATTCTTGATTTTAATTCTTCTTCGGTGATGGCAGTGTCGAAGAGGCCTGGTGTGTCGATGACCTGCACCGTGGTGCCATCCACTTCGCCGCTCTGTGTCTCACAGTGTTTGGTCACCGACACCGGGCTCGGATCCTCTCTGAAGGCAGCTCTGCCAAGTATGGTGTTTCCTGTTGCGCTCTTCCCTGATCCCGTCTTCCCCACTAGGACTATTCTCAGGCCTCCAGACAGATCCACAGCTGAAAAAAAAAAAGATCTGGAGTCAGTAATTAAGTCTGGCCAAATAGGTTTACATGTTGATTTCTCTTTGAGGTCTGAATGTGATTTTTTTTTCTTTCTGAACTGCAACTAAAGAATTGGGTCCCAAAAGTATGACACAAAGTGTTAAAATGATTGCAAACTTTTACACACATTACTTTATACTCTCCAGATAAAAATGTGTATTATGACCGCTGTAAAACTACAGGAACTCGTGTCCATAATTTTGCTATGTGAGAGAGTAAAAAAAAAAAAAAAAACCTATACACAGCTCAGTGTGATACAGAACAGTTACACCACAGCAAACGATTACAATAATAAATTGTTACTTTAATTCCACTCAGACTGTGAGTCAATATAGCATTATGATCGCTGTCAAGCAGATTATTTGACACAGCTATTGATTTAGATTGTACACATGACCATAATGTTGTGGTTGCTGAATGTAGTTTTCATCAAATACACAAGTTTTAAACGTCAGAAAAGATGTTAGACATCTAGACAGACTGAAGTTATGATATTCTATTTCCTAAGCCACAGTGATTATTAGTACATTGTTAGTAGTTAGCCAAGAAAGCGATTGTTAGTATTTAACTATTTAATATTAAACACAACACAAAGCCATAAATTGATCGTCTTGGGACTCTCAATAATCATAATGAAGAGGAATAAGAATATAGACACAAGCTTACCATCAAAGTTATTCAGACCACACCCGTCGGATGGAGGGAGAGTTTTCTGCTTCTTTTCTCGCAATGGTATTGCTGCAAGGTCCAATAATCAAGTGGAAACACAAAAGCAAATGATTTATTACTCATTGCAAAGCAACTTTTCTCAGTTATCACACAATCAATCCGGTACTTATGAGCAAACCTTTGTCTTACCTTCAGCCATTACCGAATGTCAAATTTCCAGTTAGCGAGTGGCCAAATGTCTTTCTTCAGCTTTGAATTGAGAATTTATTTTGCTTCTCAATTCTGCTTTACCGTTTGTATGACTGGGAAACTTCTGGAAGCCCGGGAATCTGCACAAGGCGCTTCCTATTTCCTTGTATTGTCCTTGAATTGAATTTGAGACAAAATCCCCACATTGGCAGTCCCGCACGCTCTGTATACCTTAAGAGGATTCAACACAATTGCTATATTTTGAAAAAATAAAAGTAAATACATGAGCAACATTCCTGCTCTTCCACTGATGAACATTTGTTAATTTTATTCGTGCTTTTGCTCAGCCAGTTTGTTGAAAGGGGAGGGAGAAGACATCACATCCTTCCTTTGGTGACTTCCCCTTCCTTCAAAAGCAAGACATTACAACATCGACAGTCAGACCCTGAGTGTCCCCTCTGGAACATCGGGAGAATTCCTCTTGTGTCCAGGCTGTTTTTTCGGCTGTGCGGGCCTGATATTCCAGTCCACTAAGCTAACTATAACTAACTACTAACTTTCCATCCATGTTCTGATCTGTTTATCCTCACAAGGGTCGCGGGGCGTGCTGTCTTCGCGCAGTAGGCGAGGTACACCCTGAACCGGTTGGCAGCTAATCGCAGGGCACACAGAGACAAACAACCAATCACACCCATAATCACACCTAAGGACAATTTAGAGTGTTCCATTAACCTGTCGTGCATGTTTTTGGAATGTGGGAGGAAACTGGAGCACCTGGAGAAAACCCACAGAGGCACGGGGAGAACATGCAAACTCCACATAGGAAGCCAAGAGCCGGAATCGAACCCCACTACTAACTATCCATCCACCCATCCATTTTCTGATCCGCTAATCCTCACAAGGGTCGCACGGCGTGCTGGCGCCTATCTCAGCTGTCTTTGGGCAGTAACTTCAGAGTCATATGCAGTTCCTTTACAAATGGATTGTATCAAGTCAAGTCAAGTACAACTTTATTGTCAAATGTGCACTATGTGCAACGTACTGCACAGATGACATTTCTTCTTCTCAAGCTAATCCATCTGGGCAGGGAGTCATGCGGGGGCTAGTTGGCTCTGGAAGCGAGTGTCAAGTGACGTCTCCGTATGGCTCTTGTGCTTAGGGCTTGGAGTGGCTGCGGAAATCACCGGTACGACAGTGGCGGAGCGATGGTGGTGGTAGAGTCAAAGAACATTGTTCAAGAACAAAAAGAAGGGCAGTGGATGAGAAGATAAGAGTTCGGAGCGAAAGCCAAGGCCCTCAGGTGGAACGGCCCAGTAAAGGGAATAGGGTGAGTGGGTCACGAAGCCTGAGGGTAGCGGGTTTGTTATCAGCCCTGGGCAAAGACCCAAAAACGGTGCGACAGTGGAAGTTTCAGTCGTGAAGGCCGGTAGGACGTCCCATCGTCATCTTCGTCGGTAAGGTGGGCGTTCATCCGTTTAATGGATGAACTACTACTACTACCTACTCGACGGCCAAGGATAAAAACGCCGAAATGCCGTGTCGGAGGTTGTCGTTATGCGGAGCCCTTCAATCCATGAAAAATTAAGTATGGACAGTACACAAAACTCTTGTGGCACTGACACGTCTTGTCAGGGTTTCAGATATAGATTAAGGTATTTTTCCCAGCTTTAGTGACTCTCCATCCAGTAAACGTGTTCGAAAAAACGCGTTTGTTACCTTTGGTTTTGATTAAGCCGTTTACTGTATTGCAATCAAATTAAATTTCTAACACTAGGGAGCGCCCAAGACTTGCAAAACCATCCATCCATTTCCTAATCTGCTTCTCCTCACCAGGGTCACGGGAGTCTGGAAGGAACCCTCTCGATGCTGTAGAATATACCATGCAGTTTAGAGTTGCAACCCCTAAGTAAGCCTAGTTATTTATTTGTGTTACTATGTTTACAAGGAGCGCAGAGGGGTCAACACTGAATTGCTCAGTACCTTTACACGTACTCTGCAGCATCAGCAGCACTTTTAATTTGACCCAGGTGACAACAAAACAAAGAAAAAAAGCCACAATTGTGCAATAAACAAAAGCAACTGGAAAATAATACGTCTGGTACAAGCATAGAGGAGATCAAACATACATTGACCACAAGCAATAATTAATGTGATAACATGAGTGGGTTGGACACTGGCAGATGGCAGGCTTGTTTATTTACATTTGTGCTTGTTCCTTGCTTCTGATTTAGCTGCCCTTTCACGCACTTGCGTGACTAGCTGTCTATATAGCTCTGTTAAATGATATCTCCCAGCTGCTGTGAACTAGGAACTGAATGGACTGTTGACAAACACAACTGCCCTTACAATGATCAGATATGCCAACATTTCCACCAGATGTCTGATGTCATACAGAGGAGAGATCCAATCTGATACTTGCTGCAACGACGAAAGGACGGTTTATGTTATGAACAATCTGCACGTTGAACATTGGTTGATACGAAATGTTGGTGCAAAGATAATTATGTGTATAACTACTGTGCTATGATTGCAAACAGTAGCAATTTGAACACTCTTTATTTCACAGGTGTCAAACTCAACGCCCGGGGGCCAGATCAGGCCCGCAGCAGCATCTTATGGTCCAACTCATGTCTGTTGACTTCATGTTTCTAGCAAATTGTCCTCACTTCACAACACTGACATATGAGATACTGCAAGATTTGTTTTCATCAATCCTCCCTTGAAAATAATCCGAAAGGTAGTTGAACAAACAATTTAGTGGCCTCTGATTTTAAAACCAGCTATCCGTCAATTTGTTATGTAAAAGTGATCAGGCGATCATACATTTGTATGGGTTCACAGTCATAACGGCCCTCTGAGGGAAACCCTAGCCTCAATGTGGCACGCGACAAAAATAAGTGTGACACCCCTGCTTTATTTGAATCATTTCCTGCTTGTACAAGTTCATCCATCCAGTGTGGTCAAGAAGTACTGTATTTGGAGACTGAGTTTTAATGACAAAATCTATTTACGATATTTGTAGGAATGATATCATCAACCTTTAAGTGTGCATAATTCAGTAGCTGATCATCTCAACAACATCAAAATGCCTGAAATACCAGAAAGCAAGAATTATGTGAATGATGAAAGAATCCATACTTTGTAGTACAGTACTTTGTAAGTCGGCAGGTAAAAGCGATTATTAATATTTAAGTAAAGGAGAGACAGATAAGCTTTGAAAGAAATCATGTTGGCGAGGGGACGACAATTTTTTTTTTTTAAATCAGATTGGTCCAGTGGTTAGCGCATCGACCTCACAGTGCAGAGGGACCGGGTTCGATTCCAGCTCCGGCCTTCCCGTGTGGAGTTTGCATGTTCTCCCCGTGCTTGCGTGAGTTTTCTCCGGGTCCTCCAGTTTCCTCCCACATTCCCAAAACATGCATGACAGGCTGATTGAACACTCCAAATTGTCCCTCGGTGTGACTCTGAGCGCGGATGGTTGTTCGTCTCTGTGTGCCCAAGACTGGCTGGCAAGCAGTCCAGGGTGTCCCCTGCCTACTGCCCGAAGACAGCTGGGACAGGCTCCAGCACACCCCGTGACCCTTGTGAGGATAAAGCGCATCAGAAGATGGATGGATGCATGGATGGATTCTTTTCTACCAAGGAAACCAAGAAATATGGACAATAAAAGGAACAGATTGTGACCCATTGCATACCATAGTGCACGAACAACAAACTCCAGTCCTTGTATGTTTTCCATCTCTCTCTGTCCACCTGCTTTTGCCCTCACTCTCTGTATACAGATCATTTTAATTGCATGGATGGATGGATGGATGGGAGTTTCAGTGTTTGGTGCTGCATATAGCAAACTGTGTACCTTTTGCATTTCAGACACCACGATAGGAGCACACAGTGTGACTCATTGTTTACAGAGGACCGATCACCTGTTCAAATGTGTGTTTTTCTGTGTCTGTGCTTCGACAGACGCATTCACACAAAAGGCTCCAATCCAATCTTACTCCTCCAGTACCTGATTCAAATGATCTAAATCAGGCTGGATAGGGGGTCTCGATAAACGGACTTGGGCACCTCAACACCCCTCATACACACACATAATAATCCCAAAAAGAGAGAAAGTCAATAGTCTTCAAACTTTAGAAATACATAAGATTTATTCAAATTCCATGTAACGTGCAACAGAGAACAAACACTTTCTGATGAATATTGTCTTCATTGTCAACTTATTTCCTCAACCTGTCTGTTCAGGAATTACGTTTTTCATATCCAACAACGACATAGTCCAGTGTTTTATGTTCATTGGTCTTTCACTGTATCTGACATATTTCTTTACTTTTGCCTGCCTTGCGTGCACATTGTGGTCCAGTGACTTGTCGTAGCTCAGCGCTGAAGCTCGGCCTACGGGCCTGAGGGTACAGCAGTCCGCAAGCATCATTATGTCCCAGCAACTGGACTGGAAGGGGACCGGTGCGTATGGCCTGATATGAATGGAGGGACAATTTACGGTGTTGTGACGGTCCAGTTTCAGCCGGGAGCCCACCACGCTTTGCCAAAGCCTCGAATACTTTCTCCAGATTGGTGCTGTCCTTTGCTGAAGTTTCAAAGTAGGCACAGTTATCACCGAGAGCGTGGAGCACCTCGGCTCGGGAGACCTGCCTTTCACATTCCTGAAGATCGACTTTATTTGCGCAGACCACCAAGGCGAGCTTCTGCTGTGTCAAATCGTGTGACCATTTAGTCAGTTTGGATTTGGCTGCCAGGATCTCCTGTCTGAGAACACACACCTCTTCCAGTGAGGTCCTGTCATCCACGCTGAAGACGAGCAAGAAAATGTCCCCTGCAGAAACAACAACATCCATTTAATTATTGCTTTCAATGGGTAAATTACATTTTGCATCACAGGTGTCAAACTCAAGGGCCTCATGTCAGTTTACGTGGCCCGGCTAAAGCTGGCCACAATATTTCCTTGACTTCGGTTCAAAACTAGTTATCCAATATCCACTGTGATAATAATCAAATGGTAGGGCAATTATATAATATTATTATTAAGCTTCCAACCTATGATGTAAAGGACAAGATGTTTAAACTCTAGCCACATCCATGTTGTTATTTCCTAAAAAGAAAAGACTTAAGATGTTGATGTTTCATTTCAAATAACATTAAATCTTTGTATGGTTACACAAATGCTGAGCAGTTTGTTTTGCATTTTGTTCTCTTTGTGTACCGAACCATGAAGGTAACGCCAAGTACCCATCCAATAGATTTTTGGCATACGTTACACAAGCAATTATTTATTTACTGAATGTGGTCTCACTGTTACCACTTCTCTGAGCACAACCTTAACAGCCCGTGTATATGTGGCCTGTCATGACAGTTTGACACGAACACACCTTGTGAGATTATCATGGTGCTGTGGGAAATTAAATGTTACACTTAATTTGTCAGAAAGTTAGTTTATATTCATTCAAAATATATTTTGTTTATCTTTCTATGCTAGCAACTACAGTGACAGGCAGGACATTTAAATGATATTTCAGATTAGATAAAAGAATACTTGTGAATCTATACCTGTTGCCATTGAACAGAATAGAGTCCTGCAAGTACAATGTCAGCTCAAACAGGCCTAAATTTCACTGTCAGTTTGTGATTACATTGAGACGATATTCACTTTTGGTTACATTTTGTGCCTGGGATTGTTCGAATGTCATGAGTGCCCTATTGTCCAAATATCGTTTGGGAAACAGTGTCCCATATACGACATGCAATACAACAATACGCACCAGTCAGAATAGATAATCGCCGCTTGGCTGGGAAGTCCCTCTCTCCGGATGCATCTAATATGTCTATTTGGTAAGTTTCCCCGCGTATGCGGAACAGTTTTCGGACGAAATCCTCGGACGTGGGCTGGTACTCCTCCACGAATCCATCTCGCAAGTACCGTCGCAGGATGGAGGTCTTGCCGACCCGCGGCGCGCCAAGAACCACAATGCGCTTACAATGCTGAGGCTTGGTGGAGAACGAGCGCTCCTGTGGGGGTTCCTGACCTATTTGCCGTCGCTGCGTTTGGCAATGGAGAAGCAGGGCTGCCAGCTGATCCAGCGGGGAACTCTTGCACCTGTTCTCAAAGTTCGTCGGCTGCTTCGGGGCTACGCCTGTGTGCGTCTTCTTGTCCTGCCTCCACTGAGACGTGGCCACTTTAAGTATCCCCAAACCTACTTTGATCCCCGACAAGTTAAGGTTTTGCGATGCGTTTTTGTACGCCAGGAGGACTTTGGAGCACCCGGAGCTCTGCGAATCTCTGCTACCAAGGAGCTGCGGACCATCCGTGGAGGAGCAGCAGCGAAATTGCTTTGAGATGGACGACTTCTGTTCATCCGTGGACATGCTCCCAACTTCCATCGTATTGTACAATTTCTATCCGTGACGTGAGAGAGTGAAGATGAGTGTTTGGCTGTGTGACCCCTCTGTTCTGCGCAGATATACACTCGCGTCAACCACGTGATCCATCTACGTCATGATGAACGCCGGAGTGCGTTGTTCATCGTGGACATCGAGACCTTTTGATTAATGTAAAGAACGTTCTAGAAAGCATGATCGATATCAGTAAAGTGACTCATTAGTAGGGCCTACGGGTATATTTCATAAGAACTGTATTCAATTGTTATTGTTATTTGCAGCAGTAACATAATAGCAACTTCATTTTATTCTCATGAAGTAATTATCAACAGCACTCCGTTGCTCCAATGCGTAGCTCACCATTCACTACAAACGTGCACGAAACATTTCATATGATCAATTTATGTGCAGTAAATATTGGCTCGTCTCCCAACATGTGTAAGCTTATGTAGAGCTATCCACCAAAAACAACGAACCCCTCAACTTACACATGCCTCACATATTTACACATTTTCTATACAGGATAAGATAGGATAAGAAAACCTTTATTTGTCTCACAATGGAGAAATTCGCAATGTGTTGGCTTTTGTAAAAGATTATAGGGTTGTTTTGTAAATGATGAAGAGCCACTTCCATTTTAGGTGTCTGCCTCTACTGTCTGCTCTTATGTAGAGTAAAAAAAACCAAAACAAAAACAGTGGTAAGTGGTCAGAGCAGCAAGGCCTTCTCTGTTAGCCTTCCTTGTTCCATGAAATTGTTTTAATTTATAGCCAATAGTCTCTCATCATTTTGTAATGTTTTCATTTTCAGATTTCAGCCTAGATGGACTGCCATGCTCTGTTGAGTGTCTTCTGAGTCAGTAATGCCTGCCAATGTAATTTGGGACTGTGTCTTTAAACAACATTTCAAATTCACACAGAGGCAAGGCCTGCAAGATTTTTTTTTTTTTTGAGTCGGACAGCAAACATTTTTGCAGGCAACTTCCACTGGCAACTGTGGTGATCTGCACATATGAATATATTTAATAATCTGCATCTTTATTTAATCAGAAATATATTAATACTGACCCATACGTGTGCTGATTTGTTTTTTTTCCCAAAGTATTGATGGTGTCTACATTGTAAAAAAAAAGTTCAGTGAATTCAATTTCAAGCCAACAAACTTTGATAAAATTTTTAAATTGGGCAATTCAACAAAATACCTTAAGTTTTGCTAATGGGAAAATAGTTCATGCATTCATCTCTAGTCATCTAGATCACTGCATTGCTATTTTTTCAATCTTAACAAATCAAGCACTCAACACACATCAACTTATTCAAATTGCTGCAGTTAGAATTCTAACAAAAACAGATTTGAGCACATCACTCCAGTCTTCAAGGTTTTCCATTGGCGTCCAATTGAGCACAGAATCAAGTTTAAGATTACCCTTGTTGTTTTTAAACCTCTTAATTGTGCTGCCCAGCCTTGTGTTTGTAACATGCTCACTATCAGACAGACACCTTAGATCCAGATGCAAGTCTTTCCTCAGTATAGCACATATACATTCAAAATCAGATGAACTGGCTTTATTTATTGACTTTGAAGTCAAGATGGCGCCCGAGTAGGCAGCCGTGAGCAAGTGCTCTCATGAGCCTTGCTTTTTTTTGTTGTTTTTGTGTTTGTTTTGTCACTTTGTGTTGTTTACGTTGTGTGGACCTGATGTGGACTTTTTTCAGCATTTTTTGGCCACGACATTCATCAAGGAGGAGACTCTGTGCTCGGTGGTTGCGCCTTCTCGGCAGCATGGGTATACCAGCACTGTTTTTGACTGGGAGGAATGTCGGCGCCATTTGACTGTCGTTGCTGGACAGTCCGGGGCGCTTGTGTCTTGCGCCTGTAATGGGCAGCATTTTTCACAGCCCCGCTTTGTTCAGCGGAGAGATCGGTGCTGTTGAACGGTCTGCGGCTGGATGGATGTAAGTCTTGAGGAGCCGACGATGAGAAGAAAGGAGCGTTAGCGCGGAGCGCCGATGCGGATTTGGAACTGGGAGTCGCGGCTTGGAGTTTGAAGCGGATTACGTGGGACAGGAGAAATGAACTCATCTCTTTTCGTCAATGGACGCTACAGCTTCGTGTTTGCTTTCAAAACTTAGCTTGTAGCAGACGTGTGCACATTTTCAGCATGACGTCTCTGATCCACTGGTGAAAGGACACTTTGATCCTCTCCTCTTTCATCTAGAACTGCTTCAGACAACAAAGTGTATGCAGAAAAGTGGTGAAGATTGCACGACTGTCTGTGTCCTATGTGTTGTGTTGTGTTATTTTTGTTATTTTGACTTCAAAATGGCGCCGCGAGAGTGGCTGCCTTTCCAGCAGCTCCTATATTTTGTTGTTCTACTTCTTCCTTTTGTAACTTTGCTGCTGTGAATTGGGAATTTCTCCATTGCGAGACTAATAAAGGTTTTCTTATCTTATCTTATTATGGTCCAACACTGTGGAACTCCTTGCCTTTGGAACTCCGCACATCGCCAGCAATATCTTCCTTTAAATGTAATTTTACTGCATAACCCTTCTTGTGGCGGCCCGGTGCTCCAGTGGCTAGCGCGTGGACCTCACAGTGCAGAGGTGCAAGGTTCGATCCTGCCTCCGGCCTCCCTGTGTGGAGTTTGCATGTACTCTCCGGGCCTGCGTGGGTTTTCTCTGGGTACTCTGGTTTCCTCCCACATTCCAAAAACATGCATGGCAGGTTAATGGAACACTCGAAATTGTCCCTAGGTAGTAGGAGTGTGAGTGAGGATGGTTGTTCGTCTGTGTGTGCCCTGCGATTGGCTGGCAACTATTTCAAGGGTGTTCCTCGCCTACAGCCCAATGACAGTTGGGATAGGCTCCAGCAACCCTTGTGAGGATAAAGCGGATCAGAAAATGGATGGATGGATGGATCCCTTCTGGTTAGCTTTGAATTAATTTTGGTTTTGTTTGGCTGTTTTTTTAAATTGTTTGTTTTAATATGGGGTAGTCCAGTGGTTAGCACGTCGGCTTCACAGTGCAGAGGTACCGGGTTCGATTCCAACTCCGGCCTCCCTGTGTGGAGTTTGCATGTTCTCCCTGGGCCTGCGTGGGTTTTCCCCGGGTGCTCCGGTTTCCTCCCACATTCCAAAAACATGTGTGGCAGGCTGTTTGAACACTCTAAATTGTCCCTAGGTGTGAGTGTGAGCGCGGATGGTTGTTCGTCTCTGTGTGCCCTGCGATTGGCTGGCAACCGATTCAGGGTGTCCCCTGCCTACTGCCCAGGTGACAGCTGGGATAGGCTCCAGCACCCCCGCGACCCTAGTGAGGATCAAGTGGTACGGAAGATGAATGAATGAATGAATGAATGAATGTTTTAATATGAAGTTTCAATGCACAATATTGCCAACGTGCACTATCCTGAATGGGTTTATGGTGTGACAAAATCAGATTGAAATTGCCATCTCAAAAGGATTTAAAAGCGAAGTCGAGAAATATAAAGTAGTTTATTAAAAAAACGTTCAGCTTAATCATTCCTTTCGTTACGCTCACTCTTGATGACGTGTCAAATGTCCCTGTCCTGCACCGCTAAGCATTACGGTAAACACGTGTGCGCAGTTGCCAGGTACATTTGATGACAATAGGACGCACGCACCTCGAAGCTCATTTCTTGAAGGTTTTGGAGTAAAAGCTGAAGATAAAAGAGGCATGTAAGTCTGTGTTAGTGAATTGTGTTTTTACGAATGATGTCTGGTGGCATTTTGTGTCGCGAATGACACGTTAATTGAGAGCTCATCTCTAGTCATCTGTTAACTTTTACTTTTTATTTACCTTTTCATCGAAATGGTGGCTTGGCTCGGGGCATATTATGTTCGTAAGGAGATTTAAGATGAGCGTGTGGTTGAGTTAGTTTCGTTACAACTTATTTTTCTGAAACCATCTGTTGCTTGCTGCTTGTGGAAAGGTATGGCAAGAACGTCCACAAAGTAATCTTCGTAAAAAGAGATAGGGTTTCAATGCAGAAAGACGTCAGTGAAACGAGCAGCGTGGCAGTAAAGAATAATGACGTTGTCAGACTAGGTAACTGCTAAGCCTAAGAGTCATAGTATTCTCGATGTATATATACAGTACTGTATTCGTGTATGTTTCATTGCGTATTCTGGACTCTTACTGTGTTACGTCAGTGTGTCCACCATGTTGGATGTGGATTTACAGTATATCAATTTAGTTACTAATAATGCCAATCACTAAAGATGCACTAGTTGGATATCTTTCACTAGTAACAAGTGTTTCTCCATTGCTTTCTTTGCCTTTTATCTTTTCTCCATTGCTTTCTTGGCCTTTTATCTTTGCTTATTGTGTGAAAAGCTAGTTAAGCAACTCACAGCAATCATTGTAGTCAGAGTAGACTGAGCTTTTGGCACTTAAAGGGCATTAATCAGGGAGACGAATGGTCACTCTGTCAGAGCTCCAATGTTACCATGTGGAAATGACAGAATCTTCTTGTAGGACATCTCTGCAGCAATTCTCCAATCATGCCTGTATGGTGGATGGAAGCCACTCCTTAGTAAAAGGCACAGGGCAACTTCCTCAGAGTTTGCCCTAAGACATCTGAAAGCTGCCCAGAACATGAGAGGCAAAATGTTGTGGTATATTCGGACAAAGATGGAACTATTTATGAATGCCAGAGGTCATGTTTGGAGGAAAACAGGCACTGCCCAGCATCTGGCCAAAGATGTCCTGCTACCACATTCACAATTTGATCTCTTTGTAAATGTTCTTGTTGATCGTCTCGCTCAAATTGAAAAGGACAAATTGTGGTTTGTGAGGTTCTGATTGTCAATTGCATTTATATAACTTACCACTCACTGTCTATGATTTCCATTGCAGATTCACATAAGGCCCAGTTAAAAATAACTCACACCAGACTCATGGCTCATGCGCTCAGAACTCATTCAGCAGATGTGAGCAAAAATGCTCATCCAGCGACCCGCCGCCTTGGATCGCAACCACTGGTTCATTTGGGTATGTTGTGTTTGTAATGACACAGTTCTCAGCATGTATGTTGTATTTATGAAGAAATTGTGTCCATTCTGCTAAAGGCACGTCTTCAGGATCTGAACGCTTTCAGTTTGATGACAGAGGGATGCTTCTTCCTCACAGCATCCTGGGTAGCTTGGATGGTTTTAGAAAGTACCTGGAGATGAGAGGAGAGACAGAGGTGAAATCTTAAGTGTTTTTCAAACTTGAAATTGGAAATTAATCAATCTAACAGCACTTCCTCACACTAAACATTCAAAAATATATTTAAAAAAATCTTTGTATCCTAAACTTCTTCTAGTTAGTCGGACAAATACCTAATTCCAGAAGAGAACCTCCATCCCATGTCCGAGGGACGCATCCTCATGACCAGCGAGATGTTCCTTTCGGCCAAAGAAACTTGCAAGTAAATGCCTTGCAGAATTGGGATGAATACATCAAGCAGCGCAAACGACAGCAGAACAACTTATCTGGTGAGCTGATGGCACAGATGCAGTTTGCTGTCAAATCCTGTTAGTATTTTAAAAACTTAATAATATACAGTCACCGAAAAGTTATTCTACTTGCTTAACTCGTCAATATTAAAGATGCATTATAACAACAACCTGTTATTCAAGAATACACAAATGAACACCTAAAAACTAAATGGAAAATCTATTGTCATCATAGCATTCGACAAACACTTAATACATTGACGTGTGTCTTTTTCTGCATTTTACGAATTTCACCTGTGTCCAGGACGCCTCAAAAGGCCAGTGGAAAATTTACTGATGAACCGAGATTACCCTTTCAAAGAGCTACAGGAGCAGCGAGAACTTCTACGTCGAGTCTTGCCGCTCATCCAGTCAGGATATGTATGATTCTAATTCAGTGCTTGTCATCTTGGATGTCACTTACCTCTCTATTATTATAACATCCAGACTTACTTTCATTGTCCTAATAGGATCTTCTGCCTCATGTGCTTTTGCTTCAATGCGATATAGGGGCACCGTGTAGGAAGTGAATTTTGGAGTTTCCCCCAACGGTATGGAAATGAATTAAGCGGTATCAGAGCCACTCTGACACAGACAGAACAAGGCAAACGGAAACCTGTCACAATTATTGGACAACCACAAAGCATACTCCAGGAATCTGGTAAACTCTCTCTCTCTCTCTCTCTCTCTCTCTCTCTCTCTCTCTCTCTCTCTCTCTCTCTCTCTCTCTCTCTCTCTCTCTCTCTCTGTCTCTGTCTCTGTCTCTGTCTCTCTCTCTCGCACACACATCTTGAACTGTGATCAAATTGTGTTCTGTAGTTGGGAAAAAAAAATGAACATCAACAGTGGTGCTTCACTGCTTACCTCGTACTATGACCATCGAGCAACATGAATTATTTTAATGCAGACTCATTCAATTTAATTGCGCTTTTTCATTTTTTTTGCCATTCTCGAGTCTGGCGACCCCTGATGGAACAAACCGACCATTGCAATATTAAAAGCATCCGTCCATCCATCCGTTATCCAAACCACTCATTTATGTGAATGAGCTTCTACATACTGGCGGATTAACCATTACAGTAACATAATAATGATTCTGGTAGTTACAGGTAATTTTGGGCCACTGCAGTTCAAACCTACGTTTGGAGATATAGTTATACATTTGTTAAGCTCTGTAGCGTAAGCCTTGGATCCTCTCCCTTACAATGCTATGCATACTGGAGAGGCTGAGCATGAATACACCCAGATAAAGTCCTATTTTTTATATCCTTCTTGGCATTGCGTAGGAATCGCTTGTGCTGAGATGCTATGTCCAGCTTCTCAGATTTTGGACCCAAATAAGGACATGCAGCAACGTGCACTTCAAGAAGTCCTGCAGGGCTTGGAAATCAACAAGCAGGTAACACCAATTAATTCACGCCATTTATGTCTGAATGTGTTTACTGTTTGTCTTGTCTGGTTCTTCCTAACATACTGTACCAGTCCAATAGGTTCCTGTGATGATTTACTTTATACTTAATACCAACTTGAAATGTTTACGTTCAAAGCGATGCTACCAAAGTCACCAAAACATTTCAGTGTTTGCATATGGCATGAGAAACTTAAGCACAGAATACATTTGCATTCAAATCCGATCAGAGATTGTTTTAAATCCATGTCATTCAAATTTTACTGCTATAATAAATCAGCTATTTTTAAAAATATATATTTATTTATTTTTTCCAGGGAGCTTCATTTCAGATATGCTCACAGATTTTGTTTGTGCAAAATTCATTTCGGCAAAAACATTGCACTACTGTACTCATCCAAGAGTTTTTGTGCAAAATTCATTTCAGCAAAAACATTGTACGACTCATCCAAGACTTCCCACTCTCTGTGTACACTTTGTCCCTGCTTGCTATTTATACTCAATCTTTTGATCACAGTGTCCTGTTTTATTTTGAGGTCAAGGAACAAACTTCGATGTAACAGTAGGTCATGTACATACTGTACATAATCCTACAAAATACATTTGTATTCTTTTTTTGCAGACAGCCTTAAACTGTTCAAAACCTACATACTAAACATGTGATGCACGATGTCCATTACAACTTTGAAGTGGACATAGTGAAGACATTGCTGAGACATCTTTTACACTGGGGACAAAATTATTGAGCCGTACTTCACAAAGTACCATCCATCCATCCGTTATCCAATCTGCTTATCCTCACGAGAGTCGTGGGCATGCTGGAGCCATTTACTTTGTAATAAGTTTGGGATAGTAAGCAGTGAGCACCCACACTGAAGCTTCATTCTTAGGCATAACAAAACTTGTTGGGTAATTCTATGCGAGCAACATTGTGCAAGCAGTTTGAGGAAGACCCTTTCTCCTCAAGCATGACTGTGCACCCGTGGAATGTCCGTCAAGACTTGAGTTAGATTTGGGTGCAATGTGAGAAGTTTGTCCTCAACGCCGTTGCCATTTTTTTTTTCAGGAAAATGTTTGCTTTGCGTCAAGGATAAAAAATAATGAATAAAGACCAATCTCCTCAAGGACAGTTTTTAATCACCTGGGCTAGTAGACTACACAGTAGCACATAGTGGTTGTGACTGTTAAACCATACATATTTCATGATGGTTTATTATTTTTCCTCTGAGGGTCGAGAATGTGTCTGGCAAAATGCATATCCTTGCGTTGATTAAACTGTGTACACTTAATGTACGTGATGTTTCAAAAAATGTTCAATCTTTTTAAATACCAATGCAATATTTGTATACGAAATACTGTCGATTTTATGTTGGAAAAATAACAGTCCTGCAAGTAAACAATTGTCTCAACTAGACCAGAGATCGTGAGTGATCAGGATCTGCGTACAAATTCAGAGATGTTGAGCTCACATACAGTACCTTTCTGGAAAGTGCAATTAAATTGCCTAGATACATCTTATAGAAAGCCTATTTTAGCTACAAAGGGGGAACCAACGACAGGAGATGGTCTTCATATTTCCACTGCCTGTTTTATGTGTTATGTCGCAGTGTCCCATATCTATAGTATGTCTTAATTAGCTTGGTTGAGAAAGTAGGGAATGTCCAAAATGTCGAAAATATTATATGTTGATTGGCCACATTAGGCAGTTCACAGCTGAGATTCATGTGGTATCAAAACATTAATGTTCTGCATTGTAATTATTATATCAGCACGAGCAAGCAGTTCCCAATTACCGGTACTCAAAAGTGCCAGGTGCTTATTATGGACTAATTTATTCATATTCCACACTTTTCAATTATTTGTGCTGTTGACATAAGCGGAAAATTAGAGCAAGGTGTTCTATTGCGCTGTGTGCTACTTATGTTTGTGAAAAAATGAGACATTATCAGAACATGGAGAGACCACAACTTGATGTGTGGTGAAAGATGAAAATTTACCGAATCTCTAATGTGACCCGAGGCTCACAATGGAGGCAATTCTAAATCAGCTGAGATGAGAACAAAAGATTGCCCATGCATTGAACAATAAAGTCACTCTCTGTTCAGAGGCATACAGATAGACGATGATTAAAATAAACGATTACTCTACA
Source organism: Hippocampus guttulatus (assembly GCF_054856545.1). Taxonomy (NCBI): domain Eukaryota; kingdom Metazoa; phylum Chordata; class Actinopteri; order Syngnathiformes; family Syngnathidae; genus Hippocampus; species Hippocampus guttulatus. Next base: position 14,190,095 of record NC_141269.1, read on the forward strand.
GTGCATAGAACTACAATGCATAATGAGGAAGTTACATGTGAGTTCAAAGGGTTTCAGAAAACTGAGTGTCTCGTGTGCCTTACTTGGAGGGAAATGAATATAGGATGCACATATTTTATACAAGGAGCGTGTGTGACTGACAAATGTAGTGTAATAACTTCCAGTAACCAGAATGTGCCACTTTAATTTTAGGATCTCGGCAAACTAGAGGTGATTGGCTCGAGCAAACCTGTTGTGAAAGAGTGCCGCAGTCTTTTGTTGGAAGAGGACGAGAGTATGAACAAGCAATGTTCGTCGGAGATGGAAGATGAGAATGTGTGAGTAATATGTGTGTTTATGCCGTTGTAACTGTAAAACAATCTTGATGAATAAGATCATACTTGAATGGAAGAAGTTGAATTTGTCCATTGGTACTGACATACATTTAATTGTTGATATGCTTGCTTTAAAGAAAGAACATTTCGATTGGTCTATGAAATAATTCTATGGCTTCTTTCTTTTTTTTTTTGGGTGACCTAAAGAAAGCCAAAGCCGCAGGGCACACATCTCTGAAGAGTGATGTTTAAATTGACAATGGTAGTCGCACAACATAAGCGTTGTCCTGATTATAGATTCTGTAACAGAGATATTTTTTCCCTTATTACAAAACAACAAATCAATGTATTGATGCTAATTTTGAAAGTGTTAAGATTTGGTTCATTTGGCAATGTGACATGTAATTTTACAACATGTTGAATATGGGAATCATAGATAAATGTCCCACTATGATTAGTCCTGTAATTTGTATCTCTCTTTCTCGGCCAATACTAAAAATGAGATAAAATAATAATGTCCACTATCTTCAGAAACTAAATAAAACATAATCGTATGTATTTTCTGTTTCATTTTCTTCCCCAGTGACCCACTGGCACATAACGACAGTCAGTCAAATACTCTCCTCATTCCTGCCATGAGGTTCGCTGGTCAACTTGCTAGCTGGACTGGGAACTCTTCTCGTCAGCAGGTACGCAATGGCTTCGTTTCAGGAATGTGAAATACTGTTCAAATGCCTCCCGCTGTTTTCAAATACTGTATGTGTTGACCAGGGAAAGGTAGGAATCAGCACGACAATAATTTTTGAGGCTCATGTTGGAGAACGAGTCTCGTCTCAACTGGAGATATCAAATGAGGGCAGCACAGCCCTCCTATTCAGCTGGCAGCAGCTTCCCCTGCCGCAGAAATTCGCAAACCTTCAGTCGCGATCCAGCTGCCCACACTTCTACTTCAACAGCTCCTCAGGTACACACGCCAACAAAAACTACTGCCACCAACATCACACAACGTTGATAGCTAGAAACTTTATTTGTCTGACAGTACAGGGTATCTTTGATAGGGCTGTATAATAAGACTCAAAATACTTGACGTCATTTTCCTCCTCCATTCAGGGGTCATCCATCCAGGAGATACCCAGCAAGTGGAGTTTATATTTAAGTCGGCAAGGCCAGGCATTATAACTGAGCAATGGCAGTTCAACACCCACCCTTTGTTGCTCCAAGGAGCCTCGGTTCAGGTCACGTTGAAGGGGCTTTCGCAGTTACTGGACAGGACAGCAAGACAGAGGCAATTCATAGAGGTATGATACACTTTCAGGAAAACGCATGACATCATTATACGTACCTTGCCTAAGCAGTGACGCCTTGAGAAGGTTAATTGTTCCAAAACTGCACATGTAACTCAAATAATTTGTATCTCACATTATCTTTCCTCATTGAAATGAATGTAAATGCCCTTAATTAAAGCATACAGTAATGAAATTATTAAATAGAATCTACAGAATTAAATACAGTAGTCTGTGCTTCATTTCAATGGACATTGTTTGGCTCCTTCTTGTGTGTGCGCCTTGGCCAACTGCGGGCAGTGTTATAGTCGTGGGTATACATAGGGATGTTAACAACTCTTCAGTAACCCCCAGTATTATTTCTCATTCTTTACAGAGACTAAAGAATATTTGCCTGTGATTATTATTATCTATCTACATGTGTTACTCCGTTTGTGTTCAACTAGCAATTGCTTACACTGTGATACAGTAGCACCAATACATACATGCTATTCGTGAGCCCATAGATCGTGTGTTGCATAGTTTAACAGAAGCTAAACTGAATTTCCTGTGGCAAAGCTTCGGTATGTGATTGTTTTAAATATGCCAGTAATTATTTTGGGCGGTGGACCGGTGAGCATGTCGGCCTCACAGTGCAGAGGTGCCCGTACATGCTTGGGTTTTCTCCGGGTACTCCGGTTTCCTCCCACATTCCAAAAACATGCATGGCAGGCTGATTGAACATTCTAAATTGTCCCAAGGTGTGATCATCAGCACGGATGGTTGTTCGTCTGTGTGCGATACGTTTGGCTGGTAACTGGTTCAGGGTGTACCCCGCTTTGTGCCTGAAGCCAGCTGGGATAGGCTCAAGCATGCCCGTGACCCTTGTGAGGATCAACGGATTAGAAAATGGATGGACGCTTGGGTGAAGTCATTATTTTTGTTTTATGTTTAATTAACTGTTTGACAATACACTTCATCTGGGACTGACAAGACAGCTTGATGATTTGTTCACTGTCATCCAAACTGCAACTAGTTGTGAAGTGAGTAGTGTTTAAGTTACTGCCACCATATAGCACTCGTACCTCAAATTTTTGTTCTCAAGTCAAAATGACGCCTCTCATCTCCCCAAACGTATGAGCTGGCACTTTTCCAGCTTGGAAGCATGCCTGTTTTGATTTAGACCAGGTAAAAAAGCCTTGATGGCCAGTTACATTAATGTAGAGAGAAATTGACGCCGTTTCTGTCTCTCTGAGACGACGCTACTGCTTTGTTTTTTTACGCTTTGACCAACCACTAGTGTCTTAGAGGGGGGAAATCTATCACACACATATATATATATATATATATATATATATATATATATATACACACACACACACACACACACACAGTTTTTGTTGGTGTGTCCTCAGACAAAGCTGGAAGAGAGAGCCAGACTGGAAGTCTGCCGGATGATTGTCTACGAGGCCATGCGAGGAATTCAGACTCCAGAAAGATCCAACTCTCCTGCAGAGCCATACATGGTATTAAAAAACAACACTTCGCTATAGTCAGTCCATATTTCACCTCATTTTCTAATTTATTAGTGCATATCTGATCGGGGCGGCCCGGTAGTCCAGTGGTTAGCACGTCGGCTTCACAGTGCAGAGGTACCGGGTTCGATTCCAGCTCCGGCCTCCCTGTGTGGAGTTTGCATGTTCTCCCCGGGCCTGTGTGGGTTTTCTCCGGGTGCTCCGGTTTCCTCCCACATTCCAAAAACATGCATGTCAGGCTGATTGGACGCTCTAAATTGTCCCTAGGTGTGAGTGTGGGCGTGGATGGTTGTTCGTCTCTGTGTGCCCTGCGATTGGCTGGCAACTGATTCAGGGTGTCCCCCGCCTACTGCCCGGAGATGGCTGGGATAGGCTCCAGCACCCCCCGCGACCCTAGTGAGGATCAAGCGGTTCGGAAAATGGATGGATGGATATCTGATCGACTTCAACTACTCACTACTCCCCCCTCCTACACTATAAAAAGAGTTGTGTTGCCACATTACCTAAGTGGGTCGATTGAGAGGTTGATTAAATCATTCCAAGGAATATAGGACAATAGCCAGGAGTCTTAAAACCATAACGACCCATTTACTAACAGACAGGGAATGATAAAGTGTCATTTGGAATTTATTGCATTATATTAAAGTTACATGATATTTATATTATCAACCCCCCAAAAAAAAAAACCAATTCAAAACAGAGGGTGGGTTTTATACATCGAGTTCAGGAAAAAAATAAAAATTCATGTACATAGTATACTTGTTGACCTGGCTTCAGGCAGACTGTTTTGGTAATAAGACGTTTGATGCAAATAAAAAAATATCCACTTTGGCCATTTTCAGTGGCCAAAAATGTTCGGTGAATTAGAAATTTTTAATCGACTGTTTAGGCCAGCCTCAGACGATAGTGACTCGACATGGGCAGCGTGCTGGCCCTGGGCCACCATTAATGTCAAACCCTGCTTACAAAATGGAAAGAAATGTGAAATATGTGTACACTCAGTGTTTGATTCTTCTTTGTGTTTAGTTGCAATATCTTGATCAGTCAGAGGAGGACCTAAACAAGCTTTTGCAAGAAATGAATCCAGAACACATCTGGGACCTCTCAGACATATCCAAACAGGTAGAAACATTATGTCATGATGATTGTACCTCCTAAACCACAACTTTTCAGGATATTAAAAAAAAAATCCACCATGTTCAATGATTAACATAGCATCATCAAAGAGACCAAGCCATTTTCAACACTTGAGGTTTGTCAGTAATTTGTAAAAATGACACAATCATGTACACTGGCCAAGAGTATAGACTTGTCAATAAAATATTAAGTTAATTGTGTGTGTGTGGGGGGGGGGGTGCGTGTGTGCGTGCGTGTGTGTGTGTGTGTGTGTGTGTGTGTGTGTGTGTGTGTGTGTGTGTGTGTGTGTGTGTGTGTGTGTGTGTGCGTGCGTGCGTGTGTGAGGGACACCATCTATGAAAGTACATTAAGTCACTTAAGATCTCTACACTTTGAAACAGTTCTGTATTCAGTCATCCTGAATATAATTTTTTTTTGGGGGGGGGGGCAGGATATTGCTCCGGATGATGAAATGGACAGTCACCGTGCTTCAATGGATAAGTTCAATGATGATGAGCAAGATCCAAACAAACAAGATTCAACCCTCACCCAAAACGACACGCAAGACACTACAGTCGAATGACTGAATGAGCGTAGGTAGGAGCACGAAAGGGGAATGTAATGAGAGACTGTAACAGAAGTGTATTAATAAAACGGCGGGTGCACCGCTGACGCTGCACAAAATAAACGCCCCCTTCGCACTCCCCTTACTCCTCCACGCGTGTGTGTTGTTGGTGTGTGTGGGTGAGTGAGATGGCAAGAAGCAGGGGGTAAGCTTCAGCACGTCCTATATGCGAATTTTACCACTGCCTGGCCGCCCGGCTTCCTCGTACCAAAACCTGGGCGAGAGTGCGATCGTTCTGTTTGGATGCTGAAACTGAGTCTGCGTGATATCGTCGCTGCGTGGTTCACTGTGGTCACGCGGCAGCGAGGACATCATCTTGGACCTGCAAGGGGGAGAGGCAGTGCGGCGAGGGGATGAGCGATGGGAAAGGTAAACGAAATGAGATTCTATTTGATCTGTGTTCATTTATATTGCAATTCTGTATCTTGGAATCCAGCCACGTATACGTTGCATGAGGGGGTGAGTGGGATGTGACCGTACGTGTGGGGGTGGTGGGTGGGCGGGCGTCAGGAACATGCTCACGCATGATGAAGAGCACTATGGACGCCCTCCCGCGGTACCTGAAACACGCAGTACAAGAGGCTCTGCCTTCTACAAGCGCTTCCACTGCCGTGCATAGTAGTGACGTGTTGGCATGTGACCAGACCACACCACATCAGTTCCTGGACTCACTGCATCACACGAACGGCCGTGGCAAGGAGGTTTGTACACGTAAAGCTCATAGGATGAGTTACCAATGAGGTTTTGGGGTTTGTTTGTTTTTGACTTACTTTGGTTTTTGCTGCTATGTTTCATGTAGTAAGATCAGCCTTTCACAAACTTGGGGCATTTTCAGGGTGTCAGTTAAATGCGTAAACTATTGTTTCGACCATAAAGGAGGGAAAACCTGTTGTGAAAGGACAATTGTTTGTTTTGTTGTTTTATTTAATATGTCTGCTCAGTCACCTGCCTGGCCCCCTCTTCGCTTACTGCACTATCTGCGACTCACCTATCAGCTGTCAATGTTACATCCTCGACCCTGTGGATAGGCAGGTCAATCATGTGAGTGTGATTGGTTTGTGCCCCTTAGTAATTGGCTGGCGACCTATCAAATGAAGTGATGTAAAACCGCACTGCATCATACTGATCGCTATAACAATTTGCTTACCTTATGAGAAAGCAAATAATAAACATCATGATCATCACACTCTATGATGCAACGCAGTTTCAGTACAACACTGAAAATGGAAGCATTATTACAAGTGTACGGATATTTGTGTCACTGATGGTGTAGCGATTTACTTGCCTGACTTTTACACAGGCAGCGTAAGTTCAATTCCCACTGAGTGAATGTGACGAAACAGTTGTCTGTCTAATGTGACCTGGGACTGCCTGCTGACAATTCTAGAATGTAGTGTATCTTTCACCTAAAGTCAACTGGTGTAGGCTTCAGCTCCCAGCAAGAACAGGATAAGTCTGGATGGATGGATGAAGTCTGCTGTCCTCTGTTGTAGTTCTTGGGGTTGTTAAAGAAATCAAAGCAGTTTTTATGTGGCGCTGTGTTCCCAACAACATTTCAAATTCAGTTCTTTGGGAAAACCCAGTGGTAAACAAGTTCCAAAGTAGATCACAATGTGGCCTGTGGAAAAAAAAGCCCCAGGTTTTTCCCATTAAAGGTGTCCTTGAGCAAGGCATCTAATCTAACCCAGTTGGTATTCCGACTGCTGCAAAACCAAACACTGCTCCACCTTATCGCTAACTGTGTGAGCACTGTTGACGACTGCCGTTGGTTACTTGGGCCAATCTTCTGAAATGCATGTCAAATATATGCAGTGTAAGCAAGACAGATCGACTTTGATTTAGTTGTTGTGCATATGGTGTACAATGTGTTGAGTACAATTCCTATTAAGAACTGTTAGTGATGCCAAAGAGGATTTTTCAGAAAGTTGATCCTCCTTACAGGCACTTTGGTAGTCAAGCCCTTCAGTGGTTTCGGTTCATGATTAAACAGCGAGACCACTCAGACTGCCCTCCAAAAGGGGATCAACTTAGGTTTAGGAGGTTAAATCGACTCACATCTTCTTCACAGGAGCCCCCCACGATCAGGTCCCTTATGCCCACCTCGAACCATTTTAGTCGAAAATTATGTTGTGCACTGACCTCAATAAGCTACGCTATGAAGAGGCTTCATCAGACACCTGATTGCCAGTGCTTCTGACCTACTTCCTCCAGAGTGTGCACTAAATGTGAGCCACTCGTTCTTACTACCACCAATAATTGTTTGAATCGCTTTTTGGGCATAAATTGTCCAATGCCATACATGTTAGCTGACTTTAAAGATGTTCCTAGCATTTTAAACCTACAGTATATAGGACTGAATATAAAGCAAAGAAAAAAAATCGGTCCCAACAGAGCAACGCAGTTAAATAAGATACATTTCAACTTTGTTCCCATGCATTTTACAAAAATCACAGGTAATTTTGCAAGCCCATCTCATGCGAGCTACTGCAGGCACTTTTTTTGGTCATTTTATGGCTCTTTGTTTACGGCCGAATTTACGCATTTGTGCTTAGAGTGATAAGCCTCGTTTGCAACCATTTCATTTTTACTTAAGCTTTATTTCCACTATAATTAGCCACACGAAATCAAATCAGTGAGTTGTGCTACATCGCAAACTGTTGGAAATTAAAGTTCCAGTATGCGCAGAAGGTGGGAAACAGATTCAGACATGCACCATACAGTATATGTCCCATCTTGGCTTTTATTTGGTTGACATTTGTCTGTCATTTCTTCTTAACAGCTGTATCTAGCATTTCCTGACAGTAGAGGAACATTCATTGCCCTATTTACTCCTTCAGCCTGTGTTCTCCTTTTCAGCTTCACCTGTTGAAGGCCTGCTCTTCACTTACTATCACTCTGACTCCTCCATCACCTGTCAATATGACAACCTCAGCCCTGCGTAGGCAGGTGAAGAACATAGTGCACAACTACTCTGAAGCGGAGATTAAGGTACTGTGTGGTCTTTGTATATCAGTGATGGATGATGAGGATCAAGAAAAAAAAGAAAAAAAGTGCAAGTCATTGTTCTTCCCCTGCCGGTGGTAGGTTCGCGAAGCAACCTCAAATGATCCATGGGGCCCATCATCGTCTCTCATGTCAGAAATCGCTGATCTGACCTTCAATGTGGTGGCTTTTGCCGAAGTCATGGGCATGGTGTGGAAGCGCATCAATGACAGCGGCAAGAACTGGAGGCATGTCTACAAGGTGAAAGACGGCTAAGTCGCATGTGTATGTAGAACTGCTGTACGGTTTACTAAGAGGTGCTGCTCATATTTTGGTTACCTACATAGAGCTACATGAGGACAGCAAAACACTGTACAACTCTCAAAGTTATCAGTATCTATGTAAAAGCATAACTTTTGATTTAGTTCTCATATAGGATCCAGTTTATAAAAGGAGTAAGTGAGATTTCCCCCACTAATTTTGTGTTTAGCTTCTGCAGCAAATGTGTAATGATATTGACCGGTGTGTATTTTAACTTCAGTCCCTGACTCTGTTGGACTATCTGCTGAAGACGGGATCGGAGAGAGTGGCTCAACAGTGTCGAGAGAACGCCTTCACGATTCAGGTTCATCAAAGCAGCTACAGAAACAGTTCATGAATCTTAGGCTACAAACGATATTCTATAAACACTCACTTTTTCACTCACTGTTGAATCTCCTGACCAAAGTCAGTCACATAAAGTGCAGTGTTGACGATATACAGTACATCCATCCATCTATTTTCTGATCCGCTCATCCTCACAAGGGCCGTGGGCCTGCTAGAGCCAATCTCAGCTGTCTTTGGGCAGTATGCAGGGTACACTCTGAACTGGTTGCCAGCCAATCACTGGGCACACAGAGACAAACAACCATCTGTGCTCACATTCACACCTAGGGACAATTTAGAATGTTCCATTAACCTGCCGTGCATGTTTTTGGAATGTGGGAGGAAACCGGAGTACCCGGAGAAAACCCACGCAGGCACGGGGAGATTGACAATATACAACATGTGCAAAAAGGTAATGGCAACGCAATACATTGGACAAGTGAAGCAAATGTGTTACATGTTTTCTTTATGTTTTGAGGCAAAAGTATACCTTTTGCAGCGATATGTGGTGAGGTTCATGAGTGATGACTGTTGAGGATTTAGAAATATGAACCCCAAATACAAAGTAGAAAATTAGCCTGGAGCTATTTGAATTTTGACCTGAATTCAAACATTTGTTTTCAAAGCATTCAACTATGCTTCAATGAATTCAACACTGTTCAACAATGTCATAGCAAGAAAATATGTATATATATATATATATATATATATATATATGTATTTCTCACAAGGTTAAGTTCGTTGTTGTTCTTGCTGATCCCTCTTTTTTTAAATTGAAAAATCATGTTGTATTCCCTTTAATTTTATATGTTCTGAAAGCCCTGATTATAAAATTACCCGCATGTCTGGTGTAATAACTCCATGTGTGATATTTCTAACAAATCAATCAGTGTCAAAATCGATTTAAGAATTAAGACCAAAAAAAAAATGTATCTGGATCCAGATACATTTTTTTCAAGTAGATATACAGTACTGTCCATTGGGTTTGACACCTCTGATATTTATAAACATAAAACCAAGGTGGCCTAAAAAGGAAAAAAAAGCTAAATTACAAAACAAATGTGTCTTTACTGTGATGAATTGATTTATGTGAAAATGACCTAAAATCTATCAATAACGCAAATAAAAATCCACATTTTGTAGTTTGAAACATTGTCCAGCATTTTACCCAAATAATCCACAGGAATGTTTTTCTCTTGGTTCAGACGCTTCGTGATTTTCAACATGTTGACCGTGACGGCAGAGACCAAGGGGCCAATGTCCGAGAAAAAGCACGCCAATTGGTGTGCCTTCTACGGGATGAAGACCGTCTTCGACAAGAGAGAACTCAAGCTCTGAAGACCAAAGAGCGAATGGCAGGGGGAGCCGGTGTGGGTGGAGGGGCCATGTACGGAGGAATACCCCCATCCTATCACCCAGGCAGGCGAACCAGCCAGCCCAGTATGGCTGTACTCTATGGGGAAGAGTTAACCCGCTCCAGAGGTTCTCCATCCTCCTTTAACTGTGAGTGTTCTGTTGAGTTTTAAGATTGCATCGGGGTCTTGACTGCATTAAGTTAGCATTAGACTGCCTTTGCTGTCCTGAAGCTTCCACTATTGCACTTAATGCATCAACCTCTCTGAAATACATGTAGGTATGCACACATCCAAACATATCGCCATTCCATCCTCATTGCCCCTCAGCAGCCTCCTCTTCATCTCCTCGGGGTGCCTCGGAACTGGAACAGGCTCGACCTCAAACCAGCGGGGAAGAGGAACTCCAGCTCCAGCTGGCTTTAGCCATGAGCAGAGAGGAGAATCAGAAGGTAAAAGAGCAGTGCCAGTATTTTACTTTGTTGGATTAAGTTGGAAAGAAACCATAACAGGTGGCACGGTGGTTGACAGGTTAGCACGTCCACCTCACAGTGCAGAGGTGCAGGGTTCGATTCCAGCTCCGGGCTTCCTGTGTGAAGTTTGCATGTTCTCCTCGTGCCTGCGTCGATTTTCTCTGGGTACTGCGGCTTCCTCCCACGTTCCAAAAACATGCATGGCAGGTTTATGGAACACTCAAAATTGTCCCTAGGTGTGCGTGTGAGCGTGAATTGTTGTTCATCAATGTCTGCTCTGCAATTGGCTGGCAACCACTTGAGGTTGTACCCCGCCTACTGCACAAAGACAGCTGGGATAGGCTCCGGGATGCCCGCAACCCTTGTGAGGATAAGCGGATTAGAAAATGGATGGATGGATGGATGGATGAATAGAAGCCATAACATATTTTGTTTGTTGTTTGACATAGATTTCACTCAGCCTCGCTCGAGGTCTATGCTCCACTTGGCAGTTGTGATTTGCAGTGTCATTTGTGGTGAACAGCTGCAATGCATCATAGTGGAAGGTGTTTCAGAATGTATCTAATTGAATTCATGAAATTATGATGCACCGGTGCAAGGTCAAAAAAACTGAGTAATATGAGGTGGACTCTTTGATACGGCCCCTGCATTATGCTCTTTAGTATGTTCAGCTGTACCATAAAGAATGGGCCGCAGGGACTTTATTTTTGCCACCCAACCAATTTTTGAATGTAAAAAGGTTATTGGACTGTGATGTATCATTCTATTGCTTTTACCAACAGAATCTCGGTAAAAAAAAATGTTTTCCCCTAAACAAAACCCAACAAATCCATTTCATACCAACAATCATGAATTTCTATCAGCATATATATGAAAAATTAATTGCCTTCAGTTTACCCAGTTAAGTTCAAGCATCTTTCTCAAAGATCAAGTGCTCACTGATGACGTCAATGATGGCACCCCGGCAGGAGCAGCACTGTCACCAAGGAGACGAGTCTGTCCTGCAGAAGGTCCTGGATGAGAGCAGGAGAGCGAGCCAGTCGGAAACGCAGGTGGTGAGTCTGAAAACATTTGTGAATGCTTTCCATGTGGGTGTATGCTCTATGAGTGTGCGTAGGCATAGTTGTTTGCTTGTGCGGTGCCCACTGTGGACTTGTGGGGTAGAGTGTCAGTGATATGAGGCAAAAAGACATAGATCAGCATAATGAGAGCAAAAGGTGAGAGAGGAGAAAGAGTTGCTGCTGAATGATAACGCCTTTGTCTTGTCTAACCTTGAGCTCAACGTGACATTTCCCGCAACACGATCTCCTTATCTGGTGGCACAGAAGCCTCTCTTCTCATTGCCGGTTGACAAGCGAATCAGAGTTGACTGTTGATGTGCATATTGGTTTACGTGCATCCTTCCAACATTCAAATGCAAGTGCATACTGTAAATACATTACTGTAGATAATGTCTTAATAGTATGAGTGGAAAATGATCATTGACCTGAAATTGCCATAATACAGTATACCATTTGTATGTTAAGTCCACTTTGCGCTGTAGTAATTGATTCTTTTGTTTGAAAGTGGCAGTAATAATACGGGGAATGAAAAACAGGTACAGTATATTTGAATCAATGTGTTAGGGAACACTCACATAGAGATTTGAAGCTTGGATACTGTTGCCATGTGCCTTAAAACATCCTGTTGGGGAAAATGCTACGCAGTGGATGTTGTTTGTTTTAACACAGCACTTTCTACGTCTGTTAATGAGGTGGGTGAGGAATGCGTCAGCTGCAAACGTCATCACACTGCAGAGGCGCTTCTCGAGGGAAAGCCTAATTTTCTCTTTTGACAATCAATTTTTGGGGGCTTCCAACAACAAAATCACCTTACTGTGCTCAGCTGCCTCCCTACCGCAGATGCATGCCTTTCCATTTGGCTGTTAGCCAGTTGCTACTGAGGATTCAAACTCAGTTCCTCAGAATTGAAATGACTGGCCTCATAAGTCTTGGTCAAAATTATGTCTACAAAAAAAATTATTGATTTGCATTTGTGATTAACTCAGACAACAGAATCACATATCTATAATTTAACAGTAGCCTGAAACAATCTTGTTGAACAAATGGTGGGTATAAAAAGTCTACCCAATCCTGTTTGAATGTAATTTTTATGTGAAATAAGAAATAAGAAAATGTTTTCTCCAAGCGGGGAAGTGCAAAAGAACAAAGAAGATAATGTGGTTGCACAAGTGTCCATACCATCTTATAACTGTGTAGGAGACTGGACTGTCTCAAAATTATTTGTTATTTATTCCTTTGTTGTGTGTCCACACCCCCCCCCCCCCCCCCATAGGATTCATTTTGTGATTCTCTTGCTTTATTTTCTGTTCTGGTGCATTATTTTTGCTTTTCTGAGTGTGTTTGAAGTAGTCGTTAATTTACGTTTTTTCGGAGGCGGTCTTCAAATGGCTCTCAAGTCGAACGGCAGTTGAGAAGATGCGTAGTCCAACATCGACGTGTCTGTATTTGCTTCAGTGTGAAATGAATTAATAAAGTGTACGTTTTCAAAATAAAACAACACGACAGCTCTCTTTGTTTCGGAGCTGCAACAACCGAATACGTTTAGAATTAGCCAATCACATTCCAACCACTTAAAATGTCTCATACTAACCACAAATAAAGTTCAAATGTTCAAGTAGGCTTTTTCTGACCTTTATTTTCCTTTCTTGAAGAACATAAAGGTTTTGAACTGTTCATAATTTCTTCCACTTTGCCCAAGGCCCCATTTCCAGCTAAAGAAAAACAGCCCCCAAGCATCACAATGTTATGACAGTATGTTGTTCTTTTGGTGATGAGCACGGTTGTACTTTTGCAGACACTTTTGGGAATTATAGTCAAAAGCCAGGAAAAGCCTATGAGAAAATCTGTTTCTCTATAAATCATCCAATGTTTTGCACAAACCGATATGAAATATGTGGTTATTGTTTCAATAGTCGACCACGCTGGACCTAGTGGATTTCCTTGGCGCATCCTCTGAGAGGCCACCTTCACCTGGTGACCCCTGGGACACTGCGCGGCCTTCCTGTCACATTACTTCTGATCCTTGGGATTCTGTAGGTGAGTGTGCGGCCGTTTTCACACATACAAAGAGTTACCGATTTGTTGCTTTACTGTTGTATATGATAGTTGTTCCATGTACAGCACTTTGTATGCAGCGATGGCTGTTTGAAAGTGCTCGATAAATACAGTTTAGTTGAGTTGAGTTGAGATACAAAAGTGAGAGGGTAAAGTGATCATGTTTCCAACATCACTTACTGTATGTGATGTATACAAAACTTAATTTATCCACCTGCACAGCCGTCATAGCCGCCCCAGACCCATCTGCGGATGCTGCTAATCCATGGGCTATGTATGCCGACTCACACCGAGAGCTCTGGGAGGCGGTACCCACCTGCAGCCCTGCAGTTGATCCAACGTGGGATCGGACCTCCGGGCGCGGTATCTTCCAGAATCACTGGTTTATTTACTTAACCACCTTTTAATTTTGTTCAAATATACAAGTATACTGGTTGTATTATTTCATCAATGAAACGTGGTTCATATAGGGATTGATGGGACATATCCTGTCAGTGCTTCTGAAGAGGAGAGGCTTCAGCAAGAAGTTCCTCAACTGTGTTCTCCTCAGCCAGCTAGCCCGACAGGTAAAACAAGAGTCTTGTGCTGTGGGATTTGGGTATTATACAATTGTTCCAGGTGGGGCTTTCACAATCGCATCTTTTTAGAGTCGATTATCCTACTGACTGTTGCAAGTAATTGGTTTATAATAGTTGGCGCTTTCTTTTAGACCTCTGTTGAACTGCAGTCATTTGGGGACACCGCGATAGACATAAGTCTGTCAGCTGCATAGCCATGATAGTCAACATGCAAGATATGCAGATCTTGACCCAAGCAATGGTAGCACATACAGGCTGAACAAGAACTGATCCTTCAGGGACCCCATACATTTTGTCATGGCCCTTCAATTAGGTTCAAAATTTCCATTGGTCACAAAATAACGCCTTTCTTCCACGTAGGACCTGAACCATTTGAGGGCTGTTCCATTTACGGGAGTCATCAATTCATCATTATTAATCTACAAATGTATGATAACTAAACTACATAATTACTCCTTCACTGTGTTTCCTTTTTTATATATTTTTTTAATTGATTTATATTTAGTGGAAGCTCCTTTCGGGGGTTTCGGAGACTGCCCTGAGGTGACCAATTGATTATTTGCTGCAATTTAGCACTCATTTTACAATAGTTTTGCAAAAAGTCAGATGGTATTGAGATAAGACAGTGCTGAAGCATTTTCGCTATGGTTTTTTTTTCTTTCAGTCTATCAAATTCACACACGGGAATTGAGTTGTTCTTATTTTTATGATTTTGCTGATTGTTTATATTAAACTTGATTGAATGTATTTCTTACATTATGATACAAGCAAGCTACATCCTAGATTCCTACATTTCGATTCTAATGCCTTTTTTATCAAAATGCACCTTGATTGTGTTTTAGGTAGGCTCAAGGTCATCTTAGTTTTTACAGGAGCCACGCCATTCAAGGCACTTGAACTTCTCCCAGTGAACTTATTCAAAAGTTCATCATCTGTCTCTGCATTCACAGTTGGTGACAAAGCCATGACTCATTTAGCTACTTTTTAAAAAATAGAAACAGTGATTGCCTGAACTTTTTGAAATACATTGTTTGTAATTCACACCGAAATGATCTGGGATAACTTAGTCCTGTAGGTCAACGGATAAGATGTCAACAGCTGTAGAGATAACTAGGTCAAGAATACAACCTTGGGAGTGTGTCTGACTTTTCACATATTGGAACAGACCAAAGGTTTCCAGCACAGCATAGAGGTCTTTGGTATTATGTTTTCCATGTTATTGTCAACATGAATGTTGGTTTCCTGTTATAACCAAAAAGTCTTGGTCGGTACTGATTGCAGTTCTTCCTCCATAATTTAAAAATATAATCTTGGAGGTCTATAAATTATTATAAAAATAACCTTTGGATCACCTTTTACAAAAAAAAAAAAAAGTGGGCAGAGTTAGTTTGAGTCTCACTCAGACAATTACTAGCTCATTTCTATGTTGAAAACCATGTTGATTGTTTATGTAATATAATTTATTGAGAACTGAAGTCTTGAGGAATTTGGGGGTTTTGGTAACTGTAACCGATAATCCGTTTTTATATATTAAAAAAAAAAAAAAAAACATGTTCAATGTGTTTAGCGGATGATATACCAAGAGTATAAATTCACTTTTTGGATTGAACTACTGAATTAACTTTCCCATGACATTCTATTTTAGAATAGACACCTGTCCCATTTTTATCTTCTGTTGCTCTTCCACAATGACTATCGTCAGCAGATTCTGAGCTACGTGGGTCTGAGGATATATTCTGTGGAGCAACTTCAAGCACTGATCCCTTCAGGAATGAAGCTCGGGTCAAACCCCAGCTCAACGGACGGGACTCGGACAGTCCAGAGATGTTTGATCTGTCACGACTCGCGCCCCCTGTAAGCACTACGACGCGTGTGTGTCAGACCCCTGAGGCCTTCCTTGGACCTACGGGGGCTTCGTTGGTCAATTTGGATGCACTGATAGCTCCAACTCCGCCAAGCAAGGCGCACAACAACCCATTCCTCTCAGGTAACAGCTTTGATATCACTTATGAGGAAAGCATTCACAATCCAAGTTTTAGGTTTCTAACCAGCAAATGGCCCCACCCACAGGTCTGAGCGTACCATCTTCCACCAACCCCTTCCACTGTGACCAGCGTCGCCTTACCCTCAATCAAATGCGTCCATCTTCGACATCTCCGCTACCCTCGCACATGCTCTCCTACAGTCCGTCACTTCCACTCCCTCTCCATCACAGGGGGGCAGCCCTTCCCTCCTCGCACACCCAGCCTCCCACCAAACTTATGGAACTTCCCTCTAACCTCCCCCAACCCCTGCTCCCCATCTCTCCTCGGCCGAGACCCCAAGCACAGACACACAGCCACAATCCATTCCTCTGAGACTTAATTTGCCCTTCTTATTGACACACTAGTCTAGACGACAACATGAGCCTGAATCAGAGTCAAGATTCTGTTCAATATCTGCGCGTACATGTGAAACGGATCAAACGTGGACATGATGTATTTGTGTCTGTCCTCAGACACATCAGCTGCTATATGTAAGCGAACCTGAAGCCCAGAGAGCACTGCAAATTAAAGACAAATCAGAAGCCTGATGAGGGGAGTATTTATTGCCAGAGCGTTGTGTTAAACATTAATACCAGATGAAGCGAAGTGTGGCGAAGATAACGATGCAAGACGGTAATATTGTTGCAGCAATTATGCTATGCTTGC
Organism: Hippocampus guttulatus; assembly: GCF_054856545.1. Lineage (NCBI taxonomy): Eukaryota > Metazoa > Chordata > Actinopteri > Syngnathiformes > Syngnathidae > Hippocampus > Hippocampus guttulatus. The sequence goes on from NC_141269.1 coordinate 14,206,783, forward strand.
AATAACAAAACTCCATTGAGAAATTGCTCACTAAATTAACAGAATTTTTGCCATGTACATTAGAAATTGCTGCCTTCTAAGAGTGAAGCAAATTTGAAGCGTAATTTTCTGAAAGCATGCTTTTTAAAATAAGAACGAATGAACGAAAACTCGACGGGAAGGTAGAACAGACATTTTAAAGGGGCCTTATTCAAAGGATCTTTGTTTTGTTTTGTATGTGTATAACGAAGGTTTATTCATTTTTTAAATTCATATTTTGTTAATGTTACTTATTTTTAGGTCAACATTTTATGTAAAATTTCAATTTGGACGACAATGCCTGATTAAGAATTAAGTGTTCAAATTATGAACGAAGTTTAATGATTTTCATTTAAAAATGAATCCTATCTTCGGAGAATCATCAAAACGTATGAGTGGTGGGGTATTCATCGTATGACAAACTACTGCTGCACATTGCACTTCTGCAAGTTGCAGCTCGCCGCTCTTAAATTGCGATCCACGAGGTGACCACAAGATGTCAGCGATGCCCGCGTTTACAGTTTTCAAGCCTGTGCTGCTTAAGGTGAAGATGAACTAAAACTTCATCAGTGCCATTTATGGAATTGGTGTCTATGGTGAAGAATGTCGAAGTGATACACTTTGACTGAGAGATGCTTTGCCATTATGGCCACAGAGTAAACATGCAATAAAATATAATATTATTACGATTATAACTTGCAGTCATGTTTTAGTTCAAGCCATTTTTATCTACTCAATTGGGGTGGAAATGACACAACAAAGTGAGACTGGAAGTTGTCTTAAATGTAAAGATACGTATATGTACAGTAGATGGGTTTCAAATTCAGCTCTCTCCTTCCTGTCCAGAGTTTGCACAGTTTCTTAGATTCAACAAAGACAACAAAATAGTCCACAAACATAAATGTGAGTGTGAATGGTTGGTTGTTTGCAAGTGCCCTGTGAATGGCTGGTGACCAGTTCAAGATTTACCGTCTCATGCCCGCATGTCCACTGGGACAGCTGCAGCTCGCTTGCTACCCCTCGCGAGGACAAGCAGCATAGGAAATGGGCATAATAAATGTAACACAAACTATGATTCCAGCACACTTTAGCATAAATTCACTCATCTTACTGTACATTAACCTTGAAAGTAAAAAATGGCAGCTCAGTCCAGTCGCTTAGTTTTAAATGACATTCACAGTAAATTGGGTTGCAATGTTATTTAGCCACACACAGCAATAAGGCCAGGAAAAATCAAAAGCAGCCTGATGACCTCCCCTTTTCACATCACAAGGTTCTTTTTAAGACTTCATCAACGGTTGGTATAGAAAGTTGTTTTTTTTATATTCCGATAGAACATGCAATAGGGTAATTCATTCACCAATGTCAACTTGCTAATATAATAACTCCTGTCTGAATGTGATGTTGCACAACACTCACTACAGTAAAAATCGGACATACTCTGCTGGGGTTACAAGCACACATTCCTTTTTCCTAAAATCTGGTTCTTATCGAAAAAAAAATATCAGATGTAGACCTCAACAGCTGCAGCCTCGACCTTCAGATATTCCTGGTTGAACTGCATGCAAAAGTTCTGAACATATTGTTTTGTTTAATGCAAAGAGTGAAGTGAACAGACAGCCAGGAATGACTGTGAGAATCCTTGCAAGAGCTGATTCCAAATATTGTGAAATCATTACGCACATCAGTGAGCTGTCAAAGTACCACAACCATAATTGAATCAGGACCCAAAACAGAACTCTTGAGACTAAAATCTGGTTGATATTGTGCTGAATACATCAGTGTAGTAGTTCTTATTCCATTTGTGTCTGCTTCTGTCCATCTCCATTAGTTCAAATTAGACACCTGGTTCGCTTCTCTTGTTGAGGGCCAAATTCAAATGCTTTATCTGGAGTCTCCCGATGTTTCGAAGGCCAAGCTATAGTCCAACCGAGCCAAAAGTTCTCATGATTACACTTCTCATGCATTGAAGCATGACAGGATCTTTCCTAAATTTGGCTTCAGTCTTTTGTCCCCTGGAGCTGTTGCTCCTGGCCTGCAATAAAATAACCCATCAAGTTTAGAGACGCATTCGGCTTGAAGATCAGTGTGATCAATGTGGAAACCATTAGTCTGTGCGCAGACTAATGCAATACACTACATGTATGGGCTTCTTTAGTCAAGTCCACTTCAAAACTATATCCTGTCTTAAGTGGTGCCCTGATTGGGGTGGATTGAATGTCTGTGCACATGTGGAGTAAAATGTTAATGGAACACATACGGGGCGCAATGAGGGTACACAGTATGTTTCTAAAATGAATGTAGGCTGCTGTGTTCCATGGCGCATTTTAATTGCCCTTTTTCTATTTTTCTTGGGGCAGCATGGTGGCCTCGTGTCTGCAGTTCAGAGGTTTGGGTTTGTATCTCAGCTCCGGTCCTTCTGTGTGGAGTTGGCATGTTCTCCCCGTGCTTGTGTGGGTTTATTTACGGTAGTCCAGCCCCAAACCATACTTTGTCAATGTGCCGTTAGGTTAATTAAAGACTCCAAACTGTCCATCAGACTGAATGTGAGTGTGGATGATGGTTCGTCTACATGTGCACTGGGAATGACCAGTGCTGGGTGAATGCCACCTCTCGCCCAAATTCAGCTAGGATATGCTGCAGCTTACAGATAGAAAATGGATGGATGGAAGTTTAATGCCAGAGCTGTGAGAAAATGCTATACTTCAGAGTGCAGAAATCAGACAAATGATTAATACAGCTCTCGCATTGTGATATAATACTGAGAAATATAAAAGACCAAACTATTCCAAATCAGTTCTTTTTTGGCCCTTGACAGAGCCTTCAATGGCCTGGTGACTGCAGCCTGCTTGCTGACTGCCTTTACCTAATGTCCATCACGTGAAATGAAACGCTAAATGATTGATCCTTGCAATGCATTGCCCCCAAATTGTGGAATGCACTTTTTTTAATTAGCTAAGTGCTGTCCTTTCAGTAGCCTTTTTTACAAGTACTGTAGTTAAAAACACATTTCTTTAGGCTGACATTCCATTAAATCTATATTATTTTTTATTTTTACAGAATCTTTTTTCGTTGTATTTTTTTTTCTTTTAGTCACTATTGTATTCACTTGTTGCCTCAGTCGTATTTTAACATTTTCAGAAAACATAAAACAAAAACATTTTTAGCAAGAACATTGTTATTTGGTAACAGTAAGTTAAAACGGACTTTCACATTTATGGCATTATGGTAACAATGTGTATGACTGTATTCTACAACTATGTGAATAATTTTGTAAGTCCTCCTTGGAAAAAGTGCTCCACAAAATGAACAAGTCTCAAATTTTGTGGTCCACGCAAATAAAGTGGGCGTTCCTTTCTAAGACTGACAAGAGTAATCGCGAATCCGATGTCTTATTTTCTCGACGATCAGCCAATCAGAGCATGAGTTTGATTGTTTGCGGAAAACACTGCACAGCGGGCTTGCCGCGTACGTGAACGAGCCATTCTTGTAAAAAATATAAATACCCATTAGATTGCTACTACTCTAAATAAACACACCGAAGTGTTTCTTTGGGTGAAACAGTTTTGAAATTTAATTTAATGACACTTTTGTAAACTTCGTCGTAGGAGCCCGTAATTTCTATTTTACGCGTGGAGGTAAGCATGGAATGGCCAGTCGAGGTGTCCGAGGTGAATATGAAGCCGCCAAAGCGCCTCCGCATCGTGCAAAGTGCAGCAGAAACAGCACTGGAAGGGCAGGAGAAGCGCCAGGGTGCCGTTGACGTGGTGAGTGACAACACGGTTGACGTGACTGTGACTGTCCAAACCGGTGCTGCCTGTTTCCAACAAAAATGTTTTGGAGCGGGAGGGAGGTAATTGAAGTAGAGCTTACGCGTGTTAATCATGAAAAGCCATAACGTGCAAGCAGTGTTCGCTATATTACTTAAAAGTAAGTAGTTATCAATTATTTATTGGATTTTATCTATAGTGTACAGTATGTTTGTAATAGCTCATATGAACATACATTTGAATGCATGATCTCCTCATATTGCTATATAGTGTATACACAACAAATTGATGGACAATCAGTTCTGAAATCAGAAGCCAGTAAGAAAAAAAAATCAATCATCAATTTATTTTTAAATGCAGATTGCTAAAAAAAATGCTTGCAATATATCAACGTTATTAAACGTGAAGATAATTTGCTGTTTTGATATTTTAGCAAGAACTCTGAAGTTGATTTGCACAACATAAAATGATGTGGTGGGCCAAATCTGGCTCAAGGGCCTTGAGTTGGATACCCGTGTTCTCCGTGCTGTGCAATATTTACCTCCTCTATTTTAGTGTTTACCTAGTCTACCTCAAACTCTTCAGCTCATTCAAGACGTACACTGGCTACAGCCTACCATTTCAAAAATTCCCAATTTTTCCTCAAACAATTCCCAAATCAAGCAACATTTTATATATTTACATTTTCCTTCCACCTTTTTTTTTAACCAATTCAAATAATTGCAGCTTCAAAACATTCAGCTCATGAACAACATTTTGGGTATTTATCACATTGTCAAAATCCTTAAATTTCCAAAGCACCACAGAAATTTCAAAATTTAAGAATGTAACGTTTTCCATAACTGCATCCTCAACAATTTCAATTTTTTTCTAATGTTGTTGATGTAAGAAGCCAATGAACCATTGGTTTGTTTGTTCATTTTCTATCAAACAATGGTGACAATATAAAAAGCAGACCATAATTTTCACATTTTAATGCATTCTGTGGTCATTTACTGCTTGATTAATGAGAATATTTTGTGTGTCTCAGAGTATCATCATGCCTGTGTATAATGCCTCCTGTTGGCTAGATGAGTGTCTGCAAGCAATATTGGACCAAGATTTCACCGGCACTATGGAACTATCTGTTTTTGACGACGCCAGCACCGTATGTTTGTTTTATTCACATTTGCACATATGTGCTTTGTCTTCTTGAATATGTTGTACAATCTCAGTATGCACCCATCTTCTCTCTAATTAAAAAAAATCATCACTGCATTATAGTACCACATACATTTTCTTCATTTCTAGCTACAGTAGCCATCTAGTTATCTATCTAGATATCTACAGAATGTATCCATGTCTTTGTCCTAGGATGACTCCAGAAAAGTGGTGGAAACTTGGAGGGAGAGGTTGGAGGGAAGGGACATCTCACTGGTGTTCAGTGGCCACAACTCGGACCAACCAAGAGGGGGTCTGTTCTGTTGTGATGAGCATTGAGTCCTTTTCTTAGATGCAATTGTTTTTGCTGAAAAATGCTGTTTTTTAAGAGCTAGTATTTCTTCTTGGGGGGCCTCCACGCTGGGAAGTGTGTCGGCTGCCACTCAGCGTGGATTGGCTCCCGTTGGGTGCTTTTTTCCCCCAAATGGTTTCTCTGTGCCTTGCCATGCCTTTTTTAATATCAGAGTATGTGTGCAGATTTTGTATGTTTGTGTGAGTGTGTGTGTGTGTGCGCGCGCGTCTCTGTGTGCGAGCATAGGCATGCCTGTGGGGATATAATCTGTATGTTAGGGGACGGGGGTTCTCTTTTAATGTTGCACGTTTAATTGCACGGCACTTTGAGTTGCATTTTTATGTCTGAAAAGTGCTATTTAAATAAAGTACAATTGATTGATAATATTCTAATCTGTGTCTCACGTGCTCATTAAATGTCAAAGATCACAAGTGGAAATCTAAAGAATCTTTGTTGGGTTTTTTTTGTTTGTTTGTTTATTTTGTTTTTTCAGTGGGATATGCAAAAAATAAGGCCGTGGCGCAGAGCTGTGGAAAATACTTGTGCTTCCAGGATGCGGTAAGTGAGTGTGCAGTCTTATGTTAGTTCTATTAAAACGTCATTTGTCTTCTGAGGGCCGACTTGAAAAATCTGTAATGGAAAGGCCATCTGGAGCCTTCTGTCACTAATCAAATGAAGTTGACCTCATCATTCCGTTGTAGTCTTGCTTTTAAACTACATGTAAAGACTTTTCTTCCTTCCAGTGGAGGGTGTCCCTCAGAAAAACAATGCCTGACAGTCCGATTACATTCTCGTAAAACAACCTACTTGCTCAATTAGCTCTCTTGTAATGGTCTCTGCTCGACACAGTTCAGGTCCTCCGGCAAAGTCCAGAAGTAGATGAAGTAGAAGGCTTTCTTTTAGACATTGTCCAGCACATGTTAAATGTTGTTACAAGTGTGATCTTTTCCTCCCACATGCCTGATTACTTACATTAAGAGAAAATCAGTTCCAGATGAGGAGATGGAGTGGGGGGAGGAGGGGGTCCTGCTCAGAATTCTTCATGTTGGGTATTTGTTCTCTTCGAGCTCATAATCTTTAATATGATTTATTACGAACATTCTCTTGAAAAGCCTCCGTAGACTCCAACAGAGATCACACTCTATTATGTTTGCATCCCGAGTCACATTTGACATGTATTGTGAATGACTGACAGTGTGTGTGTTGCAGGATGACATCATGTTGCCCCAAAGAGTTCGGCTGCAGTACGAGGTGTCTGTCCTCCACTTAAGCTCTGTAAGTTTTTCTAGACGTGTTTTGTCATTGCCTTCCTTCCCTTTTCCTCACCCCACCTTTTCTTTTGAACTGTCTTTTCACTTTCTGTCGTTTGTCCTCCACGCCGCTCCCTCAGCCAGAAGGTGTCAGTTATATCTGGATTCATGTGTTTTGGAGACCTGTGTGCGGAAAGTGAATCAAATCCAAATAGTATGTATTAGTAATCCATCCATCCATTTTCAACTCCACTTATCTTGCCGAGGGTTGCGGGCAGTTGCCGGAGTCTGTCCCAGCTGATTACGGGCGAAGGCACTATACCCGCTGAACTGGTCGGGAGTCTGTCGCAGGGCACATATAGAGATAAACGACCAATCACACCTAAATTCACACCGTCACTGAGTGGGAACTGATCCCACGCTGCCCGCACACAAGTCCGGCATGCGTACCGCTACACCATGAGCGACCAAGTCTTAGTAATACTGTATTAGCAAAATGTGAGCGACTGAGTTGGCATGCCATGATGTAGGGGTGTAGAACAGTGTCAGTATCTGGTGTTGACGCGTTGTGGCCCTCCTCCGGGTCAAGGGTTGGAGGTCATGTGTGTGAGGGTAGTGAGGGAGGCAGCACAGAGACAGCAGGCCTGCCGCCCTGCCCAAACAGCCTGTCCCTTTCTTTTACGCCTGTCATTTTTTTTTCACTTGACAGCTCAGAGTCAAAATGCAAAACATCTTTCATTTTTAATTTTGTCAAGAGCCTCGGCTTTCCCATGTGCTTATTATTGATCATAGAGTTTGGGTCAATATTGTGGCAAAAAAAAAAGAAGACTTTAACCAAAGTGGTCTGATTATCAAACCGCATCTCCATTGGATTCCAACTGCTGCAAAGGTCAATGTACGTACAGTATATTAAAAAACATCTAAACATATGGTATTCACATTTTAAGACTGGTATAGAATTTAAAAAAAAGTGAGATGATTTTGTGGATTCAAGCCAGAGTGCTGTTTTTTCCTTGCTAAAAGGAAATTAATAAAAATAGTTTTTTTGAGATTCTTTGCTAACAACAAACTAAGATGCAGCACACTTTGAACGCTTAACCTTCCTGGCAGAAGTAAACCTGTTGAAGACAGACTTTAGATTGTGTTTTTTTAATTTATATTTTTATCACAAGAAACAATATTTCTAAATGTTGAAAAATACATTTGTGTTCAATGTTCCCTTAGGTTATGTGTTGCCCTTTTTCAGTCACGAGGCACTTCACCATCCTCCGCTGGCTGTGCTTACTGTGTTCAATGTACCAATTCTGTTCCAGTAATCATTTCAAATGTTTTCAATGATTCTTTGAAAATTATGTTGACCCTCTCATGAATGTGTGTTTCCATTATAGTTGATAGGCTGTAAAGTTCGGAGGCTTCCAGAGGGATCCACGCAACGCTACACCCGCTGGATCAACACAATCACTCAAGATCAACTCCTCACGCAAGTAAACACTCCGAACTCGCTGCGCTCTGTTTGGAGGGGCCTTTCAAAGGGGTCATGTGGCAGGCTGAGAGCAGGTCAGTTTTAAACAGGATACGTACCTGCCCCTTGCCGTTTCCACGGAAATGTGCCAGCGGACTGGACGTAAACTACAGGATCGCCGGCGACCTTTCTGTCGCTCACAATCCCACCAGAGGAAGCGCCTCATGCCGCCATCTGTCAATAGTGGAAAGTTTCAGTAGTGGAACTGATAGTTTTGCAAACAAAACGGCACTGTGAGTTTATTGAGCAAACAGATTGTCTTCCATCTTCAGGGGACATCTGGGTATGCTTATAGTGCTGCAACAGTACATGACGTTCACATCCACACTGCCAAAATATTAAACTTTCATCCAGATGGTGTGGCTATCTCTTGAGAAGTAAGGAGCAAACGCAGTGAGACAATTGATGAAAAAAACTCTTGGGGACAACCAATCCTCACACTTATTAGACGTCAGGTATTTCAAGGGGAAAACGGCTTCCTAAGACTGGACGTTGTCCAACATCATCCAAAAATTAAAATAGTGGTTCCCGGACAATATGAGTCATTGGTAGTGTCGTGGTTCACAGGCTTGATTTTCGTGCAGTCCTTGCGATCACATCTCACTCAATGAGCAGAGGCGTGAATGGTTGGCTGCCTCCATACGTGCCCCGTGACGGACTGGCAATCAAGGTGCCGTCCGCCGTCTGGCCAAGGTCAGCTGACGTCAACTCCAGCTCCCTGCCGCCAATGAGCCTAAATAGAAAATAGACGGATAAAGTTTTCTGATGATTGATTCAAGAGCTGGAGTTACACTACAAACAATCTGACCTAAAGCTCAGGAAGAAAGATGGTAACTACTATCTGACTCTGTAAATACGATTAGAGGCATGAACAATAAGCCTAGACCGTCAATTAATTGAGTGAAACCTGTCTCTCTCTCTCTCTCTCTCACAATCAGTTTCAAAAACTCCCTTTCAGAAAATTAGCGTGTACTATAGTTGTGTGTACTTAACAAAATCTATCAAATATTTACGAGGCAGAAAACCGAAAATTTGAAACATAAGTACAGCTACATGTATAATAAGAATTCAGGATACGGTATTTCAATTTATGAAGCGGTGGAATGTAGCATTAGAACTGCTGTTGCTGTCCGAGCAAAACACACTGTCACCACAGCAACAGGTCTCTTTTGCTCTTTCTCACACACACACACACACACACACACAGTCTGTATAGTGCCTTACCAGACATAGAAGTATCTTTATATGACATTACAGTTCATGAGGATGTGATTGTTCCTCTCTTCTCTAGCTTTAAAACAGCTCATTTTCCAGTGTACTTCTCTTTCTCCACATTCTGCGTCTTTGCCTCCACTTGTCGGGTCAAGAAGCAGAGGCTAGGTAGACGTAAAGCAGATTTACTCAGGGTGGTGCTTGCTTAACTTGATCCAGAGCAGGACTCTTGAGTGTTCATCTGCTGGACATTAGCTATGGTTATCAATAACCTTCCCAACCCTCCTCACTAGTCGCATCTTCTTTCTCATGCTTTCCCACATTCTGATTCATCCGATTCATGCAGTTGGCCTGCGCTTACACCTGCAAAGTGTTGAGATATTGCAACAGAGGGGACACATGGACGTAGGTGGGATGCACATAAACACACACATGCTCATATTTAACAGATTCGTCAAGCTGACTCTGAGGTTTTCGCAATGTTTTTCATCAGTGAGCCTTTGAGTCACGCAATTGTGCGCACATAAAGGTTAAGTGCACACATTCACACATCATTTGAAATATAGCGAGGCAACTGAGGAAAACAGGAGATTAACCTGAAATCACCCTCACACACACGCACACACACACACACACACACACACACACACACACACACACACACACGAGGCACGCGTAAGGAAGGCTTGGAGCAGCATTGAGGTGGGGGTCTGTGAAGATGTAAATACACAGCTCATAATCGCTTTCTGGTGCATTGAGGAGATGCAGCCAAAGAGAAGAAGAAGAAGCCAAAACAATGGCATTAATCTTTTCACATCTTGCTTGGGAGCACACTTCTAGCAAAGTTGAAAATCAACCTCTGCGTGTGACTTACTGAGGTGACTTTTTGAGGCAGACATATTCTATAATTTCACCTGAAACTAAATGGTTGACAAACGCACACACAATACTGGTGTTGCAAAGGTGACCCCCAGATCACCTGCTTGAGCCCAAAATATTGGTTGGACCAGCCTGGTAACTCCTCATGCTGTGGTATTCTTTGTGTTGTTGACATGACTGTGCTGAGTTGAGGGTTGCGCTGCTCTCCGATTTCAACAGTTTATTTTAAACCATTATCCGTTTAGTAGTCGGTGGCTGTCCACCATCAAGCAAACTTGACCGCAATCAGTTTTTTGTTGATTTTGGATTTAGCAGTCACTTGAATATAAACTACCGATCATAACTCGAAAGGCAGCCCAAGATCCAAACAAGTTCCCAATTCCTTCCTCCTGAATGATTTTTAATGAGATGATCTTTAGTCACCGAGTGTGTTGTGGTTCAGTCACCTGACTTAAGTGCAGGCAGAGTAGGTTCACTTCCCCCTCAGTGAGAGTGTGATTTTTTTTTGCCTGTCTCAGTATGTGTCCAGTGAATGACTGTCAATCAGCTCCTGAAGTATAATTCTGAGTTCACAGCAGTATTTTGACAGACAGGATTTTTTTTCTACCTACCATTCTCCGAACCGCTTATACTGCACATGTGCTGGTGTTATGCTAAGACATTCTTACACCTTAGGTATATACATCCCATGGACCGACAGTCATCATGCCGACTTGGTTCTGCTCAAGAGACTGGTTCTCAACTGTTGGATGGTTCAACGAGGAGAGCAAGGTAAGGCACCCCAGCGAGTACTGTTTTCATTGCCCGGTAGGGGTTTTTTGGTACTTAGTAGGATTATTGAAAAACAATAAACAGAATTCCATGGAAATTTGTGGAGGGAAAGAACCCATTAATTCTCACTGCGAGTCGGAATTGAAATGCAAGTGTTGTCTCTTTTGATCGTTTGCCTGATTTCTTCAATTCCAAAATCCAAACTGTAAAATCTTAACGTCAGAAAGTAGCCAGCTCGCTAATACAGACAAACAAAGGTCGACATTTTTTGCATCAACACGAAGCACGACTCTTTTTATTCGGGCTGTTGGTTGTTATCATGCACTTCACATCTGCCTCCAGGGAGTCCCTGAGGACTTGATCTTCTTTTACCAGAGTCTTCGTCAAGGAGGACTTGTGATCAGAGTTGACCACTGCCTTGTGGTGTACCGTTACCACGAGAAGGCCACCACACACTCTGTGAAAGAGTCAGTTTCAACCCGCACCTCCTCCCCCACTACTCGTGCTGGACATACTGTTGATCTTCCACCTACTCACAGCTGCCCATCGCCATCCCGGATTCTATCAGCTCAACCCACACATGCAATACAACATTTTTGCCTAGAATATGTTCAGGAAAGTCCCGATTTCTCTCTCCTTTCACTTTTCTTGATGTGCTTCTTACTATGTCTACGTGTACCTCGTCCTTCACCAATCCTCGCTCCTCTCTGTCATCGTCTATTATCCATCTTATTTTGGGAAGCCTATTTCAAGCTTGCCTACTTTCCACCCAACCCCCACAACTTCTTGACACCTCCTCCCCGTTCGCTACTTCCGTTGACAAGTAAAAGCATCATCTTCCACAACCTCGCGCACATCAAGTAATTATAGCCCACGTTTGTGAGGTGTGAAATGCTTTGTAAAAAAACTTAAGATGGTGACAAAGGCGCACCGAGATGATTGACTAACCACACGAAGACGGGAATTTATGAACGTGATTGTGTGTGCGTTATGGGAAATATGTGAGCGTGTTGATGAGCCGTGTTCAAGGGACACGGATGTAGATACTTAGATTTATACCTGCTCCGTTTTCAGGGAAACCATTTGGAACCTGCGAGTTGGATTCCTTCAGGAGAGAGTCATTAGCCAATGGGAAAGCTTCACCATATGGAATGCCGGGAAACAGGGCCGTAAGCTGTACCGCTGCCTTAACGCCACTAATCAGAAGAAAGTATGTTGTCATATATATATGGCAAGAATAGAACAGATTAACGGATGGAGTTGTGTACTATTGGGAGTTGTGTTGGTATTCGTGGGCACCAGCAGTACTCTATTCATGACTGTGATGTCATTTTTTTTTTTTAAGGTCAAAGCTTTCTGTGATGTGGACAAGAATAAGATAAAGAAGGGTTTTTACACATATGAGGACTCCAAGGTGAGGTTATCGGTAACTAAGCAATTAACTCATTCACTCCCAAAGACGTTTTTAAACGTCTTTTCAGACTCGGTCCAGATTTAATGTCTGTCAGCGACTGTCAGATGAGTTAATGTCTGTGCATCGAGAGCTACCATGGATCTGTCTTTTGTTGCGCTCTGTTTAGGAACGACCAAAGCCAAAGATCCCAATCCTGCACTACAAAGATGCGTCGCCCCCTTTTATCATCTGTGTCAAGCTGGTGAGCTGAAAGTGTTTTTGTGTGTTTGCTGTTTCTGACCCCCAGCTCTGCAATCTGAGTTAACGACATAATGAGCGAGGGCGTGTGCCCGGCACAGGACGTTAGCACAAGGGAGGCTTGCAGGAAATGGGTAGAGACAGCAGCCTGATCTTTGAACACATGGCGCTTGTATCAACATCAACAGATCTGCTCATTTTCAAATTGTTGTCAAAATCTATTTGGTCATATCTTGAAACCATGTCAGGTAAATTCCTTTTTATTGTGTTTCTTTAGCGTGGCCTTGTAAAATGCACACAGATGTAAAATAATAATAATAAGAATAATAAATAAATGAATGAATAAACATCCAGGCTGCCAAATGACAAATTGTATCCTTATCACCCAGATTCAGACATCAAATCTACGCTGACCCCATCAGCAAGCCATGCCAATTGGTCAATTATGGGAATTAGACATGGAGTCGGTGTAATTTTCTCTTAAAAACACCTGGACTCGATCCCATGTTTGTCAGCCAAATGCCACTTTGCTCAAAGCATATCTTTGAACTGTGCTGACAAGCCAAGGTAAAACTTGATTTGTTGAAGGCAGAAGATTATTCGTGTGGTTGTACATTTTTTGCACATCCAAAAACTTCATTGAGAACTCTGCAGGAGGCCACCGAGACAGTTGCTGAAAAATACCGTTACGCGTCTAATGAGGTTTTGAAGAAGCATTTTGTCTTTCTCTCTTGCTCTCCTTGTGCTTTTCCGCTCATATACAATGTTTCGGATGTGTTTAGGACATGACGGCTGGCGTTCTAGAGGAAAACCTCAACTCATTACAGATGAAAGAAGGAATCGACTTCTTCCATTTCAACTGACTGACCGCGGCTGGTACATCACTGTTAGACATATTAAATCACAGGAGTAGATTTAAAACTCATGCACACTCTTCCATTCATTTTTTTCGAGGCTAATCCTATTCAAAGTTCAAAGAAGCTTATGTCTATCTGAGCTAAATAAGCCTGAGAAGCGGTATACACAAGGCTGCACATCCATGCTCACATTCAAAGTACGGCCAATTTAGAGTCTTCATTGAACATAACGTGCCTGTACGTGCGTGTTGCTTGCTTTTTTTTTTGGTCTTTTTTTTTAACTGGTATGTGACTATTGAACAATTATCGGGCCGGGCGGTTTTCCATTTTACCTCATCATTTATATTTATTAGTCAGAATTATTCATGTATACACACATACACACACGCATACACAAAAACCCAATGTACATTATAAATCAACCCCAAAGTCTCTTCTTTCAATTCATTGTCAAAGATGAAAACAAAGGACGCCTTTGCTGTAATTATTTATCAGAGTTGAGGATTTTGAGTCATATGACTTTGCTCGGGTTAGACTCAAATTGCTATTTTTTGGACTTGCTTGCCAAAAATGTGGGTATGCCTTGACTTGAGTTGAGACTTGAACTTCATTACTTGGCAAGTCATTTTGTTTTTATAGTAGTTTTAAATCTGCATTTTCGTGTCATCTGTCTGATGCATCTAAGCTAGCTCTGCGAACCTAAGCTCACCAGGTTAGCTCCACAGTTTAGCTGAATAATCGCTGGTCAAATACTTCACGTCGATTCTGCATTTAATTGAGAAGTATTCATCTCCACGTTCACAGTGTGCTACTTATACAAACGTCAATATGAAAAAAATAACCTGCATTCTTCGAAATAATTGAATTGTAGACATTCATTTTATTAGTTCATTGTTTTGCATTTCATTTTTATAGATGTAAATGTAGGATCAGTGAAAACAAATGTAGCACTCCAACATGTATTGAGCAAGAGGTTGTGATTTGATTTACGACTTGCTTGAATTAAGTAGTGACCTGACTTGCTTGAAATTTGGTGGCGATTCGAGTTGACTGCCATCATTTTTTTTCCACAGTGACTTGGGACTTGCTTGAGACTTGAAGGTTACGACTTGAGACTCGTGACTTGCACATATGTGACTTACTCCCACCTGTGATAATTATTGTTAGTTTTTGTTGGTTTGGTCAACATAAAATGCTTTTTCAGTTAGTTTTCCTTTTTTGAAAAGCATTTTTGTTTTTATGCTATTTCGTTTTTAAAAAAATGTTTTTTTCATTGACATTGTTGTATTTCATTATTTTTTGTCAACTATAATAACCTTGACTACTCTGACATATGGACCAGCTGAGCCGTGCAGTTTGAGGGCTTATTGTACTGGAAGATGTTAAATTGTCCATCCATCCATTATCGGAAGCGCCGATCCCCCCCAAGGGTCGCGGGCATGCTGCAGCCTATCCCAGCTGTCGCCGGGCAGTAATTTTGAATTTTAATCTATTCACGATTCTATTTATGTACAGTACATGCTTTGACAAAAGGAATATTTTCTAACCGGGAGTGGTTTTTTTTCAACATTATTGTTTCCATGAAAGTTAGTGCTGGCTGAAGGCAAGGAGGGAGGAGGGAGCTCGTGCTGGAGGAAGAAAAAAAAACTTTCAAAAGTTTCTTGGTATCAGGAGAAATTAAGGCCATATCGCACAGCCCCTTATTAAATTCTTTCTGTCTGTCAGCCGGGGAAATGGCAGGCTTATGTAAGCACGAACACTGGAAATAGCTTTGTGTGAGCAGACTGGAAACAGTCTGTGCATTTAACGAGTCTCGCTTGCTTCCCGACTTACTGCACATTTCATCCACATACAAAATGTATGCTGTGCCTATGGTGGCGCTCTTAATGGCAAAAACCGGGGACCCTCCTGCGCCATTCCTTCATATTTAGCTTAGTGGACTAGAAACATTTTCTTCAAAGATGACATGAGTACAGCTGTAATTTGTTAGTTTCAAAGGAATCAAAAGGTCCGATCTGAACTTTTTAATGCTAAAAAAAAATAATAATAATAATGGGAGGGAGTGCGTGTACCGTCAGAACATTGAACTTACAATGGGTGTGGCCTCCCTCTCTGATGCAACCGCGCGGACACATCTGCTACAAACATGGACACAGCCTGTGCTTGTTTAGCATTCTCCAAGACTCCTATGAAACAATATTCTCTTCCAAGAGAGTGCAGATCGGACACGTAAACCCTTGGAGCAAGTTTATTTTACCTCACAGAGCGTGCACCGTTTGCTGCCTGCAGCCAAACAGGCCTTTAGCCACAAAGCTCCTTCAGTGTTCCTGTCTTTCTGTAAATCTGCGGCACTCTGCAACTTGGAAGGAGGCAGCAGGGGCCGCACTGCAGCATTGTGTTCAATGAGTAGGCACAACTGTGTGGACCTGATAGTGCTTTTAGTTTTCGGGAAGATCGTCGTCACATTTAGCCAAGCGCTCGTGGGAAGTAAGCATTGACAGTTAGGTAAATGAAACAAGATGTGCTTGTGGGTCTGTGAAGGCCTGGCAAAGCAGTTCCAGGGAGGGTAACTCAGAATTTGGTGACGTTCAGGCTGTCATCCACCACAATGGATTTTCCCCCTGCGTGTGTTCAAAATTTGGGTTATATCTACAATGGTGTCACCTTGTTGAAATACATTTGAGCCCATGGCAATAGAAGATAGTTTGCACAAAATGGCTGTAATCTCGAAATGGCAAATGTCCCATGTTTATGAAAGTGTTTAAATGTTTTTGTATTGAAGCAAATTCATCCAAATTCGAATACTGGACTTGATTGGATGTGTTTTCTACGCATATGTACCATCATGCTTTTGTGATTAGATTTTCGGCATGATTGTTTATCTTCTCCGTGTTGTTTTCAATTAGTTGATTCATTTTGTGGTCTCTCATCAAAATAGTCAAACAATGACTTGACAATGAAAAAAATCTGAAAATGTTTACCACTAATAGTTCTGAGCAAATGTTGCCTCCTTTGAATCTTTGTCACTGAGCCAGTTCTCATCTTTGCTCTGGGATGATGCATTTCAACATCTGCAGGATGGATTGCTACAGAACGTTTGTAGAGGCTTCCTGTGATTGGCTGAACTCACTTGTTTTTAGCTCGTACCAGTATCGCAAACGTGGTTAACGTTCCAAACATCCGTGTCCCCCTCTTCTGTAGCATTGTGCCACAAAGAATGCATTTTTCTTTATTACTCAACTGATAGAAGTCAGTAAAGGAATGGAACTTGGTGCTCATTTGAAACAAGTGTGTTTGTATTTTTCTCAGCCTAAACTATTTATTGCTTCCCCAATGTTGACTTTTTTTTCCCACAAGAAGATGATGGAAGGAAAAGCAAGGGTGTGGCAAGAAGGAAATGTGCTAATAAATAACAACAATGGAGGAGAAAGAGGCTCCCACGTGTTTTCATCTCAGCATGGGGCATTTGCTACAGTGAGAAGACACGTTTTTTGAGAGGAGAGCGATAGCTACCAAAGAATGGATCGCAACAACAAAATAGAGTGTATGGAGTGCAGTGACACCTCTACTTACGAAATTTATTGGTTCTGGAAGAAATGTCTTAACTAGAAAATGTTGTAAGTAGAGACGTGTTTTCCATGAAAATGCCCTAATCCGTTCCAAGCCCCCCCAAATTTCAGACATGAATGTTTTCTAAAGCAAAAAAATGCATCAAAATATGTAACAAATACATGTTTCAATGAGATTATTGCACAATAAATGAGAGTTGTGCATTATGTAAAAAAAAAAAAAAAGAATAAAAATGATGATCATTTAACTTTTAACTGTGTCCTCGTTGTTTTTTGCCCTCTTTAGTTCATGTTCTCTCTCAGAAGTGGTTTTTGCCTGACGTTTTGTAAAGAACTGATCCAAAGCTTCTGTCAGCTTTTAATAATCCTTTGAAAATGTCCAAGGCAAACATCAGCAGAGTGAGCGATCGCCCGACTTGTGAACACCTTTTCTGGGTGATTCACATTTTCGTTAAAGTATCGGAACGCCTCACGGCCCGAGGGGCGAATGACGAGAACGCTACATAGACACATATCTACCAATCTGTCTACACACATAGACACATATGGTGGAGGTCCCTCTTAGCCAATGGGATGCCAGGAAGAGGTTAGATAATAGCCAATGGCAGAAAAGCTATAAGTACTGTATGTTGCGTTCAGGAACCTCAGAGCTACAAGTAGGTTTTTTTTACCTTTTGTGTCTTGAAATGTCTTTCGGAACAAGAGGCAATATTTTCCTGTTGAGGCGTTTCATAACTTGAAAATTTCGTATGAAGAGACATTCGTAAGTAGAGGTACCAATGTAATACCAAATCGTCCAGAACTGGAAGCGAATGTCTCCGTGTTGATTTGTTTGGATCTTTGTGCCTTGTCTCCTCAAATGTTAATGTGGAGTCGACAGCACGTTGATGCCGCCCACATGGGATAAGCGTGGCAGACCTTGCGACCCTGGTTCACCAAGTGCAGCGCATGAAATTCTACCTGCAAATACTAAGGGCTCGTCAGAGGACTAGCACGTTTTCCCGTGAGGCGTGCCTCTGCGTCTGTAGCTTTCCCTAAAAATTTGAAGTGCAGACGCGGTCTCGTCGTTTCAATCCATAAGTCTGCCAGACTGACACTGCACGTTTGAAAGAGTCGCAAACCAAAGGCAGTTGTTTGAGTTAGACTTTGCTCTGTCCAAATACAGACCGCCCCCTCTAACCCTCCTTCATGATAAAGTACTTGGTAGATGATCACAATGAACCCTAATGGAGAATCTATGAAAAAAGAGCCAAGTGGAGAGTAATCATAGCTTCGCTCTGTGTTTACACTTCATCTTTCTGCAGACATCCGTCCTGAGAACAAACATGCACGCAGAATAAAGGATGGTGACCACAGAGGCTGCTTGCCAAATAAACCTGAAGCGAGCAGGGCAACTGATAAGAATCGGGTGTGTTTGGGCGAAGAGCGCTTGTAAAGGTCAGACACTGAAGGCCTTTGAACACATTCCTTTGTTTCCTAGTTCCCCCCCCCCCCCCCCCCCCCCGCGCCACGCTATCCTGCAGGGCCAAAGCACACAAGCACAACCTGGTCTAATGACGTCTGCCTTTCTGACGGTCCAGCATAAATCTTCGCCGTAGGCCGACAGTAACTACAAAAAGAAAAGAAACCTTGTGATCTTCCATCAGATCTGTTCAAAGACAATAGCATAACAAAGGGCACAATCCTTTGTTATGCGCATGAGTGGTTCGCTCAATAATTAGCTTAGTAGTGATCGTGTTGATCATCCAAGTGACAAAGTCAAAAGGGAAAGAGGACATAAAGTAGGCATTAAACGCCATTTGTCTCAAATTAGTGAACAGAACACAGTGGGAAAACATTGAAGGCATTGCTACATAAAAAAAATACGCTCCAACTGTTTTCAAACGTCAGCAATGTTGTTTTTTCTTACCAGTTTGGCATGCAATGATGCCCATCTCCCTTGTTAAGATTGTGTATTAAATAACTGCAAGCTGTTATTTTGTAACTTTTTTTTAACATTCACAAGAATGCATTGTGTGTAATAAAGCAAAATATGTTGGCGAAATATTACAACACAAACGTGTGCACCGTTGATAGCACTAACAACACAAGGGGTTTCGGAGTAATCCACCACCACTGATGTGTGTCATCCAAGGTCGCTCTGGTGATAACAAAGAAATCTGCTCCCTTTGTTACAAGCTTGTGTACCACCCCAATGATTGAAGTTGTGACTCAACAATAACAGCACTACTTACCATTGCTTTAATGAGTTGAAACCTAATAACTCCTACTTTGTATCAGATGACTAAGTACGCTTCTGCATCTCTCTGATGCACTAAACATACAAAATACAAAATGCTCCCCCGCCCCCTTCGCTACTTCAACTACAATCAAGGTGCCCTTTAGCTGAGTGCTCAAGCTGCATGTGGACCAGGACCACTGCAGCTCAGATGCCCCCTTTTTGTGTGTGTGTGTGTTTTTTTCCTTGAAGGAAAGGGGGGTGTGCTGTGCGTGAGCGTGGAGGAAGTTGGAGCCATGAAAGTTGAAATCAGAGACTTGAGGAATGCATGTGTGTATGTCACCATCAGGAAGCAGTGTGTGGACAGACGGAGTGTTTCCCCGTCATGGGACTGCTTGAAGCGGGCCAGGTGGAACATGGGAGCGGGTCAAATACTTTCTATACTGCAGTGAAGGAGCCGATGAGGTCAAAGCACACATCAGTAGCTTCCTCTGGTGTGGTGGTAGGATGACACTCACTTTCCTATCGCAGCATCAGTCATCAAAGTATCAGTCTGAATCATTTGCCCCCGCCCCTCCATTTTTTATACTTAATTTGAATCCTTCAAGGGGAAATTCAATCCAACTCTGCTATATATTTTGTGCTGCATACCACACAAAGGGTCAGATTCATATCCCTCCAAAAAGTAGTTCCCATTTTTACATTTGCCTTGTGTGGGACTTGAACTGTGGCCCAACATCCTTCGAGATGAGAGATACAATAGTTATACAGTCTGGAAAGGTGACAAAGGTTTTTGTTGGTTTTTTTTTATTTTTTATTATTGTTTGTCAAAATAAGCTTGTAACTTTTTTCAACCTCCACAGATGATAGCACAGCATGAAAAAAAAGATGTCAATGGAAAAAGATAAAGTCAACCATGCATGGCTCAGATCTTGATTGACTGAGATCTTGGGGGCCTGATAAGAAAGAAAACACAGATTCAGATGCAACAGATTCAGAGACGAAAGATATTACACATCCGTGGCCTTATTGAACATAGTTGTCTGATCTTGTCGGCTGAAAAAAAATAAAAGTTGCTGTCCGCCATACTGCTGAGAGGAATGTCCCCTTGAAATAGTGGAAGTGTGTGTGTGTCGAGGGCAGTGCGGTGGTCTTGAGGTATTTCTCGAAACACACTTCATTGCTGTGGCACTCAGTGGGAATGTGACAAGGGGGCAACATGCTTGCCGTTCCGTCTGTTTTCTCACGGGAAAACCGAAGAGGCGTATAGAGCACACGTGTGACTTTTCCTTGTGTCTTTCCCCGCCCCCCCCACCCCCACCCCCCACTCATCGTGTTGAGATCTGTAATTTCTGTACTCTGTACAATTTGAGTGCTAATAGTTAATTGTCATATCACTGAATTTCTGTTCTCATCCTGCCTGCGCATTAATTTAGTGTCATTCCATGTGGTAGTTCGCCCAATGAAAATATATGCAAACAGTAGCGTGCAAAAGTTTTAGGTCATTAGGTATTTTGGTATTTTTGAATGACATTTCACAGTAGACATTTTGACATAGTCAGCGGGTTTACACAGTCGTACAAAACTCTAATGGGGTGGTGTGGCTCATAGAACTCGCTAAATTTAGGTGGGGACAGGACATACTGCAAGGTCCATAAATATTGGGACATCCACACAATTTTCATCTTTTTGGCTGGAATCACCACCACAACAGAGCCATTTACTATGTTTGTTCTGCCTGTCACAGGCAAAGCTGGATGAACCATTCATTCATTCATTTTCCGATCCGCTTCAACCTCACAAGGCTTACGGGGGGTGCTGGAGCCGATCCCAGCTGTCTTAGGCGGGGGACGCCCTGAACCGGTTGCCAGCCAATCGCAGGGCACACAGAGACGAACAATCATCCAAACTCACACTCACACGTAGGGACAATTTGGAGTGTCCTTGGTGTGAGTGCATGCATGTTTTTTGGAATGTGGGAGGAAACCGGAGTACCCGGAAAAAACCCACGAAGGCCCGGGGAGAACATGCAAACTCCACACAGGGAGGCCGGAGCTGGGATTGAACCGGTACCTCTGCACTGTGAGGTTGACACGCTAACCACTGGACCACCAACAACCAAGATTACTTATTTTGCCGGCGGAATTACATGAAATTGGATACTTTCCCACACCACACCTGAGAATGATTTTTGATGATCACACATGGGTTGGGAATCATAATATTCTAGACATTCCAACAAAAACACCTTCCGGTATCTCAGTGGTGAAAGTAAAACACTTTGGTCTAATTTGGGTTGAAAGCAGATGTGGCAAAATTAGCCACACTAGGTACATATACATGTGTGTGTGTGGGGGGGGGGGGATACAATTGTAGAAGTACCGATTCAAGTCCTTTTCTTAAGTGAAAGTTAAAAAAGTACAGGACTCTAAGATGTACAAAAGTAAAAAATGATTTTCTGCTGACAATACCAATTTTGATTGGTATTGGACAACTGCACAATGAAAAAGAAACAAAAATATCCTTCTGCGCTCACAATATTTTCCCTCTTATTAAAATTCATAGTGCTCCTATGAAGAGGGAAAACCTAGTTAGCACTGTCTCAGGCTTTCATGCCATCAAAACAAGTTTTGTCATCTCCGCTAAAGTTGTGAACTGAAAACAAAAGCTACATTAGATGATAATATCTGAAAAAATGTATCTGTTATAGGCTTAATCCGATTAGACAGCTACTTTTGTTTTGAGTATTTTGGTCAACAGGTCCTGGTGCTGAGTCGTTTTTTACTTTGCTAACTCCACACACAATTTTGCAGTTACACGCGCACTGCTGTCACGGGATGGTGTGGGCGTGGCTTGTCGTGAGTACTCGCGTGTCCTGGCACGCGCCCACCGTGCACGTGCAGGAAAACGTATTTAAACGAGCGGGTGGCGCGCACACGCCGCCACCAAGCAGACACACGAACTTTTTGAGCCTGCAATCCGCCATGTAGTTGACGCGATCGTTCTACCGTACGTGGAGCTCGGTTCTTGCGGTTCGGAGCGGCAGAGTACAGTGGAGTGGATCCGGGAGGCCAGCATGATCCGGCCGTGGAGTGCACTGCACTGGGTCACGATGGCGCTTGTCTACCGGGCCTTGTGGACCGCAGCTCAGTATTCCAGCGATCAGTGCAGCTGGCGAGGGAGGTAAGGATGGAGTCGAGCCCAGCAAAACACACACGATGCGCGCAGTGACGAGCACAAGTTCAACTTTTCACTCATCTCGCTATGTTGTTCATTTATTTCTCAATATTTACACATTTGCTTGTTTTGTCTTTTTCAAGGCATGTATGGCGTATGTGCGTATCGCTCTGCTTTTCAATGGAACGGGCAGGCTGCTCGATTCAAGGCTTATGAAAGGGGATTTGTTTTCGTTCTTTGTTCTTTAAAGTGGATTTTGGCGGGCAGTCTTTCCATTTTTTTTTTATTGAGCCGAGGCACATACTTTACGTGAGAAAAACCCACAACGCACCAGTAAACAAAATGTGGCCCAAAAGTCGAAGCACGGGTTAATTAAGTAGCCACCATCTGCAAAGTGATGGCTTTAATTGCTCTGTCTCTCACTTTATGGTGCTGCTATAAACGTATCAACGAAGATTATCTCTCTCTGGCCAAGATTCACCCCGTGCAATATGCATATAAAATGACCCAAATGAGTTACTTTTCTTCTTCCGCCTCTCTCCAAGGACAGAAAATGTCCATATGGGCTTTATGTAGACCTCAGAGTTTTGTCTCTGCGTGCTTGTTTAGATCTGACTAATATATAACATAAATCTGTCTTTGAGGATCGAGGATCTGCTTCTGATCAAATCTTGCACAGCTGCCCCTAACTGTGGTGCTTGTTTTAGATTGACATGTTCTGTGAAAACCTAATTAGCTAATCTAAAATGTTGAAATGCAATCCACGGGGCCCAGCACAGGAATGTCTAATCTCCAGTTCCTATCTTAAGTAAATAAAACCATATGGAGCCTTTGATCACTTGTCCAAGTTGTCTCCCTCCTAAAGTTATAAAAGAATGCAAGGCAGGACTTCACATGTGGTTCTGTAACCTTTATCTGACTTCTAACAACTTAATAACCCCCTGTCATTTGGCTGTTGAGGTTACTGGTGCATGCTGACCACATCAGTAGAAGAGAGAAATTTTGTCATTATCTTTACGCCCCATGAACGGAATGTTTTTTTTTTCTTCTCTCTTTTAGCGGTCTGAGCCACGAGTTGCATCGCAGAGATGTGGAGCAGGTCTATTTACGCTGCTCCCAGGGCTCGCTGGAGTGGCTATACCCGACTGGTGCCATCATCGTCAACCTGCGTCCAAACACAGAACCCTCATCGGCAGACATGGCAGGTCTCCATGTGTGCATCAAACCTCAGCATCACTCGCAGGTAGTGTCTTTACTTTAGAGACAGTGGTACATTGACTTACCAGTTTAATATGTTCCGTGGCCATGCTTCCATTTAGATCACTTGCATTGCAAATCAACTTTCCCCACTGAAATGAATGGAGATGCAGTTAATCTGTTGCAGCCAATTTAAAAAAATAAAAATAAAAAAATCAACAAATTTTACGTAATATTTTTAATGGGAAGAATAGACCTGTGCAGATGAGTTGCAACAATTTATCAACACCTCATTGATTATCATTTGAATTGCTAATTATTTTTGATAATCAATGAATTGTTTAGAGACCTTGTTAAACTGAAAATTATCCAAATTGACTCCTCTATACACCTGGCTTATGATTTGAAGCATTAATTTTAGGCTTTACACGGAGGATTGTGGGAGTCTGTCACCGATCCAATCACAAGACGGAGCAACGTATCTAATTTATTTATTTACTGCACATATTGTAGAACATCAGATTAAGAATTGGTTCCATGAGTCAGTTTGTCACCTGAAACTTTTTTTTTTAATTGAAACTACATAAATCACAAATAGAACATGAAAACCTACATGATCGAGCATGCAGGGGCGTAACTTCCACAAACACGCGACAAGGCTAAGAATATACTCGTTTTCAAACTCAAACATATACAATGACTAGAGTGTCCCCGGGGTAAATGAGATGATGTTGTCTGAGCTGTTTTAAATCACGTCTCTGATCAATGATGAATTACGACGTTCCATCGAAAAACATTTGTATAAAATGCAAACTATCGTCCAACCCGATCTCGTCGATTAGATCCGTGGAAAGTGTGGTTAATTCAATCGCCGTCTTCCGCCGCTTCTTTCTCAACATTCACTTTTTGAGGTCCCATGGTTAGATAAAAGAAATTTGACAAATTACTGCGGGTATTTTAATAACGCAAAGTACAAGCACAAAACACAATAAATACTTTTCAGTGCATGTAACCACTGATGGTGGCCAAATGTTGACAAGCTGGCGCCATATGGTTATTTATTTGGTGTCTGAAGCTCACTCATGAGGCAAATTTTTTGCTTCATCATAACCCGAAAAAATAGACTTGGCGACGACTCATAATTGAAAACCTTGTAAACTGGGCACACTTTAATCAAGGTACCACTGTCCAAAGCATGTCCATTAGGAAGCATATGCACTAATGCTGTGTGTCTTCAAAAAAGGGTTCTCATTTGTATTTGGAGCACACTGGCGATCTGAGGCTGCTGATGGCCGAGAGCGACCAGCCGCAGAGAAAAATACGTTGTTTCAGCCTCACCGACGGAGCTCTGTTTGTGGAGGCCGTCCACCAGGCAGACATCAGTCGGAGGATAACGGCTTTCCAGTACGAACTGGTGTCCAGCCGAGGTCCCGGAGCGCACTTGTACCCACACCTTCACCCTGGTTTTGGTAAGAAAATTCCACCTTGTTATATGCAGTTTATCATGTGTGATGCAGACCCACACGCAAAAGGTGAAAATATGCAATATATAGAAACAATGTAAAGAACTCTAATTTAAAAAAAAAAACATAATACACAATGTCGTTTTACCCTTGCCGAATACTTTAAAAATATTGAAACTTATGAAAGCACACCTCAGCTAGTAAAACGCAATACTTTAAGTAGGTGTGAAAGGACTCCTTCCACTGAATTTCAAAACCAGGACGTGACTGAGCCCCTCCGTGAGTCGTCACCTTACCGTGGTGGAGGGGTTTGTGTGTCCCAATGATCCTAGGAGCTAAGTTGTCTGGGGCTTTATGCCCCTGGCAGGGTCACCCATGGCAAACAGGTTCTAGGTGAGGGGCCAGACAAAGCACGGCTCAAAGACCCCTTATGAAGAGCAAAATATATGGACCAAGGTTTCCCTTGCCCGGACGCGGGTCACCGGGGCCCCCCTCTGGAGCCAGGCCTGGAGGTGGGGCTCGTTGGCAAGCGCCTGGTGGCCGGGCCTACACCCATGGGGCCCGGCCGGGCACAGCCCGAAGAGGCAACGTGGGTCCCCCTTCCCATGGGCTCACCACCCATGAGAGGGGCCAAAGGGGTCGGGTGCAATGTGAGCTGGGCGGCAGCCAAAGGCGGGGACCCTGGCGGTCCGATCCTCGGCTGCAGAAGCTAGCTCTTGGGACATGGAATGTCACCTCTCTGGCAGGGAAGGAGCCCGAGCTGGTGTGTGAGGCAGAGAATTTCCGACTGGATATAGTCGGACTTGCCTCCACACACAGCCTGGGTTCTGGTACCAGTTCTCTCGAGAGGGGTTGGACTCTCTTCCACTCTGGAGTTGCTCAAGGTGAGAGGCGCAGAGCAGGTGTGGGCATACTCATTGCCCCCCGGCTCAGTGCCTGTACATTGGGGTTCACACCGGTAGACGAGAGGGTTGCCTCCCTCCGCCTTCGGGTGGGTGGACGGGTCCTGACTGTTGTTTGTGCATATGCACCAAACAGCAGCTCAGCATACCCACCCTTTTTGGAGTCCTTGGAGGGTGTGCTGGAGAGTACTCCTGCTGGGGACTCCCTTGTTCTGCTGGGGGACTTCAATGCTCACGTGGGCAATGACAGTGAGACCTGGAGGGGCGTGATTGGGAGGAACGGCCCCCCCGATCAGAACTCGAGTGGTGTTTTGTTATTGGACTTCTGTGCTCGCCACGGATTGTCCATAACGAACACCTTGTTCAAACATAAGGGTGTCCATATGTGCACTTGGCACCAGGACACCCTAGGCCGCAGTTCGATGATCGACTTTGTAGTTGTATCATCGGATTTGCGGCCGCATGTTCTGGACACTCGGGTGAAGAGAGGGGCGGAGCTGTCAACTGATCACCACCTGGTGGTGAGTAGGCTCCGCTGGTGGGGGAAGATGCCAGTCCGTCCTGGCAGACCCAAACGTATTGTGAGGGTTTGTTGGGAGCGTCTGGCGGAATCCCCTGTCAGAAGGAGTTTCAACTCCCACCTCCGACAGAGCTTTTCCCATGTTCCGGGGGAGGCGGGGGACATTGAGCCCGAGTGGACCATGTTCCGTGCCTCTATTGTTGAGGCGGCCAATCTGAGTTGTGGCCGTAAGGTGGTTGGTGCCTGTCGTGGCGGCAACCCCCGTACTCGCTGGTGGACACCAGCAGTAAGGGATGCCGTCAAGCTGAAGAAGGAGTCCTATCGAGTCTTTATGGCCTGTGGGACCCCAGAGGCAGCTGACGGGTATCGACTGGCCAAGCGGAACGCAGCTTCGGTGGTCGCCGAGGCAAAAACCCGAGCGTGGGAAGAGTTCGGTGAGGCCATGGAAGCCGACTTCCGGGCGGCTTCGAGGAAATTCTGGGTCCACCATCCGACGTCTCAGGAGGGGGAAGCAGTGCACCACTAACACTGTGTACAGTGGGGATGGGGCGCTGCTGACTTCGACTCGGGACGTTGTGAATCGGTGGGCAGAGTACTTCGAAGACCTCCTCAACTCCACCAACACGCCTTCCTTGGAGGAAGCAGAGCCTGGGGACTCTGAGGTGGGCTCTCCTATCTCTGTGGTTGAAGTCACCGATGTGGTTAAAAAGCTCCTCGGTGGCAAGGCCCCGGGGGTGGATGAGATCCGCCCGGAGTTCCTCAAGGCTCTGGATGCTGTGGGGCTGTCCTGGTTGACACGCCTCTGCAACATCGCGTGGTCAACAGGGATAGTGCCTCTGGATTGGCAGACCGGGGTGGTAGTCCCTCTTTTTAAAAAGGGGGACCGGAGGGTGTGTTCCAACTACAGAGGGATCACACTCCTCAGCCTCCCTGGTAAGGTCTATTCAGGGGTGCTGGAGAGGAGGGTCCGTCAGGAAGTCGAGCCTCAGATTGAGGAGGAGCAGTGTGGTTTTCGTCCCGGCCGTGGAACAGTGGACCAGCTCTACACCCTTAGCAGGGTCCTCGAGGGTATGTGGGAATTCACCCAACCAGTCTACATGTGTTTTGTGGACTTGGAGAAGGCGTTTGACCGTGTCCCTCGGGGAGTTCTGTGGGGGGTGCTTCGTGGGTATGGGGTACCGAACCCCCTGATACGGGCTGTTCGGTCACTATACCACCGATGTCAGAGTTTGGTTCGCATTGCCGGCAGTAAGTCGGAATCGTTTCCAGTGGGGGTAGGACTCCGCCAAGGCTGCCCTTTGTCGCCGATTCTGTTCATAACCTTTATGGACAGAATTTCTAGGCGCAGCCGAAGCGTTGAGGGGATCCGTTTTGGGGGCCTCAGTATTGCATCCCTGCTTTTTGCAGATGATGTGGTGCTGTTGGCTCCTTCAAACGGGGCTCTCCAACTCTCACTGGAGCATTTCGCGGCCGAGTGTGAAGCGGTTGGGATGAAGATCAGCACCTCCAAATCTGAAACCATGGTCCTCAGTCGGAAAAGGGTGGAGTGTCCCCTCCGGGTCGGGGAGGAGATCTTGCCCCAAGTGGAGGAGTTCAAGTATCTTGGGGTCTTGTTCACGAGTGGGGGCAGGAGGGAGCGGGAGATCGACAGGCGGATCGGTGCAGCGTCTGCTGTGATGCGGACGTTGTATCGGTCTGTCGTGGTGAAGAAGGAGCTGAGCCAAAGGGCGAAGCTCTCAATTTACCGGTCGATCTACGTTCCAACCCTCATCTATGGTCACGAGCTATGGGTCGTGACCGAAAGAACGAGATCCCGGATACAAGCGGCCGAAATGAGTTTTCTCCGCAGGGTGTCCGGGCTCTCCCTTAGAGATAAGGTGAGAAGCTCGGTCATCCGGGAGGGGCTCAGAGTCGAGCCGCTTCTCCTCCACATCGAGAGGAGCCAGATGAGGTGGCTTGGGCATCTGATTCGGATGCCCCCTGAGCGCCTCCCTGGTGAGGTGTTCCGGGCATGTCCCACCGGGAGGAGACCCCGAGGAAGACCCAGGACACGCTGGAGAGACTATGTCACCCAGCTGGCCTGGGAACGTCTCGGGATCCCCCGGGGAGAGCTGGAAGAAGTAGCTAGAGAGAGGGAAGTCTGGGCTTCCCTGCTAAAGCTGTTGCCCCCGCGACCCGGCCCCGGATAAGCGGTAGATGATGGATGGATGGATGGATGGACGTGACTGAGTCAAATTTAGTGTTTGCTCACTGAGGTTGGCCCTTTTGGGCTACGATGTTATTACTGAACATTTAAAAAACACATTTTTTGATGCACAAAAGTATTAGTTGAATGTTTGTGTTCCAGCACACAATAAGAGATTTTGCAGAGGGCCCAATTCGCTTTGATGAGTTTGCACCATGAAATTCATTGTCGACACAAGTCACAAAAACAGCTGTCACAAGTCAAGAACGTGTTAGTTTTCACAAAGTCCGTTATTATGTAGTTGTCCTCAATTTGTCGGTGATCATCTCTAATGCGATGTTAATCTGCTCCGCGCAGGCCTGTCTAGTCAGTGATGTGAGCGAAGGTGACAGGACAAAATTGGGTGGTTTTGTGTGCGAGAGGCCATTTTGCCCGTTTCAGCCATCTCACCTAGCATGAATGACTCCCCTGCCCCCCGCCATCTCGTCTCAGCCAGACTTGTGAAAATAAACAGGCCAATCAAAAGGTCATTTCAGAGTCAAGCACAAGAGTCAAGCACAATCGTCCTTCAGCTGTCAATCAAGAGCAGATGCCCCTCAGATCAGAGCATTTTAGGTAGGCCACCCATAAAAGTGAGGCAGCTTGGCAGCATGGGAGGACGTATGATGTTGTTCTCCCAAATGTCCATCCGTTAAGTACCCAATCAAAGAACCACAACCACACAGTGAGGCGCCTTATGTTGTAGTTGGGAACAATGAGATGCTAATACCGCTTTCCTTTTTTCTACCATAGTCACATGTGAACCGTGTTCGGATGAAGAAGTCCTCTTGGCTGTCTGTATCAGTGACTTTGGTAAATACAAACACTAGATGCACACACACCATATGAAAAATCATTGAGACAACCAATATATTTTTTTATATTGTTGTTTGTGAGTGTCTGAGTACTCAGCTTTGTTAAGAAAAAAAAATTTGCATGTGATAATGACGCACCAAGAACCACTAGCATCTGTTCATGAAAGGGACACACACACAAATACAAAATGAAAACAGTGCCAAGAGCAAATGCTCACTCTGAACTAACCGGCCAATCCCTAAAATCACTCAAATACGACAATACACGATGGTATAATGTTTTATGAAAACATTTCATTTCTTGATATTCTTTTTTCTTTTTTAAATACAAAGCAGTTTTTATCAAAAATGTAACCAAACATTTTGGTGGATTTGGGGTTGGAAAGGATCAATGGCATTTCAATGTATTTGAATGTTAAAAATTGATTTGATATGAGAGGATAGTAAGTTGAGCGTGGTCACCAAGTCCTAAACCAAAATATCACAGGGTATTAAAAAAATGAGAGAGAGGGAGGTAGAGAGGGAGAGAGAAATTTGTGGGCTGCACTTTCTAAGCACTGAATGTATCGATACGCTATATAATAAACCACGAAAATACACTTGTTTAAAAAAAATACAAAATAATGCCGAAAGACCGACTGAAATGAAGTATTTTTTTTTTCCTCAGCACCGCAGCCTTTGTGATTTGGAAACTACATTCTATGACATTTCAATGTAGATTAGAATTTGATTCATTGTTCATCCCCACACTGCACACACCAGCCAACATTGATGCACCGTAAATAAAATGTCTCTGTCGTCTCTAGCGGGCAGCGGCGTCTTTCAAGGCGAGCCGTCGATCACCGGCGAACACTCTCAGGCGCAGCTGACTCTGAATCGGCTCTTCCACCAGAAGAACGTGCTGTTTGTCGGTGGCGGGGCTCGAGTGCGGCGCTGGACAGGGAGCGTCAACGTTCCCACAAAGTGTGGCGTTCCCCACGGAGGGGATGAGTACCTTTTGACCGGCTCGGTCCATTTTGGTGAAGCGTGGCTTGGCTGCGCGCCACGTTACAAGGACTTCTTAACGCTTTACGTCAGAGCTCGGAGAGCAGGAACCAACCCTTGTCACATTGACGCTGACTGAGGGAATGCAAAGTGTTACCGCCTGAAAGCTTGAGAATGGAGGTCACCTTTCAAGTCTGTCACGGAGATACGCCGAGTACCACCTGTGTGGGATCTACAACCTTATATTGTTGCTGTGCAGCAAAACTGTAAACAGTGGCCCTCCGTCAAGTCTTAGTCACCTGCAAAACTCGTGACTTCTTGATGGCAACGGTGGTGTTTCGTCATCTGGTTCCAAGGGAATCAAATGGAATAGCCGAGATAAAGTCAGCATATGACATGATATGGGGAGACTGGACAGAGATGGTCAAAACTTTTCCATGTGGTATTAAGAAATATTTTAAATTGCTATCCGGTTTTTCTAGCATCGTGAATGGGCATCTGTTCATTCATTTTTAGAACTTGCGCGAATTCCTATTTAAGGGAACGTCCTTGCAAGAATATTTAATACTTAACCAATTATCAAATTTTTTAAAAAATCCAGCTTGCTTGATCAAACAACACATGGACTGTGCTAAAGGAAATCCAACATCCTTAGCTCATGTATGTATACTGCACCTCCAGTCACTGAAGCATTGAATGTCGCTGTCATCATAGCTACCAATCAAATTAATTTGGACTTGAATATAATGCTGTCAGTGGTTGTATCACCATGAGAATTTGTAAATCGTTGAGCGTTGAAATGTGAGATATGAAGCACTAACTTACTTACTGGCCTTCCTAAAATAATGGCTCGAATCATGTTTTTAGGGTGTATTTTTTTCAGAAAACATGAAAAACTAAAACAAATATTGAGTATAGTATTATATTTATTCCTAATTTAATTTCTGGGGTACAATTGAAGGATCTCTAAGGATGTGGTTGATTATAGCAGAGATGGCCACTGGTCAGCGTCCTGAGATGTTTCAGGCAAAAAAAAAAAAAAAAAGTGAAAATATGACTTAGGACATGGGTGGGCAAACTATGGCCCGCGGGCCGGATCCGGCCCGTTGGTCTTTTTAATCCGGCCCGCCGAAGATTGGTGCACAATTAAGGTTTGATTGCATTCATTTCGTTTGGACTTTTAATGACAGGTATTTCAACACCAGGCGGCGCAGTTACTTCAAGTTGCAGAGCACAGGGAGGGAGGGGAAGACGAAGAAAGAGGGAGAGAGTAATGACCATGGAAGGGAAAGTGATATGTATCTGATTAAACGAAGCGGGTAACAAAGTACGAAACATTCAGGAGACGCCTGGAGTTGGAAAGACTCAAATCTACGAGACTTTGAAAAACAAGGAAGTGATTCTTACTCAGTCCGATTCTGGCAATTTCCATGCTCAGAGTGAATTGCTTGTGGCTCGAGTAAATGAACATTTCCTAGAATGGTTTGATTGTTATCATGTTAAAAACTTGTCACAGTTAAATGTGTGGAGTGTGAACAACAGGGGGCTCAGTACACATCCTTGAGGAGAACCGGTGCTGAGTGTGATGGTGGAGGAGAATGTTACATTATTACTGGCATACAAAGACATTGTGCTATCTTCTTTATTTTCTATTTCTAACTTTTGGCCCGGCCCTCCACAATATTTTCTGCTTCTCATTTGGCCCCCCCGGGAAAATAATTGCCCACCCCTGACTTAGGCCATTATTTTAAGAAGTTGATGATATTTTCCTCAAGGTGATACTTTGTTCGATCATTCTTGAATTGAAAGTTTGCTTTGTAAAAAGCTCCCTGTAAAAAAAAAAAAAAAACCCCAAAAAAACCTATCTTCTTTCAGAAGTGTACAATATGCAGCTCTGTGAGTCTTGATGGCGTATGTGTTTTTGCAAAGTGTCTATATTTACAGAAAATAACTTTCTTTAAATTGATCGACATGTTTTCAGACCGTTTTTTTGAACACGTGAACTGACTTGGTCATTTACACGCGTCTGATAAATATGAAATACATCATATCAGTTGAGCAAGTACCAAAATGCACAAAAATAAACTTGTTGTAAATTGACTGAGCGGCAATAAAACTTTATGGCATCTTCATTCCTTGCGTGTAACAGTGAATTAAACAATTTGATTTTCCGAAACAGTTTTCTACCCTCGGGGCTCATGAAAGGCCTTTTGTGTATGAATCTGAATTAGAATTGAATTCGTGACAAGGCATATCGTCGTTCAGCAACGACTGTTTACTTGTTAGCCACAAGCAAAGTAACTGCTAACGTGTGATTTTTAGTAGGAAATCACGCCGTTTTTGTTTGGTTTTGTTTTTCTCCAGCAACACAAGCCTGCATGACCTCTGCACAAGCAAATCCTAAAGAAAATGGTGAGTCTTGCCCTGAAACATTCAACTACCATGCAGCCACATTTGCAAAACACCTTTGCTGTGGGATTACTTATGAGCTTGATCAATGCTTTTTGTAAATTGAATGTGCCCAAACTTTTTCCTCCAGGCAATGCAAAATATGAAATGAAGCAGTGGCCACTTTGACATTCTGAAACTTTAATTTATTAAACGCTAAAATCTTTTTTATATGTAAAAAAATAGTATTTAGAAAATTTGACATCATAGCTTTCTGTTACAGGTGATAAGCAAATAGTATATTTTAGGATTTCGGGTGGTCCGTGACCCCATTTCCCACCCAAATGGATCGGCCCATCTGCAGCAGATCTCCACGTGCAGCAGAATGAAAAGCAAACCATTTCTTTTCTCCTGAGACTAAATGATCTCTATTCAATGGGGCTGTATAAAGACCTTTGCGGTACTCCAAAATGTTCCTGATAGTACCAAGTCAGGGGTGTCTCACCAGTGGCTGATGTGAGTTTTCCAACCCACCCCAAATTCGACACCCACACTTCACCCTTTCACTCCTTTGCTATTTTTTTTAAGTAGTCCTGCCGGCTGGGTCAAAAGTTATATTCGGCACTTGTGCCGGTGGCTGCTTAAAAAAAAAAATAAAAAAATGACAGCAGGCAGCAAATGGCCTGTGGAGCAGACTTTGGATACCCCTGGACATACAATGTGTCATAGACTGTATCTGACTTTCGAGAAAGTATTGTGATACTGAAAAGGATCAAGAGGATAAAAACGTGAAAAGACCCAGGTAATTGGTTGGTCTCACTATAGTTACTTTAAACACATTTGATATTGAGTTTATGTATTGGTAATTATTACAATTACCAATACTTATTGGAGGATTGTAAACAGTTTATGGTCATATGGTTTTCTAGTCATCAAGTAAATGTAACAAGGTGCGAAGACAAGTGACAGGAAGCAACCAAGAATAGACATAACATAGTCTGAAGGTTGGAGGAAGGCCCTGAAGACTTGAGAGGATTATCTCTGTATGACACCCTACTCTGCTTCATATTTGGGCGTGAGGGTCAGTTAGCCCTGGCTTGTTGTTTAAGAAAACTTTGGGGCACAAGTGTCTTGTGTATTGCTCACATGTCAACAAGCAGATAAACAAGCACCAGCTGGCCTGCGCCCACCCTTGGCAATTTCCCCCTGGCAACAAGCCCAGCTCCCCTTTGCATCCTTCCTAATTTGGGACACACTTATCCCTCTGCTCAGGGTTCTGACAGCTAACCTTTGCGTGTGTGAGGAATGGAAACAGTTAGACTTGGAGTATGTGAAAGACACAGCTGTGTGGTCAGCTAGAGGCCAGGGAATGGCTGAGATCAGGGAAAATATCAGCGCATGCTCCTGGTGTACCACCGACACGACCGTGCGAGTTTAAGATGCACCCGCCAGGGCATGACTGGGTCAGCAGTTTTAAAAGGTGGCAAAATATTTTAGCCTGTAAGTATATACGTCTGGTTTCCATTGGGTCTCTGAGAACCACATATTGACAAATGCAAAGACTTAACTTGAGATCAACTTCCACAGAATGTTGCAGGGTATTCCAAGTGTGCAAGTGTGTTGGAATGGGCCAGTAATAAATTTTGCTGGGGGCTGAATAACTCAGTATAAAAGCCTATATGAAGTGGATTTTTTTTTAAAGGGAAAAAACAGTCTGGACAACCTTGCATTTTATGCCAATAACAAAATCTCCCAAACACCTGTGGGAAACAAAAGTTCAACTTTCTGGCCTTAATTCCAAAAGTCACCAAAACTGGAGGGAAGCATGTTGGTAGCAGCATCATGTTTTGGGATTGTTTTTCTTCAGATGGGAGCCTTAGTCAAGGTTGAGGGAATTATAAACAGTTGCAAATACTGTAATCGACATGTCAAAGTTACGAACGGTGTACAGTGAACAAAACTGAGCTGTGGGGTTTTTTATACTGTGTTCAGGTCTAATTATTCAAATTAAAAAAATATTTTTGTCATGTTGTTTTAAATGGTACTATTCAGTTACATTATTAGATATTAGCTTGTCATCCATCATTCCAATTTTAGTATTTGCAAAACCGTAGCAACGCAGCCGTGTTGTTTTCTTGTTTATTTTATTCAAAATTCGTTTTTCACATTTCAAGGTATATATCTGGATATCTTAAGTGGGGGGGGGGGGGTAAACTGAACATTATTGTTGTTTTTGCACTACAAATATAATTTTTACTCATCACTGTCACTGATTTTTGAAACCCAAAAAATAATGTCACCTTTACAGTAAATGCTTGGCTCCTGGATACTTTTTATTAGTTTTAGTAGGCCGGATAAAATTTTGTATCATTGCTTGTAGGAATGCTAATTAACTGCAGTTCTCTCTTGTAATATCACACCGCTGCATGAACTCCGACCAATCATTAATATTATTTGCGTATGCCCCAATGCGCAGTTTTGCTTCGGCCACTGCGGGGTGGCCGAGTTCTGTATCTTTTCAAAATGAACGTTTGGGGCTCCCTCTTAAAACAAGTAACATATGTCTAGTACTGTTTGTTGGTCAACGACGGCATCTAGCGGCAAATCACTATAACTATCCACTTTCGGCATCTTTTGTAAAACTTTATCTAAAAAAAAAAAAGACATCTACATATTGAACGGTCCACATTGCATACCTGACGAGTCCAAATCGTCGATCGGCGTGCTACAAAGGCTTCTATTTGGATGATGGGATGAGATCAGATTACACATATACAACACATAGCAGAACGAATTTCCAAAAAGGCTCTGTTACACGGCGTCGTAGGAAAAGGCAGAAAAAGTCGTCAGATCCCAATGAGAGTCATTCATTCATTCGTTCATGTATTTATTTATTTGTTTATGTATTTATTCCTCCTATTTAATTTCCTCTCTCCCTCCACACATTTTTGGATTCATTGTGGCTGACTTCATGACTGAACCACTAGTTATGGCTTCCTCCCGGGCAAAGCAAATAATGTGCAGGTCAGAAAATGGCATATCTTTGGAACATAGGGACATCATACTAGATGCACTTGAATAATTTAAAAATCCTACACACATTTTGTAAATTGGTTACACTCTCCTCAAGTTACCAGAGTTGTGTGTTGTATCCAGGCAACCATAAACAAACACTCCATATGCTGCACTACTTTGTGTCACTTATGTAATTGCTCACTGCTGCTTTTACTCTATTTGAACTGTTTTAGTCGTTGTAAGAAAATGAGCGCGGAGGTGTTAGTGTCAAAGCCACACTATGATGGCGGAGCGGTGGCTCAGGGGCTCCGGCAGGAGCAAGGGGCCCCTTTAGAGCCGCCCTCGGTCTTAGCTACCGCGGGCTTCCGCTCCGCTAAATACACCCCGGCCGAGTGGTTCTCCGGATACCGCAGCCTCCTCCAGCAGGCCGGCGCCGACCACTTTACGGCCCAGACCATCCAGGAAGAGTCCAGGGTCTTGCGCAAGGACACCGAGGCCACCACTGTGCAGACTCAGACCGACGGGACCCGCTTGCTGGGAGAGAGGTTGCAGGACATCCACCGCTGGAAGTCGGAGCTGCAGGAGCACATCGGCCGGCTGCTGTCCGACACGACGGCGCTACAGGCGCTCAAGATGAGGCTGGAGAGGGCGCTGGACGCCACCGAGACTCCGTTCGCCATCGCCGTCGACAACCTGACATGCAGGAGCCGACGACTGGGACCAGACCTGGTCCGGGACTGTGTGGAAGAGGAACTGCTCAAGGTTAGCACAATGCACTCAGAACAATCTTTCCCAAAATATTGAGCCAGGGCACATAATTTACGTGTACATTACTTTTATCGCCGTGTATTCTATTGAAGGTGAGGAGAACAGTAAAACACACAAACACAATGAGCACACACATACAAGGACTGCTGTCAGCCACAGCTCACGCCGAGACCCTCACACGCAGACTCGCTGATGTCACGCGTCACCCTTTTACAGGCAATTCAATCTATGTACGCCATACTCGATGCATTTTATTTTCATATTATTTTGCGGATGTGCTCAAATACATTTACCGTGTCTATAAATAAGTTTAAATGTGTTTTTAAAAGTATAAATGTGGTTAAGGATAAGCGGATTGGAAAATGGATTGGATGATGGGGTGGCACGGTGGGCAACTGGTTTTAGCACGTCCGCCTCACCGCCATGCAGAGTTCTGGGATTCGATTTTGACCTCCAGCCGTACTGTGTTGAGTTTGCAAGTTCTCCCTGTGCCTACGTGGGTTTCCTGCGGGTACTCCGGGGTTTCCTCCCACATTCCAAAAATACAAGTTAATGAAACACTATATTGTCCCTAAGTGTGATTTTGAGTGTGGATGGCTGTTGTTCATTTATGTATAGCCTGCGATTTGCTGGCAACCAGTTCAGGCTACCCAATGACAGCTGAGATAGGCTCCAGCACACCCGCGACCCTCGTGACGACTGGCGGCTCAAATCATGATGGATGGAGAAAATGTGATACATCATACTCACAAGAAAGGCTTATTATTAATCGTAACTATGTGTGCAGCTCGCTATAAATGTCTTTTCCTTGTCAACCTTGGCTCGGTCTGATCAACCAATCAGAGGACAGGCAAATGCTGATATTGTGAACCAGCTCGCTGACCCTCTGTGGCAAATTGAAATCTGATTGGTTAAAGAATCAGTCCTAATGTGAATATAGTTTGAGTAACATCTGTCAACCCTGATTCTGACATGGCAGCACAAATGGTTTATGTGTCACATTTGTGCGTTCAAATAGGAAGTCGACTTGATTAGGAATGTCCAAGCCCTTCTCAAGAGAACCATAGACCAAGTTGCTACTCAGATCAAGTGAGTATCACGTTCTGTTCACTATTACTGTACAGTAATCTAATAGGGAAAATGTTTTATCACCACCAACTTTCTAAAGGCTGTAAAGTTTGTACTCTCTCGAGCTTCTAGAGGGACACACCTTAAAGAAATCACCTGGTCTGATCCTAAACTATAAGAATGATCAGACATTTTTTGCCTAGTTTAAATTTTTGAACATTTATTTTGCAAATGATTCAATACTGTGGGGCTAAGCCCCCCCCCCCCCCCCCCATCATAATTGGCTGTTTGGAAAAAAAAAAAAGGAATATCGCACTTGAACCAACCATGCGATCAAATCACTGACTACCATCCCCAGCAGTTGAGCAATGAGCGCTCTGTAGCTAGCGGGCAGTGCTGGGCAAACGCTGTTCCCCACATCAAATAGCTTTCCAGTCGTGATGCTCAGCAATGCACCCGTCCACGAAAGCCACATTTCCCCAGTGAGTTCTAAACCCTGAATGCATCTCTTTAATTTGAGGTCATGTTACGCACCTGTCCTCCCGGATTATGGGATGCATATGTAACACAACGGTCAATCATACCACCCTCTAAAATATTTCTTATGTCTTCATATATCCCTTTATGTTTGAGCTGTGAAAATATACCTGCGTAAAGCCTCTCATATCCGAGGGGCCGCATTAAAAATCCAGCGATGAGAGGTCCTACCTGCCAGCTAGCTCATGAACTAACAAGCTCCCAAAGACTCCTATAAGAATTGGCGCCGCGGGATATCGCAAGTTAGTGGGCTCGTCCGCTTCATCACCTTGCTTGTTGTTATATCGGTGTGTACGTACGTCCACATAACGGAGACACTTCAGGGAAAGTCAACCGTTGGCAACACAGCCACACGTGAGCCTGTGGCTCACACTATCTGACATTTGAGCATATGCTTTTTGGGGGCTTGTATGCTAACATTCTATTTCTTTATCAGTATGAGCTGGCCCACCTCGTTCCTTTTTTTTTTTTTTCAATCTGCCATGACAATGGTTGGGTGACCAGTCCCTTAATGTGGACAAGAGCAATCCAACGTGGATGTGTGAATTCACTACTTTGTATGAAATGTAATGTACCAAACAAAGTGGCGTGGGTCATTTGGTGGTTCCCGCTAGACTTGATGAACATTATACATTTCAAATATCTTTGTTGAGCTTCTTTAAAAAATTCTGAAATAACTTTCATTCTGTTCCTCCCGTGTCCGCGTGGGTTTTCTCCGGATACTTCGCTTTCCTCCTACATTCCAGAAACATGCATGCCATGAACACTCAAAATTGTCCCTAGCTCTGACTGTGAGTGCGAATGGTCGTTTGTCTATGTGTGCCCTGCGAGTGGCTGGCAACCAGTTCAGGGTGTCCCCCGCCTACTGCCTGAAGACAGTTGAGATAGGCTCCAGCACCCCCCGCAACCCTTGTGAGGATAAAGCAGATCGGAAAATGGATGGAGGGACTTTGATTTTCTCGTCCTTGTCTATCAGATTGAACAGAGATACCAAGCAGGCATTGGAGTTTGACTGGTCAGATAAGTATGAAGCCTATGCCTTGGACCTCCAATGTGGAAGATTCACCGACAAGAGTACAGACACACAGCACTACCCTATTACAGCCGCTATGCTGAAACAGTGAGTAATACAGTGCATAGAGTTAACCACTGACCAGAAGTGAACACAGCCACAAATGCTCCTTTGGTCTTACAGGATGTCTGATGTCCCTTCGTGGATTAAGTTCACACAAGACAACCTTCACAGGGCCTTCCGGGAGGAAAAGGCCTCTAAGGATCTCAGGCTGGAGCATTGTTTTAATCAGACGGTTTGGACCACAACAAACAACATCACTGGGGTGCTAACTTTTGTGTGTATGTGTTGCGCATCAGTGAGCTGGTGCAGCAGGTGCTACTGGACACCACGAAGGACCTAAGAGTCCAATGCTCCAACGTGGACCAAGCCTTCCTCCAGCGTTGTGCGGAACAGATGGATGCCAAGATTCAGCTCGAGATGCAGTTCAAGCAGGTCAACACACACGAAAACACACACATTGAGAAACAAGAACACACTGAGACGTTTTGGCTGTAGTGGGCAGGCTGGGCCATTAAAGACTTCTTTGCTGGTCTAAACTATATCAGAAGCACTAACCTACATTTACACTTCCAATTCTAATATTTGTTCCATGCATTTTGAGATTTATTTTGATCTATAAATTGCCATGGGACTCTTTCTTTCACAAATCACACAACTCAGAGGGGCTTGCTCGCTGGTTATCGGTGACGTCAGCATTTCACCTCTGGTTGGTTTGACCATTAGTTGTTACAGCCAATTTGAATGAGCAAAACACGTGTTTAACAATCTGAATACTTGAATACATTTCATAATCAGCATCTCTGGTGATTGTGATGTCGTTTCTTTCCATGTGCTCTATTTTTGTCACGTTATTAGGTTTTTATTGATTCTGAGGCGCTCCAGATGTGCGTGCCACAGTTGAATACTGTTTGACTCCAGTTTTGTGTAGTGTCTAGAGTTGTGATGTGATAATATGAAGGCATGTGCGTGTGCAGACCCTGGAGCAGATTGGCGCTCAGGAGAGGAATATAGTGGCTCTGCAGAAGGCCATCGATGACAAAGATGCCCCGCAGAGAGTGGCTGAGTCCAGGCTGTACCGCCGCTATCACAGACCCAACATGGACCTCTGCAGGGACGAACCTCAAATCAGGTACACACACACACACACACACATGCACAGACAATTTTGCTTTCTCTCACATCCGGTTTCCTGCCTGAGTACAGCTTGGAAGGGGAGGTGAGGGAGATTGATGCCACCCTGGCATCTCTGCAGCAGCAGCTGAGAGATGCCCGCAGCTCGCTGTCCCACCTGGAGGACACCCGCATGGCACTCGAGAAGGACATTATGTGTAAATCCAACTCGCTGTTCATCGAAAGAGAGAAATGCATGACTCAACGTAAATTGTACCCAACAATCTCCACACTCTCGGGGTACTGAACAAAACACGTTTGCTTTGACTCTTTTAAGAGAGTAGAGGATGACAGTACAGTACTATATATGTAATGGGTTTATTCCCCATTTGCAGTGTTAGCAACCACTTAACTGATTGCTGGAGACAGGCAGATGTACACTACCCTGCCAATAAAAAAGTCACTCGTATTTGTTGGACCGCCTTAAGCTTTGTGAGAGTATTCACCCATCGTGAAATCAAGGATAACTGTGTAATGTCTCATTTTTAACCCATAACCCTTTCCAGTTGCTCTAGACCAGAGGTGAGCAACTCCGGTCCTCGAGGGCCGGTGTTCTGTGTGTTTTTTATGTCTCATGGTCCAACACACCAGGACCGGAATTGCGCAATCCTGCCCTAGACTCCAGTACCGTTGCTCCTTGCACTCAACTCCTGTGGTTGTTCATGGTGAGGCCTATTCTTTGTAAAACCTGTCCTGTTTAGCCTCTCTGTGGTGGTCTTGACCACCGTGGCTGCAGCTCTCTCTTACTGCCTCGGCCTATGTTCAGCGACAATTTTTGGGTTGTTTGAGATCCTCTGAGTTCTTTATCAAGAGGCGCAAGATTGACATTCCTTTGAGAGGGAATGAGAATAACATCAAGTTAACACAAGTGCTCCCCATTCACACCTAAGACCTTGCAACACAAATGAGCCACATAATACCAGGGAGAGGAAATGACTACATGGGCTCAAATTTGGGAATTTTCACGTTCTCACTTTTGTTGCAATGAGATGAGCTTTTAATGTCTGTATTTAGTTATTTTAAAGGGAACAATACATTTACACTGTAATACCAGCTGTACACTGACTTCATTTTCTCAAAGGGTCATTTCTTCAGTGTTGTCCAATGAAAGGATGTCATGTCAAACATTAAGTGTCCACTCACTTTTGTGAAATGCTGCACCATTATTTTTAGCGACCCCTTAAATTATTGGTGCCTGGCTGTTAATTGGACAGTTTGGAAAATGAAAACAGAAGGATTAGTGCAGTTGTCATAAAATCAGTTTCTTTTGTCTGCATCATGATCAGTTTTAGTAATCGGGACCAACTATTACTTGTTCCTCACACTCGAACCCTAACCCTAAAATGTTATCGATGTGTTATTGCTAACAAATCATGGTTTTTAAAAAAAACATAC
Organism: Hippocampus guttulatus; assembly: GCF_054856545.1. Lineage (NCBI taxonomy): Eukaryota > Metazoa > Chordata > Actinopteri > Syngnathiformes > Syngnathidae > Hippocampus > Hippocampus guttulatus. The sequence continues at coordinate 14,248,690 of NC_141269.1, forward strand.
GAACAGACGTGTCTATCTGCGTGTTTCCAAGGCATTTTTTGTTTTCTGGTTGATATTGTAATGTGTTTCAGCCGTATGTGAAATTGTACGCGTCTTGTGGATTTTATCTGTGGCTGTTTTAATTAATCTGCCATCGCATTACAGGTAAATACAATTTGGAACTGAGTTTCAGTGCGAGTTATTTACTACGCTAGAGGGCGCGCTTGAGCCTAATTTTCCTCTTTGGGTCCTCATCGGTATCACGATTGCGGGTTCATTAAATAGCGAACTGTCAAAAGATGTATTCGAATTGCAAAATATTGTACTGTGCATTTGATTTGCACATTTTACTGGGGGATTTGGCAAAAAAACATGACATTTCAATTGGTACATCTGAGATTTAATATTATTCTGCCATTACAAAGATGATGCTGTATGATGTTTTCGTTCACACTGCCAGATATTCATTCTGTTATGTCAATATGTTTGTTGACGTGGTGATGATCTGCAACTGCACTACACATAGACGTGTCTAACGTGCCCTGTATACAAATAATTAGAAACACTAGTGCACTGCATTTCTTTGAGCAGGGGTCACCAACCTGGTGCCTACGGGCACCAGGTAGCCCGTGAGGACCACACCAATAGCCCACCAGTGCTAGGATTGTGATTTGCTCATAGAAATTATGATGTAAAAATGCAAACTGAAATGCAGTATTGTGAGACATCTTTTAAGATGATCAGAGCCTGAAATTAAAATTATTAAGTATTAAATAACATTCCAATATTATTAAATGTAATTTGTACAAATGTTATTTCAGATGTGTATCAATTTGGTAGCCCTTCACACAATCAGGACACATGAAGTAGCTCTCACTCTCTAAAAGGTTGGTGACCCCTGTCTTAGAGTTTATTGTGTGACATGAAGAATCACGATTTTACACAAGACGGGGTGAAATTGTTCTCTCGGGGCTTAATAGCAGACCATCAAACTGTATTTGTAGGGTTTACATCAGTTGTGGTGCCACAACAAGGAAGGAGGGGATCAGCTGTGGTGAGCACATCTCACCCAGCTCCTGATCACAACTCCCTCGACCGCCACTGCCATTGTATGACTTGCCAAGACCCCTGATGTGCGCATGCTTCTGTTGACATAGTGACTGTTGGAGTGTACCTTGTATATTTTTTATGATTGTGTGGAATAAACATACTCGGGGAGAGTTCAGTAGCATTGACATTTTCACCTGAGTGACTAAATATGACTGAGGACTTGACAGCAGCACATATAGGAGTGCATGAGATGTTGAAAAACGGACTTGTGTAAGTTAACGCGCTCACGTGTACTCAGACCACGAAAGGGAAGGAGGGCCCTTGTAGCCTACATCCTGCGGCCAAATGCAGTAACATGCACAAAGAATACGTACATAGAATAAGCTTTATGAAGCACTATAAGGGACATATAACCTGAAAGAAACGATATATACTGTATATCTACATATGCATACCATATATTGCGTATTTTATATTTTTAGTTTTCTCTGTCAGACTTTACAAATGCAATCAGTTGGAATTGTGAGAATAATGAGGAAAATGGGAGGGAGCGATTTAAAAAAAAGTCCCCTCTGAGGGAGCGATTTAAAAAAAAGTCCCCTCTGAGGGAGTGACAAAAAAAGCAAGAGGGAGGGAAATGTGGAGAATAGAGTGAGACAGAAGGAGCAAAAGTCGGTGCTTTTTTTCCATCCTTTGCTCCCTCACTCCTTTCCTCCCAGTCACTCCAAGTTGAGAACAACAGATAGGTGAGTTCATCTTCGTCAATCTCTCTTGAATCGAGTTTTTGGTTTCAGATCGGTTCCTCTTCATCTTATTTGCTCTTGAATACCCTTTTCTTTATAGTTCATTTTTCGTGTTGCAGCAGCAAAGGCTTAATGCTTGTTTCAATTCTTAGCAAGCTAGAGACAAACTTATTGATTTATGCTTTTCCGCAAGCAAATGTAATGATAGTGCAGGTAATCCACAAATATACTGAACTTCCCTCACTATCCCTCTTCCTCTGTAAGAGGAAAAAGCTTTCAGGATGAGTCATAATTGCTTCTTAATCAAATGTCTCCTAAAGATACATACCTGATGTTGACAACATTTTTACGATGGTGTTTGTTTGCTTTTGTGTCTGCGGGTGGAATGCATGCAGCCAAACTTTTGGGGTTTGTGGAAAGCCAACATTTTCTTTGGCTGGATGGAGAGGCTACTTTTAGCTCTGTTAGCCCTCTTACTCTAATTGGTTAAAAATGTTTTGGAACCAATTTAAACATCATCACTGTCTTCAGATCACTTTGAGAATCAATAAACATTAAAAAAAAACACCTATAAATTCTCTTGAGTGCCACATAAGGGAAAGAGGAGTAATTTCTAATTATATGTTCTGTCAAAGGAAGGAATGTCAATAGGGCTTTGCATGATTTAAAGGAATTTTATGGCGCCTGTTATTGTGAAGTCGCTCCTTCACATTCCCCAAGTCATCACCTAATGTAGCACCGCTTCTCTTTCATAACCACCACTCCCTCCCTCAGGATGCTGTTCCTCAGCTCCTTATCCACTACCTTCCTGCTTCTTCTTCTCTATCCCTCTGAGCTGCCTGCACAAGAGGTGAAGGTGCGGCTTGCAGGTACAGGCCAACGCAATGCCAACGAAGGGCGTCTGGAGGTGTTCTACAATGGCGTGTGGGGCACAGTGTGTGACGACCAGGTGGATCTGAACCTGGCTAGTGTGGTGTGCAAACAGCTAGGCTTTCAGCGCAGTCTTACCTGGGCGCACAGTAGCAAGTTTGGTCAGGGACAAGGTATGTCCCGCCCCGTATCGAGATATATTTCCACAAGAGTTGGTGAGTAACTTTCTCCCCACACTCTGTCGTCCAGGTCAGATCTGGTTGGACAATGTGAACTGCAGAGGCCATGAGAGCTCCATTGCAGAATGCGGCTCCAACGGTTGGGGAGTCCATGACTGCACCCATGCTGAGGACCTCGGCATCATTTGTAGCCCAGAAAGAATCCAAGGTGCCCCAGGAGGGGAGGGCCCTTCCTCATCCAGACAAGAGCAGAGACAACCGAGAACGAGAACGCCGCAGCAGCCAGATCCATCGTTGGTCTCATCTTCTCAGAGTCGAGGCCATGAGATCGCCCTCCACCGTAACCCGCCATCTTCACGTCGCAATAGGATCTCACCGCAGGAGAACGGCCACGAGATACAGATCCCACGAAGGTATAGAGGGCCAACACATCAACAGGGGCAGCAGGTATCATCGCAGCCGGCAGCCAGCACCACCCAAAGGCGGGAGGAGACACCAAGAAGAGAACCACCTGCATCGAGGCGCGAGTCCGAGAGACAGTCAAATAGGCAGACTAATTCCCCGCCCCAGTCCGAGAGGAATCAGCCATACAGTGGGAACCATATCGAACCAGAGCCTGTTTATCCAGATGTGGGACTGGAGACGGACACACAGTACATCCAGGTAAAAATGTACATTCTGCATATCCATATCTTCTCTTAAAAATGATACATTTAGGGTGCAGTGGCCTCTGTAGGTTGAAGGTACGGTTCTGTTTTTAGGAAACATTAATAATTAATTCTACCCATGAGAACCATTACTACTATCCGCTTATTTCAGACAGTTTAGAATCAAGCAACTCCTAGAGCACACCAGAGTAATCCACTTTAAGTTCATGTGTGTTCTGATAAACGCATGCAACTGTGGCCAATTAGCCTCTATAATTAGACAAGTGTGAAATCATTCAGACTTCAAATAATGTGGTCATCTTTTGTATTTAATTATTAATAG